>NC_092103.1:22871040-23511040 GCF_045679555.1 Salvelinus alpinus | reverse complement strand
CCCTGAAAAAAGGGAGGGTCAAAATCAAAAGTAACAGTCAGTATCTGGTGTGTCCACCAGCTGCATTAAGTACTGCAATGCATCTCCTCCTCACGGACTGCACCAGATTTGCCAGATCCTGCTGTGAGATGTTACCCCACTCTTCCACCAAGGCACTTGCAAGTTCCCGGACATTTCTGGGGGGAATGGCCCTACTCCTCACCCTCCAATCCAACAGGTCCCAGACGTGCTCAATGGGATTGAGATTTGGGCTCTTCGCTGGCCATGGCAGAACACTGACATTCCTGTCTTGCAGGAAATCACGCACAGAATGAGCAGTATGGCTGGTGGCATTGTCATGCTGGAAGGTCATGTCAGGATGAGCCTGCAGGAAGGGTACCACATGAGGGAAGAGGATGTCTTCCCTGTAACGCACAGCTTTCAGATAGCCAGCAATGACAACAAGCTCAGTCCGATGATGCTGTGACACACCGCCCCAGACCATGACGGACCCTCCACCTCCAAATCGATCCCGCTCCAGAGTACAGGCCTCGGTGTAATGCTCATTCCTTCGACGATAAACACGAATCTGACCATCACCCCTGGTCAGACAAAACCGCAAATCGTCAGTGAAGAGCACTTTTAGCCAGTCCTGTCTGGTCCAGCGACGGTGGGTTTGTGCCCATAGGCGACGTTGTTGCCGGTGATGTCTGGAGAGGACCTGATTTACAACAGGCCTACAAGCCCTCAGTCCAGCCTCTCTCAGCCTATTGCAGAAAGTCTGAGCACTGATGGAGGGATTGTGCGTTCCTGGTGTAACTCGGGCAGTTGTTGTTGCCATCCTGTACCTGTCCCACAGGTGTGATGTTCGGATGTACCGATCCTGTGCAGATGTTGTTACACGTGGTCTGCCACTGCGAGGACGATCAGCTGTCCGTCCTGTCTCCCTGTAGCGCTGTGTTAGGCGTCTCACACTACGGACATTGCAATTTATTGCCCTGGCCACATCTCCAGTCCTCATGCCTCCTTGCAGCATGCCTAAGGCACGTTCACGCAGATGAGCAGGGCATCTTTCTTTTGGAAAGGCCTCTTTAGTGTCTTAAGTTTTCATAACTGTGGCCTTAATTGCATAGCGTCTGTAAGCTGTTAGTGTTTCTTAACGACCGTTCCACAGGTGCATGTTCATTAATTGTTTATGGTTCATTGAACAAGCACGGGAAACAGTGTTTAAACCCTTTACAATGGAGATATTTTGATTTTTACAAATGATCATTGAAAGACAGGGTCCTGAAAAAGGGACGTTTCTTTTTTTGCTGAGTTTAGATGATTTGATTTAAACACAGGATGTGTCAATATATGGAAAAATACAAATTTTACACAATTGGTCGAAAGAACAGACAACTCTTGGTCGACAAAGATTTGTTTTAGTTGGGAAAAGCCCTACACTACGGGCATGTTTACAACATTGTCTAAGGCAGCACAAATTATGCTGATAACTACAGAAAATGAAACATTAAACAGTAAACATAAGCCTCAACAATAGTCTATGATCAGTCATTCAACCAGACATTGATTGCCTGAGAAAATACTTAATATTTTTATCTTGGACCTCACAAGACTACATACAAGAGGGTCTGCATGCACCGATATGATCCCCGTACTAGTTAGGCTACTGAGAATCTACCCTCTCACTGACTTTGACATAGCTTTAGTAGGGTGATTCCGTGGAAAAGTCAAACTGATTATGCCCAAATATAGTAATTTCCAAATGAATCCATGTGCATAATTATCCTTAACCCTTTACATTTGTACCCGTATATGGGTTGAAAATTGCAGATTTGGAACGTAGTGGCTGTACAGTAACATGCTACACATGACGTCAGAGCTCTGTTCTGAACAGAATGAGACTGTTCACCGGGGCACATGCACCTGAATGCACTCATGGCTCCTTTCTATGCGCACTAAAATTATGATCTGTTTCTATGAATTGCCTTGTGAAAGCCTAACACTGTAAGATTGTAATTTATAACTTAGCTAGTCATGCTGACAATATAACAAGCTTTCAAATCTTGCCCAGCTGACCCAGATTGCAATATATAATGGACCATTTTTGGATTGCGTAAACAACAACAGTAATTGTGTAATGGTGGGATGCAGGGTTGTGTCCAAAATTAAACTACAAGTGTGCTTGCTCTAGTTCCACAACGGCACAGCTAGGAGAGATAAAAATAGTACCGTATATAAATAAATGTGCATTGAAATTGCTTAGGAAATGTGCACACTTTGGAGAGGTGTGTGGCCACTTGTAGAAACCAGTTATTCCTCTTAGTCAAACCTTTGTTATTTTTTTGTCTTATGTTGCACCTAGCCCACATTTTCTAGCAATAGTCTTATCATGTATGTATGTATCCAGAGTATTTTCAGATTTCGTATCAACAAATGCAGCGAAAAGTACAGTAAATTTAATTTTGCATGAAATCAACAGTGTAATTTTTGGATTGAGTCTTGTATCAGGTGAACTGTTGGGCTACTAATTTTCCCATTATCTCTAAACGGTTCACTTTCAATTGCTACCATGGTTATGCATTTCATATTTCCTCAGTAAGAAACATTTCAATATAGCCCTAACCATATAAGCCAATTGCCATGAGTTAAAAGGTTAAGGTCTAGCTTTATTATATAGTTCAGGCTTTATTTGGGAAAAAAATGCTTTCTTTCTCAAAAAAAGGCTTTTCAGTCAATCACATTTCATGGCTTTTAGAAAGGGCTCACAGAGCTTATTTCTCCATTCACAGATGTCTGTGAAGCAATACAGAACAAATTGAAGTGTCTTTTGACTTTTGTTTGCGTGTTCTACGGTCTTGTAAAGATAGGTGGTACTGGTAATGTACCATCAATACAATTATTTATTTTTTATAAAACAAATCTTGGAACTTTTACTGTCTTCAACACCAGATGAGTGGAGGCATTGCTCAGCAGTTCAGACACAGGAGACAGAGTATGATCCCCCAGCTATGACTGATTGGTCTACCTTGTCTGGCTTCTTCCTCCAGTAGGTCTGTGTGCATGGCCAGGTACCTCTCCTCATCACACAGGGCCTCGATCCTGGCCTCCTCCTCGGACAGCTGGTAGTCTCTGTTCCACGAGCCTGTGTCGTACTCCGAGAGGTCATGCAAGTGACCGCGCCCATCATACCTGTAGGGTGAAGAGAGGGGTTAGAGGAATAGAAGAAGCAACTGAGGAAAGACAACACATGGACCTACTTACCAACACAGATGGGACCCTAAAACCAAGAGTTTTTAACAACAAAACGTGCTACCTCAGTCACAAGTCTTTCATGAGGGAGTGTATGGTACTGGAACTGAGCAATCTCGTCACAATACAGACAGCCTAACATGAACAACTCCTGACATAGGCCTATCTAGTGCAGTTCTCTGGCAAGCTTACTCAGTGTAGCCTATCTCATTCCTCTCTCAACAATCCCTATGGAGAAACAGCCCTGCATGAACACAAAAACAAAAGAAAACAACTCGCGTCTTACCTTACAGGGTTTAACTTCCCCATATAATATGCATAATTCCTTCTATATCTGTAAAAAAGGTACATCCACACAAACCCGAGCACATAAATACCTATCCGTAAGAACCCAAACGGACGATATTTTCCTGCGTTCGCTCCTCTCTTCCACCTCTCCAGAGTGGGCGCTGGGGTTGGCATTGGGGGGCCAGGCAGGACCCCTTAGCCTTAGGCTACTTGCTGGGGAAATAAGGGCTGGTTATGTGATAGAGAGACACACACATACATTCGAAACAAGAGGCAGGCCCGTGGGTATATTTCCAAATAAACAACTATTTTTACAGGTCATCATAGCCAACTGTCAGTCTCATGTAGAGCATGTTCACTGTTGAAATATATGGCCAACTTAAAGGAGGACACAGCATCTTGACATGATGCTCTGTTACCCTGTTAATAGTTAGTGCATCTTCGGTTTCATGAGGCCAAAAGGACGTCATTAGCAAGCTAGATAAATGGTTTGCCAATACTTTTATGTCACAGTTATGTTTGCAAGAATCCGATCAGTCCCTTCGAAAGACAGATCTGGGATTAGGAAAGTTGGTTAGGATAACAATTCCTTTAGGTTTGTTCAACCGACCTATCAATCAGGATGTTCTTGTCCCCCATCCATGGGATGAGCTGTTTGCCCTGCTCGTGGAAGTGAGCCCTCTCGTCATCCCGGAACAGCTTGCAGGCATAGCCGAACACGAGAATCTCGGCATATTTATTGCTGTCACTCTCATCCTTCTTCGCCGGCTTGTTATTGTGGTCCCTCTTGCCCCCGCCGCGCCGATACATTCCAAATTTGCACGTGAAAGAAATCTAGCGCGCTAGATAAGTTATATTACTATCGTTCAATTCTTGTCGTACTACAAAGTCTTTCTTTCTCGGTTAAAATGACACATAAAATGTCACAATAAACATACTCACAAAAACCTATTTCTGACATGTGCAGCCATTTTGGAAAAGTTTGTAAATTACACTTTTGGTTCATATATGTAGATTCGCCAATTGCTCTTCAAGATAGAAAAACACTATACGTAAAATAAACGTTTAATTTCACTATATTCTGAAGAGAAGTAACAGTATTCATTATGTATCTACATTTGATAATATATAATACACAGTCTGTGATTTTATGAGTTAATGCCCTCTATTTGTGCATGTTGAATGTGCTACAGTATGATTATGAAATAACTTTCGAGAGAGAAATGGTGAGATCGTAAAGTCGTCTAGCCTGAATTTGCTCTACTCTGTAAATCCTACCGGTTTCTGAGATTTAATTCCTTAAACTACCATACACTTAAACGACATTAGGTAGTTTAACATTTTGACACATACATATACATATATATATGCTTGTCTAAAAGGTGTTTATTGAGAAAAAAATAGAGGTAGGCTTCCGAGGTGGGCAGGGGCGTATTGGCAATCTGGCAATTCTGGCAAATGCCAGATTGGCTGGACCATTTTTTTGTTGGGTGGGCTGGTCGAAATTGACACAAACAAAAAAAAACGATGCAAAGGTAACATTGCCAGTGGCCCATGCTGCCCTACAAAGGCAAAATGCAGTAAGTACACTTTTGATCAAAATTGAGTTAAGACTGAAATCAGACTTTGTAGTATATGTTTTATCTTGTGAGAAAGTGTCGTTGTTCAATATATATTTTGTTCTTGAGAAAAAAAGAGTGTGAAATTTGTAGTAAATACAAAATGCAAGCCATACAAAGGCAAAGAGCACTAACAGCACAAACAGTGGAAATTAGAAAAATGGAATTAAAGTATTTTTGCTGTCCAGCCAAATATGTAGTTAGATAAATTATAATACACTAATGTATTATCTTATTATGAAGACATTTTTTATGCATATCAACCAGTCTGAAGTGCTGTAATAGTAATTACCACTTAGGGTGTTGATTCAGGGCAACACATATGACATAAGTCGTTAGCTTGGCTATTATAACGTATAAGGCTTAAAGGGTAATTCTGCCACCTTTCAACCTCATATTTATTATCGCCAGCCAAGTTATTGTAACTCATTTTGATTTTATTATTACTTTTATTATTACATGTTTTACTTTTATATTATTTCCTTTCACTTTGCATTGTTGGGAAGGCCCCATAATTAAGCATTTCACTGTTATTCTACATCTGTTGTTTATGAAGCGTGTGACTAATAAAATGTGATTTGATTTGAAACCAGTGTCTACATACAGTATGTGAAAACAGTGTTTCTCTGATCTTTGGTTAAAAATATAAAAAGAAACATCCTAAAAAATGCTTCTCTGTGACACAGGGTAGGATTAAAAGTTTAAAAAACTGTGATTTTCAAAACATGCTACGAGTTTCTAGCGAGAGTGTTGGTATTTTCTTGCTCACCACGTCACTGCAAAGGTCACAGTGTTTGAAAATCACTGTTTTTAAAATGTTTTAACTTCTGATGATATCATCAGGTAGAACTTTAAAATTGTATATGTTTTTCTACAAAACGTAGAAATGTGCAGTTTTCATATATCGAATCAAATCAAAAATTATTGGTCACATGCGCCGAATACAACAGGTGTAGACTTTACCGTGATATGCTTAGTTATGAGCCCGTTCTCAACAATGCAGAGTTTAAAAAGTAAGAACAATATTTGCTAAATAAAAAAGGAAATAGTAACACAATAAAATAACAATAACGAGGCGATATACAAGGAGTTCCGGTACCGAGTCAATGTGCAGGGGTACGAGGTAATACAGTATGCACATGTAGGTAGGGGTAAAAGTGACTAGGCAATCAGGATATATAATAAAAAGAGTAGCAGCAGCATATGTGGAGAGTGCGAAAGTGTGTCTATGCTTAAGTGTGTATGTGTGTGGCATCAATATTTATATGTGTGTGAGTGTATGTACTGTGTGTGTATGTGTGTGTGTGTGTGTTGGAGTATCAGTGTAGTATGTGTTGCACATTTTGGGGAATATTCAGAGGTGGAAATTTTCCATGGGAATTAACAGGAATATATGGGAATTAACAGAAATATACACAAACTAACATGAATACCATTTAAATGTAGATGTTTTTTGCATTGGATATATTTACCATATCATATGGAGACATAAACATAAACCATAAGTAGACATAATTGCAAATAATCAAATCCGTCCAATAGAAATAAAAAAAACTATTTAGTTACGAATTGAACTTTAATTAAATGAGTTGACTCTTCACATGGGATTATTTCACTGAACAACAAAAGAAAGGGAATATTGAATGATCCCAATGATCCATCGCATCTCCGAAAAACGTTTTCAACATACATCTGTAAAATGATAGTATTGAAACTAAAGCTTTGGTTCTTCCTCTCAGGCTTCCATGTCTTCTCCCTGGACTTCCTCAATGTCCATCTCTTGAACATCAGACTCTGAGGCCTCATCTTCACTGTCACTTTCCAACCTTGTTGAGGATGGCTCGTTGTCAGGCTCAAAAAGCCTCAAATTTGCCCGGATGGCCACCAACTTTTCAACTCTTGTATTGGTCAGCCTGTTGCGTGCTTTGGTGTGTGTGTTCCCAAACAAGGACCCGTTGCGCTCTGAGGCGGCTGATGTTGGTGGGATTTGGAGGATGATGTAGGCAACAGGGGAAAAAGCCTCAGATTCACAAAGTCCCTTCCACCAGGTGGCTGATGAGATATTTTGGCACGACTGCCATATTGCATCTCCATACCAAAGCCCTTGCTTGGAAGTGTACTTCGCCAGACTGCCAAGAACATTGCCCTCATCCAGGCCAAGGTGGCGAGACATGGTAGTGATGACACCGTAGGCATTGTTGATCTCTGCACCAGACAGGATGCTCTTGCCAGCATACTTGGGGTCCAACATGTACGCTGCGGCGTGTATGGGCTTCAGGCAGAAGTCTTCATGCTTTTTGATGTATTTCAGAACTGCAGTTTCCTCTGCTTGGAGCAACAGTGAAGTGGGCAGGGCTGTATGGATTTCTTCTCTTACATCTGTATTGGTAGACTGTGATATGGCCATTTCTTGGAGAGACTCCTTCCCCTCCAGGAGACTGTCAAACATGATGACAACACCACCTCAACGGGTGTTGCTGGGCAGCTTCAGTGTGGTGCTCTTATTCTTCTCACTTTGCTTGGTGAGGTAGATTGCTGCTATAACTTGATGACCCTTCACATACCTAACCATTTCCTTGGCTCTCTTGTAGAGTGCATCCATTGTTTTCAGTGCCATGATGTCCTTGAGGAGCAGATTAAATGCATGAGCAGCACAGCCAATGGGTGTGATGTGAGGGTAGGACTCCTCCACTTTAGACCAAGCAGCCTTCATGTTTGCAGCATTGTCTGTCACCAGTGCAAATACCTTCTGTGGTCCAAGGTCATAGATGACTGCCTTCAGCTCATCTGCAATGTAGAGACTGGTGTGTCTGTTGTCCCTTGTGTCTGTGCTCTTGTATAATACTGGTTGAGGGGTGGAGATGATGTAGTTAATTATTCCTTGCCCACGAATATTCGACCACCCATCAGAGATGATTGTGATACAGTCTGCTTTCTCTGTGATTTGCTTGATCTTCACTTGAACTCTGTTGAACTCTGCATCCAGCAAATTAGTAGATAAAGCATGTCTGGTTGGAGGGGTGTATGCTGGGCAAAGAACATTCAGAAATCTCTTCCAAAACACATTGCTTGTGAGCATCAGAGGTGAACCAGTTGCATACACAGCTCGAGCAAGACATTCATCAGCATTTCTTTGACTACGTTCCTCCATTGAGTCAAAAAAACTTCTGATTCCAGGAGGACCATGAGCTGTTGCTATCGATAAGGTGTCTGATTCATCTTGGCCAGATGATTCTGCATCTTTGTTGCATTCTTCACATATGATTTGGCACAGTATTTGTAAATGTACACATCTTTTCCTTCTACATTAGCTGCAGTGAAATGTCTCCACACATCAGATGGTGCCCGTGGCATTTTCTTGTAAAGATTAGAAAGAAAGGAGTAAAAAATACAATTCCATGTACAGATAAATAGTTAAGCAGTTAGATTAAACAACTCCTTTGTTAGGAAAATGTTTTAAAATTAAACATTTATGGAAACAGGCGAATTAACATTCCTCAGTTAGTAGGCTCAATCAAGCTAAAACCCACATGGTAGCAAAAACTAACTAGCAGGAATTGTTAACAAGTTAGAAATGATTTAAATACACTTTGCTGTGGGCTACTATTTACTAGTTTACAAAAAATCATGTATGTCATGCCACCCAGTATTGTAATCAAAACTTACCAGAAAGCATGTAGGCCTTGGCTCAGACAGTGTAGTAGTGTGGGCTCAATAGTATCTCATTAGTGTGCAAGATCTTGAGAATCAGCTGTACATGTGATGGAAGAATGCACTGTGCATGCAGAGGGTTGCAATTCCATTGAATTGGGGATAGTTTAGACAAAATATGCCACAAGACCTAGAATTGCCTTATGTGTATCCCACAAAAAAGGTTCACTGTTATAAGCTAACTTTTTTTGATGAAGTTAAGCAAAATTAGCTTCCCATGGAAAATGTCCGACCCTTTGGAGCCCTATGTGTGATTGTGTGGGTAGAGTCTAATGCCAAATAGTCAGTGCAAAACAATTACGATAAAAAATATATATAATAAAAGAAGTCAATGTAAATAGTTTGGGTAGCCATTTGATTAACTATTCAGCAGTCTTATGGCTTTGGGGTAGAAGCTGTTAAGGAGCCTTTTCATCCCAGACTTTGAGCTCCAGTACCGCTTGCCATGCAGTAGCAGAGAGAACTGTCTATGACTTGGGTAGCTGGAGTCTTTGACAATTTTTAGGGCCTTCCTCTGACACTGTCTGGCATAGAGGTCCTGTATGGCAGGGAGTTCGGCCCCAGTGATGTACTGGGCCGTACGCACTACCCTCTGTAGCGTCTTGAGGTTGGATGCCGAGCAGTTTCCATACCAAGCGGTGATGCAGCCAGTCAATATGTTCTCAATGGTGCAGCTGTAGAACTTTCTGAAGATCTGAGACCCCATGCCAAATCTTTTAAGCCTCCTGAGGGAGAAGAGGCGTTGTCGTGCCCTCTTCAAGACTGTGTTGGTGTGTTTGGACCATGATAAGTCCTTAGTGATGTGGACACCCTCGACATGCAACACTACAGCCCTGTCTATGTGAATGGAGGTGTGTTCGGCCCTCTGTTTCCTGTGGTCCATGATAAGTTATTTTGTCTTGCCCACATTGAAGGAGAGGTTGTTATCCTGGCATCACACTGCCAGGTCTCTGACCCCCTCCCTATAGGCTGTCTCTTGGTCGTTGGTGTTCAGGCCTACCACTTAATGATGGCGTTGGAGTCGTGCGCGGCCACGCAGTCGTGGTTGAACAGGAAGTACAGGAGGGGACTGAGCAGGCACCTCTGAGGGACCCCCATGTTGAGGGTCAGCATGGCGGATGTGTTGTTGCCTACCCTCACCACCCGAGGGTGGCCCATCAGGAAGTCCAGGATCCAGTTGCAGAAGGAGGTGTTCAGTCCCAGGGTCCTTAGCTTAGTGATGAGCTTGTAGAGCATTATAGTGTTGAACACTGAGCTGTAGTCAATGAACAGCGTTCTCATGTAGGTGGTCCTTTTGTTCAGGTGGGAAAGGGCAGCGTGGAGTGCAAAAGAGATTGCGTCATCTATGGATCTGTTGGAGTGGTATGCGAATTGGAGTGGATCCAGGGTTTCTGGGATGATGGTATTGATGTGCCAGCTGGTCAGCGCATGCTCTCAGTACGTGTCCTGGTAATCTGCCTGGCTCTGCGGGCTTGTGAATGTTAACCTGTTTAAAGGTCTTACGCACATTGGCTACAGAGAGCGCAGTTTTCACATATGTAGACACTGGTATTGTGCTGGAGATAATGAAAATTAGGTTGAAAATTTGTGGAATTGCCCTTTAGGCAGACAGACAGACAGACGGAGAACAAGAAGAAGAACAGAATGACAGCAGAGAAGATGCTGAGACGCATAGACAGCACAACAGGGAGGCAAACAAAATGGTCTCTTCCAAAATTTCGGCCACACTTTATTTGGAGAGTTAGAAATGCTCCATCTGTAGATGCTCTAAAGATGGTCATTCTATCAACAGACTATCTGTTGTTCAGCAACTGCTTGCTAAGGTTAAGGTTAGGGTTAGAGATAGGGTTAGTAGATAGTTAGTTGAATGTTACAGATAGTCTGTAGATCATCTACAGATGGACTATCCAAATAAAGTGTTACCAAAATTATTTTCTAGGTCTAGTTGCAGAAAACAGTCATCATGCTATAATTGGCTAAAGCAGAAACAGACTGCCACCCAGAATAATATTCCTCCATCATTATTATAGATTTTGATAGATTTTGTAAACTCCTCTGCCCACCCCCTGCAACAGTGAAATACAAGAGTTCAAGTCTCTGAAAGGCCGACTATAATTGCATTCTATCAACATCACTGGATATTCAGACACATTGGTTGTCACAAAAGTCAATTTTATTATTACATTTGAAATTAGGTCTAAAATGTCAGCAACTGTCGAGGGGAATGTCTGACTGAGCTAAAGTTACTCATTGCATTAAAAAATAGTGAACACATTGCATTCTTGAAAGTTATGGGGTAAAAAAGATTGGCACAAAAAATATATGAGCAGCTGCAACTTCATAAGACAGTTCTTGATAGCCGGATCTTCTCTGGACATCATTAGAACTGCTGGGCTCGCTATAACCTCTTAACCAATGTTTAATCTATACAAATACAAGGAGTATCACTAATCATTAACTCTACTAAGCCTTATCAAACATCAGTTAACTTGTTCCTAATTTTTGCCACTCCACATCCACATGTCATTATTATCTTTTTTTTTTCTATGTGAACTTTTGAACTAATAATTAAAGAGAAATCTTGCGCATTTTTGTCATGATTTTTAAACACAGATTGGCCATTGAATGATGTACTTCAGTGGTTCCCTACCTTTTTTGGTTACCATACCACCAACTGAATTTTGCTCTGCCTGGAGTAGCCCTGAAGTTCCCCTCATCGTCTCATGAGTCTTCTCAAGTACCCCCTATGGACAGGCCAGGTACCCCCAGGGTTCCTAGTACTTCATGTTTCAATGCATTTCACTCTCACTGTCCTTTCCTACTACATTTGACAAAATAAATGTGAATGATTTCAGGAAAGGATGTGCACTATGCATAGGCTACCTACATTTTTTGGCCAGTCAGTTTGAGCTGTTTAGCCATGAAACTGTTTATATTCTGTCCACCCTTTTCATAGGAATCTGCCATTATGTAAAGTTATTAATACACCTGCTTGGCATGTCTGCATAGTTATTTTGCTGTCGTCGGGCTCGTTGGTGTCACACCCTGGCCTTAGTTATCTTTGTTTTTCTTTATTATTTTAGTTAGGTCAGGGTGTGACATGGGGGATGTTTGTGTGTTTTTGTCTCCTCTAGGGTGTTTGTATTGTCTAGGGGGTGTTTGTAGAGTTCATGGGGTTGTGTTCAGTGTAGGTGTTTATGTAAGTCTATGGTTGCCTGGATTGGTTCTCAATTAGAGACAGCTGTCTATCGTTGTCTCTGATTGGGAGACATATTTAGGCAGCCATAGTCATTAGGTAGGTTGTGGGTAATTGTCTATGTGTAAGTTGCCAGTGTCTGCACTTATTTGTTTTGTATAGCTTCACGTTTTGTTAGTTTGTAAAAGTGTTTGTTTCGTCTTCATTAAAAAGGAAGATGTATTGTTATTACGCTGCGCCTTAGTCCTCCTCTCTTTCTCCTAACGACGATCGTGACAGTTGGATTAGAATCATGCGTGACAATCGAACAGAATGGTCAAAATGACAGATTGCTCAGGATGCCATAGGAAATGTCAAGTACATCTTGTTTCTCGTTCAGAAAGGAAATTACATTTACACACTCCTCCTTGCTCCATCATTGGGCAAATTGATTACATTACCCAAGCTCATCATTTTGTCATCTGTGTCATACTCCATGTAGTTTTTCTACCCCTCACTGAGCAACATGCAGTAGGTCTGGCCATTCTAAAGTGCAGGTGGACAAGATATTGTTATAAAGGGAGAGTAATCTCACATGAAGTGATGACCAAGCACGCATGCACACGTGCTCGTGCACACACACAAACTGCACCTCTACTGTACATTGCTGAAAGCTGAAATATACAGTACCTCCCATAAACTACGTTAGTCATTTCAAGGCTAAATTATTTTCCTCTTGAGGTTCAGTTAATTAAGGTGTGTATATTTCTATTTCAGCAAGAGGGAAAAAGCCATTTGCTGCATTCAGTCTGAGCTAACCTGCATGGAGGTCAAAGCTGCAGGTAGCCTACTTTATCTTTCAGGGTTCTATAATTTAGTAAAGCTAATTAGACTCATGTGTTGCTTCCTGCAAAGGTCAACCAATAACTCTATTCTTGAACTCATTCACTTATTTTTTCTTGGAATGAATGGATAGGATATTTGGATAAATTATTAGGTCCAAGATTTTTTTCTGACCACATGACCCGACCAGGAAAAACTATGGTTCCAGATTAGATGAATACATTTCTCGATGATCTTGGACACGTCATGTAACCTGTAAGAATTCCAGATCTACATGACAGAAATACCAAAGATATTGTCCAGCAAACCAAAATTGGTTCAGTGAAAGTTCCTCGAACATTTGTTCGGTTGTGGCAAATGTTCTCATAACACAAAAACTGTCCAATTGTGCTTATGATTATACAATGTTTGTATAAAACATTTGTCTGATGTTGCAAGAATGTTCCCAGAAGACAATTTTTCTGTTCTTTACTTGGAAACCTAATGAGAACGTTTGGGGAATGTTCTGTGGTGGTTGTTACAGATGTTGTGAGCAACACTTTTGTGAATGTTAGGAGAAACTTCCAAGGATATTTTATTTTAAAAAATTCCCGGGTTTACTGGGTGGTAGTCTGTACACAGGAGATTAACATGACAGTTACCATTTATGACAATTATCCCCTTGTGTTGGCTCTGACTTTATGTTGAAGTATTTTATTAATGATTACAGCATGTTCTTCAAATTAGCACATTGCCAAGTCCTTAAAGGGAAGTTGGCTCAATTTGGAATTTGGAACAAAATATGCAACAGTAGGGAGAGAGAGAGTGGGCCACTGGGATCTCTCTCTCTCTCCGGCAGGCCAATTTACCTAATGGTGTTTATCAAACTCAATAATGATCCGCTTGAGGAAACATAGGAATGAGGGCAGATGAAAAACCTCACCCAACAAAAACAAATGAAACAATACTAGCATGTAGGGCTTTTCTCCAATTTACAACGACGGTGTCAGGTGGACAAACAGGTTAATGGCAGAAATAAATGCTAATCAATCAGAGGTTAGCGTCACACTGGCTAGGCTGTATAAGGAAGCTGCTGTGGGATTTAGAAAAAATGTCAGATCACAGTGAGCCCAAAAGCAGCCTGTCTGATAGGGCCTGTCTGATCCAGCTCCATCTAGGGTACTCTTTTCTCTCATTAGGCTCACCCCCACCCTCATAAAAAAGGAGGAGTGCAAAGGAGCAAAATAAATACCAATATGGTGATGAGGCAAAGGGTAGCTACTTTGAAGAATCTCAAATAGAAAATATGTGTTGATATGTTTAACACTTTCTTGGTTACTATGATTCCATATGTGTTATCTCATATGTCTTCACTATTATTCTGGAATGTATGTAATAGTAAAAAATTAAGAAAAACCCTTGAATGAGTAGGTGTGTCCAAACTTTTGTCTGGTACTGTAAGTATTCAGGTTCAGGTTTACCACGGGTGCATCCTGTTTCCATTGATCATCCTTGAGATGTTTCTACAACTTGATTGGAGTCCACCTGTGGTAAATTCAATTGATTGGACATGATTTGGAAAGGCAAACACAAACGGAAAGGCAAACACATATAAGGTCCCACAGTTGACAGTGCATGTCAGAGCAAAAACCAAGCCATGAGGTTGAAGAAATTGTCCGTAGAGCTCCGAGACAGGATTGTGTTGAGGCACAGATCTAGGGAAGGGTACCAAAAAATGTCTGCAGCATTGAAGGTCCCCAAGAACACAGTGGAATCCATCATTCTTAAATGGAAGAAGTTTGGAATCACCAAGACGCTTCCTAGAGCTGGCCACCTGGCCAAACTGAGCAATCGGGGGAGAATAACCTTGGTCAGGGAGGTGACCTAGAACCCGATGGTCACTCTGACAGTGCTCTGGAGTTCATCTGTGGAGATGGGAAACCTTCCAGAAGGACAACCATCTCTGCAGCACTCCACCAATCAGGCCTTTATGGTAGAGTGGCCAGACGGAAGCCACTCCTCAGTTAAAGGCACATGACAGCCCGCTTGGAGTTTGCCAAAAGGCAACTAAAGACTCTCAGACCATGCAAAACAAGGTTCTCTGGTCTGATGATACCAAGTTAGAACTCTTTGGCCTGAATGCCAAGTGTCATATGTAGAGGAAACTTGGTACCATCCCTACAGTGAGCATAGTGGTGGCAGCATCATGCTATGGAGATGTTTTTCAGCGGCAGGGATTGGGAGACTAGTCAGGATGGAGGGAAAGATGAACGAAGCAAAGTACAGAGATCCTTGATGAAAACCTGCTCCAGAGCGGACCTCAGACTGGGGCGAAGATTCACCTTCCAACAGGAAGCACACAGCCAAGACAACGCAGGATTGGCTTTGGGACAAGTCTCCTAATGTCCTTGAGTGGCCCAGCCAGAGACCGGACTTGAAACCAATCGAATAACTTTGGAGAGACCTGAAAATAGCTGTGCTGCGACGCTCCCCATCCATCCTGACAGAGCTTGAGAGGATCTGCAAAGAAGAATGAAACTCCCCAAATACAGGTGTGCCCGGCTTGTAGTTTCATACCGAAGAAAACTCAAGGCTGTGATCGCTGGCAAAGGTGCTTCAACAAAGTACTGAGTAAAGGATCTGAATACTTATGTAAATGTGATATTTCAGTTTTGTTATTTTTTATACATTTGCAAAATATTCTAAACCTGTTTTCGCTTTTTCATTATGGGGTATTGTGTGTAGATTGATGAGAAAAATGTAATCAAGTTTAGAATAAGGCTATAACCTAACAAAATGTGGGAAAAGTCTAGGAGTCTTACTACTTTCCGAAGTCACTGTATTTTATAAATTTTGATTTGTTTAACACTTTTTTGGTTACTACATGACTTCATATGTGTTATTTCATAGTTTTGATGTCTTCACTGTTATTGTACAATGTAGAAAATAGTAAAAATAAAACAAAATCCTGGAATGAGTAGGTGTCCAAACTTTTGACTGGTACTGTATATGTGTGCATGTATACAAGCATGCACATACACACACTCTCGCCCTCTCCTACCCTCAATACCTCTGTGAGTCTGGCCTCTCCTCCTCTTGGCTGCTGAGCTGGAACAATGAGTCCTGACAGGCGACACGCTCTCCTCCTGAGAGCGTTAAACGCTGCGACGAAACCAGATTAAGCCGTCCAAGATAGCATCTCATTCCGAGAGACTGCTGGGATGATAAATATCCTCCCATTTCAGCCCCTGGAACCATGGAAGCAGGCAGGGCCCTTAATCCCTCGGCTAAAATGTATACACTACCGTTCAAAAGTTTTGGGTCAATTAGAAATGTCCTTGTTTTCCATGAAAACATACATGAAATAAGTTGCAAAATGAATAGGAAATATAGTCAAGACGTTGATAAGGTTATAATGATTTCTAATTGAATTGTGTCCTTCAAACTTGGCTTTCGTCAAAGAATCCTCAATTTGCTGCAATTACAGCCTTGCAGACCTTTGGCATTCTAGTTGTCATTTGTTGAGGTAATCGGAAGAGATTTCACCCCATGCTTCCTGAAGCACCTCCCACAAGTTGGATAGGCTTGATGGGCACTTCTTATGTACCATACAGTCAAGCTGCCCCCACAACAGCTCAATAGGGTTGAGATCCTGTGACTGTGCTGGCCACTCCATTACAGACAGAATACCAGCTGACTGCTTTTTCCCTAAAATGTTCTTGCATAGTTTGGAGCTTTGCTTTGGGTCATTGTCCTGTTGTAAGAGGAAATTGGCTCCAATTAAACAGCGTCCACAGGGTATGGCATGGCGTTGCCAAATGGAGTGATAACATTCCTTCTTCAAAATCCCTTTTACCCTGTACAAATCTCCCACTTTACCACCACCAAAGTACCCCCATACCATCACATTGCCCACACCAGGCTTGACAGATGGCATCAAACACTCCTCCAGCATAATTTTATTTGTTCTGCATCTCACAAATGTTCTTTGTGATCCGAACAACTCAAACAAAGATTTGCCTGTCCATAACACTTTTGTCCAATCTTCCTCTGTCCAGTGTCTGGGTTCTTTTGCCCATCTTAATCTTTTCTTTTAACTTCTTATGGCTGCAGGGGCAGTATTGAGTAGCTTGGATGAAAAGGTGCCGAGAGGTGCCCAGAGTAAACTGCCTGCTCCTCAGTCCCAGTTGCTAATATATGCATTTTATTATTAGTATTGGATAGAAAACACTTTGAAGTTTCTAAAACTGTTTGAATAATGTCTGTGAGTATAACAGAACTCATATGGCAGGCAAAAACCTGAGAAGAAATCTGAGGTTTGTAGGTTTTCAACTCATCGCCTATCGAATACACAGTGGGATATGGGTCAGTTTGCACTTCCTACGGCTTCCACTAGATGAAAACAGTCTTTAGAACCTTGTCTGATGCTTCTACTGTGAAGTGGGGCCAAAGGAGACGGGAATGAGTAAGGTCTGCCATGAGCTGACCATGCTCTGACCATGCGCGTTCACATGAGAGGGAGCTCTGTTCCATCGCACTTCTGAAGACAATGGAATTCTCCGGTTGGAACATTATTGAAGATTTATGTTAAAAACATCCTAAAGATTGATTCAATACATCGTATGACATGTTTCTACTGACTGTTACGGAACTTTTTGACATCTGTCTGCTTTTAGTGAACGCGCTTCGTGACTTTGGATTTGTTTACCAAACAAGCTAACAAAAGTAGCTATTTGGACATAAATTATGGACATTACCGAGAAAAAAAAGAAAATTTATTGTGGAAGTGGGAGTCCTGGGAGTGCATTCTGACGAAGATCAGCAAAGGTAAGTGAAGATTTATAATGCTATTTATGACTTTTGTTGACTCCACAATTTGCCGGGTAACTGTGTCCTTTTGTGGCTGAACGCTGTTCTCAGATTTTTGAATATTGTGCTTTTGCTGTAAAGCTTTTTTGAAATCTGACACAGCAGTTGCATTAAGAACAAGTTTATCTTTAATTCTATGTAAAACATGTATCTTTCATCAAACTTTATGATGAGTATTTATGTTATTTGATGTGGCTCCAGATATTTTGGAGGCATTTCTGAACATGGCACCAATGTAAACTGAGGTTTTTGGATATAAATATGAACTTTATCGAA
Source organism: Salvelinus alpinus (assembly GCF_045679555.1). Classification (NCBI taxonomy): domain Eukaryota; kingdom Metazoa; phylum Chordata; class Actinopteri; order Salmoniformes; family Salmonidae; genus Salvelinus; species Salvelinus alpinus. The sequence goes on along the minus strand of NC_092103.1, from coordinate 23,493,046 downwards.
CAAAACATATATGTATTGTGTAACATGAAGTCCTATGAGTGTCATCTGATGAAGATCATCAAAGGTTAGTGATTCATTTTATCTTTATTTCTGCTTTTTGTGACTCCTGTCTTTGGCTGGAAAAATGGCTGTGTTTTTCTGTGATTTTGCGGTGACCTGACAATCGTTTGTGGTGCTTTCGCTGTAAAGCCTTTTTGAAATCGGACACTGTGGTGGGATTAACAAGAAGTGTATCTTTAAAATGGTGTGAAATACTTGTATGCTTGAGGAATTTTAATTATGAGATTTCTGTTGTTTGAATTTGGCGCCCTGCACTTTCACTGGCTGTTGTCATATCGATCCCGTTAACGGGATTGCAGCCATAAGTTAATTGGCCAATCTGAGATTTGGCTTTTTCTTTGCAACTCTGTCTAGAAGGCCAGCATCCCGGAGTTGCCTCTTCACTGTTGACGTTGAGACTGGTGTTTTGCGGTACTATTTAATGAAGCTGCCAGTTGAGGTCTGTTTCTCAAACTAGACACTCTAATGTACTTGTCCTCTTGCTCAGATGTGCACTGTGGCCTCGCACTCCTCTTTCTATTCTGGTTAGATCCAGTTTGCGCTGTTCTGTGAAGAGAGTAGTACACAGCGTTGTACTGAGATGAGAAATGAGGACCCCGGTCGGAAACCATTTCCATCGGGAGACCATGGATCCGGAAGACGTGCTGCTACATGAGCTCCGCCGTTTCCTTAGCAGAGGGTAGATTAGGGAGAGGGATAAAATGAGCGGCCTTAGAAAACCGACCCACCACTGTTAGAATGATGGTGTTGCCATCAGACGTGGGAAGCCCAGAGACAAAGACCAGAGAGATATGGGAATATAGCCGACCCCGAGGTGGTGTGGTGTCTGGGAGAAGATCAATGGCACAATCATAAGGACGGTGTGGGGGTAGGGAAGTAGCACGTGCCTTACTGAAAACTTCAAGTAGGTCATGGTGTTCAGTGGGAATGACAGAAAAATACAAAGCCTTGCTGACGTCCTGAGGAAGACGTCTGGGGGAAGGCTGTGCTGCTTGAAGACAGTGGAAATGGCAAAATGGACTCCAACCCATGGTGGAGCTTGTGGTCCAGTTAATAACAGGGTTATGTTTTTGGAGCCAGGAAAACCCCAAGACAACAGGAACATGGGGAGACGCAATGAGGAGGAACTGTATGGTCTCACTGTGGTTACCGGAAATCCGTATTTGAATGGGCACAGTACTATGGGTGACTCCACCTATTGAGTGGCCGTCCAGTGCCCTAACATCCATGGGAACCGAGAGAGGTGGAATGGGAATACCTAGCTCAGAAGCAATAGTAGCATCCGTAAGATTTTCATCCGCCCCAGAGTCAATGAGCACTTGGAGAGACTTAGATTGGTCTCCTCACAGCACAAGCACAAAAAAAGTGGGCGGGTGATGGGAATTAGGGAATTCCCAGTCTGACTCACCAAAGTACTTGTACCCACCAGAGACAAGGGTTTCCTAACAGGACAGGTAGCTATGTAATGTCCTGCCCCTCCACAGTACAGACAACAGTTGAAATTCAGCGTATGTGAGTGTTCCCCAACCGATAACCTAGCACTTCCCAATTGCATAGTCTCAGGAGAATCCAACTCACCCATCGTTAATAATTCACAAGGGAGCTCGCATGACTTCGGATTCTCTCGGGACAATTACCTTCGGGAACTTCTGGATCCCTAGAAGGTGAGTGAGCCATAGCAGGTGAACGAGTGTGCCCGAGGCCAGACCTCCTCTCACTTCTGCGTTCCCTTAAGCGTATATCAATTTTAATGGTTAGGGCGATGAGGGAGTCGAGATCCACCGGCAATTCCCGAGCAGCTAGTTTATCTTTTACCACCTCAGATAATCCGCGAAGAAAGGTATCAAAGAGAGACTCCGGATTCCAGGCACTCTCTGCAGCCAACGTGCGAAAATCAAACGCATGGTCTGCCACACTACGGGAGTTTTGACGTAAGTCAAGAAGTTTACTGGCCGCCTCTCTCCCGGATACCGGAGACTCGAATACCTTCCTCACCTCCGCCATGAATTTCTCCAGATGACAGCAAAGGTTGGATTGTTGCTCCCAATCAGCCATGGCCCAGGAGAGCGCCCTTACCAACATTAGCGTAATAATATACACTATCTTCGATCGGTCCAAAGGGAATGAAGATGGCTGTAGCTCAAAAATAAGCGAGCATTGAGAAAGAAAGCCCCGACAGGTACCAGGATCTCCAGAATATCGCTCCGGAGGAGGTATGCGGGGTTCTCGGGGAACCGAGGTAGGCTGTACCAACTCACCACTAAAAGGAAAAAAATGTACCGAGAGGTTGGGGTATCTCAGGGATGGCAGACAGCCTATGAGTTAACTCCTTAATTAGCTCCATAGTAGCTTTAAACCCTTGGTTGTGGCGTTCTGTCAGAGAACGAAGCCCTTCCAGAAGGTCCTGTAACAGCTCCTCATGTCTCTCAATGGTGGCTCCCTGCAGGGAGACAGCGTGGCAGAGCTGATCCAAGTCTGCTGGGTCTGTCATGGCCAGTTCGTACTATCATAACTCAAGGCGAGACCCAGATGCAGACACAAGAGGCAGATGGTTGGAGTCTTATATGTTTAATAATCCAAAAAAGAGTAGGCAAGAGAATGGTCGTGGACAGGCAAAAGGTCAAAACCAGTTCAGAGTCCAGGAGGTACAGACTGGCAGGCAGGCTCGAAGTCAAGGCAGGCAGAATGGTCAGGCAGGTGTTTACAGAGTCCAGAAACAGGCAAGTGTCAAAACCGAGAGGACTAGAAAAAGGAGAATAGCAAAGGCAGGAGAACGAGAAAAAACGCTGGTTGACTTGGAACATACAAGATGAACTGGCACAGAGAGACAGAAAACACAGGGATAAATACACTGGGGAAAACAAGCGACATTTGGAGGGGGTGGAGACAATAAGAAGGACAGGTAAAACAGATCAGGGTGTGACAAGTTCAAAGGTGAAGAATGAAGAATGATCCCACTGGGCACACCCCGTCATTTCAACGTGTATTTGGATAATATTTGGTTGAGACATTGATCTGTTATTCGGTTGAGACGTGTTATTTGGTTGAGACGTGTCAACTGTTATTCACCCACTCAAAAAGACAGACAACAGTTATTTTATTTAGGTACTATAGCATTTGAAAACTATAATCAACTACATTTAAATATTGGAGTGAGTTTGAGAACACATTGTGGTCTGGTTTGACCAAAACACCATGAATTCAGCAGGGATTGTCACCAATCCATAAAGTGTGTTGATAAGATGTTTAGAAATAGTTGCCATTTTGTGATGTAAACTTATTTACATTAAATAAAGATAAGAGCCTGAGATAAGAATAGGAAAACAAACTATCAATCAGGATCTTTCTGATGTTGCACACTCTTGAAAAGCACCCTGATATATATAATACAATCCTACTCATGGTGCAAAATGTATCTTCAAGATTTAAGGGTCTATACTACTGTTGACCATTGTCAATCTGTGTAACACAATTAGAACAGTAACTTGGAACAGCATTGTGTAAATTTTGTCCATGTAAAAACAGTTTAGCTATTTTTTGGGTCCATGTAAAGAAAGCTTTAAATGAAAATGTAATGCACCACAAAATAGATGTATAAGTCACTTTTTTAAATATTTTTTTTAATTAAAAAAGCATTTCTGGCACAGGCTTCTGGAAGCAAATGATATATACAATAAACCAAAAAAAAGGCACTGTCGGAGAAGGCTTTGATGCTTTTAACTTCTTAAGAACTATTTCATCCTCTTCCTCATTGGCCCTCCCACTGGCCCCCTTTGCGGTAAGGTGCATATTTCAGGCAGGTTGACATCGTCTGTAGTATTTCTGCCTCTGTAGCCTTTGATTTGCCAAGACTCGCACCTGCTGTAAAGGGGGGGAACTAATATCAGCTAGAGAAGCTATTCAAATGTCATGTAAAATGTAATTAATAGGACTCTACTGTACCAGCAGCGGTGCGTGGGTAAAAAGTACATTATTTTCTTTAGGAATGTAGCGGAGTAAAAGTAAAAGTAGTCAAAAATATAAATAGTAAAGTAAAGTACAGATACCCCAAAAACGACTTAACCTTTCAGTGATACCCATCCCGGATCCGGGAGCATCCTCATCAAAAAAGCTGACTAGCATAGCCTAGCCTAGCCTAACGGGACAGGGATATCATATAATATAATTTTCATGAAATCACAAGTCCAATACAGCAAATGAAAGATAAACATCTTGTGAATCCAGCCATCATTTCCGATTTTTAAAATGTTTTACAGCGAAAACACAATATGTATTTATATTAGCTAACCACAATAGCCAAAGACTCAACCGCATATTTTCACCATGTTTCTACCGCATAGGTAGCTATCACAAAACCGACCAAATAGAGATATAATTTGTCACTAACCAAGAAACAACTTCATCAGATGACAGTCTTATAACATGTTATACAATACATTTATGTTTTGTTCGAAAAATTTGCATATTTGAGGTATAAATCATAGTTTTACATTGCAGCTACCATCACAAATAGCACAGAAGCAGCCAGAATAATTACAGAGAGCAACGTGAAATACATAAATACTCATCATAAAACATTTATGAAAAATACATGGTGTACAGCAAATGAAAGATAAACATCTTGTGAATCCAGACAATATTTCCGATTTTTTAAGTGTTTTACAGCGAAAACACAATATAGAATTATATTAGCTTACCACAATAGCCAAACACACAAATGCATTTATTCACCGCAAAAGGTAGCTATCGCAAAAACCAGCAAAAGATATAAAATTAATCACTAACCTTGAACAACTTCATCAGATGACAGTCTTATAACATCAGGTTATACAATACACTTATGTTTTGTTCGAAAATGTGCATATTTAGAGCTGCAAACCGTGGTTATACATTGTGAATATGTAGCAACATTTCCCCAGAATGTCCGGAGCTATTTTGGACACTTACCTAATCTGACCAAAGAACTCATCATAAACTTTACATAAAAATACTTGTTGTATGGCAAATGAAAGATACACTGGTTCTTAATGCAACCGCCGTGTTAGATTTTAAAAAATAACTTTACCATAACAAACAGCTTGCGTTATTGCGAGACAGCGCTCGCCAAAACGGCGGATAATAGGAATCAACATTTTCCACAGAAATACGAAATAACATCATAAATTGTTCTTACTTTTGCTGGGCTTCCATCAGAATCTTGTACAAGGAGTGCTTGGTCCAGAATAAATCGTTGTTTGGTTTTAGAATGTCCTTTTCTTCTGTCGAATTTGCGCCACAATGCTAGCCAATGTTGATAACGTTCCCATTTTCTCTCGACGCAAAGAATGGAAAATTCCAAATGTCCCAATAAAGTTGAATAATCTGATAAAACTCGGTTGAAAAAACCTACTTTACGATGTTATTATCACATGTATCAAATAAAATCAGAGCCGGAGATATTCGCCGTGTAAACCGAACGCTTATCAGAAGACAATATCGAGGTGCTTCGCGCGCCTTGGTAGACAAAGGAAATTCCTGACCTGCCACTCCAAAAGCTCTTGTTCGACCTCAGATCAAGCTAGACACCCCATTCCACCTTCCACTGCCTGTTGACATCTAGTGGAAGGCGTATGAAGTGCATGTATATCGATAAATATAAGCCAGTTGAATAGGCAGGCCCTGAAACAGAGCCCCATTTTCAGAATTTTCACTTCCTGTCTGGAAGTTTGCTGCCAAATGAGTTCTGTTTTACTCACAGATATAATTCAAACAGTTTTAGAAACTTGAGAGTGTTTTCTATCCAATAGTAATAATAATATGCATATTGTATGATCTAGAATAGAGTACGAGGCCGTTTAACTTTTACTTGGTCACAATCCCGGATCCGGGAGCACCCTCATCAGTAAAAAAGCTGACTAGCATAGCCTAGCATAGCGCCACAAGTAAATACTAGCATCTAAATATCATGAAATCACAAGTCCAAGACACCAGATGAAAGATACACATCTTGTGAATCCAGCCATCATTTCTGATTTTTAAAATGTTTTACAGGGAAGACACAATATGTATTTCTATTAGCTAACCACGATAGCAAAAGACACAAATGCATTTTTTCCCCACCATTTTTTTACTGCATAGATAGCTATCACAAATTCGACCAAATAAATATATAAATAGTCACTAACCAAGAAACAACTTAATCAGATGACAGTCTGATAACATATTTATTGTATAGCATATGTTTTGTTCGAAAAATGTGCATATTTCAGGTATAAATCATAGTTTTACATTGCAGCCACCATCACAACTCTCACCAAAGCAACTACAATAACTACAGAGAGCAACGTGAATTACCTAAATACTCATCATAAAACATTTATGAAAAATACACAGTGTACAGCAAATGAAAGACAAAGATCTTGTGAATCCAGCCAATATTTCAGATTTTTTAAGTGTTTTACAGCGAAAACACAATATAGCATTATATTAGCTTACCACAATAGCCAAACACACAAATGCATTTATTAGCAGCAAAAGGTAGCGATCGCAAAAACCAGCAAAATATATAAAATGAATCACTAAACTTGACCAACTTCATCAGATGACAGTCTTATAACATCAGGTTATACAATACACTTATGTTTTGTTCGAAAATGTGCATATTTAGAGCTGCAAACCGTGGTTATACATTGTGAATATGTAGCATCGATTCACCAAATTGTCCGGAGCTAGTTTGGACACTCACCTAATCTGACCAAAGAACTCATCATAAACTTTACTAAAAAATACATGTTGGACAGCAAATGAAAGATACACTAGTTCTTAACCTGTTCTTGTGATTGTCTCCACCTCCTCCAGGTGCGCTTATTTACCACAGTGTATTTATCCCAGTGTTTTCTGTCTCTCTGTGCCAGTTCATCTTGTATGTTTTCAAGTCAACAGCGTGTTTTCCCATGCTCCTGTTTTCTATTCTCTTTTTTTAGTCTTCCCAGTTTTTGACCCTTGCCTGTTTTTTCTGTACCCACCTGCCTGGCCCTTCTGCCTGTCCTGACATCCAGCCTGTCTGCCACTCTTCACCTCTTGGACTCAGAATCTAGTTTTGCCCTTTTGCCTGTCCACGACCATTCTCTTGCCTACTCCTTTAGGATTATAAATAATCTACAAAGACTCTAAACATCTGCATCTGCGTCTCGCCTTGTGCCCTTATTACGTTGAAATTAGATTGATGTAATTACTTGTTAGTCAGATTAGGTCATTGTATTTAAGTTGAAGTTTTACCCTAATTTCAATTTTAGCAACGCTGGTTGAAATTATATGAAAACAATATTGGTTAACTTTTTGCAAATCCAAATATATTTCAAACATAGATTTCAGTTCACAATACACTGTGAAATTCCATTGAAAAATATTGATTCCAGCAGTTTGTGCCCAGTAGGATGAGAAGTTGTGCACATTCAGAGAATGTAAGGCAACATTTGAGACTCAAGTGCCTGCTTCTAAAATCTCACATGGAAACAGACAGGGATACTCCTCTTCTCCTCCACTTCTCCAAGTACTCACTTCTGGACTGAGACACTCTTTCATCCCTTCCATTTACCTATTCTATTATCTTTCTTTTCAAGTGTTTATTAAAGCAGTGCTTGAAGCATGAGGCCATGATAAAAAAAATAACAGTCCATGATCAAGTCAGAAAAGCTTTTCAACCTTTTGAAGTTCAGGAAGTGCGCTTATTGAATAACATAAAAAAAGAAGAGTATCTCCCGCTCTCTCTCTCTCATACTACATAATTAACATCATAGAGAACAAGTGCTGGGAGCTAATTATCTGTAACTCATATGATAGCCGCTCAGTCCAGCGCCTCCGTTGCCATGATTAATCTGTGGCTCACTACTGGCTCTGGGCAAACATTGAGTAATGACATTTCTAAGCTCCGTCAGAGTGGTGAGGAACACCCAAAGAGCTGGGGGAGAAAAGATAGACTCTCAAATTGCATTTTACTTTCATTTGGCAGTCTGGCCAGGTAAACCTTTCTAATAGCCTTTTGAAATGTTACCTGCATGTCAAACTGCGCCATGGATACGGAAAGACTTAATGGATGGTTGTGTCAGACGTCAAAGCACTGTTATGCAATGCGATGATGACGGATTTTGATTCTGCCAGGTCTGTACAACTTCTCAGTGTTCTCTGTTGTGATCGCTGTGTGTCTGTGACCCCTTTGATGTCATGTTCCCAGGGGAAGGCAGGCAGAGGATGCTCTCGTCGTAATGGCATTGCTCAATGTTTACCCAGAGCCAGTAACGAGCCACAGATGAATCATAGCAGTGGAGGCGCTAGACTGATTTAACAGGTTAGACTCAGATACCATATGAGTTAGAGTTAATTAGCTCTCAGCACTCTTCTCTATAATGTTAATTAGTATCACAGAGACAAGGAGAGAGAGAGAAAAGCAAAAAAACGATTGTAGTTATATTGTATAAATCACCATGGCATGCTATTGACCATGTTTGATGGACTGCTTTTATCTAATTTCCCTAATGTACAGTACAAGTCAACATTTTGGACACACCTACTCATTAAAGGGTTTTATCTTTATTTTTACTATTTTCTACATTGTAGAATAATAGTGAAGACATCACAACTCTAAAATAACACATGTGGAATCATGTAGTAACTAAGAAAGTGTTAAACAAATAAAAATATATTTTATATTTGAGATTCTTCAAAGTAGCCACCCTTTGCCTTAATGACAGCTTTGCACACTCTTGGCATTCTTTCAAACAGCTTCATGAGGTAGTCACCTTGAATGCATTTCAATTAACAGGTGTTTCTTGTTAAAAGTTAATTTGTGGAATTGCATTTGAGCCAATCAGTTGTGTTGTGACAAGGTAGGGGTGGTATGCAGAAGATAGCCCTATTTGGTAAAAGACCAAGTCCATATTATGGCAAGAACAGCTCAAATAAGCAAAGATAAACAACAGTCCATCATTACTTTAAGACGTTGTTACGAACACCTCTAGGAAGAGGGAACGCAACACCCTGCTACAACTCAACTCCCCATGGAGTGAAAGAGGTATGGGATTGTAGGTGCGAGTAAGGATGTTGCGTTCTCTCTTCCTAGAGGCCTTCGTAACATAATGGGGGCTCATCCGGGATCCCATTAAATCCACCGGACCCTGCTGCTCTGAGCTCTCTGTGGTTAGTGAATGAGGTGTGATGGTAGGTTGTGAGTTTGGATGACTTGTTTAGTTTGTGTGTATTCAGTAGACTGCAGTGTACAAGATGGCTGCCTCAGCCGTCTACAAGTTTTTTAAGGTGCCCTCTGTTGATCATTTGGTGAGGTTGCTGACCATTATTGTCCCTGAGAAAGCCCTAAAGGCTGAGCTTTTGGTGCTAGTCAGGGAGGGTTTAGTGAGAGAACAAATTCTCTCGTTGAAAGTTGAGAGGGAGGCTTCAGGAGAGGAGACGGGTAGACCTTCCGATGCCAAGTCGGAGGACAGGGCGGAGGAAGGGGTTGCTCGTACCCCCTTTACATTGCCCCGGTTTGACCCTTTATCTTCTGCTTCGGGTCGTTCAGACAGGACCGCTAGGCTAAAGGTGAGGCTGGCCCGTTTAGAAATGCAGCAAAAAGATAGACAGATGACGTTCAATCTAGAAATTAGGAAAATGGAAATTGACAAGGTGAGGATCCGACAACTGGAGCTAGACGCTTGCTCCAGTGTGACTCCACAAGCTGCTGATCATTAGGCCCACTTCGAAGTGAGTAAAAATATAGCGCTAGTCCCTCCATTTCAAGAGTTGGAAGTTGATTCCTATTTCTCCGCGTTTGAGCGTGTGGCCGCTGCGCTGCATTGGCCACTCGAGGTTTGGCCGCTCCTGTTACAATGTAAATTGTCTGGGAAAGCCCAGGAAGTAGTAGCTGCTCTGTCACTGGAAGACAGTTTACACTATGATACAGTTAAAACTACCGTGTTGAGGGCTTATGAGTTGGTGCCTGAAGCTTATAGGCAGCGTTTCAGGAATCACAAAAAACCCTCTCACCGTACGTTTCTTGAGTTTGCAAGGGACAAAGAATCGCTGTTTAATCGCTGGTGTTCAGCCAGTAAAACGAATACCTTTGTGGATATTCGGGAGTTGATGCTGTTGGGGAATTTTAAAAGCAACCTCCCTGATAGAATTGGAGTTCATTTAAATGAACAGAAAGTTGTGACATTGGCTCAGGCAGCAGTGTTGGCAGATGAGTACTCTTTGACACACGACTGTCTTTGGTGCGCCTCGTTTTGAAGGCCGAACGATTACGTCATCAGTGCCTCGTTCAGGTCGCTTTCTCTGACAACCTTAAGCCTTTTCATGAAATCCGTGAATGTTTTTACTGTCACCAAAAGGGTCACGTAATTGCGGACTGCCCGGTCTTGAAAAATAAACCGAAACAGTCCCTGTCACCGTCAAGTGAATACTACGGGTTGTGTATGCCTGCGGGCCTCTTGCCTAAGCACTCCCAAGGTGCCTTCCCCTTCCCCCCTGGGAACAAAAACAGAATAACAAAACCAATTTCAATAATCAAAACACTGCATCCTATTTACACACACAGAACATACTAATAAACTCTCTCTCACCACTAACCAAAATTCAGGACATAACCATACGCTCTCTCAGCAACACTAACCAAAACAGGATATACCCTCAGCTCTCTTCTGCACAACAACCAACCCAGGATATAACCCTCAGCTCTCTCAACAACAACCTGTCTTCTGAGCAACAGAACACTGGCTTATATAGCTGGAGAAGAAGTTGGTAATTGAAGACAGCTGCGTCCTCTGACGAGAGGGCGGGGTCAGCTCCAATCGTCAATGGGGCCGACCAATCAGCTGCTTGGGGAGAATTTCAGGAAGCCATTTCCTGAAACACACACTCACAAATACACAAACCACAACACAGAAACTGGGGAACGTAACAGACGTGAAGGTCAGTTAATGCGGGACATTTCAAGAACTTTGAAAGTTTCTTCATGTGCAGTCGCAAAAACCTTCACGCGCTATGATGAAACTGGCTCTCATGAGGACCGCCACAGGAAAGGAAGACCCAGAGTTAACTGCACCTCAGATTGCAGCCTAAATAAATGCTTCACAGAGTTCAAGTAACAGACACATCTCAACATCAACTGTTCAGAGGAGACTGCGTGAATCAATCCTTCATGGTCAAATTGCTGCTAAGAAACAACTACTAAAGTACACCAATAATAAGCAGATACTTTCTTGTGCTAAGAAACACAAGCAATAGATATTAGACCGGATGAAATCTGTCCTTTGGTCTGATGAGTCTAAATTTTAATTTATTTCTAACCACCGTGTCTTTGTGAGAAGCAGAGTAGGTGAACGGATGATCTCCGCATGTGTGGTTCCCACTGTGAAGCATGGAGGAGGTGTGATGGTGCTTTGCTGGTGACAATGTCAGTGATTTATTTAGAATTCAAGGCACCCTTAACCAGCATGGCTACCACAGCATTCTGCAGTGATATGCCATCCCATCTGGTTTACGCATAGTGGGACTGTCACGTCGTTCGTAATAATGAATATCGGACCAAGGCGCAGCGTATGTTGAGTTCCACAAAAACACAATAAACTAACAACGAACCGTGACCACAGATATGCTATGTGCACTAACTCAAAACACATACATTCAAACAATATCCCATACCCCACAGGTGGAAAAATGCAACTTAAGGATGATCCCCAATTAGAGACAACGATTACCAGCTGCCTCTAATTGAGAATCATACACAAATCCCAACATAGAAAATTAAACCTAGAACCCCACAGAAATAATAAACTAGACTAAAACCCCTAGTCACGCCCTGACCTACTCTACCATAGAAAATACAGGCTTTCTATGGTCAGGACGTGACAGGAACTATCATGTTTTTCAACAGGACAATGACCCATAACAGACCTCCATGCTGTGTAAGGGCTATTTGACCAAGGAGAGTGATGAGTGCTGCCTCATATAACCTGGCTTCCACAATCCCCCAACCTCAACCCAATTGGACCGCAGAGTGAAGGAAAAGCAGCCAACAAGTGCTCAGCATATGTGGGAACTCCATCAAGATTGTTGGAAAACCTATTCCTCATGAAGCTAGTTGAGAATGCCAAGAGCGTGCAAAGCTGTCATCAAGCCAAAGGGTGGCTACTTTGAAGTATCTAAAATATCAAATATATTTTTTTTAAGACGTTTTTGGTTTCTAAATGAATCCATGTTATTTAATTATTTCGATATCTTCACTATTATTCTACAATGTAGAAAATAATACAAATTAAGAAAACCCCTTGAATGAGTAGGTGTGTCCTAACCTTTGACTGGTACTGTATTTGACATGTAATTTATTCCTAACTCTCTAGGTTAACAGAAAATACATACGATAAGGTGTCATAGAAAATTCTTGCTGATTGTGGCCATGTTTTTTCTGCTGCTGGTGTTGTGGTTGATGTTTAAGTTCCAGCAGTCTATACTGGAAACAAGGGTCTGCATGTCCATATAAGGAGAGCTTAAGTATCAGGGGAGAATGAGGAAGCAGTAGAGAGGAAAATTAATAACCATTATCAGACAAGTCTGTGCCAGACCAAGACTTCCAATGAATTCTACAAGAATATGACCAAGGGAAGGGGTTGAGTTATTTCTTAGTTACTTTTGTGGGAACTTTCCACGGGAATCATTTGAGAGTTTGATGAATTCAAGCAATGTAGTTGACAAAAGTTCAATCAGGAAGGCTATTCTGAATGCTGGTTTAACTTCATCCAGTAAGCATAACATAATTCACTTTTGTTTCCTATTCTACGGGCATAGTTGGAATGAATACGGAAGTATCAGCATAGTCTTGTTTCTTCTCTTTCCTATTAGCTATGTGTGGAATGTCATTAACTTATTTACTGTTGTAATGAACACGAGGGAGACCGCGAGCTGGTTTCAAGCACAGAGTGCAGCAGGTGTTTAAGTTAAAACTTCTTGCAACTATAGGGGGTGCTGTTCCGCATTAGCATTTTTTGGTCTCCAAATTAAACTGCCTCGTGCTCAATTCTTGATCGTACAATATGCATATTATTGTTATTATTGGATAGAAAACACTTTCTAGTTTCTATAGCCGTTGGAATTTTGTCTCTGAGTGGTACAGAACTACTTCTACATCACTTTTCCTGACAGGGAGTCAGATTTCAGAAATTTTTACCCCTGATCTGGGATCGGTTTTAAGGTGCCAGTAGATGCTATAGAGAAACCGACACTGCCTACGTCTTCCTCTGGGTGTCAGTACGTCATCACGTTTTGAATGGATTCGATTGCGCAATCAGAGCCACTATAAAACACGAAAACGTAGAAGTACCGCTCTCTTCCTGCATGCGTCATGCGCAAAATGGACATCAGACCTGCCTCCTTCCAAATCGTTGTTTAGAGAGTGATATTTCTCCGGTCATGTTTTCAGTCGTTATAGTTGTTAAAAACATCATAATGTAGTTAATTTGAACCGTTTTATAGCAATTTATATCCGTTTAGTGCGATTTTGAGGAATTTCTTTGTTGTGCACTCTGAAACTTTGGACACGTTTCGGGGTCCCGTTCGATCGTTAGTGGATATTTCGAAGGACAGAGGACATCTATCGACCAAAAGAAGATTCGACCCAAGAAAGGATTCTTTGCCCAAGATTCTGATGGAAGAACAGCTCACAGTAAGAACAATTTATGATGATAAATCGTGTTTCTGTCGATAAATGTTAAACGTTTATGTCGCCATCTTGTTTGCTATAGCTTCGCTTGGCGCAACCTGTATTGAAAAGTAAGGATAATTAAAAAAATGTAAATCAGCGATTGCATTAAGAACTAATTTGTCTTTCGATTCCTGTCAACCCTGTATTTTTTAGTCAAGTATATGATTAGCTTTCAATTAAACTAGATCACTCTGAAAGATGACGTTAGACATTTTGAGGCTTGATTTCCTAGTATTTTCATTGTGTAACCACGGTTTTGTATGGCTAAATATGCACATTTTCGAACAAACTGTATATGTATGTTGTAAAATGATGTTACAGGAGTGTCATCGGAAGAATTCTGAGAAGGTTAGTGAAAAAATTTATATATTTTGGCGGTGATTACGTTATAGCGCTCTTTGGCTGGAATCGATGCTCTGGTAACGTTTTCACATGTGGTATGCTAACTTATCGATTTATTGTGTTTTCGCTGTAAAACGCTTAGAAAATCTGAAATATTGTCTGGAATCACAAGATCTGGGTCTTTCCATTGCTATGCTTTGTCTATTCTTATGAAATGTTTTATTAAGAGTAAATTGGTCATACACGTTGCTCTCTATAGTAATTCTAGTCGTCTTGTGATGGTAGGTGCAATTGTAAACTGTGATTTCTACCTGAAATATGCACTTTCAGGTAGAAACAAAACCTATCCTATACCATAAATATGTTATCAGACTGTCATCTGAAGAGGTTTTTTCTTTGTTAGTGGCTATCAATATCTTAGTTTAGCCGAATTGGTGATAGCACCTGAAGTAGTAAGAAACTGATGGAGTTAGAAAAGTGGTGTATTTTGCTAACGTGTTTAGCTAATAGATTTACATATTTTGTCTTCCCTGTAAAACATTTTAAAAATCTGAAATGGTGGCTTTATTCACAAGATCTGTATCTTTCATCTGGTGTCTTGGACTTGTGATTTAATGATATTTAGATGCTACTATCTACTTGTGAAGCTATGCTAGCTATGCTAATCAGTGTGTGGGGGGGTGAGGGGTGATCCCGGACCCGGGGTAGAGGCTCGTTAGAGGTTAATAAAAGGGACCATAGGAGGAGGCAGGTATCTGGGTCCAGGGGCAGGCATCAGGTCATACACGGTAGGTCCAAAAATGGCAACAGCACAGGCAGGGAATAGCCAAAAGGCGTCGTGAGTGAGGCAGGAAAAAAAAAATCATACACGGGTGGAGAGAAGGACGGGGAAAAACCAGCACTCCGAAAAAGTGTGCCTCAAAACAAACAATACCTCAGTGATGGGGTGCAAGGAACTGAACCAAATAGTGTGGGATGATGACATGCAGGTGTGTGAACAGGTGATTAGAATTCCGGTGATTGGGATCTGGAGAGTGAGCTGGAAAGTGGGCTGCCTTTCCCGGGATCTAAGTGTTTGGGAGTGTGAGTTGGACGCAGACTTTACAACTGTACCTTGTAGACTATAAGCACGGCACAATAATGCATTCCTCACACTTGCTGTTTAACCTATGGGCTAACTATAGCAATTATCCCCTTCCTATCTTTCAACCAATGGACGTAAATCTTGGAATGTATTTATACAGTCTGCCAACTTAACCTTGTTCTCTCACTCTGTTTTTGATACAGTCACCGTTTTCATCTTAAGGCACTTACATCCTCACTAGGAGAGAGAGCAGATCAATGGTATGGATCAAACAACTCATTGACCACTGACCTATTTTTTGGAATAAAAATTAAATAAAAATTAGGGGTGGATCAGCTTAATATTGCAGAAAGATTGTTGCTTCCATAAATGTAATTGTCTGCATCATTTCCAATCCCCAATATCTCTTTGAGGTAAATATTGTCACAGGCCGGCTCATAGCCTGTGACAAAAATGAGGGGACACGAACAACAGGTATAGGCCAATTAAAAATGTTCTTTATTAAAAACCAAACTATTAAATTTAAACTAAGAAAAAGGAATGAGGTGTGGAAGTATCATAATGTAAGGTGTATGTAAAGTGCATGCATGCGTGAATCTGTGTGTGTGAATATGACTGAGTGAAAACTATGCAAAACTACAAAGGAACAAACAAAACAGGACCATACCTGGAGGAGCAGAGAGAGAGAGAAGTGATTAGTGAAGCAGTTTTTTATACCCTGAGCCCAGGTGGCTCCAATCACTAACGACCCTCTTCTGCCTGCAGGAGGAATCGCCCCTGCAATGTAGAGGTGCCGTGACATCCCCCTCCTTAAAATGAGGGTCCCACCCTCAACCCAAATTTCTCCAACATACTCAACAATCCAAATTTCCCCATAAAGAAAAAAAAGGATACCAGTCCCGGCTCCTAGCAGTAGCCCCATGTCCCACCGCTGACTGTCCGCCCCTCAAACTCGGCAGCCCTGGTACCTGGGGAGAAATTTAAGAGGAACGAGGCGCAGACAGCCCGTAGGGGTCAGCAGAGAAAAGATACAAACTAGGTTAAAGGAGCACGGGACAGAGCATCAGCAATGATATTATACTTACCACTAATGTGTCTAATATCAAGGTTGAATGGTTGCAAGAACAAAGCCCAACGCATCAGGTGCTGGTTGGGATTTTGCAGGGACCTCAGAAAAACAAGTGGGTTGTGGTCAGTGAACACAGTTAAAGGGGTCAAACCAGAACCAACATAGACCTCGAAGTGCTGTAAAGCCCAAATGAGACCTAAAGCCTCCTTTTCAATTACAGAATAGTTTTTCTGATACTTATTAAATTTCCGGGAGAAGAAACTGACAGGACACTCAACCTTGTCATCATTCTCCTGGAGAAGCACAGCCCCAGCACCGATTTGACTGGCGTCTACCTGCAATTTGAAAGGTTTACCAAAATTTGGTGCTGCCAACAGGTGCCAAACACAAAAGAGCCTTAACTGCATCAAATGCCTCTTGACACTGGGTGGACCAGATAAATTCAGCCTTGGCCTTCAACAGATTGGTCAGTGGGGACACTACTACCGAAAAGTTTACAGAAAGCACGGTAGTACCCCGCCATTCCCAGGAAGCGCATCAGTTCTTTCTTTGTGGAGGGCTGTGGGAACTGCTTCACAGCCTGAACCTTGGCTCACATTTTGCAAAATTAATAGTCAACCTGGCCCACACCAGTCTTTCGAACAGGGCTTGCACTCTCCGAACATGCTCCTCCCAGGAGTCTGAGTAGACGACGACGTCGTCCAAATACACGGCACACCCTTCCAGACCTGAGACCACCCGATTGATTAGCCTCTGGAAGGTGGCTGGAGCATTCCGCAAGCCGAAAGGCATCACTTTATAAGAGAACAAACCAGATGGAGTTATAAAGGCAGCAATCTCACCAGCTCTTTTGGTAAGGGGTACTTGCCAATATCCCTTTAAAAGATCAAATTTTCTAACATACTTTGCTGACCCAACTTGATCAATACAGTCCTCCATCCTAGGAAGAGGGTAAAGGTCTGCTTTAGTAACATTGTTAACTTTTCTATAATCAGTGCAAGGTCTGAAAATGGAATCAGACTTTGACAAAAAGACAGGGTGAAGCCCAATTTGAACAACATGGCTCCGCAATACCATTGTCCAACATATACTGCACCTCTGTTTCCAGTTTCAATCTCTTCTCAGATACACGATAAAATCTCTGTTTGATAGGCTTAGCATCTCCGATGTCTATATCATGCTCAATTAAGTGGGTTTTTGATAGTGTCAAAAAACAAAACAGGGTAGTTTCTAATAAGAGCTACCAATTCATCACGTTTCTCAGAGTCTAAATGATCTACCAAAACCCCAAGATTTTGCAAAGTCTGGGAGTTTTTCAACCGACCTTGTAAGACCTCATCCGAAACCCTTGGATACAAAGGTGCAGGCTTTACAACCTGATTTGGCTTGCTTGTGCGCTGACACGTATCACAAGTTTTAATAAACTGAGATACATCCCGCTTTAAACGTGACCAGAAAAAATAACGAAGTATGCGATCATAAGTTTTACGAACACCCATATGACCTGCCACATCACCATGTGAAGTTTGCAACACTTTATTTCGCAAAGTAGTAGGTACAACTATTTGAAAACTGGTTCTCCTAGACCCTGATCATAGTGTGGAACACATTTCCTGACCAACAGCCCATCAAGAAGAAAATAACACTGAGCACTATTCCTCACCACTGAATCAGGAACCACTTTATCAAACAGATCAGCCAAAGTAGTATCGGCCTTTTGCTCAGCCATCAATGAATCTTTTGAACTAATCAACTGTTCTGTCTGGAGATTGACTGGCAACTCAAGACTTTCTGGCCTACTCTCAATCTCCTTACGAGAGGCCGCGCGGGTAACCGCACAAACTGGAAATACCTCAGGAGACACACAGTTTTGATCCAGAGATTCCCTTGCAGGGGACACTGAAGGTTGCTTCTTACAGATGTTTAGTTTGCCATCTGCCCACACCTTACTACCTGCCAAGTCATTCCCCAAAATCATGTGGACTCCCTCTACTGGCAACTGGGGTCTAACCCCAACATCTACATCACCCTCTACCAGACCACATTTTAGGGTAACTTCATGTAAAGGACAAGAGAATGGAACTAAACCCATACCACATACCATTACACAACTGCCAGTATCAGACTCTTTAGAGTACGGCAAAACAGATTCCAGAATAAAATAATCTAAAGCTCCAGTGTCTCTTAAGATCTTGATTGAAACATTTTGGTTGCCATCTACCAGGGACACAACATCATCTGAAATAAAGGCTGAAAAATCACAGTGGGAAGACTGAGAATCAAACTCAACTAGTGGCTGAAACAGCTCACCCGGGTGGTCAGAAGCTGTAACAGGAGCTGCCATCACAGCTGGTTTAACTTGACCTGACTGTTTTGATTGAAGCCGAGGACAATCTTTCTTCCAATGTCCTTCAACTAAACAGTAGCGACAGGTATTAGCATTAACCGTTGCTTTAAGTCCTCCAGACCCAAACTTCTGCTGAGGCCTTTGGAAAGAAGCTCCAAAAAAAGGTGACCTACTATTCCTAGGAGTAAAGTTAGTTTTATGGTACATGTCACTGTTTGACTCAAAATGGCTTTTATGTGTTAGCCTGTACTCATCTGCAAGGATTGCTGCGTCACTTGGAGTCTTAACTTTACGTTAATTCATGTATGTAGAAACCTGGTCAGACACAGAATTTTTGAACTGTTCTAACACAATCAAATTAGACAGACCCTCAAAAGTACTAACTTCAGAAGCTGTACACCAACGATTAAATGCAGAAGTCAAATCACGAACAAACTCAGAATAGGTTTGTGAATCTAACAATTTCCTGTAACGAAAACGTTGACGATATGCCTCTGGCACCAGCTCGTAGACCTTCAGAACTGCTGATTTAACTTTAGCAAAAACTTTACTGTCATCTACACTCAGTGCTGCAAAAGCCTCACGTGCTTTACCTGTAAGTACACATTGCAACAACATAGTCATGTCCAAATCTGACCAAGCTCTAGCTTCCACAATACGCTCAAATAAAACAAAGAATGTGTCTGGATCTGACTCATCAAATTTAGGCAACAAACGAAGATTCTGTGAAACATCAAACTGTGGTAGTCCTTCTGGTCTATTAGCATTTCTCAATCGCTCTATCTCTAACTGCATTTGCAACAGCTCCCTCTGCTGCTCAAAAGTTAATGAAGGGCAAGACTGAAAACGTGCACCCTCACTACTAGCAGACTGACCGCCAAAAACACCCATTTCCCTAAGACCCTGCTTTAATCTAGTTTTAACAGTCTCTTTAATTTTTTTATCAACAATCTCAATCTGATAATGTTCAGCAATTTCAATGAACTGCTCCTTAGTACACAACTCTAAGGTTACCTCTGAAGGAGCTTGAACAAAACTACTCAAAATGGAAGACATTTTCCTCAACCAACACAACTATTACAAATGCTCCAAAAAACAGACAACTCACCTGCTGTCAGTCTGGGTTCAAGGACAGGAGCCACACCCCACTATCCTCACAAAAATAACAAATTAACTGGCCCTGGTCTTCCTGCAGTCACATGTGGTGGGGTTTTATGCACACAAATCCAGTGGAGTGGAAAAGACAACCAGAAACTGGCGGCCCCCCCATAACCACGGAGGTGCTCCCGAGCCGATGTAGGGGAAAAGGGATGCTCTACCCACGTTCACTGCCACCTAAAACAAAAACACCACGAGCCTCCTATTGACACTCGCTGATAAGCCTGAACAGGAGAGGACTCCCACCTGAACAAAACCCAGAAACAGAACAGAGGGAATTGTTTAGCTACCAAACTAACTGAACCAAAAGAACACATGGCTCTCAACGCTCTCTTCAACAAAATTGGCCCAACCAAAACATCCCCTCAAACAAAAAAATGTGGTAATCTGAACTAAACTAACCCAAGTTAACTACTATCCCGGATGAGCCCCCACTTGTCACAGGCCGGCTCATAGCCTGTGACAAAAATGGGGGGACACGAACAACAGGTATAGGCCAATTAAAAATGTTCTTTATTATAAACCAAACTATTAACTTTAAACTAAGAAAAAGGAATGAGGTGTGGAAGTATCATAATGTAAGGTGTATGTAAAGTGCATGGATGGGTGAATCTGTGTGTGTGAATATGACTGAGTGAAAACTATGCAAAACTACAAAGGAACAAACAAAACAGGATCATATCTGGAGGAGCAGAGAGAAGTGATTAGTGAAGCAGTTTTTTATACCCTGAGCCCAGGTGGCTCCAATCACTAATGACCCTCCTCTGCCTGCAGGAGGAACCGCCCCTGCAATGCAGAGGGGCCGTGACAATATATATCTATATACATACACGTACATACCCATACATATGCATACATAAACATTCATACATATACACATACAGTTGAAGTCGGAAGTTTACATACACTTAGGTTGGAGTCATTAAAACACGTTTTGCAACCACTCCACAAATGTCTTGTTAACAACATTACTTTTGGCAAGTTGGTTAGGACACCTACTTTGTGCATGACACAAGTAATTTTTCAAACAATTGTTTAAGGACAGATTATTTCAGTTATAATTCACTGTATCACAATTCCAGTGGGTCAGAAGTTTTCATACACTAAGTTGACTGTGCCTTTAAACAGTTTGGAAAATTCCAGAAATTGATGTCATGGCTTTAGAAGCTTCTGATAGGCTAATTGACATCATTTTAGTCAATTGGAGCTGTACCTGTGGATGTATTTCAAGGCCTACCTTCAAACTCAGTGCTTCTTTGCTTGACATCATGGGAAAATCAAAAGATATCAGCCAAGAACTCAGAAAAAAAAATTGTAGACCTCCTCAAATCTGGTTCATCCTTGGGGAGCAATTTCCAAAGGCCTGAAGGTTCCACGTTCATCTGTACAAACAATAGTACGCAAGTATAAACACCATGGGACCACGCAGGCGTCATACTGCTCAGCAAGGAATTGCGTTCTGTCTCCTAGAGATTAACGTAATTTGGTGCGAAAAGTGCAAATCAATCCCAGAACAACAGCAAAGGACCTTGTGAAGATGCTGGAGGAAACACGTACAAAAGTATCTATATCCACAGTAAAACGAGTCCTATGTCGACATAACCTGAAAGGCTGCTCAGCAAGGAAGAAGCCACTGCTCCAGAACCTCCATAAAAAAGCCAGACTACGGTTTGCAACTGCACATGGGGACAAAGACCATACTTTTTGGAGAAATGTCCTCTGGTCTGATGAAACAAAAATAGGCCATAATGACCATTGTTATGTTTGGAGGAAAAAGGGTGAAGCTTGCAAGCTGAAGAACATCATCCCAACCGTGAAGCACGGGGGTGGCAACATCATGTTGTTGGGGTACTTTGCTGCAGGAGGGACTGGTGCATTTCACAAAATAGATGGCATCATGAGGTAGGAAAATGATGTCGATATATTGAAGCAACATCTCAAAAACATCAGTCAGGAAGTTAAAGCTTGGTCACATATGGATCTTGCAAATGGACAATGACACCAAGCATACTTCCAAATTTGTGGAAAAAATGGCTTAAGGACAAAAAAGTCCAGGTATTAGAGTGGCCATCACAAAGCCCTGACCTCAATCCTATAGAACATTTTTGGGCAGAACTGAAAAAGCGTGTGCGAGCAAGGAGGCCTACAAACCTGACTCAGTTACGCCAGCTCTGTCAGGAGGAATTGGCCAAAATTCACCCAACTTATTGTGGGAAGCTTGTGGAAGGCTACCCGAAACGTTTGACCAAAGTTAAACAATTTAAAGGCAATGCTACCAAATACACTCAATTAGTATGTAAACTTCTGACCCACTTGGAATGTGATGAAAGAAATTTAAGCTGAAATAAATCCTTCTCTCTACTATTTTTCTGACATGTCACATTCTTAAAATAAAGTGGTGACCCTAACTGACATAAGACAGGGAATTTTTACGAATATTAAATGTCTGTAATTGTGAAAAACTGAGTTTAAATGTTTTTGGCTAAGGTGTATGTAAACTTCTGACTTCAACTGTACCTGTAGTGCAGGAATCATCAACTAGATTCAGCCACGGGCTGATTTCTTCTTGAGCACATGGTCAGGGGACCGGTCAATTTGTAGACTGCAAATTGACCACAACAAGCCCAAACAGATATAACATTTGACTAAAACATAATAATTTCAAACCTTACTTATATTTGTATACGATCATATATATCTCACTATTATACTTGGGAATACTTTGGAACATATATTTTTTAAATCAATTGGATCTTATTTGCTGGTGTTTTTCCAATCTTTTATGTAAAACAGTTTAAAAAAAATCAAAAATCCTCAGAAAACTTGGGGGGGGGGGGCAAATAAAACCACCTGCAAGCCAAATTTGGTTCGCGGGCCACCATTTGGGGAATCCTGCTCGAGTGTATTGAGTCTTTAAAAATCCTGGTGCACAGTTAAGACCTTTTTCAGTTCCTTGGACAATTAGGGAGTAATTTTTTTGTGTTGAGAAAACTGAGAAAAGTAAACAATTCTGAGAACTGCTTGTCTTCTTTAGGTGAGATGTTTCTGAGTTAGCTGTTTGTCGGAACATTTTGGAGGGCAAACAGACGGTATTGTTCATTTTGTTAGGTTATTATATTTGTGAGTGCCTTTGAATCTCTATGTCTAACTTGACAATTTAAAGTTATTCTTCCCTTGAGAATAATACAATGGTTTGTTTGAGCCTTGAGACTACACTGATATACATATCCATGAATCTTTTTAAGGGTTGTTTTCAAGAACATCTAAAAAAGGACTCCAGCTGAGACTGAGTGAATTTTGATGGGGGCAGACATTGAACTAAATAATGTATTTTTTCTGATATTATTACACAATACACTTGACATCAACATAAAAAGACACATGAAGACATGGCATACTTTAATGACATCTCGGTTAATTATTTGTATCTCATCTCTCAAGTTCAATGGAAAGTAAAAGGAAAGAAAAGAGTGATTCCTCACAAACCAGGACATAAAAAGACCATGCTTTCTTTGATTTTCACAAAATGTAATCCATAGAAGGGTTCTTTGGAGTAAGGATTGTTGACATATATTTGAAATTTGTATCTAAAAGCATAATTGAACATGTTTTTTTTATCAGAGTTGACATATTTATGATATGTCTACCTTACCGAGGCCTCCTTTAAGTCTCCATCATGTTTCATCTGTAGGTTTAAGCAAAATGTGGTGTCATATGAAGCTTTAGCGCTTGCTCTGTAATTTGAGTAGTATTTTGATTTCAATTACACTTTTCTTACATTAGTAAGAACTTTGATATGCCCTTAGAGTATATTATGTTCAACAATATATTGAAAAATTAGCCAAATCAAAGATGGTGTTTTTTCAATATATTTTAAAATATCCATTAATGTATGTAAGAAAATGTTATTGAAATCAACACCTACAGATTAAACATTACGGAGTCTTAAAAGAGGCCTCAATTCGGTTTTATGTTGCACAATTTGAAATTGTGTTTTTTTACATTGAATAAAAGTAGAAACTAGTAGAAAAGTAGAGCTAGAAAATGGTATATCATACACTGCGGTTGAGGAATAATGGGAAAGCAATTCTGCTTTGAAAGTTGATAAACTTGTAACCCCACTTTTGAGAAAATGGCCCTTGAATATTTTGGTACACCTACTGGAGAACTCTTATTTGTCTACACCTATTCACACCCTATTAAGCCTTAGCCCCATCCAACTCTTTACAGATTCACATGTGAGGCCATGTGCTAAACAGAGTGAGTAGTGTAGTTAACAACAAAAGATTAAGACTAAAAGACTAAAAGTGGTGAAAGTCATAGCAAAAATGCACTTCATCTAGTCCTTGGCCTATATCCTAATCTGACTTTGGTGCAGGTCATGTTGTTCTTCACATTACTGTCTCTGGTAAACACACACTATATCAAACAAAATCAATGTTTATTTGTCACATGCACAGGATAGAGATGGTGTAAACGGTACAGTGAAATTGTTACTTGCATATCTGCATAGTAGCAATATCAAAAATAGAAAGTGTCCAGATAAAAAATATAATATAAATATGTTATAATTATTAGAGAATGCTTACCCAGACACACTTGTCTAAATTGATGGGTTATGTGAAAGAAATGCTATAACCACCCCCAGCCATATCTAGCTAAGTGGATCTGTCACTATTGTCTAGACATGACACATGTTCATGAAATACAGTTAAGACAGTTAAGAACAAATTCTTATTTAGAATGACGGCCTACCCCGTCCAAACCCTAACCCGGACGAAGCTGGGCCAATTGTGTGCCGCCTATGGGACTCCCAATCACGGCCGGTTGTGATACAGCCTGGAATCGAACAAGGGTCTGTAGTGACACCTCTAGCACTGAGATGTAGTGCCTTAGACCACTGCAACTCGGGAGACCTCAGGAGTCATAGCTAGCCACCATTCATGAAATGCTGTAGTATGAATCTGCAGGTAGCTAAAGCTAACCAACTAGGTTCAATGTTAGCTAGCGAACCAACATTAGGCTATAACTAGCAATTCAAATGGCTTTCTGAGATACAAATAATATTACTACACAGATCATACACGTAATGTTAGCGAGCTAGCTTATAGTATGCTTTAACTTGCAATGAAAACAACTTTCCGATAAAAGAACATATAATATCTGAAAATGTAGCTCGACTCTTACCCGTATACATAGATGAACGCTTCACAGCAGACTGTAACCCCTTTAACTAAGTAAGATGTCCTGTGTCATTTCTGTTTTGTTTGTACAGCTTGTTTGCCCCCCGTTGTGTCAAGTCACTCTGGTTCACACTGACCGTGTCCAGACAGAAAGTAGTCTTTGTTCCACTGATCTTTGTCGATAGCGCCTGCTAAATTCAAGGCAGCAATGTTGTTGAGAGCAGTAAAAACACTTTTGCAGTTCTCCATGGCTAACGTTATATCTTTAAAAAAAAGCCACAGTAGCAAGAATTATCTTCTGTTTTAGTCAAGCTCTAACTGTAATTAATCTACTCTGATGTGGGTTTATGGCTCACTTAGCTTTCTCACTGCTTGGGGGCTGTTGCTCACCATGCTTGACCCAGAAGGGACTTTATACCAATATCATTTTATAATAAATGGATGTATAATTTGTTTGCAGGGCGTTCTGGGATGTTGAACATTTCAGGCCCAGTGCCCCAGCTGTCTCTCACCCCGCTGTCTAGATCCCCCCTTGCCTTGTCTGTGAAGGAGGCTCCTTTCACTTGAAACTAATCCTCCCGGTGTAAATTGGCAGGAGGTGGGCAGGTTGGAGGGGACGGTAGTGGTGGTAGAATCTTGATGCTGGAGATATTAATATTTTATTGCCATGTCTGTGAGCACCCGGTTGAAGAGGCATTGGTGGCCGGAGTTGCGCACTGATCTGCAGGGATTTTCGTCCGAGACAGAACAAGGCAGAGGCTCTTTAGAAACTACGTTTAAATTAAGGAGAGAGGAGGCTAGCTCACTTCAATTGCAAGAAGAAGCAAATTTCTCCAAAGACTTTGCTTGTGTGGAGTGAATGCTCATTCCTTCGACAATAAACGCGAATCTGACCATCACCCCTGGTCAGACAAAACCGCGACTCGTCAGTGAAGAGCACTTTTTGCCAGTCCTGTCTGGTCCAGCGACGGTGGGTTTGTGCCCGTAGGTGACATTGTTGCAGGTGATGTCTGGTGAGGACCTGCCTTACAACAGGCCTACAAGCCCTCAGTCCAGCCTCTCTCAGCCTATTGCGGACAGTCTGAGCACTGATGGAGGGATTGTGCGTTCCTGGTGTAACTCGGGCAGTTGTTGTTGCCATCCTGTACCTGTCCCGCAGGTGTGATGTTCAGATGTACCGATCCTGTGCAGGTGTTGTTACACGTGGTCTGCCACTGCGAGGACAATCGCTGTCCGTCCTGTCTCCCTGTAGCACTCTCTTAGGCGTCTCACAGTACGGACATTGGAATTTATTGCCCTGGCCACATCTGCAGTCCTCATGCTTCCTTGCAGCATGCCGAAGGCACGTTCACGCAGTTGAGCAGGGACCCTGGGCATCTTTCTTTTGGTGTTTTTCAGAGTCAGTAGAAAGGCCTCTTTAGTGTCCTAAGTTTTCATAACTGTGACCTTAATTGCCTACCGTCTGTAAGCTATTAGTGTCTTAATGACCGATCCACAGATACATGTTCATTAAATGTTTATGGTTCATTGAACAAGCATGGAAAACAGTGTTTAAACCCTTTACAATGAAGATCTGTGAAGTTATTTGGATTTTTACGAATTATCTTTGAAGCACCTTGGCTTTAGCTCAGCAGGCTAACATGGTCTTGAGTTATGTCAATACCTCATGTTCAATAGCTAGTTGGTTACGACACATTTCTATGCAGCGATGGGCAATTGAAACATTGCCATGTAAAGCAGGTGTTGTATAGAACAACATACCCTCTGACCATTCTACATGAAAGTCATGCACGTATTATACTTGTTAGCAGTCATTAGCTAGCTTTAATAATCCTGTACATTAATGCAATGGGATGTTTCCTCTGGCAAGGCAAGGGCAGGCTGACTTTCCCCTGCTGTATATATAAGGAGCATTAAGAAACACAGTGATGGATGCTACAGGGAGAGGAAGATAAAGGTATTCTGGGAACCTGTTTTCCCAGGACGGCCCAGGAAGCAAAGAACAGACACAGGGCAGAATACACAATGGAGTCTGGCCTGCCACTGCTCCACTCACACAGACTGATGCTCTGGTAAACACATAATTAAACTTTTGCCAGTGGGTGATCTCATCTGGACACTTATACAATTTCACATTATTCACAGAATAAAACCCACAGACAGAGTCTAATACGAATTGTGTCCGGTAAGGCAGACACATACACCCGACTCACCTGCAGAGAGTCAAACTAGCTTGGCAAGACAGGGATCATCTGGCACAAACTTTTGTAAAAACAGGGAGTTCTCAAAGGAGCCAGTGGTACAAATAAAACATTTAAGTCTTTGGGGTTAGGGTTGCTGTTGAGAGCCTGCCGCTATAGAATGTCTTCATCCAATTTTTTTGTGGCCTGTGTGTGTGTCTGTGTGTGTGTGTGTGTGTGTGTGTGTGTGTGTGTGTGTGTGTGTGTGTGTGTGTGTGTGTGTGTGTGTGTGTGTGTGTGTGTGTGTGTGTGCAAGTCTGCTTCAGCCTGTGTTTGTGTGTGACTGTGACTTACGCCCCTCCAGGACTTCAAGTCTGTTTTGTCAGCTGGTTGTGTTAGGGCCGAAACTGGAAAGATACAACAGTGCTAATGAGCTCACATGGCTCTCAGACACCTCTGAGATCACACACAGGGGAGATTGGCTGACTTGGCACCAACTGCAGCCATGACACTGAGGCTTGCTTCCAGTGTTTCTCTCTGTGCTCCCTGGTAAAGAGGGAGCGTGTAGTGAGCAAGGGTGCTACAGAGGAGCAGGGCTGAGATCTCCTTTGGTCCCTGGGATGCAGGCTCAGTCTGGCACCAGCTCAGTCCCATAGAGAATCACATCACATGCCTGTGCACAGTTTAGTTTTCACAGCGGAAAACTTTGATACACAGTTTTATTATCATCCATGGTGCAATGGCACCTTGTTTTAATGCATGTTCATGGCAGAGGATTCTAATGCAAATATTCTGCTTCCATGCAGATTTGTTAAATTTGTTAAAAACTTTTGAACTATTGTCTTTCTCTCTCTTTGAGTATACTACTTACATTTTATGCATTGCAGTGCTAGCTAGCTGTAGTTTATGCTTTCAGTACTAGATTCATTCTCTGATCCTTTGATTGGGTAGACAACATGTCAGTTCATGCTGCAAGAGCTCTGATAGGTTGGAGGACGTCCTCCAGAAGTTGTCATAATTACTGTGTAAGTCTATGGAAGGGGGTGAGAACCATGAGCCTCCTAGGTTTTGTATTGAAGTCAATGTACCCAAAGGTGGATGGACACTAGCTGTCCTCAGGCTACACCATTGTGTTGTTGAGACTACTGTTGGATTTGGGGTAAACTTTGAACATTGAGATATTAAAGACATGATAGATCAGATGCATAGTATATAAAGGAGTGAGAAGTTAATCGTTCTCTGTAGTAAGACAACTAAGCTTGGAATGTGCTGAGTGCAGGGAAAACAATTGCATGTGACAGTACTGATAAGGGGAGAAACCATTGAAGGCTCATATCACTTAGTTC
Source organism: Salvelinus alpinus (assembly GCF_045679555.1). Lineage (NCBI taxonomy): Eukaryota > Metazoa > Chordata > Actinopteri > Salmoniformes > Salmonidae > Salvelinus > Salvelinus alpinus. The sequence goes on along the minus strand of NC_092103.1, from coordinate 23,464,548 downwards.
CCTGCTTAGCAAGAAGGATGCAATGTTTAGAGATAAGGGGGAGACTCCACTAAAGTGGGGTATGAATACCACCACGGGGGAAGGCATGTCTTTTGTCTGAATTACAGCTGTAACGGCCCTTTGGGAATAATTAAACTTGGTTAAGCTTCTCTAGTGTCCGTGAGTTATTTACTCTGAAAAATAAGAACCTAACAGATGTGAGCAGGGTTCACCACGATTTGTAGTCAAACCAAAGAGCCCAGATCAGTGGAGCAGAGCTGGCAACAAACAAGGTAGGCTAGTTCCTATATCTGTTTCCACTCATTTTGACATCTTGTGGAGATGAGAATCATAGGCTGAACAAATTATGGGATATGGACCTGGAGAGCCTGAGTTTAATTCGGTAGGCCCATTGTATAATGATTCTGGGTGGAGTTGGTTCCCTGCTAAACCTGTAACGAGTGAACAAAAGGCCCAGTGGCTGTAATAGCGCAGGGTGTGAGTGTGTGTGTGAATGGGAGATTAGTTTTGTGCCCTGTTGGAGTGGTGAACCATGGCAGATTATGTGGAAATAGGAAGACAAGTGTGAATAATTTTGGTGATGTGTGTTATCAATAATAGGGATATTGGAGGCAATACGGGAAAAAGACATTAAGTCCTCCGTATTCTCCAGTAATACATTTGCAGACGCTATGGTATCAGTACTAATACAAGGTATTAAGTGCCGTGACCAATTAATTATTATCCGGGGAATTGTGTAGTGCTATCTTAGAAAATAGTTAATAGAAGATGTGTATTATCGACGGGAATGAAGAAATCCAGAACACCGTCGGGAGAGTTTAGGGAATAATAACTATTGATATGGTGACAAACGGCTCCGATTCTCCCTGTAATATAGAGCTAGCAGATTTGAATAAAGCCATGCAGGTGCTGAATGAAGCTCACGAGCGTTCTACCAATTTGGGTGGAATATGGGAAAAATTTTGCAAATTAGACAAAATTGGACACCATTTTCCTGCTGATGGTGAATTCAGGAAGGCAATTATGAGTTGGCATAACACATAAAACCAGAATCAAAAGCTCAATTTACCAGCGCTTTGATGTCAGCATTCTATCAACAAAAAATGCATAACGATAAACCCGGAATGAGTACCAGTACGCTGCCACAGAAAGACTGGGAACGGGAGTGTATTGATAGAATTTGCACTTCTGCTTTGATGGCAGGTTTGAACCCTGTGATCAAAACGGTAATTGCGGCGGTAGTAGACTTAATTCAAGACAATGTTTTGAGAGTGGAATATAACTCCACTCACCTCGCAGACGTGCGATTGGTTAATAGGGCCATAGAGATAATCACTAACTATAGTTTCAAGGCCAAGATAAGACAAAGAAATGTAGCGGAAAAGCATCAAAGCGTAGGGAGACAAAGTCCCGTTTTAGGTGTGGGGCTATTGGTCATTGGAAAAGAGAGTGTAAAGTGGATATGGAGCCTGCTGTATTCGGAGAAATGCTGCCAGGCAAGCATTTGCATCGTTTCAAAAGCGCAAAAACAAATCCTCCGGAAAGTAGCAGGAATGGAACTTTCACATAGCGGTGTAAATCCTATTTTTGATCGATTAGTGGTTCATAGAGATTACGTTCTCTATGTGAAGGAAGACGTATGAGATCACGTTTTACCTAACTTTTTAGTAGGATTAAATATTAAATTTAAATATGGCCAATTCCTTACGATGAGAAATTGGCTAAATTTGCCACAGGAAAAGTTATTTTGGGTTGAAGAATCTAGGCGAAATGCCAGGGGAATGGATTCTAAAGGTAACAAATGTATATTATATGGCCAAACACTCCTTGCAAACTCAGTAAACATTGTTGTTTTTTTGATATCATGAGACATTTTATGTGGTATTATTTTAAAATAGATTTACGTTTTATGTTGTCTTATTCGGAAATAGATTTCTAGAATGGACAAAAGGGTGGAGGGGTCACGAGGAATTAGTATAGGGGTTACCAAACCTAAAATGAACTGGGGTCACAAGGAGTTGGTATAAGGGTTACCAAACCTAAAATGAACTTACATTTTTCGGGGAAAAAGACCAGTGAATCGTTAGACTCGGTGATAATAAGTGAGGCCTGTTTATGTGTGTTCTAGACCTACAGTTCACCAGCATGCACACACCATTTACTGGTTACGAATGTGCGTTAGTGGTGTGTTGATACTGTGGGATTTATTGGGTGGCGTCTTTTCAATTCAGTTAAATTGAGTATGCACAAGGATGGAAATGTTATGAAATGTATTTAAATGGTTTCTGAAGGACAGTGAAAAAAAAGGGAGAGGAAACATTTTAATGGTGTCGAATGCCCTGTATCCTAAAATTCCTCGTGAGGACTGATCAACCTCACTAGAAATTATCGGAACAGGGGGATTTAATTATAAAATGAATGAGAAACACCAGTCTCTATCCAAATTGTACCTTTACTTTAGGAGATTATTATTATTTCCGTATAGAGTTATAAAGAGTTGTAATTCTAAAATTGATTAGTTATTCCAATTTGTTCATTTTTGAGTTAACACATTTTTGAATCACGTGTTTGAAAGGGGAAAATGACCAGTTCCCTGAGGTCCTCGTCTTTGGGTAATATACAGAGCTACTGTGTTCAGTCTGCATATAAAAGGGAAAATATATGTTAATTTCTATTATTTATTTATTTTATTTCACCTTTGTTTAACCAGGTAGGCTAGTTGAGAACAAGTTCTCATTCACAACTGCGACCTGGCCAAAATAAAGCAAAGCAGTGCGTAACAAACAACAACACAGAGTTACACATGGAATGAACAAACATACAGTCAATAATACAATAGAAAAAGTCTATATACAGTGTGTGCAAATGAGGTAGGATAGGGAAGGTAAGGCAATAAATAGGCCATAGTGGCGAAATAATTACAATATAAAAATTAAACACTGGAGTGATAGATGTGCAGAAGACGAATGTGCAAGTAGAGGTACTGGGGAGCAATGGAGCAAAAAAATAAAAATAAATAACAGTATGGGGATGAGGTAGTTGGGTGGGCTATGTACAGATGGGCTATGTACAGGTGCAATGATCTGTGAGCTGCTCTGACAGCTGGTGCTTAAAGCTAGTGAGGGAGATATGAGTCTCCAGCTTCAGTGATTTTTGCAGTTCGTTCCAGTCATTGGCAGCAGAGAACTGGAAGGAAAGGCGGCCGAAGGAGGAATTGGCTTTGGGGGTGACCAGTGAAATATACCTGCTGGAGCGCGTGCCACGGGTGGGTGCTGCTATGGTGACCAGTGAGCTGAGATAAGGCGGGGCTTTACCTAGCAAAGACTTATAGATGACCTGGAGCCAGTGGGTTTGGCGACGAATATAAAGCGAGGGCCAGCCAACGAGAGACTACAGGTCGCAGTGGTGGGTAGTGTATGGGGCTTTGGTGACAAAACAGATGGCACTGTGATAGACTGCATCCAATTTGCTGAATAGAGTGTTGGAGGCTATTTTATAAATTACATCGACAAAGTCAAGGTTCGGTAGGATAGTCAGTTTTACGAGCGTATGTTTGGCAGCATGAGTGAAGGATGCTTTGTTGCGAAATAGGAAGCTGATTCTAGATTTAATTGTGTATTGGATATGCTTAATGTGAGTCTGGAAGGAGAGTTTACAGTCTAACTTCTTACGGCTGAGATCCCGTTAACGGGATCGATATGACAACAGCCAGTGAAAGTGCAGGGTGCCAAATTCAAACAACAGAAATCTCATAATTAAAAGTATTTTACACCATTTTAAAGATAAACTTGTTGTTAATCCCACCACAGTGTTCGATTTCAAAAAGGCTTTACGACGAAAGCATACCATGCGATTATGTTAGGTCAGCACCTAGTCACAGAAAAACACAGTCATTTTTCCAGCCAAAGAGAGGAGACACAAAAAGCAGAAATAGAGATAAAATTAATCACTAACCTTTGATGATCTTCATCAGATGACACTCATAGGACTTCATGTTACACAATACATGTATGTTTTGTTCGATAAAGTTCATATTTATATCCAAAAATCTCAGTTTACATTGGCGCGTTATGTTCAGTAATGTTTTGCTTCCAAAACATCCGGTGATTTTGCAGAGAGCCACATCAACTTACAGAAAAACTCATAATAAACATTGATAAAAGATACAAGTGTTATGCATGGAACTTTAGATAAACTTCTCCTTAATGCAACCTCTGTGTCAGATTTCAAAAAAGCTTTACGGAAAAAGCACACCATGCAATAATCTGAGTACAGCGCTCAGAGACCAAAACAAGCCATACAGATACCCGCCATGTTGTGGAGTCAACAGAAGTCAGAAATACCATTATAAATATTCACTTACCTTTGATGATCTTCATCAGAATGCACTCCCAGGAATCCCAGTTCCACAATAAATGTTTTTTGTTCGATAAAGTCCATAATTTATGTCCAAATACCTCCTTTTTGTTCACGCGTTTAGTTTACAAATCCAAATTCACAACGCGCAGGCCAGACGAAAAGTCCAAAACTTCCATTACAGTTCGTAGAAACATGTCAAACGACGTATAGAATCAATCTTTAGGATGTTTTTAACATAAATCTTCAATAATGTTTCAACTGGAGAATTCTTTTGTCTTTAGAAAGGAAAAGGAACGCAGCTACCTCTCACGGGCGCACGCCTGACTGAGCTCATGGCATTCTGCCAGACCTCTTACTCAATCAGCTCTTATTCTCTCCTCCCTCACAGTAGAAGCCTGAAACAAGGTTCTAAAGACTGTTGACATCTAGTGGAAGCCTTAGGGAGTGCAATATGACACCATAGACACTGTATATTGGATAAGCAAAGACTTGAAAACCTACAAACCTCAGATTTCCCACTTCCTGGTTGGATTTTTTCTCAGGTTTTTGCCTGCCTTATGAGTTCTGTCATACTCACAGACATCATTCAAACAGTTTTAGAAACTTCAGTGTTTTCTATCCAAATCTACTAATAATATGCATATTCTAGCTTCTGGGCCTGAGTAGCAGGCAGTTTACTCTGGGCACCTTATTCATCCAAGCTACTCAATACTGCACCCAGCCATAAGAAGCTAACCAGACACCTAGGTATTTGTAGTTGTCCACATATTCTAAGTCAGAACTGCCCACACCTGCCTGTCCGTCCAGCATCACTACTCTGGACGGACAGGCAGGTGTGGGCAGCGATCGGTTGAATAGCATGCATTTAGTTTTACTTGCATTTAAGAGCAGTTGGAGGCCGCGGAAGGAGAGTTGTATGGCATTGAAGCTCGTCTGGAGGTTTGTTAACCTCTCTTGGGTACGTGAGACGTTAGCGTCCCACCTCTTCAACAGCCAGTGAAACTGCTGGGCGCCAAATTCAAATACAGAAATACTCATTATAAAAATTCAGAAAACAAAACATATTTTACATAGGTTTAAAGATGAACTTCTTGTTAATCCATCCACGGTGTCAGATTTGAAAAATGCTTTACGGCGAAAGCATACCTTACGATTATTTGAGAACATAACCCACTAGATAAATCATTGCAAACAGTAACCAGCCAAGTAGAAGAGTTACACAAGTCAGTGATCAAATTAATCCCTTACCTTTGATGATTTTCATAAAGTTGCACTCAGCAGACATTAATTTACTCAATAAATGTTCCTTTTGTTCAATAAAGTCTCTTTATATCCAAAAACCTCTGTTTTGTTCGCACGTTTTCTTCTGTAATCCACAGGCTCAAACGCAGTCAAAACAGGCAGACAAAAAAATCCAAATTGTATCCGTAAAGTTCATAGAAACATGTCAAACGATGTTTATATTCAAGCCTCAGGTTGTTTTTAGCCTAAATAATCGATCATATTTCAACAGGACAATAACGTCTTCAATTTAAAAGGTGAACAAGAAAGGCATTCTCTCGGTCTCGTGCATGAAAAAGCTCTGTGACACTTTAGGGTCCACTCATTCAGACTGCTCTTACTTCCTAATTTTTCAGAATACAAGCCTGAAACAATCTCTAAAGACTGTTGACATCTAGTTGAAGGCATAGAAACTGCAATTTGAGTCCTAAGTCAATGGATACTGTAATGGCATTGAATAGAAAACTACAAAACCCCCCAAAAAACTACTTCCTGAATGGATTTTTCTCAGAACTGCCAAATCAGTTCTGTTATACTCACAGACACTATTTTAACAGTTTTGGAAACTTTAGAGTGTGTTCTATCCAAATATACCAGTTATATGCATATCATATCTTCTGGGCCCGAGAAGCAGGCAGTTTAATTTGGGCATGCATTTCATCCAAAATTCCGAATGCTGCCCCCTACCCTAGAGAAGTTAACACAGTGTCAAAAGAAGTGCCAGATGTATACAGAATGGTCTCGTCTGCGTAGAGGTGGATCAGAGAATCACCAGCAGCAAGCGCGACATCGTTGATATGTGCTGAGAAGAGAGTCGGCCCGAGAATTGAACCCTGTGGCACCCCCATAGAGACTGCCAGAGGTCCGGACAACAGGCCCTCTGATTGGACACACTGAACTCTATCTGAGAAGTAGTTGGTGAACCAGGCGAGGCAGTTATTTGAGAAACCAAGGCTGTTGAGTCTGCCGATAAGAATGTGGTGATTGACAGAGTCGAAAGCCTTGGCCAGGTCGATGAATAGAGCTGCACAGTATTGTCTCTTATCAATGGCGGTTATGATATCGTTTAGGACCTTGAGAGTGGCATTGGTGCACCCATGACCAGCTCGGAAACCAGATTGCATAGCGGAGAAGGTACGGTGGGATTCGAAATGGTCGGTGATCTGTTTGTTAACTTTGCTTTCGAAGACCTTATAAAGGCAGGGTAGGATAGATATCGGTCTGTAGCAGTTTGAGCCTAGAGTGTTGCTACGGAACGATGAGGGGTGGTTGCGCTGCTAAAATTTATTTGGCCGAGAGAGTCTCCAGAAACCTTATCTCTATGTGTCATCCTAGAGGGAGGTGGTTTGTTAGAGATCACTGGATGATAGTTTGGGTCAACCATGAAAGTTTTTTTGCACTCCCATGTACTCAGAATTGTAATGTTAAATCGCATCAATGGGTGGTGCCAAGTTATTAACCTTTCTGGACTACCCATCCCGGATCCGGGATAATTGTCATCAGAAACGCTGACTAGCATAGCCTAGCCTAGCGCCACAGGTATATAATATAATTTCATGAAATCACAAGTGCAATATTGCAAAACACAGTTTAGCCTTTTGTTAATCCATCTGTCGTCTCAGATTTTGAAATTATGCTTTACAGCGAAAGCAATACAAGCGTTTGTGTAAGTTTATCGATCGCTCGACAAAACAATAAATACACCTAGCATCAGGTAACTTGGTCACGAAAATCAGAAAAGCAATCAAATTAATCGTTTACCTTTGATGATCTTCGGATGTTTTCACTCACGAGACTCCCAGTTAGACAACAAATGTTCCTTTTGTTCCATAAAGATATTTTTATATCCAAATACCTCCGTTAGTTTGATGCGTTATACCCAGGAATCCACCGGAAAGAGCGGTCGCGACAACGCCGACAAAAATTCAAAATGATATCCATAATGTCCACAGAAACATGTCAAACATGTCATATCTATTCGATAATATATCAACCGGGACAATTGGCTTTTCTCTAGGAACGGGAGTAACAATGGCTGCCTTTCTCTTTTGCGCACAAGTCACTCTGAGAGCCCCCACCTATCCACTTACGCAATGTGGTCGTTCACGCTCATTCTTCAAAATAAAAGCCTGTTGACACCTTAGGGAAGCCATAGAAAAAGAAGTCTGGTTGATATCCCTTTATATGGGCAATAGGGATGCATAGGAACAGAGAGGTTTCAAGAACAGGGGCACTTCCTGATTGGATTTTCCTCAGGTTTTAGCCTGCAATATCAGTTCTGTTTAATGCAACCGCCGTGTTAGATTTTTAAAAATAACTTTACCATAACAAACAGCTTGCGTTATTGCGAGACAGCGCCCGCCAAAGCGGCGGAGAATAGAAATAACATTTTCCACAGAAATACGAAATAACATCATAAATTGTTCTTACTTTTGCTGAGCTTCCATCAGAATCTTGTACAAGGAGTCCTTGGTCCAGAATAAATCGTTCTTTGGTTTTAGAATGTCCTTTTCTCCTGTCGAATTAGCAACCTTAGCTAGCCATGTGGCGCGAACATCCCCATCTTCTCCTGACGCAAAGAACGGAAAATTCCAAAAGTCCCAATAAACGTTGAATAAACTGATAAAACTCGGTTGAATTTTTTTTTAAATCAGAGCCGGAGATATCCGCCGTGTATACCGAACGCTTATCAGAAGACAATGTCGACGTACTTCGCTCGCCAGAGAAGACAAAGAAATTTCCAGACCTGTCACTCTAAAAGCTCTTGTTCGGCCTCAGATCAAGCTAGACACCCCATTCCACCTTCCACTGCCTGTTGACATCTAGTGGAAGGCGTATGAAGTGCATACATATCGATAAATATAAGGCAATTGAATAGGCAGGCCCTGGAACAGAGCATCGTTTTCAGATTTTTCACTTCCTGTATGGAAGTTTGCTGCAAAATGAGTTCTGTTTTACTCACAGATATAATTCAAACAGTTTTAGAAACTTGAGAGTGTTTTCTATCCAATAGTAATAATAATATGCATATTGTATGATCTAGAATAAAGTACGAGGCAGTTTAATTTGGGCACAATTTTTTCCAAAGTGAAAACAGCGCCCCCCTATTGACAAGAAATTAAACCTTTTACAATGAAGATCTGTGAAGTTATTTGGATTTTTACGAATTATCTTTGAAAGACAGGGTCCTTTTTTGCTGAGTATGTTCCCTCTGTTTCCCATCGTCCTTGTCGATCATTGTCTTATGTCCGTTAGTCTTGTAAGTACCTGTGCTCTGTTTTATTTGTGCACTTGTTATTACGGGTCTCGTCCCGTGATTTATATTAGAGGTTACACCTCGCTCTTTTGTTTTGGGTCTAGAATTAGAAACCCCCTATTACGTATTCCTGTCTCCCATCCTTATGCAACATGACACCCCCTCAGCAGATCCACAGATGACTCAATCTCAATCGCACTCTGCCCTTTCCCACCTGGACAAAAGGAACACCTATGTGAGAATGCTGTTAATTGACTACAGCTCAGTGTTCAACACCATTGTGCTCACAAAGCTCATCACTAAGCTAAGGACCCTGGTACTAAACATCTCCCTCTGCAACTGGATCCTGGACTTCCTGACAGGCCGCCCCCAGGTGGTAAGGGTAGGGAACAACACATCTGCCACACTGATCCTCAACCCCGGGGCCCCCGCAGGGGTGCACACTTAGTCCCCCTCCTGTACTCCTGTTCAACCACGACTGCATGGTCAAGCACAACTCCAGCACCATCATTAAGATTCCTAATGACACGACGGTGGTTGGCCTGATCACTGACAACGACGAGACAGCCTGTAGGGAGGTCAGAGACAACCTCTCCCTCAACGTGAGCAAGACAAAAGAGATGATCGTGGACTACAGGAAAATGAGGGCCGAACACGCCCCCATTCACATCGACGGGGCTGTAGTGGAACGAGTCGAGAGTTTCAAGTTCCTTGGTTTCCACGTCACCAACAAACCAACATGGTCATAAGACGTCATGAAAGTCATGAAGAGGGCACGAAAATGCCTTTTCCCCCTCAGGAGACTGAAAAGATTTGGCATAGGTCCCAAGATCTTCAAAAAGTCTTCACCTGCACCATCGAGAGCATTCTGACCGGTTGCATCACCGCCTGGTATGGCAACTGCTCTGCATTCATCCATAAGATGCTACTGAGAGTAGTGTGTATGGCCCAATACATCACTGTGGCCAAGCTTCCTGTCATCCAGGACCTATATACTAGGCGATGTCAGAGGAAGCCCCAAAAAATGGTCAAAGACTCCTGTCACCCAAGTCATAAACTGTTCTCTCTGCTACCGCACGGCAAGCGGTACTGGAGCGCCAAGTCTAAGTCCAAAATGCTATAGAACAACAGCTTCTACCCCCAAGCCATAAGACTGCTGTACACTGCTGCTACTCGCTATTTATTATCTATGCATAGTCATGTTACTCCCACCTATATGTACAAATTATTTTATTGTGTTACTTTTAAATTTTTTACTTTAGTTTATTTTCTTAACTGTATTTCCTTAAAACTGCATTGTTGGTTAAGGGCTTGTAAGTATCGGCGCATTTGAGTTCAGCCATAATATTTGTTGTAATATTTGTTCTATCTTTTCAGGGGGATGAAATTGAAATTGTAGCCAGCTCTGCAATGCGTGTTTTAAAAAGAGAGATACTTTGAAAAAATGTCTCGAAAATGAGACATCGCAATCTGCACAAAGGCAAAAAGGGCGATTTTTAAACAATGCTTTTCTTAGTAATCTACTTGAGAACCATTTAGGGTTCAAATAAAACTTTTGAATAAGTGAAGCTTTTAGAGAGAGGTTTAGTGCTTTTATATTTAATAATCTCAACCCACCCAATTCATATTCATTATATACTGTAGATAGGCATGCTTTATTTGGTCTGGTTTAGCGTCCCAGATAGATGATTTGAAAAACGAATCATCAGGAGTAGGCAGCGCCATAAGTAAGTGAATAAACTGAGATATGACTAAGGAGTTAATCAGGGCAATTTTTCCATAAATAGACAGGTATTTACCTCTACATGGTTGCAGGATCTTACATTTACATTTACATTTAAGTCATTTAGCAGACGCTCTTATCCAGAGCGACTTACAGACTCTTGTCTATTTTTACAAGTTTTATATTGAAATTCATTGTGGAGAGCTTATTTATATATTTCGTGATATGAATACCAAGTATGTCTACTTCACCATCAGCCCATTTGATAGGTAAACTGCAGGGTAATATAAAAGTTGTATTTTTTAAGATCCAATACGTAATATTGTACACTTATCATAATTAGGTTTTAGTCCAGAGAGTACAGAAAAGCAATCTCGATCTTCAATGAGACATTGCAGGCATCTAGCTTGCGGACTTAATACAAAACTTGACTCATCGGCATACATGGACACCTTTGTTTTTAAGCCTTGGATTTCTAATCCTTTAAGGTTGTTTTTGGATTTGATTTTAATAGCTAGCATTTCGATGGCCATAAGAAATAGATATGGTGACACGGACACCCATGTTTAACTCCTCTTGATAATTCAAAATTCTCCGAGAAGTAGTCGTTATTTACTATTTTACACCTGGGGTTGCTATACATAATTTTTTACCCATTTTATAAGAGAATTACCGAAATTGAAAAAATCCAGGCATTTATAAATAAAATCCAGTCTTACTTTATCAAATGCCTTTTCAAAATCTGCTGTAAATACCAGGCCTGGCTTCTTCGATGTTTCATGATGTTCTATTATTTCTAGTTGTTGTCGTATATTATCTCTAATGTATCGTCCATGTAAAAAACCTGTCTGATCAGGATGAACAATACCTGGTAAAACCCTTTTCGCTAGTTTTTTTGCATCACAACATTGAAGTGTAAGTGTCCTCCGTTTTTTTTTTAGATAGACTGGTTCTTTATATTTGCCATCTGGGTCTTGTTTTAATAATTGATAAGTTAGACCTTCCTGCTGAGTACCTGACAGACTACCATTTCTATAGGAGTAGTTAAAACAATTTAACAATGGAGCTTTTAGTACACTGCTCAAAAAAATAAAGGGAACACTTAAACAACACAATGTAACTCCAAGTCAATCACACTTCTCATCTGTGAAGAGCACACGGGCCGCCTAGTATGCGACACTGATTGCCAATACATTTCGCGTGTTCTCTGTGCAAATGCCAAACGTCCTGCACGGTGTTGGGCTGTAAGCACAACCCCCACCTGTGGACGTCGGGCCCTCATACCACCCTCATGGAGTCTGTTTCTGACCGTTTGAGCACATTTGTGGCCTGCTGGAGGTCATTTTGCAGGGCTCTGGCAGTGCTCCTCCTTGCACAAAGGCGGAGGTAGCGGTCCTGCTGCTGGGTTGTTGCCCTCCTACGGCCTCCTCCACGTCTCCTGATGTACTGGCCTGTCTCCTGGTAGCGCCTCCATGCTCTGGACACTACGCTGACAGACACAGCAAACCTTCTTGCCACAGCTCGCATTGATGTGCCATCCTGGATGAGCTGCACTACCTGAGCCACTTGTGTGGGTTGTAGACTCCGTCTCATGCTACCACTAGAGTGAGAGCACCGCCAGCATTCAAAAGTGACCAAAACATCAGCCAGGAAGCATAGGAACTGAGAAGTGGTCTGTGGTCACCACCTGCAGAATCACTCCTTTATTGGGGGTGTCTTGCTAATTGCCTATAATTTCCACCTTTTGTCTATTCCATTTGCACAACAGCATGTGAAATGTATTGTCAATCAGTGTTGCTTCCTAAGTGGACAGTTTGATTTCACAGAAGTGTGATTGACTTGGAGTTACATTGTGTTGTTTAAGTGTTCCCTTTATTTTTTTGAGCAGTGTATATCAAAAAATGCTTGTTATACCTCTACCGGTATGCCATCAAACCCTGAGGTTTTTCCAGACTGAAAGGACTTAATAGCCTCAAAAAGTTATTCCTCTGTAATTTGGCCTTCGCACTGATCTTTCTGTATATTTGTTAATTTTTACGTTTTTGTATTATTTGGAAAGAATTCCTTGCCGTAATCTTCATTCAGTGGGAGAGGATGAGACGGAAAGAGAACATCTGCTTAAAATATTTAGCTTCCTCTTTTAAAGTATAATTCGGAGAATCATAGATAACTCCGTCTTCAGTAACGAGTTTCTGCAAATTCTTTTGTTAGTGTTCCTGTGTTGGAGATTCAGGAAGAGTTTTGTGAATTTTTCTCCATATTCCATCCAGTTTGCTTTATTTTTGTAATAGATTATATTAGATCGTTCTTGAATAAGTTCCTCAAGTTCTTTTTGTTTGTCCTCTAACTGATTTTGTATCTCTGTGGTATCGTTTTTATTGCTATCTACCTGTACCTGTTCATGGATTTCCCTTGTTGGTCTTGTCTCTGTAGCCAGAAACTGCTTTTTCATCATTGATGAATATTGAATTGAATGACCTCTGAAGGTACATTTAAAGGTATCCCAAACAATAAGGGGATTTGCTGAACCTATATTATACTGGAAAAATTCTGTTATAAATTATTTTGTCTTAGTTAAAAATAAATTGTCCTCCAGTAAACTGATTACATTTCCAATATCCTCGTCCACTCAGAAAATCTATAAGAGATATGTGAATGCCAATTTGGTAATGATCTGATCGCATTTTGTGTCCTAATAAAACTATTTTAACCTTTGATGCAAAAGAGACAAGAAAGTAGTCAAGACAACTAGCTTGATTAAGTCTCCTCCACGTACATCTCACTAAGTCTGGGTTTTTTAGTCTCCAAATATCCAGTATTTCCTTAAGGGCACGTCTGCTCCCGCTCTCCACCCCCCCCAGGCTGCCCTGCATCACACCCTCCTATCATGCATTATGCACATCTGCCTTCCCTCGTCACACACATCAGCGATATTGGACTCACCTGGACTCACTCATCACCTATTATTACCTCCGCCATATTTGTCAGTTCCCCAGCTCTGTTCCCCACTTCTGCATTGATTGTCTTTTGTTCGTGTTACCTGTTTGCTGATGCTGTCCCTGTCTCATTCCATGTCCGTTATTTAGTAAATGTTTTACTCCCCGTACCTGCTTTGTTTCTCCAGCGTCATCCCATGTGACACACGGTGATGATAGTTTGTAGAGTGATTACCTTTACAGTCCATTGAGGTATTTAACACTGTTTTATAGTCTCCTATCATAATGATTTGATCAATTGTTGCCTGTAAGTTCAGTAAATTGGTATAAATGTTTTCGAAGAAGTATGGATCATCCTGATTTTGGACCATATAGATTAATGAGCCAAATCTCTTTTTCACCCACTTTCATATTCAAAAGGATCCACCTTCCTTGCAAATCATTCCTGACTATTTGCACATTCAGATCGACATTTTTGTTAATTTAATATAATCACACCTTTTGAGTTCCTTTGTCCATGACAGAAACTTATTTCACCACGCCATTCCTTTTTCCACGCAACTTCATCTAATGATGTAGAGTGAGTTTCCTGTAAACAGTACACAGTATGTTATATTCCTTTTCTTTTAGCCATGTAAAGACTGATCTTTCTTTTTTTATATTATGCTAAACCATTACAATTATAACTGGCTATACTTATATCACCCCTTACCATAACTAGATACTATTCTCAGTCAAAATTGACCAATATTAGTGCTTGTAAAGTTACTGCCATCAGAGGTATTATGATGGTCAAAACTAGAGCTTTCAAATGTCTGATATTTAGAATTCAAGAAATAGGTTCTAGCAATATTTGTTTTATTCCCTTGCCTGTTTGCCTGTGAGCCGATGCAACAGATGTTAGAAAATTGAGACAAGATATTATGTGTGTAGTAAATCTGAGTAGGTAAATGTGTATGATATTGGATGTGATTTAGTGAGTGTATACGAGGTCTGTATAAGATTAAGACTACAATGTGTGATGCCCAAATAAATAATAACTCCGCCAATTTGCATGGTTGAGTGTCTATAGGTGTAACATGTAGTGCGTATAGCCTTAATATTCATGATGATAATTGTAATCCATATCGTATCACTGTCATAGTTGTCATAATTACCTTTCACATCAATGAAAATCACATCCCAGCATTTCCATAGCAATTGACGTTTCACATGATCATGAAAGAGACCTTGCATTACTCTAGAGACGGCTTCACTACAGTACAAATGTATTCCGTACAATTGTTATTATTCACGAATGCCCCTATTCTGATATCTTCCCATTGCTTGTTGTAAACATATATACACTTGTAGACAAATACATAAAAAAGATAGACAAACAATAAACACATTAAATTATTAAACAGTTCTCGACAATAGAGAGAGAGGGAGAGAAGAGAAAAGAAAAGAGAGAAAGAGAGAGTGAGAGAAGAGAGCGAGATCAGGTGTGTGTGTCTGTGTATGTAAAAGTCCGTATGTGTGTGTTCATATCCACTTCATAATGTTCAGATATTTTTTACAGTTCCCATACTTTCTTTGTTTCGTAACCTGAAGTCCCTGTAGAATTTAGTACAGTCATGGTGTTGTGGAGCTGTCTCGGAATAGCTGTCCGTCTATAAAGAGTTTGTCCACAATGAGAACGACACACCTACCCCTCTCCCTTTGTTGCCTTTGTACCGGATACAGTCTCTTACGACGTTCGTTTATCTCCCTTGGAAATTGGTCATTGAGACCGAATTTGGTCCCTTTAAGCGCCCTTCCCCTGCTTTTGATCAGCTCCTTTTGTTGGTAGTGTTCAAATTCTGTGATGATCGGTCGGGGACCCGAGCTCCAAGTCTGCGACTTTGTATGTCTAGTCGCAACTCCTTCATCTCCCTGTTTTCCCTGAGTAGACAATCCATGTTGGAATCGTGGATTTTACCTTGGCTGAGGGTGCTTTGTTTTCTCCTTGGAGCGTGAGAATTTCACTCTGGCTGAACTCCAAACCCCCCCTCAGCCCTGTTACCTCCTCACACAACTTTTCCAGTGTTACATGGATTCCAGCCAAAGCACTAGCCTCTACTTCAATGGTAAGGAAATCGTCCGTGTCTGTAGATTAATCTGTTTTTCTTATTTTTTGGGGGTTAAAGTTATTTTGTGAGGTAGTCGGATCTTTCTATGATGGAGTATGTTGTTCCTCCATAGCGTTAAGCTGTTGGTACTCGTCAATTTCCCTCAGGATCTCCTTAGTATCCAGGTTGGCTCTTTACTGCAACCAGTTGTTTTACGAAAAGATAACAATGAGTCTTTCCCATGACGACGACAGGTGTCTGTAGTACAGTCAGCTAGCACTCGCGGAATCCACACAAAAAAATGGATCACAAACTTGCAGTCCCAGCCGTAAAGGCTAACCGCGTCGTGGAATCCTTAGCAACAAAACTTTAGTTCTGATTAAAATCAATTTAGTTTTAATATAAACAACACACCGAGTGTAGACAGTGCAATGTTCTGTTGCGCGCTCTGATGACATATCTGATTGATTTCTTACTCAGGTGTGTTTAAATATACTCCATTAAGCACTGAGACATGAACCTTAAGAGATAAATAAAAAAGTGAGTGAGTGTCTGATTGCGTTTTGAATGCTCTGCTTTGTGTCTCGGTCTCAATCAACCTGTTGCCCCTTAGCTATGTTGCTGTACTTCAGCTCAGTTTTAATTTAAGTGGAGGTTGTGTGTGTGTGATAGAGAGAGAGAGAGTGTGTGTGTGTTCCAGAAAATAAGTTATATACAGTATGTACACAGCCCAATGGAGGCAATAGCAGACAAGTACAAGCGTCAGAAAAAGCTTTGTTTACACATCTTTTGTTTCGCTTTAAACGTAGAAAATATTCCAGAAACGGTTATTACTGGAATAATTTTTACAAATATTTGTGACCATTCTGCCCTCTCGCCCTGCCATCGATCCCACAGACTTATTAAGCGTAAAATCAAGTGTGCAGCAGAAGTGCAGCCTCTAGTTTATTCCAGGTGATTCGTTCAATTCAGCCGGTGCTGCTGTTCATTTGTGTTCCAGACCTGGTGACTAATTGTGGGCCAAATCAATCTCAAGTATTTCTCCTTTTCTGCTTGTTCACTCTAGCATGTGATGCATATTTTTTATTTTATTCTTTATTTAGGGATAGGGTCTAGTTTCCTGAATTTCCACCTGTCTGACGTGCCCAAAGTAAACTGCCTGTTACTCAGGCCCAGAAGCAAGGTTATGCATATAATTGGTAGCATTGGATAGAAAACACGTTGAAGTTTCTAAAACTTAAACTAAAAATAATGTCTGAGACTATAACAGAATTGATATGGCAGGCGAAAATCCGAAGAAAAATCAACCAGTGTTTTTATTTTTTGAGGTCTCAGGCTCTTAAAATGGATACCTATTGTTCCGATGTAAATCCGTCTCCCAGATTGCATTTCATATGGCTTCCACTAGATGTCAACAGTCTTTATTCAAGGCTTTTTTTAAAAACAAGCAAGAATTTGGAGTTTTGGTTAGGAGACCACCTGAACAATATTAGTCTTTCGGCAAGCGAGGGAGAGGGCTTGTGCTTACTCATTTTACTTTCCTATTGAACATACTACTTTCCGTATGAAATATTATGGTTTATTTACATTTTAGAGTACCTGAGGATTAAATAGAAACGTCGTTTGACTTGTTTGTACGAAGTTTAGCATTAGCTTTTTGGACTTTTTGGAGGGCATTACTGAAATCGATGGCGCCAACTAAACTGACTTTCTGGGATATAAAGAAGGATTTTATCTAACAAAAGATTCACGTTGACCATTCATGTTGACCATTCATGACCATTCACGACCATTCATGTTGTAGCTGGGACCCTTGGGATTGCAAACAGAGGAAGATCTTCAAAAGTAAGTGATTTATTTAATCGCTATTTGTGATTTTATGAAGCCTGTGCTGGTTGAAAAATATGTTGATGTGGGGCGCCGTCCTCAGACAATCGCATGGTATGCTTTCGCCGTAAAGCCTATTGTAAATCGGATAACGCAGTTAGATTAACAAGAATTTAAGCTTTTAAATGAATGTTTAATATTACAATTATTTATTTGAATTGCGCGCCCTCCAATTTCACCGGATGTTGTCGGCTGGTGTCCCGCTAGCGGCTATCCCTAAGTTACCACTAGGCAAGTCAGTTAAGAACAAATTATTATTTACAATGACGGCCTACCCTGGCCAAACCCGGACGACGCTGTGCCAATTGTGCGCCGCCTTATGGGACTCCCAATCACAGCCAGATGTGATACAGCCTGGATTTGAACCAGGGACTGTAGTGATACCTCTTACACTGAGATGCAGTGCCTTAGACCACTGCGCCACTAGGAAGCCCACCGCCACTCAGGAGCCCACATATCATATCAATCCTGTTCATTGACATAGCTAGGAATGGAATGTATCGTGTAGGTACAAAGTCAGATGTGTGTGCATGGAATTCTCTTTATCTACAGTATATACAGTAGATCTGTTATAGACATTTATAGGGTCCAGGGATTTTATGGTGGAAATTACAAGACTATGTTATAATGTTGTTATTGCATCAAATGGTTGTTTTATGCAAAAGAATAAGGGGTTGTTAGAGTGCTCATTTGTGTGTGTTCTACTGAGGATGGGCCTCTGGAAGATTCACGATGTCTTTGGGTGATACCTCATACCAAAGCATGGGTTAATGTTTCTGTACTGGGGTACCAGGGGGAGACGGCTCCAGTATGGAGTTGGGGGGGGAGGGGGGGGGGGGGCAGACACTGGTCTCCACAATGAGAACTGGTTTTACAGCAGGTACTGTCTGCTGTGAATTATAAGTATCTTTCATACAAATCTTCACATTGTGACCCACCACATACATCTGTTGTTTGTCATGTAGACTGAAGGAGGATGGACTTTGCCATGAAATGTTGTGTCTCAAACCAGCTTGTTGAGTTCTCAGTGATCAGCACCAGGGGTGATTACCGACCAGCTCCATTACAGCAGTAAATAAATAATAAAGTTTGATTGTTTTGAATAAATCTCAAAGTCTCTCCTTTTGATTACAATAATTAAAACACAATTTCAAATCACTTATTGGGACATAGGATACAGGTAAATGATAACCTATTGTATAATCACTCTCACCTTTCGCTTGCTCCCTCCTTTTCTTTCACCTTCTCCCACACACTTCCTATGTATCACTCTTATCTCTCTCTTTCCCTGTATCACACACACCAATACTACCTCTTTCTCTCTTGGACTCATTCCAAATCTTTTCAGTCTCCTGAGGGGAATAGATTTTGTCGTGCCCTCTTCACGACTGTCTTGGTGTGCTTGGACCATGTTGGTTTGTTGGTGATGTGGATGCCAAGAAACTTGAAGCTGTCAACCTGCTTCACTACTTCACTGGTCCTCCTTTTCCTGAAGTCCACAATCATTTATTTTGTCTTGATCACGTTGAGGTCTCTGACCTCCTCCCTATAGGCTGTCTCATCGTTGTTGGTGATCAGGATGCCCACTGTTGTGTCATCAGCAAACTTAATGATGGTGTTGGAGTCGTGCCTGGCCGTGCAGTCATGAGTGAACAGGGAGTACAGGAGGGGACTGAACACGCACCCCTGAGGGGCCCCCGTGTTGAGGATCAGCATGGCGAATGTGTTGTTACCTACCCTTACCATGTGGGGGTAGCCCGTCAGGAAGTCCAGGATCCAGTTGCAGAGGGAGGTGTTTAGTCCCAGGGTCCTTAGCTTAGTGATGAGCTTTGAGGGCACTATGGTGCTGAACGCTGAGCTGTAGTCAATAAATTGCATTCTCAAATAGGTGTTCCTTTTGTCCAGGTGTGAAAGGGCAGGGTGGAGTGCAATAGAGATTGCATCATCTGTGGATCCGTTGGTGTGGTATGCAAATTGTCTTAGGTCTATGGTTTCTAGGATAATGGTGTTGATGTGAGGCATGACCAGCCTTTTAACGCATTTCATGGCTACAGACGTGAGTGCTACGGGTCGGTAGTCAATTAGGTAGGTTACCTTAGTGTTGTTGGGCACAAGGACTATGGTGGTCTGCTTGAAACATGTTGGTATTACAGACTCAGACAGGGAGAGGTTGAACATGTCAGTGAAGACACTTTCCAGTTAGTAAGCCCATGCTCGGAGCACACGTCCTGGTAATTCGTCTGGCCCTGCGGCCTTGTGAATGTTGACCTGTTTAAAGGTCTTACTCACATCAGCTGCGGAGAGCGTGATCACACAGCCATCTGGAACAGCTGATGCTCTCATGCATGTTTCAGTGTTACTTGCCTCGAAGCGAGCATAGAAGTTATTTAGCTAATCTGGTAGGCTCGCGTCACTGGCCAGCTCTCAGCTGTGCTTCCCTTTGTAGTCTGTAATAGTTTGCAAGCCCTGCCACATCTGACGAGCATCCGGGCCCGGTGTAGTACAATTCGATCTTTGTCCTGTATTGATGCTTTGCCTGTTTGATGGTTCGTCAGAGGGCATAGCAGGATTTCTTATAAGCTTCCAGGCTAGAGTCTCGCTCCTTGAAAGCGGCAGCTCTGCCCTTTAGCTCAGTGCGAATGTTGCCTGTAATCCATGGCTTCTGGTTGGGGTATATACGTACAGTCACTGTGGGGATGACATCCTTGATGCACTTACTGATAAAGCCAGTGACTGATGTGGTGTACTACTCAATGCCATCTGAAGAATCCCAGAACATATTCCAGTCTGTGCTAGCAAAACAGTGCTGTAGTTTAGCATCTGCTTCATCTGACCACCTTTTTATAGACTGAGTCACTGGTGCTTCCTGCATTAATTTTTGCAGGAATCAGGAGGATAGAATTATGGTCAGATTTGCCAAATGTAGGGCGAGGGAGAGCTTTGTACGTGTCTCTGTGTGTGGAGTGAAGGTGGTCTAGAATGTTTTTCCCTCTGGTTGCACATTTAACATGCTGATAGAAATGAGGTAAAACTGATTTAAATGTACCTGTATTAAAGTCCCCGGCAGCAAGGAGCGCCGCCTCTGGATGAGCGTTTTCCTGTTTTCTTATGGCGGTATACAGCTCAATGAGAGCGGTTTTAGTGCCAGCATCGGTCTGTGGTGGTATGTAGACAGCTATGAAAAATACAGATGAAAACTCTCAAGGTAGATAGTGTGGTCTACAGCTTAGTTGTTTACATATATGCATAGGCTCCCGCCCTGTGTCTTACCAGAGGCTGCTGTTCTATCCTGCCGATAGAGTGCATAACCCGCCAGCTGTATGTTCTTAAAGTCATCATTCAGCCACTACTTCGTGAAACATAAGATATTACAGTTTTTAATGTCCCGTTGGTAGGACATACGTGCTTTCAGTTTGTCCCATTTATTTTTTAGCGATTGAACGTTAGCTAGCAGGACGAAAGGCAAAGGCAGATTAGCCACTCGTCTCCTGATCTTCACAAGGCATCCTGATCTTTTCCCATGAAATCTCAGTTTCCTTCTCCAGCGAATGCCGGGATCTGGGCTTGGTCGGGTGTCTGTAGTATCTCCCTCCCTTCCGACACATTGAAGAAAAACTCTTTGTCTAATCTGAGGTGAGTAATCGCAGTTCTGATGTCCAGAAGCTCTTTTCAGTCACAAGAGATGGTAGAAGCAACATTATGTACAAAACAGGTTACGAACAACGTGAAAAAACGAACAAAATAGCATGGTTGGTTAAGACCGATAAGACGACAGCCAATGCCTCCGGCGCCATCTTCACCATTGGTCGCCTGAGGTAGAGTACCTTATGATAAGCTGTAGACCACACTATCTACCAAGAGAGGTCTCATCTGCATTATTCATAGCCGTCTATTTACCACCACAAACCGATGCTGGCACTAAGACCGCACTCAATCAACTCAATAAGGATTTCCAGGACGTGTACTCAAAGCATGCACGGACCAACTGACAAGTGTCTTAACTGACATTTTCAACCTCTTCCTGACCAAGTCTGTAGAACCTACATGTTTCAAGCAGACCAGCATAGTCCCTGTGCCCAAGGAAGGGAAGGTAACCTGCCTATATGACTACCGCCCCGTGGCACTCACGTTGGTAGCCATGAAGTGCTTTGAAAGGCTGGTCATGGCTCACATCAACAGCATCCTCCCAGATACCCTAGACCAGGCATTCCCAAACTGGGGTACGCACAATGCTGTCGGGGGTACGCCAAATAAAAATGTGATAAAAAATAAATAAAAAAATCTTCACATTTTCAAACAGTCCATTTATATTTTCCAACGGGGCTATACATTTGGGTGAGGTTTCTTTCTCACCTGAGTAGCCTCGTTTCACTGCCAAAAATAAAATTAAACCATCTAGAGTTCAGCGAAATAGCAACACAATGTCAAATACAGGTAGCCTAGTCAAATAATGAACGTCCAATCACATTAACCGTTACTCTCTCGCGGGAATTCCACTAATCGTCCATATGTAGCCAAACGTAGCTGATGCGCATGTTGGTATCTGTACTGATGGCGCAAAAGCCATGACAGGGAGACAAAGTGGAGTGGTAACGCGCATTCAAGCAGTTGCTCCCGAAGCCACTTGGGTACACTGCAATATCCACCGAGAGGCTCTTGCTGCCAAGGGAATGCCTGACAGCTTGAAAGACGTTTTGGACACTACAGTGAAAATGGTTAACTTTGTTAGAGCAAGGCCCCTGAACTCTCGTGTATTTTCTGCACTATGCAATGATATGGGCAGCGACCATGTAATGCTTTTACAACATACAGAAGTGCGCTGGTTATCAAGGGGCAAAATATTTACATGTTTTTTTAAATTGAGAGACGAGTTTAAAATTCTTTACTGACCATCATTTTCACTTGTCTGACCGCTTGCATGATGACGAGTTTCTAACACGACTGGCCTATCTGGGTGATGTTTTTTCTTGCCTGAATTATCTGAATCTAGGATTACAGGGACTCTCCACAACTATATTCAATGTGCAGGATAAAATTGAGTCTATGATTAAGAAGTTGGAGCTCTTCTCTGTCTGCATTAACAAGGACAACACACCGGTCTTTCCATCATTGTATGATCTTTTGTTGGCAAATGAACTCAAGCTTACGGACAATGTCAAATGTGATATAGCGAAGCACCTAAGTGAGTTGCATGCGCAATTACGCAGGTACTTTCCTGAAACGGATGACACAAACAACTGGATTCGTTATCCCTTTCATGCCCTGCCTCCAGTCCACTTACCGATAGCTGAACCCGAGAGCCTAATCGAAATTGCAACAAGTGATTCTGTGAAAATGTTATTTAATCAGAAGCCACTGCCAGATTTCTGGATTGGGCTGCGCTCAGAGTATCCTGCCTTGACAAATCACGCTGTTAAGACACTGATACCCTTTGCAACCACGTACCTATGTAAGAGTGGATTCTCAGCCCTCACAAGCATGAAAACTAAATACAGGCACAGACTGTGTGGATAATTATTTAAGACTGAGACTCTCTGCAATACAACCCAACATTGCAGAGGTATGTGCATCCTTTCAAACACACCCTTCTCATTAAACTGTGGTGACTTTTCACAATTTTTTATGAACAAATAAGGTTTTATATGTAAGATGGTTAAATAAAGAGCAAAATTATTGATTATTATTATATTATTATTTGTGCCCTGGTCCTATAAGAGCTCTTTGTCACTTCCCACGAGCCGGGTTGTGAAAAAAACTCACACACATTCTTATGTTTAATACATGTATCATATAGTGTGTGTGTGGTAGGCTTACAATGATGCCAAAAAACTACATTTGAGAGTGCACTGACCCTGGTGCTAGAGTGGGTACGCAGCTGGAGGCTGCATTTTTGAAGGGGTATGGGACTATATAAAGTTTGGGAACCACTGCCTTAGACCCACTCCAATTCGCATACCGCCCCGACAGATCCACAGATGACGCAATCTCAATCGCACTCCACATTGCCCTTTCCCACCTTGACAAAAGGAACATCTATGTGAGAATGCTGTTCATTGACTACAGGTCAGCATTCAACACCATAGCGCCCACAAAGCTCATCACTAAGCTAAGGACCCTGGGACTAAACACCTCCCTCTGCAACTGGATCCTGGACTTCCTGACGGGCCGCCCCCAGTTGGTAAGGGTAGGCAACAACACGTCTTCCACGCTGATCCTCAACACTGGGGACCCTCAGGGGTGTGTACTTAGTCCCCTCCTGTACACCCTGTTCACCCACGACTGTGTGGCCAGGCACAACTCCAACACCATTAAGTTTGCTGACGACACAACAGTGGTAGGCCTGATCACCTACAACGATGAGACAGCCTATAGGGAGGAGGTCAGAGACCTGGCAGTGTGGTGCCATGACAACAGCGTCTCCCTCAATGTGAACAAGACAAAGGTGCTGATCATGCACTACAGGAAAAGGCGGGCCGAACAAGCTCACATTAACATCGACAGGGCTGTAGTGGAGCTGGTCGAGAGTTAAGATCCTTGGTGTCCACATCACCAACAAACTATCATGGTCCAAACACACCAAAACAGTCATGAAAAGGGCACGACAACACCTTTTCCACCTCAGGAGACTGAAAAGATTCAGCATGGGTCCCCAGATCCTCAAAAGGTTCTATAGCTGCACCATCCTGACCGGTTGCATCACCGCCTGGTATGGCAACTGCTCGGCATCTGACCGTAAGGCGCTACAGAGGGTAGTGCATACAGCCCAGTACATCACTGGGGCCAAGCTTCCTGCCATCCAGGACCTATATACTAGGCAGAGGAAAGCACAAAAAATAGTCAGAGACTCTAATCACCCAAATCATAGACCTGATTCTCTGCTACCGCATGGCAAGCGGTACCGGAGTGCCAAGTCTAGGACCAAAAGGCTCCTCAACAGTCCCGCTCTCTCTCTCTCTCACGCTCTCTCTCACTCTCACTCTCACTCCTCAGCACCCCCTCTGACTATCCCGCAGGTGAAGAAGCCAGACGTGGAGGTCCTGGGCTGCGGTAGTGATGCAAATTCTCTAAAACGACATTGGATGTGGCTTACGGTAAAGAAATTAACATTAAATTCTCTGGCAACAGCTCTGGTGAACATTCCTGCCGTCAGCATTCCAATTGCACACTCCCTCAACTTGAGACATTTGTGGCATTGTGTTGTGTTACAAAATCTGTGCTTTTTATTGTCCCCAGCACAAGGTTCACCTGTATGATGATCATGCTGTTTAATCTGCTTCTTGACCATCTAACCTGTCAGGTGGATGGATTATCTCGACAAAGGATAAAATGCTCACTAACAGGGATGTAACACATTTGTACACAACATTTGAGAGAAATAAGCTTTTTGTGCGCATGGAACATTTCTGGGATCTTTTATTTCAGCTCATGAAACATGGGACCAGCACTTTACATGCTGCGTTTATATTTTTATTCAGTGTACCTTTTACTCCACACATTTTCCCTGACACCCAAAAGTACTCATTGCGTTTAGAATGCTTAGCAGGACAGGAAAATGGTCCAATTCACGCACATATCAAGAGAATGTCCCTGGTGATCCCTACCTCTTCTGCTCTGGCTGACTCACTAAACACATATCATTTGTTTGTACATTTTGTCTGATTGTTGGTGTGTGCCCCTGGCTATCTGTAAAAAAAGAAAAAAAAAGAAAATGGTGCTGTCCGGTTTGCCTAATAAAAGGAATTTGAATGATTTATACTTTTACTTTTGATACTTCATTTACATTTAATTTTGATACTTACACATATTTAAAATCAAATACTTTAAGACTTTTACTCAAGTAGTATTTTAAGGGATGACTTTCACTTTTTCTTGAATCATTTTCTATGAAGGTATCTTTACTTTTACTCAAGTATGGCTATTGGGTCCTTTTTCCACCAAAACAGGAGGTGAAGCAAGCAAATTACAGGAAGAAGTTGGCAACATTATTTTGTCTGACAACTTGTGTTTAATATACAGATTGGGTGATCTAAAGCGATTTGGAAAGAAGCTTCTGTCAAATAACTTACCCAGAGAAGGCAGGCTACAATCTGAGAGAACAGAGAGAAGGGACAGATACCAGCAGGAGGAAAATCTTCTGCCTTAACTTTATGGGGAGCAAGACAATTATACGTTTTTTTCCCTTAACCTTTTACACGACTGCAATTATCTCTGTTTATACCCAAGTGTTATCTGCCCTGAGAGCAGGAGTTGCTGGTAGGAGGGGGAACAACATTTAAACTAATCTGCAATCGATCTTAGAACATATAGCAGTTGAACTCTGTTGTGAGAGTTTTTTTCATTTTCATATACAGTCTGGTGCGAAACAAGCTTTCACGCCTGTCAGATAAAGCAAGTGTTTAATCAAATTCTGATGCTAAATATCCCTTTCAACTGCAGCAGATGGTGGAGTCCCCTTGTACTGCACCGACTGCTTTGTATAAATGATCCCTACCGAAAATGGCTCGAAGATAAATAATTTTCCACGAGGTAAATGCTTTTCAACAGGTAGCTAATTTGTGTGATCCTGGGAAGCGCTTTCAGTAAGCTTTTGTCTGAGGTAAGACACATTACGTGTTTATTGGTCTTTCTATAAATAATGGGGCCAATGTGTGACATTGGGATAACATTTTCAAAATGGTTTGAAACAAAAATAAAAATAATTTTGACACAGTTCCACATGTTTAATTAGAGGAATAAAGGTGAATATATACAAATTGACACATAACTCCATCTATACAACAACATAGGACTAGGACTATACATCCTTTCAAGCATGGTTCATACATACGCCGGCAAGTCAAATTCAAGGGTTTTCAGGGACTTTTTCAAGTATTTACAGTAATTGTAATTTTCAAGGACCTCAATGATACACAATTGTATAATTTATACAATTGTACATATACGGCCTAACAGGAGTGCAACTTTGGTTTTTAATAATATATATATATATATATATATGCAGTACCAGTAAAAAGTTTGGACACACCTACTCATTCAAGGATTGTTCTGTATTTGTACTATTTTCTACATTGTAGAATAAAAGCAAATACATGAAAACTTTAAACAAAGTAGCCACCCTTTGCCTTGATGACAGCTTTGATGACAGCTCATGAGGTAGTCACCTGCATTTGTTTTTCAATTAACAGGTGTGCCTTGTTAATGTTAATCTGTGGAGATTATTTCCTTCTTAATGTGTTTGAGCCAATCAGTTGTGTTGTGACAAGGTAGGGGTGGTATACAGAAGATAGCCCTATTCGGTAAAATACCAAATCCATATTATGGCAAGAACAGCTCAAATAAGCAAAGAGAAACGACAGTCCATCATTACTTTAAGACATGAAGGTCAGTCAATTTGGAAATTTCAAGAACTTTCAAGAAAGTTTCTTCAAGTGGAGTCAGAAAAACCATCAAGAGCTATGATGAAACTGGCTCTCATGAGGACCGCCACAAGAAAGGAAGACCCAGTTACCTCTGCTGCAGAGGATAAGTTCATTAGAGTTAACTGCACCTCAGTAATTGCAGCCCAAATAAATGCTTCACAGAGTTCAGGTAACAGACACATCTCAACATCAACTGTTCAGAGGAGTAAGACCTTCATGGTCGAATTGCTCCAAAGAAACCACTACTAAAGGACACCAATAATAAGAAGAGACTTGCTTGGACCAAGAAACACGAGCAATGGACATTAAACCAGTGTAAATCTGTCCTTTGGTCTAATGAGTCCAAATTTGAGATTTTTGTGGCTTTGTGAGATCCAGAGTAGGTGAACGGATGATCTCCGCATGTGTGGTTCCCACCGTGAAGCATGGAGGAGGTATGATGGGGTCGGGGAGCTTTGCTGGTGACACTGTCTGTGATTTATTTAGAATTCAAGGCACACTGAAGCAGCATGGCTTCTCAACATTCTGCAGCGGTACGTCATCCCATCTGGTTTGCGCTTATTGGGACTATCATTTTACAACAGGACAATGAACTAACACACCACCAGGCTGTGTAAGGGCTATTTGATCAAGAAGGAGAGTGATGGAGTGCTGCATCAGATGACCTGGTCTCCACAATCACCTGACCTCAACCCAATTGAGATGGTTTGGGATGAGTCGGACGGCAGAGTGAAGGAAAAGCATCACCACTTTATTTTAAGAATGTGAAATGTCAGAATAATAGTAGAGAGAATGATTTATTTCAGCTTTTATTTCTTTCATCACATTCCCAGTGGGTCAGAAGTTTACATAAACTCAATTTGTATTTGGTAGCATTGCCTTCAAATTGATTAACTTGGGTCAAATGTTTCGGGTAGCCTTCCACAAGCTTCCCACAATAAGTTGGGTGAATTTTGGCCCATTCCTCCTGACAGAGCTGGTGTAACTGAGTCAGGTTTGTAGGCCTCCTTGCTCGCACACGCTTTTTCAGTTCTGCCCACACATTTTCTATAGGATTGAGGTCAGGGCTTTATGATGGCCACTCCAATACCTTTCCTTTGTTATACTTAAGCCATTTTGCCACAACTTTGGAAGTCTGCTTGGGGTCATTGTCCATTTGGAAGACCCATTTGCGACCAAGCTTTAACTTCCTGACTGATGTCTTGAGATGTTGCTTCAATATATCCACATAATTTTCCTACCTCATGATGTCAACTATTTCGTGAAGTGCACCAGTCCCTCCTGCAGCAAAGCACCACCACAACATGATGCTGCCACCCCGTGCTTCACGGTTGTGATGGTGTTCTTCAGCTTGCAAGCGTTCCCCTTTTTCCTCCAAACATAACGATGGTCATTATGGCCAAATAATTATATTTTTGTTTCATCAGACCAGAGGATATTTCTCCAAAAAGTACGATCTTTGTCCCCATGTGCAGTTGCAAACCGTAGTCTGGCTTTTTGATGGCGGTTTTGGAGCAGTGGCTTCTTCCTTGCTGAGCGGCCTTTCAGGTTATGTGGATACAGTAATCCCTCGTTTATCGCGGGGGTTACGTTCCGAAAATGACCCGCGATAAGTGAAATCCGCGAAATAGAAAACTTCTTTTTTTTTTACAATTAGCAACTATTACATGTATACAAATACAGTGACTCACGTGTAGGCCGTTTCACTGCTCTTCAGACTGGGCCGCTGCATCCTGACTGCGCTCTGCAGTGTTCTCTTCTTCTGAAGCCCGCGGTGCAGGTGTGTTTGTTCGGGAGAAGAGCATAGTGATAGGCAGCTGTTGTCGCTCTTTTTTCTTCTTTGCAAAAAGATCCTTGTACACCGACATGCCACCATCGATTACGTTGGAGAACTGTAATGAACGGCTCATCAAAGGGTCCCATTCCTCAGCTACTCGCTTAAGTTCAGTGGCCATTCGCACCATGGTTGCTAAGCGACCAAGCGTTAGTCCTTCCTTCCTTCCTGGCCAACTTAATGTAAATTTGCCAAGCTGTTTTATGTACGTACACATAACTGCACGAGACGACAAAATGATAGCACAATTCGTAGCATGTTTTGATACAAGAAGCGGGAGTGAGTTTTTAGCGAATCAGAATGCAGAGCACAATGCACCAAAAAAAAATAAAAAATGCATTATGAAAATCCGCGAAATAGCGAATCCGCGATAAGTGAACCGCGAAGTGGCGAGGGATCACTGTATAGGACTTGTTTTACTGTGGATATAGATACTTTTGTACCTGTTTCCTCCAGCATCTTCACAAGGTCCTTTGCTGTTGTTCTGCGATTCATTTGCACTTTTCTCACCAAAGTACGTTCATCTCTAGGAGACAGAATGCGTTTCTTTCCTGAGCGGTATGACGGCTGCGTGGTCTCATGGTGTTTACACTTGCGTACTATTGTTTGTACAGATGAACGTGGTAACTTCAGGCATTTGGAAATTGCTCCCAAGGATGAACCAGACTTGTGGAGGCCTACAATTTTGTTTTTGAGGTCTTGGCTGTTTTTGAGGTCTTGGCTGATGTCAAGCAAAGAGGCACTGAGTTTGAAGGTAGGCCTTGAGGTACATCCACAGGTACACCTCCAATTGACTCAAATGATGTCAATCAGCCTACCAGAAGCTTCTAAAGCCATTACATAATTTTCTGGAATTTTCCAAGCTGTTTAAAGGCACAGTCAACTTAGTGTATGTAAACTTCTGACCTACTGGAACTGTGATACAGTGAATTATAAGTGAAATAATCTGTCTGTAAACAATAGTTGGAAAAATTACTTGTGTCATGCACAAAGTAGATGTCCTAACCAACTTGCCAAAACTATAGTTTGTTAACAAGAAATGTGTGGAGTAGTTGAAAAACGAGTTTTAATGACTCCAACCTAAGTGTATGTAAACTTCCGACTTCAACTGTACATACTATATAAATTTCACGGACACAGTATATTTTATAATAGCTACCTTTTGTTTGTTTTTAGTCCCGTCCTTCGGCTCCACTCAACCCCTCCAATCTATCTCTGAACTCCATCCAGTTTTTTTATTTGCCATATATTTTTTCAACTGTTCTGTGATGTTTCACAAAAGTTCTGAATCTTTCTATTCTCATAAATTCTACATACTGTAAATTTTAAAGATTTGTATTTTTTTGCTGAGTGTATTATTATATTATTGATCGATTGACTATGGTCTTTTAAAATCACCCATCAGTGCTATTTGCAGAGGGGTACATACCTTGGCAGGGGGTCTGGGGGTCCTCCCATTTTGATGGGCATCTGAAGCACATTTCCTGCATTTCTACACAAACTAATATGACCAATGGCCCTTCTAGCCATCTCTATTTAGAGCAACAAAAAGTAAGAAAACATGCCCAGTCATCCAGCTAAGTAAGAAATTATTAAATATTTTTAAGTGATTTATAAGACTGAACTAGAGACATTATAATTCAATAATCAATATGGTGTTGCCCCTTTAACAAATAGTCTAACAAATGAACAACTTTTATAAATAAAGTACAAAGTCAACTTTTGATTGTCTTTAAGACATCCTCTATATCAAATATCAGCCAGAGCGCCCAGCCAACCCGAGCCGCCCACACGACCGACCCCCACCAGTCTAGTCAATAACTAAACTCTCTCCCCAACACAACACAACTTCCTTCCCATCTATTTTGAACACACAGAAGCAGTGCACCCTCCATATAATTCATATCATAGGTCTAATAGTACTGTAGAGCTTGTTTTACTTGCGTGGGTCACCCCGTCCTGTCCCGAGGGGTCCATGGCTCTGTAGCACCCAACCCAACACACCCCACTCAGCTTTGGGATCTTAGTGTGAGACATTCATTATTGGTTTCAGGTGTGTTAGGCCATGACCAGAGTGACACCAGTACAGCAGACCCCCAGGGCCAGGACTGAGTAGCCCAGCATCCAGACCTTGTGAAATGTGCACAGTATACCCTTAATCTTAAAACAAATCTAGTGATACTGTACATCATTTTAAATGTCTTCCATACATTGTGGGAGGACCACCAACCTTCCATTTAATGGCAATGCATTTATTAGCCACTATAAATGCTAGGTTACAGTTTCTTCTGATAACAGTCTCCAATATCAACATTTCCAAGCAAACAAAAACAAGGATAATCTGTAGACATGCTGAGATAAAACAACATGCTATTTGCCAGAATTCAGCCAGCCTTCACAAGACCACAACATATGCAAATATGTCCCCTTTTGTGCTTTACACCTCCAGCAGAATAATATAATTTCTGAGTGTATGATATTCAGTTTCACTGGAATATAGTACGTTCTATGGATGGTTTTAAACTTATTATTATTTATGTATGAGATTATATGAACACGACTGGGCATTCTAACATATCTGTAGCCATTCATCATCATCAGTAGCGTCTCTCAGGATTTTGGCACATTTTGTTTGACATGTTTTCTATCATCAGGAAAAGCCTCTATCAACCCTTGATACAGTTTGGAAATCAACTTTGGAGATTTGTCAAACTGCCTTAAAATAGCATCTGGCTTGACCAGTGTTTCCTGGACAGAGAGAATAAAGTGTTGTATCTGCAAAAATTCAACTCACCTCTTTCACAGACTGGTCTTCTCTGGCTGCCTGACTCTGCTGATACCCCTGTCACCTTCTGACCCTCCTAAAATGAGACATGACAAATAATTACCTTGGTTTACATTTATATAAATTACTACTGTAGGTCTTCCCATCAATTCAAGATTTACCTCTGTGTCATTCACTGAATATACTGTAAAATTCACATGAGCTCCGTAGACTGTTCTTCCCTGTCTGTCTGACCCTGCTGGGACCATCTGATCATTCTAAGGCATGATAAGCATAGTGTTGTGTACTCACTGTACTAAAAGGCTGCGTTCCGGCGGGATGCCTGCGTGACCCAACAGAGATCATTACGGCGCGGTCAACATTTTTCATGCTACAGGCGGAAGCTTGTAGTCAGACTGATGACTTGGGAAGGTTGAAAACCAGGCGGACTGCAGCGTTCTGGATAAGTTGCAGGAGTTTGATGGCACAAGCGGGGAGCCCAGCTAACAGCGAGTGGCACTAGTCCAGATGGGAGGTGACAAGTGCCTGGATTAGGACATGCTCTGCTTCCTGTGTGAGATAGGGTCATACTCTACCGATGTTGTAGAGCATAAACCTGCAGGAGCGAGTCACTGCTTTGATGTTTGCAGAGAACAAAATGGTTGTTGTCCATGGTCACGCCAAGGTTCTTTAAAATCTAGGAGGGCGACACTGTGTAGTTATCAACCGTGATGGAGAGGTCTTTTTAGCTAGAGGTATCTGTTCTGTGCATGGGCTGATCTGTGCATGGGCTGCTTCTCAATCCTCCACACCCGCATATGTCGGCCGTCCACATCTGTGGCCGAGCTACAGCCGTGTTTTTCAGACCATGAGACATCTTGAAAAATCGGTTTTCTCACAAAAACGTTGGCGTACAAATTACTTTGGAAAGGGGAGACTCTCACGAAACACAATAGTGTTCTCCGTTTTGCTCTACAACCTCCACAAGTGTCATGGGACTCATCTGAAGGTAACCTAATTCAATATTCTATCAAATAATAAGTAATTCTAATGAAAATAGCTAAATGATCCATGGTATGAACATCTAAAACAATTCCATATATTAGTTTAGTAGAAGAGTAATGTTATATGTCACACAATTTTGGACAAATCCATAAAGACACCAACCACGATAAAGGGTTTAAATCAACTTGTGAATTTTATTGAATAGCTATTATCCCCCTTATATCTTAATGTAATGACGAACAAATTTGGCAGATTATTAAGGACTTACAACAGCTGTAACAAATTGTCCAGTGTTGAAAATCCTCATTGATACCCTAGATTATAGTAAGATCCTCATACTTTATTGATTCCAAAACCTGTCAGGTGCAATTATTCTAGCCGCACGGGTACAGGATCCACGCCAGACACTCATACAGACAAAACCCTATTACTGTGACACCCCATTATGCATAGAGCATTAGAAACACAACGCTGAAGAGAGAGGGGGGGGGGTGTAGACAGTGATGTAGTATTTGATGTAACTGTTAACATAAGGATAATTTGTGAAAAATAAGATGAAATGCAGCATCAAACATGTGTGTGTGCATGTGTGTGTGTGCACGTGGGTATGAATGAGTGCATTCATTAACCGTAAGCATATGCCAAGTTCATCCCCTGAGGGGTACATGTCTCATGCATGGGTTGCTGTATGATTGGTCTAACTGTGGAATTCTTTCACCTCTGCCGCATGCTGCTGTTCTAGTGGTGACCTGCCTACTTTTCTCAGAGGCCATACTCCATATTCCAGCTGATTGAATTTTGACTTTGAAATATGATAAGTAGACATTTACTCTGATGGAAACAAATTAGAGGGCTGGCTGTAGTGAGAATAATGTAATTCTCTGTTAGGGGGCAGAGGAGTGGAATAAAGGGAGGGGAGTGTTGATGTCAGTGACAGATGTATTGGTAATTATAGCTGGTGAAAACGTTCCCGGCACATAACATATACATCTGTTTCACTGGGGTAGATATTACACAAGTTGATCACACAAATCAAAGGCCAGCATTGTTTAAATGGCTGTGTGATGTGATATATCTGTTAAATCCACTAATCCATTGGTCTCCACAGGTGAAGGCCCTGTTCTGAATCTTCTAATCCTCTCCTCAACATCACACAGAGCTCTTCTCAGTGCCCTCAGGCTTGCTCTCTGTCAGCGAGTGTTAGGTCAGCATTCCATCAACATGCTGGCACAGCCACATAAAGAATGAGCCCTTAGCTGCACACTGACCGTGGTTCAGCCATCGATACCAAATTGTCCCATCTATCATTTGCACAGGGAAAAGAAAGCAGCATATCTTAGGTTAGTAAACACGGAGTGACCCATTTCTTATTATTCTTCTTCCCCCCCCCCCACCATTTTTTACATTTACATTTAAGTCATTTAGCAGACGCTCTTATCCAGAGCGACTTACAAATTGGTGCATTCACCTTATGATATCCAGTGCAACAACCACTTTACAATAGTGCATCTAACTCTTTTAAGGGGGGGGGGGGGGGGGGGTAGAAGGATTACTTTATCCTATCCTAGGTATTCCTTAAAGAGGTGGGGTTTCAGGTGTCTCCGGAAGGTGGTGATTGACTCCGCTGACCTGGCGTCGTGAGGGAGTTTGTTCCACCATTGGGGTGCCAGAGCAGCGAACAGTTTTGACTGGGCTGAGCGGGAACTGTACTTCCTCAGAGGTAGGGAGGCGAGCAGGCCAGAGGTGGATGAACGCAGTGCCCTTGTTTGGGTGTAGGGCCTGATCAGAGCCTGAAGGTACGGAGGTGCCGTTCCCCTCACAGCTCCGTAGGCAAGCACCATGGTCTTGTAGCGGATGCGAGCTTCAACTGGAAGCCAGTGGAGAGAGCGGAGGAGCGGGGTGACGTGAGAGAACTTGGGAAGGTTGAACACCAGACGGGCTGCGGCGTTCTGGATGAGTTGTAGGGGTTTAATGGCACAGGCAGGGAGCCCAGCCAACAGCGAGTTGCAGTAATCCAGACGGGAGATGACAAGTGCCTGGATTAGGACCTGCGCCGCTTCCTGTGTGAGGCAGGGTCGTACTCTGCGAATGTTGTAGAGCATGAACCTACAGGAACGGGTCACCGCCTTGATGTTAGTTGAGAACGACAGGGTGTTGTCCAGGATCACGCCAAGGTTCTTAGCACTCTGGGAGGAGGACACAATGGAGTTGTCAACCGTGATGGCGAGATCATGGAACGGGCAGTCCTTCCCCGGGAGGAAGAGCAGCTCCGTCTTGCCGAGGTTCAGCTTGAGGTGGTGATCCGTCATCCACACTGATATGTCTGCCAGACATGCAGAGATGCGATTCGCCACCTGGTTATCAGAAGGGGCAAAAGGAGAAGATTAATTGTGTGTTGTCTGCATAGCAATGATAGGAGAGACCATGTGAGGATATGACAGAGCCAAGTGACTTGGTGTATAGCGAGAATAGGAGAGGGCCTAGAACAGAGCCCTGGGGGACACCAGTGGTGAGAGCACGTGGTGCGGAGACAGATTCTCGCCACGCCACCTGGTAGGAGCGACCTGTCAGGTAGGACGCAATCCAAGCGTGGGCTGCGCCGGAGATGCCCAACTCGGAGAGGGTGGAGAGGAGGATCTGATGGTTCACAGTATCAAAGGCAGCCGATAGGTCTAGAAGGATGAGAGCAGAGGAGAGAGAGTTAGCTTTAGCAGTGCGGAGCGCCTCCGTGACACAGAGAAGAGCAGTCTCAGTTGAATGACTAGTCTTGAAACCTGACTGATTTGGATCAAGAAGGTCATTCTGAGAGAGATAGCAGGAGAGCTGGCCAAGGACGGCACGTTCAAGAGTTTTGGAGAGAAAAGAAAGAAGGGATACTGGTCTGTAGTTGTTGACATCGGAGGGATCGAGTGTAGGTTTTTTCAGAAGGGGTGCAACTCTCGCTCTCTTGAAGACGGAAGGGACGTAGCCAGCGGTCAAGGATGAGTTGATGAGCGAGGTGAGGTAAGGGAGAAGGTCTCCGGAAATGGTCTGGAGAAGAGAGGAGGGGATAGGGTCAAACGGGCAGGTTGTTGGGCGGCCGGCCGTCACAAGACGCGAGATTTCATCTGGAGAGAGAGGGGAGAAAGAGGTCAAAGCACAGGGTAGGGCAGTGTGAGCAGAACCAGCGGTGTCGTTTGACTTAGCAAACGAGGATCGGATGTCGTCGACCTTCTTTTCAAAATGGTTGACGAAGTCATCCGCAGAGAGGGAGGGGGGGGGGGGGGAGGATTCAGGAGGGAGGAGAAGGTGGCAAAGAGCTTCCTAGGGTTAGAGGCAGATGCTTGGAATTTAGAGTGGTAGAAAGTGGCTTTAGCAGCAGAGAAAGAAGAGGAGAATGTAGAGAGGAGGGAGTGAAAGGATGCCAGGTCCGCAGGGAGGCGAGTTTTCCTCCATTTCCGCTCGGCTGCCCGGAGCCCTGTTCTGTGAGCTCGCAATGAGTCGTCGAGCCACGGAGCAGGAGGGGAGGACCGAGCCGGCCTGGAGGATAGGGGACATAGAGAGTCAAAGGATGCAGAAAGGGAGGAGAGGAGGGTTGAGGAGGCAGAATCAGGAGATAGGTTGGAGAAGGTTTGAGCAGAGGGAAGAGATGATAGGATGGAAGAGGAGAGAGTAGCGGGGGAGAGAGAGCAAAGGTTGGGACGGCGCGATACCATCCGAGTAGGGGCAGTGTGGGAAGTGTTGGATGAGAGCGAGAGGGAAAAGGATACAAGGTAGTGGTCGGAGACTTGGAGGGGAGTTGCAATGAGATTAGTGGAAGAACAGCATCTAGTAAAGATGAGGTCAAGCGTATTGCCTGCCTTGTGAGTAGGGGGGGAAGGTGAGAGGGTGAGGTCAAAAGAGGAGAGGAGTGGAAAGAAGGAGGCAGAGAGGAATGAGTCAAAGGTAGACGTGGGGAGGTTAAAGTCACCCAGAACTGTGAGAGGTGAGCCATCCTCAGGAAAGGAACGTCAAGCTCATTGATGAACTCTCCAAGGGAACCTGGAGGGCGATAAATGATAAGGATGTTAAGCTTGAAAGGGCTGGTAACTGTGACAGCATGGAATTCAAAGGAGGCGATAGACAGATGGGTCAGGGGAGAAAGAGAGAATGTCCACTTGGGAGAGATGAGGATCCCAGTGCCACCACCCCGCTGACCAGAAGCTCTCGGGGTGTGCGAGAACACGTGGGCAGACGAGGAGAGAGCAGTAGGAGTAGCAGTGTTATCTGTGGTAATCCATGTTTCCGTCAGTGCCAAGAAGTCGAGGGACTGGAGGGAAGCATAGGCTAAGATGAACTCTGCCTTGTTGGCCGCAGATCGGCAGTTCCAGAGGCTGCCGGAGACCTGGAACTCCACGTGGGTCGTGCGCGCTGGGACCACCAGGTTAGAGTGGCAGCGGCCACGCGGTGTGAAGCGTTTGTATGGTCTGTGCAGAGAGGAGAGAAGAGGGATAGACAGACACATAGTTGACAGGCTACAGAAGAGGCTACGCTAATGCAAAGGAGATTGGAATGACAAGTGGACTACACGTCTCGAATGTTCAGAAAGTTAAGCTTACGTTGCAAAAAATCTTATTGACTAAAATGATACAGTACTGCTGGCTGGTGAAGTAGGCTAGCTAGCAGTGGCTGCGTTGTTGACTTTGTTTGAAAGTGTAGCTGGCTAGGTAACCTCGATAACTGGCTAGGTAACCTCGATAACCTCGATAATTACTCTAAACTACACAATTATCTTGGATACAAAGACAGCAAAGACAACTATGTAGCTAGCTAACACTACACGAATCAAGTCGTTCCGTTGTAATGTAATAGTTTCTACAGTGCTGCTATTCGGTAGAAGTTGGCTAGCTGGCTAGCTAGCAGTGTTGACTAGGTAGGAGAACGGCGGCGCGGCGGACGAAAATAGCTGGCTAGCTAACCTCGATAATTACTCTAAACTACACAATTATCTTAGATACAAAGACAGCAAAGACAACTATGTAGCTAGCTAACACTACACTAATCAAGTCGTTCCGTTGTAATGTAATAGTTTCTACAGTGCTGCTATTCGGTAGAAGTTGGCTAGCTGGCTAGCTAGCAGTGTTGACTACGTTAGAAGGACGAAAATAGCTGGCTAGCTAACCTCGATAATTACTCTAAACTACACAATTATCTTTGATACAAAGACGGCTATGTAGCTAGCTAAGAAAAAATTGCTAAGATCAAACAAATCAAACCGTTGTACTGTAATGAAATGAAATGAAATGTAATACTACCTGTGGAGCGAAGCGAAATGCGACTACTCGCTCCAACCCGGAAGTGCACCTCCCATTCCCTCTCTCTTTCTTTCTCCAATAACTGGTATTTTCAACACTCTCCTAAATGAGGCTCTCACTCGTTAAGTCAATCAGTTGAGTCATGTTTTATGTAAAAGGTCAGCATTATATTCTACAGCTTCTTCTCTATCTGTGATGTGTGTCAGCTGCAGGCATCCTGGTCGGTTCGCCTAAATTCCTCTGATGTGGCCACAGATGTCATGTAATGAAATATATTGGAGTCGGGGCTCAGAGAGTGAAATGTCATGTCTGGGCTCCATGGCAGGGCCTGCATATTGAGAGGAAGCGGTCCGGATGAGACAGGGTTTACTCTGCATTAATTTTATCCTGCTAAGAATCGGGTGTCTCACAATGCCCCGTTCTTCCTGGAAAAGGCCACAGGGAAAGGGTCAATCTACTCAAGGAAAGCTTGTATTGATTATTGTCACCTTTAGTTTGCTGTGATAACCATGCCAAAATTAAAGAAGTCTTAGATAATTTTTCTGGTACTGTTTGCTGGTATCATTTATCTTCTCCAGCCAATCTTCCTGACTACGGCTTCTCTATAAGATCAAATAAAATTTGTTCTGAATGCTTTGCAGTTGATACAGCTCTGAGATAACTTAGAAGTTTGATAGGAGCCAGCCCCGCAAGTATTTGTCATGTACGGGAGTCAGAACCCCATTCTAGACATATTGTCTGAGATATAGAGCTTTTAGCAAGGCCCCCTTAGGAAAGTAGTGTTCTCAGTCCTGCATTTGTTTGATGTTTCTTTTCTCCCTAAGATAACTATTTGTCAGGCTATAATGGCCCTACCTGCTTTATAAAGAGATGCTGAGAGCTTGATGGCAGTGATAAGAGCCTGATAAAAGACCAGATCAGTGTTAGGTATGACTTAATCACTCGATCGCTCATGCCCAGTTCAAGCACTAACAAACAGCCCACGGGACCTCCTCCAAACTTTCTCACATCTATGTTTGAAATTCTGTCTCTTCAAGCCTAAGAAGATAAGCAGGCCTTCCTCCATTGAAAGCCCATTAATATTTATACATTAATTTCATACCTTGTTTCACCCGAGTTGGAAGGGTTGGCTGTTTGTGGAAAAATGAAGGGAGCCCAAGGGTCCTATTAAGCCGATGACTAATTCGGGTAAATCCACTCGCCTCACCAGCACACTCAAACCGTCTTGTCTCCTCTTCAAACAACAATGACAGCCAGAGCGCTAAAGCGTTTGTCCTTGTCCCCTCCTATCCTACCCAAGCTGCTCTCATCCAAGATAATCTAATGTGTGGACAGGGCTCCTGTGAGTGGGAGTGGATGGACCATGTCTGTTTTTGTCAGTCTTGGAGCGAGAGAGAGACCTTTCTTGTGTGTGTAATGGTGCAGGTGCAATGGCAGGGTTTGTGGGAAATATTCAGGCACTGTATTCTAACAGCCAGATAAATAGACCTGAGTCAAGCTGTCTAGGTGGATTACTATAGATGTGATACATCCATAGCCACGGGAAGTAGGGGTGCTGAGGGTGCTGTAGCACCCCCTGAAAAATCAGAATGCAATTCTCTGCATCCGCATACGTTTTATTAATAATAATTCAAAATAAAGTAGTGCACTGGGCCTTTAATAGCGGACCAATATAGCCATCTGCAGCGTCATCTCAGGCAAAAAGATTTGTTAAGCTAGGTGGCTAGGTGGCTAGGCTAGGGTTTAAGGTTAAGTTTAGGAGTTAGGTTAAAAGGTTAAGGTTAGTGTTATGGGAAGGGTTGGCTAAAAGGGTTAAGTAACCATCTGTTTTATGTAACCATACACTCTTAGAAAAAAAGGTGCTATTGAATAACACTTTTTTGGTTCCAGGCAGAACCCTTTTGAGTTCCATGTAGAACCCTTTCCACAGACGGTTCTACATGGAAACCAAAATAGTTCTACCTGGAACCATAAAGGGTTCTTCTATGGGGACAGATGAAGAACCTTTTTGGAAGTCTTTTTAATAAGAGTATACCAAACGTAACATATCATAATAATTTGAGTGTCACGGATTTACATTTACTATGTTACGTCTAGTCTATGAGACCAGGCTG
This sequence comes from Salvelinus alpinus, assembly GCF_045679555.1. Taxonomy (NCBI): domain Eukaryota; kingdom Metazoa; phylum Chordata; class Actinopteri; order Salmoniformes; family Salmonidae; genus Salvelinus; species Salvelinus alpinus. The sequence continues at coordinate 23,424,607 of NC_092103.1, read as the reverse complement.
GGCACATAAGTAAAATATTCAAAGGACAAATGCATGCATCTTATGTATGTGCCTAAAGGCAAACTTAAATTAGATTTGGACTTTTTCAAGAATTTTTCTCAAGGTTCTGTTACAAAGCCACTGCTGGCAATCCCTTCCTTTGTCATAAGAAATTAAATCTAGCATGTTGTTCCATCCATGACAGGCATAAACAAACGGGATAAATGGGAGAGCTTTGCATTTTCACTCATGTTGCATTATAGAAGTTAAGTCAGCAGGTTAAAACAAAGGTTACAGATAGCACTTCTGGGGCTCACAGGATTTATATTATTTCCCCTGGTAGAAAATCTATCTAATAATACAGTCTAATCCTCTCAGAAAACTATTCACCATGAGGGGAAAAAGAGGACTTAGTGCATTTCCAGTTCCCTCACGTACCCTCAACGGTCCAGCACAGTAATTTTAAACAGGAAGTACACATCATATGTAATGCCACTAGGTGATTACAGAGACACTATTATATGTACTGTAGGACACATAACTAAATGGGCAGTAGTAACAGTTGTTTAAATACTGTATCTATGTATGATTACAGTTACCACATTTGAGGCACCCCACCATTAAAATTCACCTTACATAACTAGCTGAATGGTAAGAATTCTAATGAACTTCTTGAGGGTGGACCTAATGGACAAGTTACATAAGTTACCATCTCCACAGTGAACAGCTGAACACATGTTCTCTTTATAACGGAGAGAAAGAAACAGACACATAGCAGGAATGATACACAGCTCTAGGCTCCAGTCAGGGGATTTTGGGCCCACAAAGACCTCTCATGTATTCATTTAAAAGGCCGTTGATCCCTGCCTCACTGCAGAGTCAAGCAAAGGCTATAACAGAGGCTCTGGAGGCTGATTGTGAAGCAGTGTGAGTCCTTCCATAGTTCTAGGGGTCGTATTGATCTGTAACACCATGCTATGAGAGGGGAAATAGGAAGAGACTGTGTGGAGGTGAGGTGACTGACTCACGCTGAGACCAAACACCCAGGAAAATGCACTGTCTCTCTCAGGTCACCTCAATACTGTAGTTTGATCAATAGCACTTATGGTTGGAGATGATTGGGGACTTTCATATCTTTCATCTTAAATAGAGAAGTCTGTCTACCATTGGAATACACTGAAACACAGCTTCATAGACACTGAGGGGAGAATTCCAGCCCGAGCTAAGTGTAAATGGAACGTATTTTCCTTTTTACACACTTTTCTCTCTATGCGTATTCCGACCTTGAACTTTAAAACAGTCACCATTGGCCTCATGGTGAAATCTCTGAGTGGTATACTTCCTCTCCGTCAACTGAATTAGGAAGGACGCCTGTATCTTTTTAGTGACTGGGTATATTGATACACCAAAGTGTATAGAGTTGAATGGCTGTAATAGGACAAAAACTGAGGATGGAACAACAACATTGTAGTTACTCCACAATACTATACTAAATGACAAAGTGAAGAAAAAATATTCCTCCTGCAAAGAGATTCTACAAATATTCCAAAACATGCATCCTGTTGGCAATAAGGCACCTAAGTAAAACTGCAAAAAATGTGGCAAAGAAAATTATTTTATTTCCTGAATTTCCTTCCAAGGCGTTATGTTTGATGTAAATCCAAAAGAACACATCACTGAGTACCACTCTTCATATTTTCAAGCATGGCGGTGGCTGCATCATGTTATGGGTATGCTTGTCACCGACAAGCTCTAAGGAGTCTTTCAGGATAAAAAAGAAATGGAATGGAACTAAGCACAGGAAAAATCCTTGAGGAAAACCTGGTTCAGTCTGCTTTCAACCAGACACTGGGAGATGAATTCACCGTTCAGCAGGACAATAACCTAAATCCCAAGACCCAAAAATATATACATTGTCACAACAGGACCTTACCGTAAAATGCTTACTTACAAGCCCTCAACCAACAATGCAATTCAAGAAAGAGTTAAGAAAATATTTTAAAGTAAAAAATGTAATAAAAAGTAAAACAATAAAATAACAATAACGCGGCTATATACAGGGGTACCGGTACCGAGTCAATGTGCATGTGTACAGGTTAGTTGAGGTAACTTGTACATGTAGGTAGGAGTAAAGTGACTATGCATAGATAATAAATAGCGAATAGCAGCAGGGTCTATGTAAATATTCAGAGTGGCCATTTGATTAATTGTTCAGAAGTCTTATGGCTTGGGGGTAAAAGTTGTAGAGGAGCCTTTTGGACCTAGATTTGGCACTCTGGTACTGCTAGAGGGCCACCATTGTTCCTGTTCCCAAGAAAGCTAAGGTAACTGAGCCAAACGACTATCGCCCCGTAACACTCACTTCCGTCATCATGAAGTGCTTTGAGAGACTAGTCAAGGATCATATCACCTCCACCCTACCTGACACCCTAGACCCACTTCAATTTGCTTACCGCCCCAATAGGTCCACAGACGACACCACATCTAAATCATCAAGTTTGCAGACGACACTACAGTGGTAGGCTTGATTACCAACAATGACGAGACGGCCTATAGGGGGGAGTTGAGGGCCCTCGGAGTGTGGTGTCAGGAAAATAACCTCACACTCAACATCAAGAAAACAAAGGAGATGCTCGTGGACTTCAGGAAACAGCAGAGGGAGCAACCCCCTATCCACATCGACGGGACAGTAGTGGAGAAGGTGGAAAGTTTTAAATTCCTCGGCGTACACATCACGGACAAACTGAAATGGTCCACCTACTCAGAGAGCGTAGTTAAAAAGTAACAGCACCTCTTCAACCTCAGGAGGCTGAAGAAATTTGGCTTGTCACCTAAAACACTCACAAACTTTTACAGATGCACAATCGAGAGCATCCTGTCGGGCTGTATCACCGCCTGGTACGGCAACTGCTCTGCCCACAACCGTAAGGCTCTCCAGAGGGTAGTGAGGCATGCACAACGCATCACTGGGGGCAAACTACCTGCCCTCTAAGACACTTACACCACCCGATGTCACAGGAAGGCCAAAAAGATAATCAAGGACAACAACCACCCGAGCCACTGCCTGTTCACCCCGCTATCATCCAGAAGGCGAGGTCAGTACAGGTGCATCAAAGCTGGGACCGAGAGACTGAAAAACAGCTTCTATCTCAAGGCCATCAGACTGTTGAACAGCCATCACTAACATTGAGTGGCTGCTGCCAACATACAGACTCAATCTCTAGCCACTTCAATAATAAAAAATTGGATGTAATAAATGTATCAGTAGTCACTTAAACAATGACACTTTATATAATGTTTACATACCCTACATTACTCATCTCATATGTCTATACTGTACTCTATACCATCCACTGCATCTTGCCTATGCCGTTCGGCCATCGCTTATCCATATATTTATATGTACATATTCTAAATCATTCCTTTACACTTGTGTGTATAAGGTAGTTGTTGTAAAATTGTTAGATTACTTGTTAGATATTATTGCGCGGTCGGAACTAGAAGCACAAGCATTTCGCTACACTCGCATTAACATCTGCTAACCATGTGTATGTGACCAATACATTTTTATTTTATTTTATTTGCTAGCCGTACAGTAGCAGAGAGAACAGTCTATGACTTGGGTGACTGTAGTCTTTGACCATTTTTTGTGCCTTCCTCTGATACCGCCTATTGTATAGGTCCTGGATGGCAGGAAGCTTGGCCCCAGTGATGTACTGCGCCATACACACTACCTTCTGTAGTGCCTTTTTGTCGGATGCCGCGCAGTTGCCATACAAGGCGGTGATATAACCGGTCAGGATGCTCTTGATGGTGCAGCTGTAGAACTTTTTGATGATCTGGAGACCCATGCAAATCTTTTTAGTCTCCTGAGGGGGAAAAGGGGTTGTCGTACCCTCTTCACGACTGTCTTGGTGTGTTTGGTGATGTGGACACCAGGGATATTGACACTCTCGACCCGCTCCGCTACAGCCCTGTAGATATGAATGAGGGCGTTTTCGGACCCCCTTTTCCTGTAGTGCATGATCAGCTCGTGTGTCTTGATCACGTTGAGGGAAAGGTTGTTGTTATGGTACCACACAGCTAGGTCTCAAACCTCCTTCTTATAGGCTGTCTCATTGTTGTCATGATCAGGCCTACCACTGTTGTGTCGTCGGCAAACTTAATGATGGTGTTGGAGTCATGCTTGGCCGTGCAGTCATGAGTGAACAGGGAGTACAGGAGGGGACTGAGCCCGCACCCCTGAGGGGCCCCTGTGTTGAGGATCAGCCTGCTGGATGTGTTGTTACCTACCCTTACCACCTGGGGGCGGCCTGTTAGGAAGTCCAGGATCCAGTTGCAGAGGGAAGTGTATAGTCCCAGGGTCCTTAGCTTATTGATGTGATTTAAGGGCACTATGGTGTTGAACGCTGAGCTGTAGTAAATTAATAGCATTCTCACATAGGTGTTCCTTTTGTTCAGGTGAGAAAGAGCAGTGTGGAGTGCAATAGAGATTGCATCATCTGTGGATCTGTTGGGGCGGTATACAAATTGGAGTGGGTCTAGGGTTTCTGGAGTAATGGTGTTTATGTGAGTCATGACCAGCCTTTCAAAGCACTTCATAGCTACAGACATGAGTGCTACAGGTCGGTAGTCATTTAGTCAGGTTACCTTAGTGTTCTTGGGCAAAGGCGCTATTGTGGTCTACTTAAAGCGTGTTGGTATTACAGACTCGGACAGGGAGGGGTTGAAAATGTCAGTGAAGACAGTTGGTCACCGCTTGCTCACAGTACACGTCGTGGTAATCCATCTGGCCCTGCGGCCTTGTGAATGTTGACCTGTTTAAAGGTCTTACTCACATCGGCTGCGGAGAGCGTGATCACACAGTCGTCCGTAACAGCTGGTGCTCTCATGTGTGTTTCACTGTTATTTGCCTCGAAGTAAGCATAGAAGTAGTTTAGCTCATCTGTAGGCTCGTGTCACTGGGCAGCTCTTGGCTGTGCTTCCCTTTGTAGTCTGTAATAGTCCTGTATTGACGCTTTGCCTGTTTGATGGTTTGTCGGAGGGCATAGCGGGATTTCTTATAAGCTTCCGGGTTAGAGTCCCGCTCCTTGAAAGCGGCAGCTCTAGCCTTTAGCTTAGTGCGGATGTTGCCTGTAATCCATTGTTTCTGGTTGGGGTATGTACGTACGGTCACTGTGGGGACGACGTCATCGATGCACTTCTTGATGAAGCCAGTGACTGATGTGGTGTAATCCTCATTGCCATCGGAGGAATCCCGGAAAATATTTCAGTCTGTGCTAGCAAAACAGTCATATAGCTTAGCATCTGCTTCATCTGACCACTTTTTTATTGATATAGTCACTGGTGCTTCCTGCTTTAATTTTTGTTTATAAGCAGGAATCAGGAGGATAGAATTATGGTCAAATTTGACAAATGGAGGGTGAGGGAGAGCTTTGTATGCATCTCTGTGTGTGGAGTAAAGGTGGTCCAGATTTTTTTTCCTCTGGTTGCACATTTAACATTCTGATAGAAATTTGGTCAAACGGATTTAGGTTTCTCTGCATTAAAGTCCCCGGCTAATTGGAGCGCCGACTCTGGGTGAGCGTTTACTTGTTTGCTTATGGCAGAATACAGCTCATTCAATGCTGTCTTTTTGCCAGCCTCTGACTGTGGTGGTATGTAAACAGTTACGAAAAAGATGAAAACTCTCTAGGTAGATAGTGTGGTCTACACCTTATCATGAGATACTATACCTCAGGCGAGCAATAGCTCGAGACTTTCTTAGATATCGTGCACCAACTGTTATTAAAAAAATATATGCTGAGGATTATTTGGGCAGATTTATAGGACTACTATTCAACCCCTACTGTACACTTTTCTCACTTTCCAATATTTCATGGATTGATCACCAGAATATGACAAATTTCAGGATGAGTCCAACCATTGTATTTTTGATTCACCAATATATTTCTGCGTAAAGGCTCTCCAAATCAGATTTTTATTATTCAGAAATACTTTAACTAACCCTAAATAATTTACAAAATCTATTTATCTGAGCAATTGTGTTAGTATATGTCACGCCCTGACCTTTGTTCCTTTGTTATGTCTCTATTTTTGGTTTGGTCAGGGCGTGAGTTGGGGTGGGCATTCTATGTTTTGTTCTATGTTTTATATTTCTATGTATTTGGTCGAGTGTGGTTCTCAATCAGAGGCAGCTGTCTATCGTTGTCTCTGATTGAGAACCATACTTAGGTAGCCTCATCCCACCTTTGTTTTGTGGGTTGTTGTTTCCTGTTGTGTGTCTGCACCAGCCAGAACTGTTTCGGTCGTTATTCTTTGTTATTTTTGTTATTTCAGTGTTCATTTAATAAATATGGACACGTACCACGCTGCACCTTGGTCCTCTCCTTCCAACAGCCGTTACAATCAGAGTATTTTTTATATTCCAATTGGTGCTGAAAAGGATAAAAATATGTGTGTATTTACTTTCATCAATCTCTAATATTCTGAACCGTTCTCTCCATACATTCTATTTAGTCTGTCGAGAAAATTCAAAGGGATGGCTGAAATTTTACTGAAAACCCTGCTGAATGGAAAATCCTCAAGAAATTCTGTTGGCCAGCAAGTGGGAGAATTTTCAGAGGTTAAATTATATGTATTCAGTGCTCATAAGGTAAATCTGAATATCACCTACTGAGAAGTGCGTAGGAAAGACATAGGTAACACTTTATTTGGATAGTCCATCTGTAGATGCTCTACACACTATATATACAGACTATCAGTAACATTTCAGCTTACTAACCCTAACCCTAACCCTTACTGTATCCCTAGTCCGAACCCTAACTCTAACATTAACATTAATCCTTGTGGTGAAACCCTGTACAGAGCCTTCATTAGGCCCGGATCCAGGATGACATGCCTGAGGAGGCATTTAAAATCCATTTGGGAGAACAACTAGTATTGCTTTAGAGCCCTAATAACACAATATATATTGATCGTACTACTATTCAAATGTACAACAAATTTATCTGTAGCCTGTACACATCCACAACCGTCACTTTATATAACACAAGAAAGATATGTGCCCCACTGTGAGGTGTATCTGAAATGCAGCCATATCTGCAGTAGGCCTACACATATTTGTGCCTACCAACATGCAAACATTAGCTCGACAGGATGAGCACGACTAGTTTATCAAAGATTCTTACAGGCTTCATAGCTTAAACTTCAATAATAGGCTACAACTATAGGCTACATTGCTGTCGAATTTGTGACACTACGCAATGAGCGTAGCCAAGTCTCCACTTCTCCAGGTGTATTATTTTCTGTATGGGAGTGTTTCAGAAAAGCAAATTAAATCAAACTAAGTGAATATTCTATAGCCATAGCTGATGGGAAATTTCCTTCATTGCAGTAGCTAATTTGAATCTGCCACGAATAAGAGAAAATGCCCATTCCGAGAGCAACACACACACACACACACACACACACACACACACACACACACACACACACACACACACACACACACACACACACACACACACACACACACACACACACACACACACACACACACACACACACACACACACACACAGTAGCAAGAGAGCAGGGAGATGGCAAGAAAATAGGGTGTGTCGTTTTCATAGTATTGACATTACTTTTACAGTAGCCTGACCGTGTAATGTAATAATGACTGTGTAATGCAAATGAATGATAACAGAGTGAAAGTGTGCCTACTTGTTTTAGTGGGCTACACAAGCTATTGGTCCTACATACAACATGTACAAAAATGTTGGCCTATTTGAAAAGCAGCTATATACGCAACAACTGTCCTTTTGCACACCAGAAAGCACACAATGTTTAAGAGAAGCCCGGTGAAGACTAATACAGCTCATAGAAACTCATTGAATAACAGATTCAGAAAAGGCTAAATAGACAGTCAAACTATTTATCATAAGGAATAAGGTTTTGAAGTGTCTGTTCTATATCTAGGAGGTATAAGAAAGCTCAGGAAATAGTTTTTTGGGGACACATATTTAACCCCTTGTTTTTGTTTGTTCAAACTACCTCCAGAATTCCATTCATTTATATGGGTTACCTTCAGACAACTCCTGTGTCACAATTGTGGGATAATAGAGCAAAACGAAGAACATCATCGTGTTCGTGAGAGTCTACCCTTTCCATAGTGGGGTGATATTTGTTTGTAGCCAAAATGGTTTGGACGCTACAGATAGAAGATTGCACATCAGCATTACCGACTTCAGATGAGTTCACTGGGGGTTGTGGGAGAACACTATCATGTTTATGAGAGAACACTATCATGTTTATGAGAGTCTCATCTTTTCATAGAGTGGTCATATTAGTAGGCCAAACTGTTCAGACGGTACAGCCGTTTTCGTGAGAAGACCGATTTTCTCATGGTCTCACAAACATCGCTGTAGCTCGGCCACCTTCCACCGCAGATGCAGAAGGCCGGCATAGGTGGACATGTAGTGGATTGAGATGCAGTCCCTCCAAATATATCTCTATCTTAAACTGACAGATTGTGGTTCTGTGGTGTACTGGCAAGGCATGTGGGTGGATACCAAGAAGTTTGTACAACAGTGTGATGTCTGCCAGAAGTACAAACCAGACATTGGCAGACCTGCTGGGTATCTGCAGCAAACCATTGTGAACCATGCCAATGAAATGCTGGGAATTGAACTCATTGGGCCTTTTCCTCCAATCTGGGGGAGCCGGAATTAATTCCTTTTGGTGGATTACTACACACACTGGGTGGAGTTGTTTCCACTCTGCAAAACGACTGAATACACCATTGCTCGTATTCTGCTCAGGGAGATCTTTACCCAATATAGTCAGAGGTCCGCAGCTCATCTCAGTAATCTACAAAGAGTTCTGTACCTAACGGGGTGTAGTTGCCAAGCTGACCACAGCCTACCACCTTCAGACCAACCTGACAGAGAGGGTAAACCGAACCCTGAAGAGAATGATTGCTTAATGTGTGTGGGATCAGCATCTTCCTGAGTTCCGCTTTACGCCAAACTCTGCGGTCCAGGAGATTTCAGAGGACAGTCCTGCCAAACTCCACCTGGGAAGACCACTGAAAGGCCGGATGGACAGAGTCTTGAGAAGTTCCAACATTTCACCTGACTGACCAGAAATCTGATGCAGTCTACCACCACCAAACATTGCTAACCAGAGTGGAGGCCAGTAGAATCAAAGCCAAGCACTGACAGTGCAGAAACTATGACAAACATAGACGAGTTACCCAGCCCAGTCTCGTGTTTGGGTCCATTCTCATTATCTGTTAAAGGTTCAGTTCACAGCGAAGCTGGCTTCGAGATGGAAAGGTCCTTACCATGTGGTGCAGCAGTTGGGCCTGGTGAACTACTTGGTTTCTTTGGAGGACACAGGGGAAGATGCCAGGATGATGCATGCTGTTGACCTAAAGCCCTGGTACCTTACGGCAGAAGAACTGGATCGCATGCAAAAGCAACACCTGCAGGAAGGCTTATTGGGAGGACTCTGATGACGAGGAGTTCCCTGGTTTTGCGTAGTATGAAGATAACCTGCCAAAGATTGTATCCTTTTCATTTTCTACAGGCTTTATTTTTCATGGGGGGAGGAGTGTGGCAAAATCCTGTAAATACAGCTGTCCTACCTGTATGTGTGAGCTCTCGGTTGGCGTGGCAGTTTTAAATGTATGTGCAACTCATTGCAGAAGCCTTTTTTATTTTCACCGTGCTTAGATTATGAAAGTTCTAAATCAGATCGCTGGTGTTACCGCGCTACTCCCGGCGTGTTTAGAATTGCTCATTCCTTTGATCTCATGGATTATTAGCAACATTGTTGCAAAGCTTTTGTGAAACACAAACAAACCCAAGTGTGTGACGGAGGTACGAGCACAATTGCAAGCATGAAGAACAGCTAAGACCATCATCTTTACACTGAAGCAGACTTTCTCTCATTGCGCTGCGCTCCCTTTTATGTTCAGTGTCGCTGGGGAACTATTATTGCACTGCAGGTCAGATTGACAAGGGAATGTGCCTTTGTTTATTATTTTTGAGTATTATTTGAACTGAACTGATTGATTTATTATGGGACTATTGTGAATTGGCCTGGGCCTTTTTGAGGGTGGACTACAAACATGCAAGCATTCACTCCTCACTCTGGGAATGAATACAGATTATTGCATGTTTGTTGCCTCTGAGTTGCTCTAATAATTTTTACTGTATGATGTATTATTGGTTGGTTTACTCCTGTGCTGTGACTTGTGTTTATATGGTGTGTCTTATCCATTCCCAAACAGGCTCTTTTTGTGTGTGTGTGTGTGCGTGCGTGCGTGTGTTAGCAGTACTTTTTCCTCTCCTACTCTTCTCATATTGGCAGTGCAAATACCTGCCTGGCGCCCGAACAAAAAACTTTTCCCCTCTCTAACAACACTGCTACACCCTAACCCTTGTTCTAAACCTAACTGTAACCTTAGAAAGCAGTTGCTGATCACTGCAGTCTCATTTACATTTTAGTCATTTATCCAGAAAGACTTACAGGAGCAATTAGGGTTAAGTGACTTGCTCAAGGGCACATCGGCAGATTGTTCACCTAATCAGCTTGGGGATTCAAACTAGCAACCTTTCAGTTACTGTCCCAACGTTCTTAACCTCTAGGCTACCTGCCGACGGTTGGTATATAATGGGTTGTTGTTTTAACCAATGGTGACGTTGGTGTTCTGCCACTTTCCTTCACACCAACAACCACTGATCCAACAGAGTATACAATTATTTTCATACATATTTAAGCATACAGCATTGTAGACACTGATGAGCTAGAAATCCTAATATCAATGAAAATGGCTCTGAACATGGATTGTGCAGCGTTGTCTGCAATAGTAAGATCCCATCTGAGGACAGAACTGGCCCAAATGTAATGCATCTGTGTAGACAGACATCTGAACTTGGTGATTTGTTACTCTGTGACACATCCTGCTCCTCTGCCACTTTATTGGCTGAACTTATTGTGTTCCTCTTATTAAAATCAGCCATATAGCTGTGGCCAAGTGAGATGAACCTGATTCAATAAAACTCAACCCAACAGCTTATTCTCTACTTAATTGTGCTCTCTGAGATTGCCCTGGAGTATTAGAAATGTTTCAATGGATTGTAACCTCTCTCTTCCTCTCTCTCCCTCTTCTCTTTTATTTGTCTCATGTTGACTGTGTAAGACTGACCAATTTACATAAAATCAACAAATCCTAGTCAGATGTGTGACTGTATTCGGAGGTTTTCAATAATAGAAAGGAGAACTGAATGCTTTATGGAGAGAGGCTAAGTAAATTGGCAGTCTCTTTTGTGTGGCTGTGTGATCCTCCCTCCATGCGTTCATTAGTCCTAATGAGTTACCCCAATGCTTTCTAAAGAACTCCAAGGAGAACCAGAACAAATATTGCATGGTTGTAGAGAGAGGGTATCATGTTTGAATTACAACAAGAGAGAAATATAAAGTATTTCAAAAATGCTAAGTAACCATAATTACTATGCCGACATGATTACCCTAATTATAGTATATTACCCCTGCTGAAACTTCAACACAAAGGTGTACGTGTGTGTGGGGGGGTGAGGTATTTTACAGTTTGAAGCACAGTAGTTTGGAGATTCTGCAGATTGTTATCTGTCCCTGCTCTTTTTCTCAGCAAAAAATGGGGAAAGTCTTATTATTACAAATTGAGCAAATCACATTGCACGCCTCGGGATTAGACATAACTAATGAGTGAGCTACATCTGGCATAAGCATGACAATTTGAATATGTGATTTGCGCTTTACATTGAAATTACAGGCAGGCGCGTTAGCTCTTTTCCTTTCTCCCTCTTGCCCCCCCTTTTCTCTGCATACCTCCCTATGTTCCACTGCCAAAATGTATGTCCAGTGAGATGCCATGACCAGCATTGCTTTTTCTATCCCACGTTCCTGTCCCCTAAAGCTTCTAATCACCATTTCTCAAGGTTAAATGATTAGTTGTTTTTCCATTCAATCAGTATCCCCATCAAAACGATCAGCAGACTGCTGATCAATGAGACCTGCATCACTACTCTGGCTGAGAGGCAGTAAAATGGCAGACTTCGTTATCGATGTGTAGAGCATGCTGGGAGCTGGAGCACATGTGAGAATAATAAAAGTCAACTGTTTCTCCATAGACGGATTAGTTCATTAGCCCATGTTTACGCGTGTAGTGAATAAAGAATGCATTAAATAAAAAAAATACTTTTTTTATAAAAAAAATGTTCAAAACATTAGGAACACCTGCTTTTTCCATGACAGACCAGTTGAATTCAGATGAAAGCCATGATCCATTATTGATGTCACTTGTTAAATCCACTTCAATGAGTGTAGATGAAGGGTAGGAGACAGGTTAAAGAAGGATTTTTAGAGGGTGAATAGGCAAGACAAAATATTTAAGTGCCTTTTGAATGGGGTATTGTCTGTGCCAGGTGCCACGGTTCGTGTCTGTCAAGAACTGCAACACTGCTGAGTTTTTCACGCTCAACAATTTCCTGTGTGTATCAAGAACGGTCCACTACCCAAATTACATCCGGCCAACTTGACACAACTGTGAGAAGTATTGGAGTCAACATGGGCCAGCATCCCTATGGAATGCTTTTGAACCTTTTAGTGTCCATGCCCTGACGACCTCAGGCAGTTCTGAATGCAAAAGGGGGTGCAAATCAATATTAGGGGGTGCAACTCAATATTCCATATGGGGGTTTAGAACAAATGCAAAGGATTAAATTTAGCCTCTTAAATAACAGTATTAAAATAAATGTAATTGACATGCCTTCACTATGTACTCCTGATGATTTGTTGATTACTGTTAACAAAAACAGTGTGATGTTTGTCTTATACTAATTCTTGTCTTTGGAATGAACCCAGATACATATGCAGAACCACAACGTAACCTGACACCATGTTTTATATGCAGTACATTATGTATCACTCTGCCTCCAGTGCTGGAGAATTTCATCTCACTGCCTGACACTGTAGTCTGTTTAACTGTCAGCTCTCCAATATCCATCAACTAGCTGACACAGGGATCATTCTTCCACCGGTGGGAGGCAACATTCCCATGCACAGTGACATGTTCTTCTGTCTGTGTGTCACACTGTGTTACCTGCCGACTGGTGGAGTTGTTAATTGGTGATGATAATCCAGTCGTTAATGACCCACAACTAGTCCAACCGAGTCCCCAACAGAGCTCCATTTCTCTAGTGAACTCTTAAGGATCATCCTCTCTGCTCCGGTCCCTGTCTGATTTATGTCATTGTGATGTTGCTGTCGTGTGCTGCCAGGATGATTAAAAGTCACTTGAGAATGAAATGGCTGATGAAATATTGTATAATTAGATTCATACAGAGGATCAAATGCAGATGATGCACCAAAATAGTGATTAACTGAAACAGCTCAGCGACTTGTCTGCCATACTGCTACCATGGGCCGATACCTGCCTGTCTGTCCACCTCTTTTCCTTTGACTCTTCACTGTTTTCTCTTAAGGTTGTTTTACTCCGTACCTCTGTCATCTCCCTCCAGTCCCTTTCATTATCTCTCACTGTCATCATCCCACTTCCTCCCTCGCTGTTTCTGCCATCATCTGTCCTCATGTTAAAACAGTGTACAGTGCTGTCTTGAAGGGGAGATATAGTTCAAGTTTCAAAGTTTATTCCAAGTGCACATGATACAACAGGTGTAAAACAGTACTGTGATTTCTTACCTTGAGAGCTCTTTCCAACAATGCAGTGATGATGATGATAGAAATATAGACCAGGGATATAAACATGAGCATCTATGATGCGTTGGGGGCAGTTTTACACCTAATTTCCTGCAATTCTGCACATTTTTCCAAATGGTGTCGTTTTAAATACGATATCTGAGTGAGAGTGACTAACAAAATTGATGCCCCCCCGGTCAATAATTCAACCATGATTACTACAAGTTTAGATAGCTGGCCAGACTAATTTACCAATCTAAAAAATGTTAGCTGACATGGGCAAATTGAGTGGATGTCAGTGACTGACATAACAAAAGAAACTGCTGATGCAAAACCAAAATTGAAATGCATGTTGTGCATCCTACTATTCTAACTCTCAAAAGTTATGTTGAAGAAACACGAGAATGCAATTATATAAAGGTCAGTGCCAGTGTAACCGATGTGAAATGGCTAGCTAGTTAGCGGTGGTGCGCGCTAATAGCGTTTCAATCGGTGACGTCACTCGCTTTGAGACCTTGAAGAGGAGGAGGTCGAAAGGGGGGTGAGTATAACCGATGTGAAATGGCTAGCTAGTTAGCGGTGGTGCACGCTAATAGCGTTTCAATCGGTGACGTCACTCGCTTTGAGACCTTGAAGTAGTGGTTCCCCTTGCTCTGCAAGGGTCGCGGCTTTTGTGGAGCGATGGGTAACGATGCTTCGTGGGTGACTGTTGTTGATGTGTGCAGAGGGTCCCTGGTTCGCGCCCGGTCGGGGCGAGGGGACGGACTAAAGTTAAACTGTTACACCAGTACCTTGTGCAGGGGTACTGTCATGGTTGAGGTAGGTTTAGACATAAAAAGTGAATGGTAGTAGGATATACAGTGCCTTGCTAAAGTATTCAGACCCCTTGGATTTCTTTACAATTTGTGTTACGAAGTAGGATTCAAATGGATTTAATTGTAATTTCTTTTGTCAACAATCTCCACAATACTCATGTCAAAGTGGAATAATAGGGATTGACATGATTTTTTAAAAGACTAACCCTTCCTCTGTCCCCCATAAATAATATGTAAGGTCCCTCGGTCAAGTATTGAATGTCAAGCACAGATTCAACTCCAAAGACCAGGGAGCTTTTCGAAAGCCTCACAAAGAAGGCCGTTCTTTATGAGGCTTTTGAAAAGCTCCCTGGTAACAATGTCAAATCAAATTGTATTGGTCACATACAGTACATGTGTTTAGCAGATGTTATTGCGGGTGTAGCAAAATGCTTGTGTTTCTAGCTCCTCTTGGGTACAGGAACAATGGAGGCCATCTTGAAGCATGTGGGGACAGGTGATTTGTATAGGGAGAGATTGAATATGTCCGTAAACACATCAGCCAGCTGGACGTGGCTAGGGATGCCGTCTGGGCCGGCAGTCTTGCGAGGGTTAACACGCTTAAATGTCTTACTCACATTGGCCACGGAGAAGGAGAGCCCACAGTCCTTGGTAGCTGGCCGTGTCGGTGGCACTGTGTTATCCTCAAGGCGGGCGAAGACGGTGTTTAGCTTGTCCGGAAGCAAGACGTCTGTGTTGGCAACGTGGCTGGTTTTCCTTTTCCTTTTTGTCTGTAGAGCTTGCCACATAGGTCTCGCATCTGAACCGTTGAATTGCAACTCCACTTTGTCTCTATACTGACGTGTTGCCTGTTTGATTGCCTTTCGGAGGGAATAACCACACTGGTTGTACTCTGCTATATTCCCAGTCACCTTGCCATGGTTAAATGCGTTGGTTTGCTCGTCCATCTATCCTAACCAGAAACCATGGGTAGGTTTTAATAGTCACAGTGGGTACAACATCTCCTATACACTTCCTGATAAACTCAGTCACCGTATCAGTGTATTTGTCAATATTATACTCGGAAGCTACCCGGAACATATCCCAGTCCGCGTGATCAAAACAATCTTGAAGCCTGGAATCCGATTGGTCAGACGAGTGTTGAATAGTCCTTAGCATGGGTACTTCCTATTTGAGTTTCTGCCTATAGGAAGGGAGGAGCAAAATGGAGTCGTGGTCAGTAGTAGTGGTTGAGTGTTTTAGCAGCGGGAGTACTACAGTCAATGTGTTGATAGACCTTTGGCAGCCTTTTCCTCAAATTTGCTTTGTTAAAATCCCCAGCTTCAATAAATGTGGCTTCAGGATATGTGGTTTCCAGTTTGCATAAGGTCCAGTGAAGGTCTTTGATGGCTGTCATGGTATCGGCTTGAGGGGGAATATACACAGCCGTGACTATAACCGAAGAAAATTTTCTTTGGAGATCATACGGTCAGCATTTGATTGTGAGGTATTCTAGGTTGGGTGAAAAAAAGGACTTGAGTTCCTGTATGATATCACAATCACAACATGAGTTGTTAATCATGAAACATATCTCTTCTTCCCAGAGAGATATTTATTCCTGCCTGTGCAATTAACTAAGAACCCAACTGGCTGGACCAACTCAGACAGTATATCCCCAGAGAGCCATGTTTCTGTGAAACAGAGCGTGTTACAATCCCTGATGTTTCTCTGGAAACATACTCGGAAGTGGTGGTTGGTGTACGCGCCTCCTAAGTCAGACTATAAGACCACTCCGATTACCTCTCCTCCGCCGGCGGTGTTTTGGGTTTTGGGCCCTGGGGGGGGGGGAATATAGGATCCGCTTCGGGAAATTCGTATTCCTGGTCGTAGTGATGGTGAGTTATAGCCGCTCTGATATCCAATAGTTCTTCCTGGCTGTATGTAATAACACAAAAACATTTCTGGGCTAATAATGTAAGAAATAATACATAAAAAAACTAAACACTGCAAAGTTTCCTAAGGGCTAGAAGTGAGGCAGCCCTCTCTGTCGGCACCATTTTTTATGTAGATGGGTAACGATAACAAATCAGATGTTGAATATCTCTTTAAGCATGGTCAAGTTAATAATTATGCTGTAGACTATGTATTAAACAACACAGACACATCAAAGATACAGTCCTCCATCTGAACTGAGCAGCAAGACAGCAATGAAACTGCTCAGGGATGCAACCTGGTATCCCTTTGGCATGTTATGTTAGGCTTCGTATGGTATGTATTAATTTGTGGATGACCATCACCATCATATGGTATGTATTAGTTTGTGGATGTCCATCACCATCATATGGTATGTATTAGTTTGTGGATGTCCATCACCCATTTTGTATGATACGAATTAGGATTCCTATTATCTGTTACGAATTTGCTAAAAGTACAATATGTTAGAAATTTGCAAAACGTATGATATCTTACAAATTCTAAGAGTCAGCGTGGATAGTCTCTGGGAGAGCAGTAGCGGTTAGCAATTTAACAGTCTTATGGTCAGGGGATAAAAGCTGTTTAGGAGTCTGTTGGTCTGGGCATGGATGCACCGGTACCTCTTGCCAGACGGGAACAGTCCATGTCTTGGGTGGCTGGAGTCTTTGGCAATTTTTCGGGCCTTTTCTCAGACACCGCTTGGGATGAACATCCTATATGGCTGGGAGCTCGCACCCAGTGATGCGCTCGGCCGTGCGCACCACCTTTTTTAGGGTCTCTGTTCGAGGGCGGTGCAGTTGCCGTACAACCAGTCAGGATTATCTCGATGTTGCAGCTGTGAAAGGTCCTGAGAATCTGAGTGGCCATGCCAAATCGTTTCAGCTTCCTGAGGGAGAAGAGGTCTTTTTCATGACTGTGCTGCTGTGAGAGGGCCCTGTTAAGTCCTTGATATAAGGTTAAAGACCCCTGGTGGGAAATATAGAACCGGTTTCCTAGACACAAGCCTAGTCCTGGACTAAAAGGGACTTTCAATGGAGATTCTCTATTGATGATGTCTGGGAAACCAGCCCATAATTTTAACTCTGACTCTGCTTGGGGTTATGAGTACACTGTTTTTGTGGTTTCCAATAAAGAGTGTCTATGCGGCAAACTGAGGTCGAAAGTGTAATGCTGCTGGAATGTGAGAGAAAGGAACAACATTGACCGAAGTCATATATTTTTGAAGAAACTGGGAGGGACGCTATGCCTTCACAAATGTTTAACCAATCCAGATGAAGCCTGTTTTACATGGCTGTTCATGACTCTGTGACAGAGTAATGATCTCTGCCCTAGGCAGCCGTCTCATGGCTGAGAGCTCCTTGTGACATGGATACTTAACTGTGTGAGTTTGATTATGTAGAGAACGATGCGATGCCTAACTGCACATCTCAGATCCTCATTAGAGACACAAGATCATCTGTCAGCACGCCGTCTCTCACAGAGGCCATTAGTCAGGCCAACGGCAACAACATGACACATTACAGCCACCCATCGGTACAACAGACATATCCATAATGACTCAACTGGTGATCAATCACTTAACCTGGACCCCCTTTAGAATACCACAGAGATGCGTCCCAAATGGCACCCTATTCACTGTTTAGGGCCCTGGTAAAAAATACTGCAATATATTTGTTATTTATTTAACCTTTTTATGAGCAGGGGAGAGCCAGGAATAGGGTGCCATTTGGGGCGTAGCCAATGTCTTTATGCAGTGGAAGGACCCTTTATTACTAGACACTCATATCAGTAGATAATGCACAGTGGGAATGTCTTGTAAACTGATGATCAAATCAAATCAAATGTATTTATATAGCCCTTCTTACATCAGCTGATATCTCAAAGTGCTGTACAGAAACCCAGCCTAAAACCCCAAACAGCAAGCAACGCAGGTGTAGAAGCACGGTGGCTATGAAAAACTCCCTAGAAAGGCCAAAACCTAGGAAGAAACCTAGAGAGGAACCAGGCTATGAGGGGTGGCCAGTCCTCTTCTGGCTGTGCCGGGGGGAGATTATAACAGAACATGTCCAAGATGTTCAAATGTTCATAAATGACCAGCATGGTCAAATAATAATATTCACAGTAGTTGTCGAGGGTGCAGCAAGTCAGCACCTCAGGAGTGTCAGTTGGCTTTTCATAGCCGATCATTAAGAGTACCTCTACCGCTCCTGCTGTCTCTAGAGAGTTGAAAACAGCAGGTCTGGGACAGGTAGCACGTCCGGTGAACAGGTCAGGGTTCCTTAGCCGCAGGCAGAACAGTTGAAACTGGAGCGGCAGCACGGCCAGGTGGACTGGGGACAGCAAGGAGTCAGGTAGTCCTGAGGCATGGTCCTAGGGCATGGTCCTAGGGGTCCTAGGGGTCCTAGGGCTCAGGTCCTCCGAGAGAGAGAAAGAGAGAATTAGAGAGAGCATACTTAAATTCACACAGGACAACGGATAAGACAGGAGAAGAACTCCAGATATAACAGACTGACCCTAGCCCCCCGACACGTAAACTACTACAGCATAAATACTGGAGGCTGAGACAGGAGGGGTCAGGAGACACTGTGGCCCCATCCGATGATACCCCCGGACAGGGCCAAACAGGCAGGATATAACACCACCCCCTTTGCCAAAGCACAGCCCCCACACCACTAGAGGGATAACTTCAACCACCAACTTACATCCTGAGACAAGGCCGTGTATCCCACAAAGATCTCCGCCACGGCACAACCCAAGGGGGGCGCCAACCCAGACAGGAAGGTCACGTCAGTGACTCAACCCACTCAAGTGACGCACCCCTCCTAGGGATGATCAGTATGTGTGAGTTGTAGTGTTATGATGATTAGGCAAATTGATAGTGAAATGCTTTCTGGCATGTCTATTCTCATACAGGTCTGGCCACACTCTAAAGTCCACAGTGAGAATCTACTAAGAAACGGTGGGATGCTTGCTTTCCTGTTAAACTGGCTTCCCTGGAGATCAAGCGAGTGAGAGACAGACAGAGATAAATAGAGCGTGTGACACAGAGAGTGTGACAGAGAGAGAGACAGCGAGAGCGTCCGCTCGTCTCCGTCTCATAGCCTGACTCATACAGTACACACGGTCCTGATGCGTGTGTCACCACATTTTTATTTGTGCTCAATTAGAAGCAGCCTGACAAAACTGCCAGTCGGTGGGAGAGAAAAAGTTGAGCTATTGGAAGAAAGATAACTTTAATATAGTCCCTGACCATGCAATTACCTCCGCATTAAACTCCGCAATTCTCCCCCTGAAGAACATCAGCCAATTATTTGTCCTAATTTAATGGGATTCTCCTACAGTTTTCCATTTGTATTGAGAATCAGGCAGTGCGGGAGGAAGTCTGAAAGCTTAATCAGGTCTCATCACTGTCAGAGGTAAACACTCGAGCTCAGATAGCAGCACCTACAATAACCTGTTGAGGCCACGGGTGCCGCTAGCGGCACTCCTCCCACATTCCATTGAAAAGGCAGAGCGGCAAATTCAAAAAACAAAATTGAAATATTTAACTTTCACACATTAACAAGTCCAATACAGCATTTGAAAGATAAACATCTTGTCAATCCAGCCAACATGTCCGATTTTTTTTATGTTTTACAGAGAAAACACCACATATATTTATGTTAGGTCACCACCAAATAAAAAAAGACAGACAGACATTTTTCACAGCACAAGTAGGCTGCAGGTAGCATGCACAAGCCAACCTAACTAACCTAGAACCAACCTAAATAACCTAGAAAAAACTACCTCAGATGACAGTCCTATAACATGTTACACAATAAATCTATGTTTTGTTCAAAAAAATTGCATATTTTAGCTATAAATCAGTTTTACATTACTGCTACCATCATAGCTACAGTCAGAAATCGCACGGGAGTAGCCAGAGTAAATACAGACACCAACTACCTAATTACACATCATAAAACATTTCAGACAAATATATGGTGGATAGCTAATGAAAGACAAATATCTTGTGAATACAGACAATATTTCCGATTGTTGAAGTGTTTTACAGCGAAAACACCACATATATTTATGTTAGTTCACCACCAAATACAAAAGACACAGACAGTTTTTCACAGCAACGGTAGCATGCAAGTAGCTAACCTAACTAACCTAGAACCAACCTAGAACCAACCTAAATAACCTAGAAAAAACTCCCTCAGATGACAGTCCTATAACATGTTACACAATAAATCTATGTTTTGTTCGAAAAATGTGCATATTTTAGCTATAAATCAGTTTTACATTACTGCTACCATCATAGCCACCATCACAGCTACAGTCAGAAATCGCACGGCAGTAGCCAGAGAAAATACAGACACCAACGTCAACTACTAATTACACATCATAAAACATTTCAGAACAATATATGGTGGATAGCTAATGAAAGAATAAGATCTTGTGAACAGAGCCAATATTTCCGATTTTTGAAGTGTTTTACAGCGAAAACACAATATATCGTTATATTAGCTTACTACAATAGCTAGCACACAGCAGCATTGCTTCTAGTCAAACGGTAGCATAGCACAGTTCGACAGATATATATGAAAAAGCATCCCAAATTGGGTCCTTATCTTTGTGGATCTTCCATCAGAATGTTCTCCAAGGGGTCCTTTGTTCAGAACCGACTTTATTTGGATCCATAACGAACGATTTCCCTCAGAATTAGCAAGCACCATTAGCTAGCATTGCTAGCCTCTCGTTCTTGAACCAATTCTTGCGTCGCATCACGTCTAAAGTCCAGAATAAATTTCAATAATATAATTAAACTATATTGAAAAAACATACTTTAAGATGATATTGTGACATGTATCAAAGAAAATCGAAGCCAGAGATCATATTCACCTTTAAAAAGGTTCTTCAATGAGCCGAGTACAGGTCAGACTTCGCGCCCAGGAAATAAATAAAAGTGCGCACGTCTCAGTCCAAGACGTTGTGTTCAGTCCCTGGTCGAGATAATCAACAGATTTTTTCTCTCACTTCCGCATTACACCCAGGCGAAGGCGTATGACGTGTTTCTACAGTCATAAGTGACATGCCCTTTTATAGACAAGCTCCTGAAGAGAGAGTTCGCTTTTGGAAATCTCACTTCCGGTTAGGAAATGGTCTGTAAAAGGAGTTCTGTTTCACTTAGAGAAATAATTCAAACGTTTTTAGAAACTAGAGACTGTTTTCTATCCAATAGTAATAATAATATGCATATTGTACGAGCAAGAATTGAGTACGAGGCCGTTTAAAAATCATACGATTTTCTCCAAAAGTGAAAACAGCACCCCCTTGTCCTCAACAGGATAACAGAGCTCAGGATAATGATGAGGTGTTGTGTTAATGATGAGGTATTGTGTTAATGATGAGGTATTGTATTGTGTTAATGATGGGGTATTGTGTTGTTTTAATGATAGGGTATTGTGTTGTGTTAATGATGGGTTATTGTATTGTGTTAATGATGGGGTATTGTGTTGTTTTAATGACGGGGGGTTGTGTTGTGTTAATGATGGGGTATTGTGTTAATGATGGGGTATTGTGTTAATGATGGAGTGTTGTGTTGTGTTAATGATGGGGTATTGTGTTGTTTTAATGATGGGGTATTGTGTTAATGATGGGGTATTGTGTTAATGATGGCGTGTTGTGCCGTGTTAATGATGGGGTATATTGTTAATGAATGGGTATTGTGTTGTGTTAATGATGGGGTATTGTGATGTGTTAATGATGGGGTATTGTGCCGTGTTAATGATGGGGTGTTGTGCCGTGTTAATGATGGGGTATTGTATTGTGTTAATGTTTTGGTTCATCCATCCTGTGGAATCCATACTTCATTTTAGACACGATTAGGATTGTATGAAATTCACTTCTTCACTTTAAGTGCCTTCATTAAATGTCTTCAGAAAGTATTCCCTTGACTTTTCCCACATTTTGCTTTGTTAAAGCCTGAACTTAAAATTGATTCATTAGCGATTTTTGTTCTTGTTGTTGTCACTGGCCTACACACAATACCCCATAATGTCAAAGTGGAATTATGTTTTTCAAGATTTTTACAAACAAATTAACAATTAAAAGCACTGTCTTGAGTCCATCAGTATTCAACCCTTTTGTTAAGGCAAGCATAAATAAGTTCAAGAGTAAAATGTGCCTTTGTCCAAATTTAATGGGATTCCACTAGAGTGGTTTTTCAATTTGTATTGAGAATCAGGCAGAGCGGGAGGAAGTCTGAATGCTTAATCAGGTCTCGTCACTGTCAGAGGTAAACACTAGAGCTCAGATACTACAATAACAGAGCTAATTTTGATGAGGTGCTGTGTTAATGATGAGGCATTGTGTTGTGCTAATGAGAAAGGTATTGTGTTGTTTTAATAATGAGGTAGTGTGGTGTTTGAATGTTGGGGAATTGTGTTTTTTGATGGGGAATTGTGTTTTGTTAATTATGGGGTGTTGTGTTCGTGATGGGGTGTTGTGTTAATGATGTGGTATTGTGTTGTGTTAATGATGGGGTGTTGTGTTAATGATGGGGTGTTTTTGTTTTAATTATGGGATATTGTGTTGTTTAAATAACGGGTTATTGTGTTAATTATGGGGTTTTGTGTTAATGATGGGTTGTTGTGTTAATGATGAAGTGTTGTGTTAATGATGGGGTATTGTATTAATGATGTGGGTGTTGTGTTAACTTCTCTGCGCTACGGATCCCTTTAGCGGGATCATTATCCTAAACAACCGCTGAATTGCAGGGCGCAAAATATTACTAACAATATTTATAATCATGCAATCACAAGTGAAATATACCAAAACACAGCTTAGCTTGTTATTAATCCACCTAACGTGTCAGATTTTGAAAATATGCTTTGCAGCGAAAGCAATCCAAGCTTTTGTGAGTGTATCAATCAATGCTACAACAGCTAGCACCAAATTAGCATGGTCACGAAAGTCAGAAAAGCAATAAAATGAATCGCTTACCTTTGATAATCTTCGGATGTTTGTCCTCACGAGACTCCCAGTTACACAATAAATTTTATTTTTGTTCGATAAATATTAGTTTTATAAAACAAATGCCATTTGGGTTGTGCGTTATGTTCAGAAAACTACAGCCTCGTTCCGGTCCTGAAAGGCAGAAGAAAAATCCCAAACGTATCAGATTCAAAAATATTACTAAAAATATTTATAATCATGCAATCACAAGTGAAATATACCAAAACACAGCTTAGCTTGTTGTTAATCCACCTATCGTGTCAGATTTTGAAAATATGCTTTGCAGCGAAAGCAATCCAAGCTTTTGTGAGTGTATCAATCAATGTTACAACAGCTAGCCCCAAATTAGCATGGTCGCGAAAGTCAGAAAAGCAATCAAATTAATCGCTTACCTTTGATAATCTTCAGATGTTTGCACTCACGAGACTCCCAGTTACACATTTTTTTTTATTTTTGTTCAATAAATATTATTTTATAACAAAAAAACATCATTTGGGTTGTGCGTTATGTTCAGAAAACCAAAACCTCGTTCCGTTCGACGAAATATCCAAAAAGTATCCGTAATGTTCGTAGAAACATGTCAAATGTTTTTTATAATCAATCCTCAGGTTGTTTTTAACAAACATAATCGATAATATTTCAACCGGACCGTAACCTATTCAATAAAAGAGAGAAAGAAAATGGAGAGCTACCCCTCTCACGCGCAGGAACTAATCAGAGGACACCTGACTAGTTTTGAAAAATCTCGCTCATTTTTCAAAATAAAAGCCTGAAACTATGTCTAAAGCCTGGTCACAGCCTGAGGAAGCCATTGGAAAAGGAATCTGGTTGATATCCCTTTAAATGGAAGAAAGACGGGCCAGGAAACACAGATTTAAAAAAATCACTTCCGGGTTATATTTCCTCAGGTTTTCGCCTGCAGAATCAGTTTTGTTATACTCACAGACAATATTTTAACAGTTTTGGAAACTTTCGAGTGTTTTCTATCCTAATCTGTAAATTATATGCATATTCTACGATCTGGACCTGAGAAATAGTCCGTTTACCTTGGGAACGTTATTTAAAAAATAAATAAAAAATCTGACCCCTAGCGTGAAGAGGTTAATGATGGGGTATTGTATTAATGATGGGGGTGGTGTGTTAATGATGGGGTATTGTATTAATGATCTGGTGTTTTGATAACGATGAGCTAATGTGTTGTGTTAATGGCGGGGGTGTTGTGTTAATGATGGGGTATTGTATTAATGATGGGGGTGGTGTGTTAATGATGGGGTATTGTATTCATGATCTGGTGTTTTGGTAACGATGAGCTAATGTGTTGTGTTAATGATGGGGTAGTGTGTTGTGTTAATTATTGGTTATGGTGTTGTGTTAATGATGAGATGTGTTAATGATGAGGTGTTGTGTAAATTATGGGGTATTGTGTTGTGTTAATGATGAGGTATTGTGTTGTGTTAATGATGTGTTGTGTTAAAGATGTTGTGTTAAAGATGGTGTGTTATGTTTGTTGAGGTTTTGTGTTGTGTTAAAGGTGTTGTGTTAATGATGGGGCATTTTTGATGGGATATTGTGTTGTGTTAGTGATGAGGTGTTGTGTTAATGATGGGATTTTGAGTTGTGTTATTCATGGGGTATTGTGTTGTTTTAATGATGGGGTATTACGCATTGTGACACACATTTGGTTTGATTGTGTGTCATTTTGTCCATCTCTTCTCCCAGGAGAGCAAACGATAATGTAGAAATTAGAAGGGAGTGAGTTCAATTCATTAGGGGATGTTGTTTTGGTTCATTCATCCTGTGACATCCATACTTCATTTTAGACATGATTAGGATTGTGTCACGGGTGTGTGTACTGGTAGCGAAGTCAGGTGTAGGAGAGCAGAGAGTTGTAAACAGGCGCACACTTTATTTAGGCAGGAGCAAACAGCAGACGGACGCAACTGCGTCAAAAATGGCAAAAATGCAAAGCGCAAAAACAGTCACTGTCACGCCCTGACCTTAGAGAGCCTTTTTATTTCTCTATTTGGTTAGGTCGGGTGTGATTTGGGTGGGCAATCTATGTGTTCTATTTCTTTGTTGGCCTGGTATGCTTCCCAATCAGAGGCAGCTGTCTATCGTTGTCTCTGATTGGGGATCATACTTAGGCAGCCTGTTTTCCACCTTAGTTTGTGGGATCTTGTTTTAGTTGCTGTCTAGCCCTGCAGAACTTTACGTTCAGTTTTGTATTTTGTTGGAGTTCAGTATTAAAAATCATGAACACTTTCCACGCTGCGCTTTGGTCTCATTCATCTAACGACGGACGTAACAGTTACAAAAGCTATAGTTACCAAGTAAACATACTTCGTGAAATAAACATGGAACATGGAAAACCAGCCTGGCGTGTCACATAAAACACGTAACACAAAAACAATTCCACACAAGGACATGGGGGGGAACAGAGGAATGTATGTACACAATGTGATTAGGAATGTAAACCAGGTGTGTTGGGATCAAGACAAAACAAATGGAACAATGAAAAATGGAGCGGCGATGGCTAGAAGGCCGGTGACGTCGACCACCGAACGCCGCCCGAACAAGGAGAGGAGCCGACTTCGGTGGAAGTCGTGACAGATTGTATGAAATTCACTTCTTCACCTTAAGTGCCTTCAATAAATGTCTTCAGAAAGTATTCACACCCCTTTAATTTTTTTCCACATTTTCCTTTGTTACAGCCTGAATTGAAAATGGTTTAAATTGCAATTATTTTTTTTGTCACTGGCGTACACATATTATCCCATAATATCAATTTTTACAAATGAATTAACAATGAAAACATTTAATGTATTGAGTCAATAAGTATTCAACCCTGTTATGGCAAGCCTAAATACATCCAGGAGTAAACATTTGCTTAACAAGTCACATAATAAGTTATATGGGCTTAAATCAAATTTTGTCCCTCTTTGTAACACAACAAAATGTGGTAAAAGTCAAGGAGTGTGAGTACTTTCTGAAGGCACTGTACATTTGGAAATATGCCATTTTACACTGTGACATGCAAACAAATGTACAGACATGCATGCATGCATACACCCTCTTCACAGCTTAGTATTATTCCACACAGGGCCATGACAGGGCTGTTTGTATGTTTTTGTGTTGGCCTGCAGCCAAAAAACACTACACTATTAAGAGGCCTGCTTTATTATTATTAAGATAACGCCATATGGTAAATACAACCCTGTTTGTTTGTTTTCCTCAATAACCCCCAAGAAATGAGACAGCAGATATGTAAAACTGAAACGAAAGAAAAAGTCAAGCCACTAATAAATAGACAGAGACATGTGCTGAGAATTATAATAGGTGTATATATTGGTTATATGGGGGAAATAGAGTAGGAGAGGGAAATAAATTGAACAAAAATATAAACGCAACATGCAACAAAGATTGTACTGAGTTAGAGTTCATTCAGTGTATTCGGAAAGTATTCAGACCCCTTGGTTTTTTCAACATTTTGTTACGTTACAGCCTTATTCTAAAATTGATTAAATTGTTTTTTTTCTTTCATCAATCTACACACAATACCCTATAATGACAAAGCAAAAACAGGTTTTTAGAAATATTTGTACCTTTTAATTAAAAATAAAAACATTGAAATATTACATTTACATAAGTATTCAGATTGTTTTAAAGCCTTGACTTTTCATAGGTATGACACTACAAGCTTGGCACACAAGTATTTGTTGAGTTTCTCCCATTCTTCTCTGCAGATCCTCTTAAGCTCTGTCAGGTTGGATGGATAGTGTTTCTGCACAGCTATTTTCAGGTCTCTCCAGAGATGGTCGATCGGGTTCAAGTCCGAGCTCTGGCTGGACCACTCAAGGACATTCAGAGACTTGTCCCGAAGCCACTCCTGCGTTGTCTTGGCTGTGTACTTAGAGTTGTTGTCCTGATGGAAGGGGAACCCCCTGTCTGAGGTCCCGAGTGCTCTGGAGCAGGTTTTCATCAAGGATCGCTCCGTTAATCTTTCCCTCAATCCTGACTAGTCTCCCAGTCCCTGCCGCTGAAAAATATCCCCACAGCATGGTGCTGCCACCACCATGCTTCACGGTAGGGATGGTGGCAGGTTTCCTCCAAAAGTGACGCTTGGCATTCAGGCCAAAGAGTTCAATCTTGGTTTCATCAGACCAGAGAATCTTGTTTCTTTTCAAACTGCAAGTGGGCTGTTGTGTGCCTTTTACTGAGGAGTGGCTTCCTTCTGGCCACTCTACCATAAAGGCCTGATTGGTGGAGTGCTGCAGAGATGGTTGTCCTTCTGGAAGGTTCTCCCATCTTCTCTGAGGAACTCTAAAGCTCTGTTCTTCGTCACCTCCCTGACCAAGGCCCTTCTCCCACGATTGCTCAGTTTGGCCGGGTGGCAAACTCTAGGAAGAGTCTTGGTGGTTCCAAATTCCTTCCATTTAAGAATGATAGAGGCCACTGTGTTCTAGGGGACCTTCAATGCTGCAGAAATGTGGTACTCTTGGAGCTCCATGGACAATTCCTTCGACCTCATGGCTTGGTTTTTGCTCTGACATGCACGGTCAACTGCGAGACCGTATGTACAGTCATGGCCAAAAGTTTTGAGAATGACACAAATATACATTTTCACAAAGTCTGCTGCCTCAGTTTGTATGATGGCAATTTGCATATACTCCAGAATGTTATGAAGAGTGATCAGATGAATTGCAATTAATTGCAAAGTCCCTCTTTGCCATTTCAGCCCAGTCACAAAAGGACCCGCTCAAATCAAATCAAATCAAATGTTATTTGTCACATACACATGGTTAGCAGATGTTAATGCAAGTGTAGCGAAATGCTTGTGCTTCTAGTTCCGACAATGCAGTAATAACCAACGAGTAATCTAAACTAACAATTCCACAACTACTACCTTATACACACAAGTGTAAAGGGATAAAGAATATGTACATAAATATATTTGAATGAGTGATGGTACAGAACGGCATAGGCAAGATGCAGTAGATGGTATCGAGTACAGTATATACATATGAGATGAGTAATGAAGGGTATGTAAACATAAAAGTGCATAGTTTAAAGTGGCTAGTGATACATGTATTACATAAAGATGGCAAGATGCAGTAGATTATATAGAGTACAGTATATTCATATCCATTATATTAAGTGGCATTGTTTAAAGTGGCTAGTGATACATTTTTGATCAATTTCCATCAACTTCCATTATTAAAGTGAGCTGGAGTTGAGTCAGTATGTTGGCAGCAGCCACTCGATGTTAGTGGTGGCTGTTTAACAGTCTGATGGCCTTGAGATAGAAGCTGTTTTTCAGTCTCTCGGTCCAAGCTTTGATGGACCTGTACTGACCTCGCCTTCTGGATGATAGCGGGGTGAACAGGCAGTGGCTCGGGTGGTTGTTGTCCTTGATGATCTTTATGGCCTTCCTGTGACATCGGGTGGTGTAGGTGTCCTGGAGGGCAGGTAGTTTGCCCCCAGTGATGCGTTGTGCAGACCTCACTACCCTCTGGAGTGCCTTACGGTTGTGGGCGGAGCAGTTGCCGTACCAGGCGGTGATACAGCCCGACAAGATGCTCTCGATTGTGCATCTGTAGAAGTTTGTGAGTGCTTTTGGTGACAAGCCGAATTTCTTCAGCCTCCTGAGGTTGTGGGTGGACCAATTCGGTTGTGAGTGGACCAATTCAGTTTGTCCGTGATGTGTACGCCAAGGAACTTAACATTTACTACCCTCTCCACTACTGTCCCGTCGATGTGGATAGGGGGGTGCTCCCTCTGCTGTTTCCTGAAGTCCACAATCATCTCCTTTGTTTTGTTGACGTCGAGTGTGAGGTTATTTTCCTGACACCACACTCCGAGAGCCCTCACCTCCTCCCTGTAGGCCGTCTCGTCGTTGTTGGTAATCAAGCCTACCACTGTAGTATCGTCCGCAAACTTGATGATTGAGTTGGAGGCGTGCATGGCCACGCAGTCGTGGGTGAACAGGGAGTACAGGAGAGGGCTCAGAACGCACCCTTGTGGGGCCCCAGTGTTGAGGATCAGCGGGGTGGAGATGTTGTTACCTACCCTCACCACCTGGGGGCGGCCCGTCAGGAAGTCCAGTACCCAGTTGCACAGGGCGGGGTCGAGACCCAAGGTCTCGAGCTTGATGACGAGTTTGGAGGGTACAATGGTGTTAAATGCTGAGCTGTAGTTGATGAACAGCATTCTCACATAGGTTTTCCTCTTGTCCAGATGGGTTAGGGCAGTGTGCAGTGTGGTTGCGATTGCGTCGTCTGTGGACCTATTGGGGCGGTAAGCAAATTGGAGTGGGTCTAGGGTGTCAGGTAGGGTGGAGGTGATATGGTCCTTAACTAGTCTCTCAAAGCGCTTCATGATGACGGAAGTGAATGCTACGGGGCGGTAGTCGTTTAGCTCAGTTACCTTTCTTGGGAACAGGAACAATGGTGGGCTTCTTGAAGCATGTGGGAACAGCAGACTGGGATAAGGATTGATTGAATATGTCCGTAAACACACCTGCACATGCTTTGAGGATGCGGCTGGGGATGCCGTCTGGGCCTGCAGCCGTGCGAGGGTTAACACGTTTAAATGTTTTACTCACGTCGGCTGCAGTGAAGGAGAGTCCGCAGGTTTTGGTAGCGGGCCGTGTCAGTGGCACTGTATTGTCCTCAAAGCGAGCAAAGAAGTTGTTTAGTCTGTCTGGGAGCAAGACATTCTGGTCCGCGACGGGGCTGGTTTTCTTTTTGTAATCCGTGATTGACTGTAGACCCTGCCACATACCTCTTGTGTCTGAGCCATTGAATTGCAACTCTACTTTGTCTCTATACTGACGCTTAGCTTGTTTGATTGCCTTGCGGAGGGAATAGCTACACTGTTTGTATTCGGTCATGTTTCCGGTCACCTTGCCCTGGTTAACAGCAGTGGTTCGCGCTTTCAGTTTCGCGCGAATGCTGCCATCAATCCACGGTTTCTGGTTTGGGAATGTTTTAATAGTTGTTGTGGGTACGACATCGCCGATGCACGTTCTAATGAACTCGCTCATCGAATCAGCGCATTCGTCAGTGTTGTTGTTGGACGCAATGCGGAACATATCCCAATCCACGTGATCGAAGCAGTCTTGAAGCGTGGAATCAGATTGGTCGGACCAGCGTTGAACAGACCTGAGCACGGGACTTTCTTGTTTTAGTTTCTGTCTGTAGGCTGGAAGCAACAAAATGGAGTCGTGATTCTCTCGTTACCACAGGTGTGAGTGTTGACAAGGACAAGGACAAGGCTGGAGATCACTCTGTCATGCTGATTGAGTTCGAATAACAGACTGGAAGCTTCAAAAGGAGGGTGGTGCTTGGAATCATTGTTCTTCCTCTGTCAATCATGGCTACCTGCAAGGAAACACGTGCCGTCATCATTGCTTTGCACAAAAAGGGCTTCACAGGCAAGGATATTGCTGCCAGTAAGATTGCACCTAAATCAACCATTTATCGGATCATCAAGAACTTCAAGGAGAACGGTTCAATTGTTGTGAAGAAGGCTTCAGGTCGCACAAGAAAGTCCAGCAAGCGCCAGGACCGTCTCCTAAAGTTGATTCAGCTGCGGGATCGGGGAACCACCAGTACAGAGCTTGCTCAGGAATGGCAGCAGGCAGGTGTGAGTGCATCTGCATGCACAGTGAGGCGAAGACTTTTGTAGGATGGCCTTGTGTCAAGAACGGCAGCAAAGAAGCCACTTCTCTCCAGGAAAAACATCAGGGACAGACTGATATTCTGCAAAAGGTACAGGGATTGGACTGCTGAGGACTGGGGTAAAGTCATTTTCTCTGATGAATCCCCTTTCCAATTGTTTGGGGCATCCGGAAAAAAAGCTTGTCTGGTGAAGACAAGGTGAGCGCTACCATCAGTCCTGTGTCATGCCAACAGTAGAGCATCATGAGACCATTCGTGTGTGGGGTTGCTTCTCAGCCAAGGGAGTGGGCTCACTCACAATTTTGCATAAGAACACAGCCATGAATAAAGAATGGTACCAACACATCCTTCGAGAGCAACTTCTCCCAACCGTCCAGGAACAGTTTGGTGACGAACAATGCCTTTTCCAGCATGATGAAGCACCTTGCCATGAGGAAAAAGTGATAACTAAGTGGCTCAGGGAACAAAACTCTATGTTTTGGGTCCATGACCAGGAAACTCCCCAGACCTTAATCCCATTGAGAACTTGTGGTCAATCCTCAAGAGGCGGGTGGACAAACAAAAACCCACAAATTCTGACAAATTCCAAGCATTGACTATGCAAGAATGGGCTGCCATCAGTCAGGATGTGGCCCAGAAGTTAATTGACAGCATGCCAGGGCGGATTGCAGAGGTCTTGAAAAAGAAGGGTCAACACTGCAAATATTGACTCTTTTCATGTAATTGACAATAAAAGCCTTTGACACTTATGAAATGCTTGTAATTATACTTCAGTATTCCATAGTAACATCTGACAAAAATATCTAAAGACACTGAAGCGGCAAACGTTGTGGAAATTAATATTTATGTAATTCTCAAAACTTTTAGCCACGACTGTAGACCTTTCCAAATCATGCCCAATCAATTGAATTTACCACAGATGGACTGTTATTGTGGACAAAGACAAAGACAATGGTGGAGTGGTGTCCTCGTCCTGCGCGTGAGCCGCCACCGCGGACAGATGCCCACCCAGACCCTCCCCTTGAGTTTTAGGGGTGCGTTCGGAGTCCGCACCTCAGGATGGGGGTACTGTCACGTCCTGACCATAGTGCTTATGTGTTTTGCTTGTTTTAGTGTTGGTCAGGACGTGAGCTGGGTGGGCATTCTATGTTGTGTGTCTAGTTTGTCTGTTTCTGTGTTCAGCCTAATTTGGTTCTCAATCAGAGGCAGCTGTCAATCGTTGTCCCTGATTGAGAATCATATATAGGTGGCTTGTTTTGTGTTGGGATTTTGTGGGTGGTTGTTTTCTGTGTCAGTGTTTGTGCCACACGGGACTGTGACAGTTAGTTTGTTTTGTTATTTTGTAATTGTATATTGTTTTCATGTTATTAAATCATGGAAACTTACCACGCTGTACATTGGTCCTCCGATCCTTCTCGCCTCTCCTCGTCCGATGAGGAGGACGAAATAGACTGCCGTTACAGTTATCAAGTTGTAGAAACATCTCAAGGATGATCAATGGAAACAGGATGCACCTGAGCTCAATTTTGAGTCTCATAGCAAAGGGTCTGAATACTTATGTAAATAGTTTTTTTTGTTTTACTAAATTTGCTAACATTTCCTAAAAAGTGGTTAGCAGTAATATAATGAGAAGTTTTGTAAGAAATTGACAGAATAACTTGAGTGACCACAAAAATTATCCAAAACGTAGGAGAAGATGTGACAGTGTATAAGAAAGACACAATAATAGGCTATTACTCCACAACCCCTGCTCATCTCCCCAATCTGCTGCTGGGAGAGCGAGAGAGAGAGACTGACTATTGGTCCAAGCCTAAACCACACAAATAACAACACTGGACACTATGGGACACAGGGCTTTTGCTGTCTTACCATAGAATATACAAGGTATGTGGTCAGCTGCTTCAGAAATACAGATATGTGACTCGTTTCAGGAAACTTGGCGTATGTCAATAGTTCACTGGAGCGGCATTTGAATTTGCCTTCTGGAACATTTGAACTTTCATATGCCTTATAAAACAAACTTGTATTCCATCCATAAATACGAATACAATTGTTTAATTGCGAGCCTAGTTAGTTTAGCCACGGAAAATACAGGAACCTTCCCGCTAGCCATGATTGGCTGAGATAATGGATGGGCTGGACATGAGTTTGGATTGGTCTGCCATGTAGCGTGAGCTGTTCAGTATGTGTTTACAGTTCTTTCTACCTGTGCCGTTTTTGAAAGTTATAACATCAGCCATCGAGAACTTCTAAAGTTTTGCTACTTTTCTAAACCACATTGATACCCTGAATTTAGCAGGCGCTATCGACAGATCAGTTGGAAAAAGTGATGGGCTACTTGCTGCACACGCCACGGTCAGTGTGAACCAGAGTGAATATTAAATATTTTTCTGTTTTTGATATTGCTACTATGCAAGTAACCACTTCACTGTACCGTTTACACCTTCTGTATCCTCTGCATGTGACAAATAAACTTAGATTTGATTTGATATAGCATGTGTTTACCACATTCCCTCAGATGTGAATCCTTAAAGAGATGGGTGGGGCTAAGGCTTAAGAGGGAAAGAAGAGCTCTCCAGTAGGTGTACCATTACATTCAAGGGACATTTTCTCAAAAGTGGGGTTACAAGTTGATCAACTTTCAAAGCAGAATTACTTTCCCATTTTTTCTCTACTTTTATCCAATGTAAAAAAACACAATTTCAAATGTTGCTCCTTAAGACCGAATCGAGGCAGTCTGTCACATATTGTCTTTGATAGTCCCATCCACCGAACTACCAGGTGTTACACAGGGAAGAGGCTCGGGCGTATGCTAATTTGGTATGGATCTGACTTAACCCACTCTATTAAGTTAATCAAAACAGGAATAATTGGCTTTACATTCAAAAGGAAATGTTCTCAACAGAGAAAATTAACCTCCTATATTCCCCGATAGAATCACCATGAAGGGGAAATTAACCCCAAAACACTTCTGGGCCCTTTATAACACTTGTCTGGTCGTTTGACAGTACGCCAGACAGTTTTAGGTCCATTGCTTGAGTATTTAGATGTAGGTAATAAGCATGATTCTACCCCCGCCTTCCTCATAGAAACCCCATGCAACGTCAAAGTCCATCATTACATACCTCCCAAACACAATGCTCTGACCTCACATGACCATAATAGTCCTTGTAATGACTTTCTCTGCAGACACTGCCGAGAATGGAACCATCATATTCCGATAATGGAGGAGGTAGAACATCAGATTGAAGAAGATGGCATTTGTGTAACTAAACACTCCGATTTCTTGTCTCTCATCAATCCTGGTGTGTTGGAGATCTTCAGAATGCCCAGGATCCACTGGAAACAATGTGCCACAGTGTATGGTTGAAATGAAAGCTCTCTGAAGTGTTTTGGCTAATATTACTCACAGGATATTTATGTTACTCTCTAAGATTAAAATAAATAGCCTACCTAATGACACCCTTCCAACTGAATTTTTGAATATCCTGCCTACACCCAATAATGTAATTGTCTACTGTAGTCCCCTTCAAGTTTGTCTGACAATGATAACATGCTTGCTAGTAAGCAGTGTCTAGAACGAGTGGAAGCACGCCATAGTAATAGAATGTATGGGATGTGCACTTCACTTTCTGGGTGTAAATAAACAAGAATGTATATTACCAAACAGTGTGAAGTATAAAGTCAGTAGTTGTAGTAGAGAAGAACATGTTGCTTGCAATTGCCAGTCTAGCTTTTATACCAATGATATCCTAATTTTCCTTTAAACCCACACACAAGAGGAAGAAAAACAGCCTCAAACTTGACCACTAACATCATTTGAACAATGAGAGCCATCAACAGTATTGCGGCAGGTAGCCTTTTGTTCAGATTTTTGAAAGGTTGAAAGGTTGATGATTTAAATCCCTGAGCCGACAAGGTGAAAAATCAGTCAACGTGCACATGAGCAAGGCACTTAATCCTAACTGCTCCTGTTAGTCGCTCTGGATAATAACCTTTGCTAAATTACCTAAATGTAAATGTATGTGCCATCATCAATACGGCTTATAAACGAATATGCTTAATGATCCCTGAGCCTCTTCTATATTATGTTGTTTAGGCCTAGGCATATTTAATTTCTTAATTGTTGTATATAACATTGTCATGTATTTATTTTCTGTCTCTCTAGACAATACAGACTGGTCTCTTATAGGGTCACCCTGGAGTGGATGCTGAGGGGAGAACATCTAATTCGAGGCCAACGACGGGTACTCCTAGCCTCTGTGTTGGCAGAAACTACATCTAACTACCCTGACCCCAACAGCAGTTACATAAGATTCCAGGAAGTCAAAGAGGCTCATAGCGCACCAGACCATCTGCAAACAGTAGATATTTGATTTCCGAGTACAAAAGGGTGAGGCCGGGTCCTGTAGACTGTTCTAGTGCCTTCGCCTATTTCATGTATATATACAATTGAAGTCAGAAGTTTACATACCCCTTAGCCAAATACATTTAAACTCAGTTTTTCAAAATTCCTAGTCTAGTAAAAAGTTCTAGTAAAAATTCCCTGTCTTAGGTCAGTTAGGATCACCACTTTATTTTAAGAATGTGAAATGTCAGAATAATAGTAGAGAGTGTAACGGGGTGAGTGACTGGTTGCCGGGAAGTCAGGCGCAGGAGAGCAGAGATGGGTGATAACAGGAGAACTTCAATATACACTCTGGCCCAAAGGCACAGGTGAGGCAGCACAAAGCACAACCACGGTAACATGAACCGGATTAAACAAAACAAACAAACCTAGGTTTGAAACAAACCTAGCGCAAGCCAGCCTGTAGCGTAACACCCTACACAAAGAACAATTCCACACACAGACATGGGGGAAACAGAGGGTAATATACATTTATTCTGATGAGGGAATGTGAACCAGGTGTGCGGGAAAACAAGACAAAATAGATGGAAAATGAAAGGTGGAGCGGTGATGGCTAGAAGACCGGTGACGTCGACCGCCGAACGCCGCCCGAATAAGGAGAGGGACCGACTTCAGTGGAAGTCGTGACAGTACACCCCCCCTTGACACCGGCCTCGAGGACGACCCGACCCGGAGGGCGAGGTGCAGGGCGATCCGGACGAAGACGGTGGAACTCCCGCAGCATAGAAGGGTCCAAAACGTCCTCCACCGGGACCCAGCATCTCTCCTCCGGACAGTACCCCTCCCAGTCCACGAGGTACTGAAGGCCCCTCGCCCGACGCCTCGAATCCAGTATGGAGCGAACGGAGTACGCCGGGGCCCCCTCGAT
The DNA here is from genome assembly GCF_045679555.1 of Salvelinus alpinus. Classification (NCBI taxonomy): domain Eukaryota; kingdom Metazoa; phylum Chordata; class Actinopteri; order Salmoniformes; family Salmonidae; genus Salvelinus; species Salvelinus alpinus. The sequence continues at coordinate 23,388,157 of NC_092103.1, read as the reverse complement.
GTCCAAAGGGAGCGGAGGAACCTACCGCACCTCAGACTCCTGGAGCGGGCCAGCCACCACCGGCCTGAGGAGAGACACATGGAACGAGGGGCTAATACGGTAATCAGGGGGAAGCTGTAACCGGTAACTAACCTCGTTTGGTCTCCTCAGGACTTTAAATGGCCCCACAAACCGCGGCCAAAGCTTCCGGCAGGGCAGACGGAGGGGCAGGTTTCGGGTCGAGAGCCAGACCCAGTCACTGCGGTGACGGTCTGCACTAGCCTTCTGGCGCAGCACGGCCCGCTGGAGGTGAACATGGGCAGCGTCCCAGGTCTCCTCTACGCGCCTGAACCAGTCGTCCACCGCAGGAGCCTCGGTCTGACTCTGATGCCAAGGCGCCAGAACTGGCTGGTACCCCAGTATGCACTGGAAGGGCGAGAGGTTAGTGGAGGAGTGGCGGAGCAAGTTCTGAGCCATCTCGGCCCAGGGCACGAATGCCGCCCACTCCCCCGGCCGGTCCTGACATTAAGACCGCAGAGACCCCCAGATGTTCCATGAACGCCCTCCAGACCCTCGAAGTGAACTGGGGACCCCGATCAGACACTATATCCTCAGGCACCCCGTAGTGACGGAAGACGTGTGTAAACAAGGCCTCCGCAGTCTTTAGGGCCGTAGGGAGACCGGGCAGAGGGAGGAGACGGCAGGACTTGGAAAAACGGTCCACAACGTCCAGGATCGTGGTGTAACCCTGTGAGGGAGGAAGATCGGTGAGGAAATCGACCGACAGATGCGACCAAGGCCGTTGTGGAACGGGTAAGGGGTGTAGCTTACATCTGGGCAGGTGCCTAAGAGCCTTACACTGGGCGCACACCAAGCAGGAGGAAACATAAACCCTCACGTCCTTTGCCAAGGTGGGCCACCAGTACTTCCCACTCAGACAGCGCACCACCCGACCGATGCCTGGATAACCAGAGGAGGGTGACGTGTGGGCCCAATAGATCAACCGGTCACGGACAGCAGACGGAACGTACAGACGCCCAGCGGGACACTGGAGGGGAGCGGGCTCTGCACGTAACGCCCGCTCAATGTCCGTGTCCAGCTCCCATACTACCGCCGCCACCAGGCAGGAGGCCAGGAATATGGGGGTAGGATCCATGGGCCGCTCCTCTGTGTCATACAGCCGGGACAGTGCGTCTGCCTTAACCTCTCTTGGGCACGTGAGACGGTAGCGTCCCACCTCTTCAACAGCCAGTGAAACTGCTGGGCGCCAAATTCAAATACAGAAATACTCTTAATAAAAATTCAGAAAACAAAACATATTTTACATAGGTTTAAAGATTAACTGCTTGTGAATCCAACCACGGTGTCAGATTTTAAAAATGCTTTACGGCGAAAGCATACCTTACGATTATTTGAGAACATAGCCCACTAGACAAATCATTACAAACAGTAGCCAGCCAGGTAGAACAGTTACACAATTTAGAAATAGAGATAAAATGAATCCCTTACCTTTGATGATCTTCATATGGTTGCACTCAGCAGACATTCATTTACTCAATAAATGTTTATTTTGTTCAATACAGTCTCTTTATACCCAAAAACCTCCGTTTTGTTCGCGCGGTTTCTTCAGTAATCCACAGGCTCAAACGCTGTCAAAACAGGAAGACAAAACAGGAAGCCTCAATAATTGATCATATTTCAACCGGACAATAACGTCGTCAATTTAAAAGGTAAACAAGAAACGCACTCTCTCGGTCTGGCGCAGGAAAAAGCTCTGTGACACGGCAGGGTCCACTCATTCAGACTGTTCTTACTTCTTCAGTTTTCAGAATACAAGCCTGAAACAATTTCTGAAGACTATTGACATCTAGTGGAAGGCATAAAAACTGCAATTTGAGTCAATGGATACTGTATTGGCATTGAATAAAACTACAACAACAACAAAAAAACTACTTCCTGAATGGATTTTTCTCAGATTTTCGCCTGCCAAATCAGTTATGTTATACTCACATACCCTATTTTAACAGTTTTGGAAACGTTAGAGTGTTTTATATCCAAATATATGCATATCATGTATTCTGGGCCCGAGATGCAGGCAGTTTAATTTGGGCATGCGTTTCATCCAAAATTCTGAATGCTGCCCCCTAACTTAGAGAAGTTAACATTCTGGGAACCTGGTCTGAAAGAAAGGGTGAAAACAAAACGGGTAAAAAACATGGCCCACCTTACCTGACGAGGATTCAGTCTCCTCGCTGCCCGGATGTACTCCAGGTTGCGGTGGTCAGTCCAGATGAGAAAAGGGTGTTGAGCCCCCTCAAGCCAATGTCTCCACACCTTCAACGCCTTCACCAAAGCCAACAGCTCCCGGTCCCCCACATAATAGTTTCGCTCCGCCGGGCTGAGCTTCTTCGAGAGGAAGGCACAGGGCCGGAGCTTCGGTGGCGTACCCGAGTGCTGAGAGAGCACGGCTCCTATCCCAGCCTCGGAGGCATCCACCTCCACCGTGAACGCCAAAGAGGGATCCGGATGCGCCAGCACAGGAGCCGAGGTAAACAGAGCCCTCAGGTGACCAAAAGCCCTGTCCGCCTCAGCCGACCACTGCAAATGCACCTTGCCCCCCTTCAGCAGTGAGGTAATGGGAGCCGCTACCTGACCAAAACCCCGGATAAACCTCTGGTAGTAATTGGCAAACCCTAAAAACCGCTGCACCTCCTTTACCGTGATGGGAGTCGGCCAATTACGCACGGCTGAAATGCGGTCACTCTCCATCTCCACCCCTGAGGTAGAAATGCGGTTTCCTAGGAAGGAGATGGACTGCTGGAAGAACAGGCATTTCTCAGCCTTGACATACAGGTCATGCTCCAACAGTTGACGAAGCACCCTGCGCACCTAGGACACATGCTCGGCGCGTGCAGCGGAGTACATCAGAATGTCATCGATATACACCACTACACTCTGCCCGTGCAGGTCCCGGAAAATCTCGTCCACAAAGGCTTGGAAGACTGACGGAGCATTCATCAAACCATCAAACCGTACGACATGACGAGGTACTCATAATGACCTGAGGTGGTACTGAACGCTGTCTTCCACTCGTCTCCCTCCCGGATACGCACCAGGTTGTAAGCGCTCCTGAGATCTAGTTTAGTGAAGAAGCGCCCCCCGTGCATTGACTCAATCGCTGTGGCTATGAGAGGTAGCAGGTAACTGTACTTCACAGTGATCTGGTTAAGGACTCGATAGTCAATACACGGGCGCAGACCTCCCTCCTTCTTCTTCACAAAAAATAAACTCGAGGAGGCGGGTGAAGTGGAGTACTGAATGTACCCCTGACGCAGAGATTCGGAGACATATGTCTCCATAGCCGCCGTCTCCGCCTGTGACACGTGACTCCTGGGAAGTTCGGCGTCTACCTGAAGGTTTATCGCACAATCCCCCTTACGATGGGGTGGTAATTGAGTCGCTTTCTTCTTAGAGAAGGCGAGAGCCAAATCGGAATATTCGGGGGGGAATGCGCACGGTGGAGACCTGGTCTGGACTTTCCACTGTAGTAGCACCAATGGAAACCCCCAAACACCTCCCCGAGCACTCTCGCGACCACCCCGTGAGAGCCCTCCATTGCCTTGAAACAGTGGGGTCATGACAGGCTAACCAGGGAAGGCCTAGCACCACGGGAAACGCAGGAGAGTCAATGAGAAAGAAACTGATTCTCTCCCAGTGACCCACTTGCGTCACCATGACCAAAGGAGTGGTGGCCTCCCTGATTTTTTTATTTTACCTTTATTTAACCAGGTAGGCTAGTTGAGAACAAGTTCTCATTTGCAACTGCGACCTGGCCAAGATAAAGCATAGCAGTGTGAACAGACAACAACACAGAGTTACACATGGAGTAAACAATAAACAAGTCAATAACATGGTAGAAAAAAGAGAATCTTTATACAATGTGTGCAAAAGGCATGAGGAGGTAGGCAATAAATCGAATAATTACAATTTAGCAGATTAACACTGGAGTGATAAATCATCAGTATAAAGTCGGACCCTAATTGTTGACTGTCCAACGCGTGAACTGGAAAGGGCCTAACCACTGGAACAATGGGGATCCCTAAACTATGGGCGGTTGCTCTGTCGAAAAAATTCCAAGCCACGCCTGAATCGACGAGTGCCTTATCCTGGGAATGCGGGGAAAACTCAGGAAAGTTGGCTTGCAAAAACAGGTGGGCAACAGAGGGCTCTGGGTGAGAATGGCGCAAGCTCACCTGGGATGACGCCAGAACGCTCTGCCTACTGCCTCTACCCCCAGAGGAACCAACCCAACACCGACCGGCAGTGTGACCTCTGTGGCCACAAATGGTGCAGGTGAAGGCCCCCCCTCCGGCCTTCCCTGAGCGCAGCACCCCCCAGCTCCATAGGCACCGGAGCGGTGGTGCTGGGAGATGGAACCGACAGAGCCGCGTCTGAACCTCCGCGGGTGACCAGCAGGTTATCCAGCCGGATGGACAGGTCCACCAGCTGGTCAAAGTAAAGGTGGTATCCCTAAATGCCAACTCCCGACGGACATCCTCGCGCAAGCTGCAGCGATAGTGGTTGATCAGAGCCCTGTCGTTCCATCCCACTCCTGCGGCCAGGGTCCGGAAGTCCAGGGCGAACTCCTGGGCGCTCCTCGTCCCCTGCCTCAGGTGAAAGTGACGTTCACTTTGTTGCCTTTAAGCCATTTTGCCACAACTTTGGAAGTATGCTTGGGGTCATTGTCTATTTGGAAGACCCATTTGCGACCAAGCTTTAACTTCCTGACTGATGTCTTCAGATATTGCTTCAATATATCCACATAATTTTCCTTCCTCAGGATGCCATCTGTTTTGTGAAGTGCACCAGTCCCTCCTGCAGCAAAGCACCCCCACAACATGATGCTGCCACTCTCGTGCTTCACGGTTAGGATGGTGTTCTTCGGCTTGCAAGCCTCCCCCTTTTTCCTCCAAACATAATGATGGTCATTATGGCCAAATAGTTATATTTTTGTTTCATCAGACCAGAGGACGTTTTCCAAAAAGTACGATCTTTGTCCCCATGTGCAGTTGCAAACCGTAGTCTGGCTTTTTTATTGCGATTTGGAGCAGTGGCATCTTCCTTGCTGAGCGGCCTTTTAGGTTATGTCGATGTAGGACTCGTTTACTGTGGATATAGTTACTTGTTTCCCCGAATCCTCCAGCATCTTCACAAGGTCCTTTGCTGATGTTCTGGGATTGATTTACACTTTTCGGCACCAAAGTGCGTTCATCTCTAGGACACAGAACGCGTCTCCTTCCTGAGCGGTATGACGGCTGCTTGGTCCCATGGTGTCTCCTTCCTGAGCGGTATGACGGCTGCTTGGTCCCATGGTGTTTTTACTTGCATACTATTGTTTGTACAGATGAACGTGGTACCTTCAGGCGTTTGGAAATTGCTCCCAAGGATGAACCAGATTTGTGGAGGTCTACAATTGTTTTTCTGAGGTCTTGGCTGATTTCTTTTGATTTTCCTATGATGTCAAGCAAAGAGGCACTGAGTTTGAAGGTAGGTCTTGAAATACATCCACAGGTACACCTCCAATTGACTCAAATTATGTCAATTAGCCTATGAGAAGCTTCTAAAGCCATGAGATAATTTTCTGGAATTTTCCAAGCTGTTTAAAGGCACAGTCAACCTAGTGTATGTAAACTTCTGACCCACTGGAATTGTGATACAGTGAATTGTAAGTGAAATAATCTGTAAACAATTTTTGGAAAATTGACTTGTGTCTTGCACAAAGCAGATGTCCTAACCGACTTGCCAAAACTATAGTTTCTTAACAAGACTTCCGACGTAAACTTCCGACTTCAACGGTATACAAAAGACTTTGAAAACTTTCCAAAAGAACAATCTTTCCAAAACAACAAACCTCGTTCAAATCATGGCTAGCAGGAAGGTTCCTGTCTTTTCTGTGGCTAAACCAACTAGGCTCGTAATTGAACATTTTATTCGTATTTACAGATGAAATACAAGTTTGTTATTAAGGCACATGTTCCAGAAGGCATTTCTGCCAAAAAACGCATTTTGATAAAAAAATAAGTTCAAATTCCTCTCCTGGGATAAAGTGACGTGCGACATACGCATAGCTTCCTGAAACAAGTTACAATTGTTATGTTTATGAGGAGTTCAGGAAGACAGGAGTGTTTCTAATGTTACTAATGGTAGGAGGTCAGTGGCAGGGATGGCTCGAGGTGTGTTTTTGTGTTTGTGTTTCTGAGAGTTGACGGAGGGGGGATTGAGTCAGGGTAATAGGCACATGCGAGGTGGAGCATGCACAGTAGAAGTAGCATTACTTATAGAGGAAATGTAATGGAAGTAGCTCCCTCCCAACGCAGAGCCAGAGGGAGCTACTTCCATTACATTTCCTCTATAAGTAATAGCCTCATACTGTGCATGCTCCACCTCTCTGTCGCTCAGGCCTGTCCCTTAGTCTGTATTTTGGCCAGGGAGGACTGAACAGCGGGGCACCAAGGCAGCCTCACCCCCCCCTGGAGAATCCTGTCCGTCTGGAGGGATCAGAACAAAAAACTCTGTTATCAGGAATTGAAGCCGGAAAAGGCAGACATGAAAGAGGTCTATTAACAAATGGATCTGATATGCTCACTCCCTCTCAATTGACACTGTAGGGATGGAGGCTTTGATAAGGGGGACGGTTCAGGGTAATGCGCCATTCATTTTCTCAACCTCTGATTTCTCAAGCTCATTCTGGCACTCTCTCCCTCTCCTCTTTTTTCTTTCTCTGTCTCTTTCTCCTTTTCATTTATTCTCTCAATGCTGTCTTTCATTCTCTCCCATTCTCTCTCTGTCTCTCTCTCTCTGATTAGGTGATGGAACTCAAGCCTATAGGTCACTGTAATGTGCTTTATTTCAAATGAAACTGAAAGAACCAGAGTAAATACATAATAGAACAACATCAAAGCATTCAGTCTGGTTTTTTGTTTAACTCTGCAGGTGAGGCTGTGAGACAAAATATGATGGAATGTTTTGGAGAGTCTACACACTCACATTCTACACAAACACCCAAAACACCACATTATATTCCAAACCACATACTACAACATTGCCCCTGGTCTGTGTACGTTTGAAGCAAACACAAACACTGGTATTTCAGTGCATTATTATTAGCCTTGTTAGTATGATCATCAGCAGCTTCAGCCCTCATTAAAATGTTCAGGGGAGTGCAGCAGCAGTCAGAGAGTACTTCTTCAGTGCTCCTTGTCATCAAGATAAACAAGGCGTCTCATTTGCTCGACGGTACTTGTGATTTAATCATTAAGCATTGTCACCTCTCTGGCCCCACAGATGTCTACAGATTATTAAGGCCCAGTTTGCTGTCCACAAAACACACACAACACCCCCAAGGAACTTGCCCATGAACTCTTAACATTCCTTATTATTTGAGTCATTCGGTCTCTATCAAAAGTATCAAAGTTATAATTTTTTTATAAAATGTATGATTGCATTCCAACTGATTTCAAATTGATTAAGCTGGATTATAACAAGAATAAATAATAACCATTATTATTAGAACAAACCTTTCACATGTACTTGTTAGTGTTCTTTCTCCAATGGACAAAGGGCATATTTGATTTACAAAGAAATCTACCTACTCACCCACAAAATACTGCTTACCTCATAGCTCAACTCTGATTTAAATAAACCTTTGGAGTCGGGATATAAATTGTTTTACAAGTGTCCTGTGAACATAGCCTGATGTATGGCTCATACATTATATTTTTATGCCATACACAGAAGTCAGCCTCTGATATTTCACAAAAAACTCAATATTTCTAAGTAAAGCACATGCAGGCCTCTTAGAGTACTCACAGTAAACCATCACAGGAAACTGTGTCCTACAACTAAACTCAGCAAAAAAGGAAATGTCCTCTCACTGTCAACTGCATTTATTTTCAGCAACTTTCAGCAAACATGTGTAAATATTTGTATGAACATAACAAGATTCAACTGAGAAATAAACTGAACAAGTTCCACAGACATGTGACTAACATAAATTGAATAATGTGTCCCTGAACAAAGGGGGTTCAAAATCTAAAGTAACAGTCAGTACGACAAGAGAGTGCTACAGGGAAAAGAAGATCAGGAATCTGAGAGCTGGGGAAAAAAGTTTCACTCAGCATTTTGATTGGCTTCACAGAAGGTGTGTGTGAGAAAAACAAGCTCCATGCGTTCCACCACCGTTGTGATTGAAGAGGAGGAGGAGGCCTCAAGATGAGAGATAGACGATGGAGGAAGGATGCCACCATTTTTTAAAGTGACTTGGCATTTGAAAATGGTATGTTATGAAAAAAGAGGAGGTATGACAGCACCTTTGCTGAAGTTTTCATGTACTGAATAAAAATCTAAAGTTCATTGTATTTCTACTGATAGTTTTGTCACAATAACTGTTGCGTTAAATACTCTGGTTCTGGCACCTGCCCTCTAGCCAACAGCTTCCAGATACAGTATGGGTAGGCTGTGTTGGTAGGCTAGTTTACATTATGAGATTATTATGGATAAGAGGGAGAATATTTGTATTTGTCAAAAAGCAGTCAAGCATAGATCATCATGACACCAGAATAAGACCCTCAATATCTATTGTAAAGCGGCATCAAGCTCATCACGTGCACTTTCACCACCCTGTGATGTTCATCATAATATATTTAGTCTGTAGCCTAATAAACTGTATGGTTTCTTGACTTGTAGTGGGAGGATCAAACACCAAATTATCACGTGACTCTAAATTTACTTCCATATGATGGTTATTATATAAATATTTGCGCATAATGAGGTTTCCACTGACATTTTTTACAAAAACAAAAAGATTGCACCATGTCGAATGAACAAATTATCTATTGACATTTATACAATTACACCAAAACTTCCTGTTTCCATCACAGCTGCCGTGATATTTTTTTATATGATATGAAATCATTTGTGTAAAAACTGGATGGAAACGTGGTTACAGTTTCATAAATTAATTGCCCATTTATTTTCTTTACCTGTCCGATCAATCATTTTGACAATCATCTCTCAACGTCTTAATTCCTCAGCAGATGCTTGTCATAAATAACGTTATGGTCTAATCACTCTCACTTCTTCTGAAGTAAAAACTCAAAACTTCACACTCGAGTTGGAAAGTGAACACCATACATTTAATGAATGAATACACTCATTCATCAATCATTCGGGTGACATTTTGAGAGAGCGAGAGAGTGCCAGTTTCAATCTTCAGATCAGACCAGATCTGGGTAGCATTCTCAGAGCTCTGACTTAGGAAAAGAGGAGGTCATGATGGAGGGATATCAGAGGCAGCAGGCAAACACATTAAAGATAATTTCCGGTACACTCTTAGAAAAAAAAGTGCTATCCAGAACCTTTTTTATATTTTACCTTTATTTAACTAGGCAAGTCAGTTAAGAACAAATTGTTATTTTCAATGACGGCCTTCAGCTGTCTCCATAGGAGAACCCTTTAAATAACCAATTTTTGGTTCCAGGTTGAACCCTATTGAGTTCCATGTAGAACCCTTTAGCCAGAGGTAAAGTTCTCCTGGAACCAAAAAGAGTTCTGCCTGGAACCAAAAAGGGTTCTCCTATGGGGACAGCTGAAGAACCCTTTTGGAACCGTTTTTTCTAAGAGCGTACTGTAAACTAGTGGAAATCCACTCAGTCTGAGAATAACCGGAGTTAGTGTAGGAGTAATACGACCATAATATAATATTCAATCTGACTCCATTATCGTGTGACTGATATAGGCCCATAAGCGTATCCGATGGGTCTAGGCAAGGTAGCGAGCCTTGCATCACCACTCTGAATACTATAAGTTACATGTGTCCAAGATAACTGTTATGCAATTATTAAGAGACAAAGAGCTAATATATTTTGATCAATGTCTAGCATTAAATTATTGAGTTAACCTTAGCTTAGAGCTGCACAGTTAGAGGCCAAGTGTAGTGTGAATAACATTTACCATTACACCATATCTCAAATAATAATTAAAGGAATATTACTCAGAAATATTAGGACTACATTTATGCAATAATAATATAATTATCAAATGGTACATATCAGAAGTCTTCAATGTCAAAAAATACAAAATATCTAAAAGTCTAACATTGAACGCATCTTTTATTCTCCCTAGAGCGCCAAATCTCAGTATCGCCCATCATCTAATTGACATCACTTTATTTGGCCAAAACAATAAACAAAAGGGCATAAAAATACCACACGCATTCTAAGATCTAATAATCACAGCTCTTATCTAAATGACAGGAGCACTCATCTGTGTCTCTCCTTCCTTGAACTGACCACCATCCGGCAGACAGAATAACACAGTAACTCTGTAAAAATAAATCCATAGCACTTACAATACTATAAAACATATCAAAATGTGCAGCTCTTTATGAAGTCTTGAAACAATACAAACACGGAAATTTAGTTCACGCAATAACATTTATTTAGTCGATTCAAGTTTTCATCTGTCTTCAGATCCCTGACGGTGTCCGTGCTCCCAGGCTTCTATAGGAACGTCCCGCTCTGGACAAAGTCATGGATAAGGTGTGTTTGACTTTTGTCATAGCCATCATATGGTCAGCCATAACAATGCCATAAATTGTGATTGAGTCCTCATGCTGGGCCTCTGTGCCTGAGTCGCTAGACGCATCTTTATCACTGGCCTTCATCATCGTTCACAATTGTTCACTCTCTCTAGTTTTCCACTAGAGTACTTTTGTATACTTTTTAGCCAGTAGTTCTGAAAGTAGCACTCATGAACCAAAAGTGGTACCCGAAAATTGCGTACTACATCACATATGTGCAGATATGTGCACCACGTCATTGCTCTCTCTCGCTCCACAGACCTCATTTTCTCTGACACTCTTCCTGAACTCTGCCCATTTGTCTGGGACTGCTGGGGCTCATTGAGATGTGTGTGCATGCCAACAGGGAAAGGAGACTTGACTGAATTCAAATCTGTTAATCACCTTCAAGGTTAACTTAGAGAATTTTTCTCAGGCACACCATTTAAATTTCCCTGTAACCTTGACAAATACAAACAAGTGGGAAGGAAAGAGGGAGGGAGCTACTTACATTCGGTGGCTTTCAACTTTGTCTTTATTGTGTGTGTGTGTGTGTGCGCACTTCCTAAGGAATGGTCCCTTTTCATGCTGTTCAGGTATTCTGCATCCCCATTCCCTTTGAGATGCACAGAAAGAGCGTAGCATAGGACTTATCTTCAGAGATGTAACGTCCTCTTTGCATCTTTTTGTCAATCATCCCAATTTGCATCTTGTCTGTAATTGGTGTGAGAGAGAAGCATTCATGTGACAGTTTACAGCTGGCCCATTTCCCCATTAGAGTACTTTTTAGTTCTCTATACTGTAAATCTGTATTCAAGTAAGTTTAAATAGGCCCTGTCTAAGTTTACTTTCAGACGTTTAAGAGGCTGGAATGTTGTTCTGAATTAAATAATATATATAAACATTTTACATTGCTTTAATATTGTGTAATATGTAGTATTGTGTTTGTAGGTGTAATGGCATAGGATAAAATCACTGCAGGAAGTTGCTTTGAAGACAATGTGAATTCATCACTAGTGTCAGCAGCCATTTCTGGCAGATTCTGTATCCATGACGAAACACAGGGTCAAGTGATTTTTGAATGTGAGGTTGTATTTTAATGAATGGGAAGCCCACTTATACATGTTCTTGATAAAATCAAGCTTCTCCCATTAAAACCTGTTGAGGATAGAGGGCGCTATTTACACTTTGGGGGAAAATCGTGCCCAATTTAAACGGCCTCGTACTCTATTCTTGCTCGTACAATATGCATATTATTATTACTATTGGATAGAAAACACTCTCAAGTTTCTAAAACCGTTTGAATTATATCTGTGAGTAAAACAGAACTTATTTTGCAGCATACTTCCTGTCAGAAAGTGAAAAATCTCAAATCGAGGCTCTGTTCCAGGGCCTCCCTATCATTTTGCTTGAGATTTGTGACTATACATGCACTTCATACGCCTTCCACTAGATGTCAATAGGCTGTGAGAGGTGAAATGGGGTCTCAATCTCTTTCTATGGTCAAAAGAGAGAGCTTGGAATGACATGACCCCAGAATTCGTTTGTTCAGGAAGCGCATAAAGGTCACCAGTATTGGCTTCTGAAAAGCAATCGTTATAGACGTCTTATATCTCCGGCTTTGATTTTATTTGATAAATGTGAAGATATCATCGTAAAGTATGTTTTTTCAATATAGTTTTATTAGATTATTGAATTTTTTTCGGGACGTTAGACGTGTTGCGTTCTTTGCGTTTGGTGAAGATGGACAGCTTAGCGCCACTTGGCTAGTTTTGCTTGCTAATTCGCGAGGGAAAAAGGCCATTCTAAAACCAGACAGAGATTGTTCCCGACAAAGGACCCCTTGTACAACATTCTGATGGAAGATCATCAAAAGTAGGACCCATTTTATGATGCTATTTCATATATCTGTCGAACATGTGTACTATTAGGTAGCGCCCAGATTTTGGGCACGCTCTCGCTATAACGTAAGCTGGATGTCGTAATGAAATTATTTTTAGAATTCTAACACAGCGATTGCATTAAGAACTAGTGTATCTATCATTTCCTATACAACATGTATTTTTTTGTCATGTTTATGAATAGTTATTTGGTCAGAATAGGTGAGTTTTAGAAAAATATCTGCACATTCTGGGAAAAAGATGCTATGTTAGCACAATGTATAACCACTGATTTCAGCTCTAAATATGCACATTTTCGAACAAAACATAAGTGTATGTATAACCTGATGTTATAGGACTGTCATCTGATGAAGCTTATCAAGATTAGTCAAAAATTATATATCTTTTGCTGGTTTGTTACGATCGCTAACTTTTGCTGCTGGTAAATGGCTTGTGTTTCTGGCTATTGTGGTAAGCTAATATAATGCTATATTGTGTTTTCGCTGTAAAACACTTAAAAAATCTGAAATATTGGCTGGATTCACAAGATGCTTGTCTTTCATTTACTGTACACCATGCATTTTTCAGAAATGTTTTATGATGAGTATTTAGGTATTCCACGTTGGTCTCTATAATTACTCTGGCTGCTTCGGTGCTATTTGTGACGGTAGCTGTGATGGTAGCTGCAATGTAAAACTGATTTATAGCTCAAATATGCACATTTTTCGAACAAAACATAGATTTATTGTGTAACATGTTATAAGACTGTCATCTGATGAAGTTGTTTCTTGGTTAGTTTGGTTGGTTCTTGGTTGGTTTTGTGCATGCTACCTGTGCTGTGAAAGAAATGTCTGTGCTTTTTTGTATTTGGTGGTGAGCTAACATAAATATACGTGGTGTTTTCGCTGTAAAACATTTTAAAAATCGGACATGTTGACTGGATTCACAAGATGTTTATCTTTCATTTGCTGTATTGGACTTGTTAATGTGTGAAAGTTAAATATTTCTCAAAAATATTTTTTGAAGTTCGCGCTCTGCCTTTTCAGTGAAATGTGGGAGGAGTTCCGCTAGCGGAACGCTGGGGCTAGACAGGTTAACACGTTAAATTCATGTGTTAAGAGTACAAGCTTTCGGGAGCTACAGTTGAAGTCGGAAGTTTACATACACCTTAGGCAAATACATTTAAACTCAGTTTTCCACAATTCCTGACATTTAATCCTAGTAAGAATTCCCTGTTTTAGGTCAGTTAGGATCACCACTTTATTTTAGGAATGTGAAATGTCAGAATAATAGTAGAGAGAATGATTTCTTTCAGCTTTTATTTCTTTCATCACATTCCCAGTGGGGTCAGAAGTTTACATACGCTCAATTAGTATTTGGTAGCATTGCCTTGTTTAACTTGGGTCAAACGTTTTGGGAAGCCTTCCACAAGCTTTCCATAATAAGTTGGGTGAATTTTGGCCCATTCCTCCTGACAGAGCTGGTGTAACTGAGTCAGGTTTCTAGGCCTCCTTGCTCGCACACGCTTTTTCAGTTCTGCCCACACATTTTCTATAGGGTTGCGGTCAGGGCTTTGTGATGGCCACTCTAAGACCTTGACTTTTTTGTCCTTAAGCCATTTTGCAACAACTTTGGAAGTATGCTTGGGGTCATTGTCCATTTGGAAGACCCATTTGCGACCAAGCTTTAACTTCCTGACTGATGTCTTGAGATGTTGCTTCAATATATCCACATAATTTTCCTACCTCATGATGCCATCTATTTTGTGAAGTGCACCAGTCCCTCCTGCAGCAAACACCCCCACAACATGATGTTGCCACCCCCGTGCTTCAAGGTTAGGTTGGTGCTCTTCGGCTTGCAAGCCTCCCCCTTTTTCCTCCAAACATAACGATGGTCATTATGGCCAAACAGTTCTATTTTTGTTTCATCAGACCAGAGGATATTTCTCCAAAAAGTATGATCTTTGTCCCCATGTGCAGTTGCAAACCCCAATCTGGATTTTTTATGGTGGTTTTGGAGCAGTGGCTTTGTCCTTGCTGAGCGGCCTTTCAGGTTATGTCGATATAGAACTCGTTTTACTATGGATATAGATACTTTTGTACCTGTTTCCTCCAGCATCTTCACAATGTCCTTTGCTGTTGTTCTGGGATTGATTTACACTCTCGCACCAAAGTATGTTCATCTCTAGAAGACAGAACGCGTCTCCTTCATAAGCGGTATGATGACTGCGTGGTCCCATGGCGTTTATACTTGCATAATATTTTTTGTACAGATGAGCGTGGTACCTTCAGGCGTTTGGAAATTGCTCCCAAGGATGAACCAGACTTGTGGAGGGTCTACAATTTTTTTTCTGAGGTCTTGGCTAATTTCTTTAGATTTTTCCATGATATCAAGCAAAGAGGCACTGAGTTTGAAGGTAGGCCTTGAAATACATCCACAGGTACACCTCCAAATGACAAAAATTATGTCAATTAGCCTGCCAGAAGTTTCTAAAGCCATGACATCATTTTCTGGAATTTTCCAAGCTGTTTAAAGGCAGTCAACTTAGTGTATGTAAACTTCTGACCCACTGGAATTCTGATACAGTGAGTTATAAGTGAAATAATCTGTCTGTTAACAATTGTTGGAAAAATTACTTGTGTCATGCACAAAGTAGATGTCCTAATCGATTTGCTAAA
Source organism: Salvelinus alpinus (assembly GCF_045679555.1). Taxonomy (NCBI): domain Eukaryota; kingdom Metazoa; phylum Chordata; class Actinopteri; order Salmoniformes; family Salmonidae; genus Salvelinus; species Salvelinus alpinus. Next base: position 23,373,002 of record NC_092103.1, on the reverse strand, counting down.
ACTATAGTTTGTTAACAAGACATTTGTGGAGTGGTTGAAAAATGTGTTTTAATGACTCCAACCTAAGTGTATGTAAACTTCCGACTTCAACTGTACTTTTGGTCTGTGAGTCTCCAAAGCGGTTAAGCTTTATTTTGATGTATTAGCTTTGTGATTTTATGAAAGTTGAATATTTATAATACTGTAGTTTGAACTTCGCGCTCTGCAATTTCACTGGATGTTGGCCAGGTGGGACGCTACCGTCCCACCTGCCCATATAACCTGGTCCGATACCTACCATGTTGCAACTCTTGTGAACCCCTACACAAATATTTTTGATTTTCCTAATGGTTGTCAATTTCATCGTCAGGCTGAGAGACAATGGATGTGTCGTGTCCAAGAGGCCATCTTTAGGTGTATGCCAAATGCAAGGCATGGGATAATAAAATAAATACTCGATGGGCGAATTTTGATTAGACCAGATGTGCGTAGAGAGTTTAATTCAACGGTAACAGTACCGTATTGAACGACCACAGGGCGATTGTGTATGGTGTGCTGAACACGTTTTGCGATTTCTAATGACCACACAAATATTAATCAAGCCACAGATCGCCACACTACCTTATGACAGGCAATGTGTTATGCCATTTTTATCATGGCTGTGGTGGTTTACGCCACTCTGCTTCGCGTTATGGTTATGACCACATCACAGCCATGATAATAATGTCATAACACATTGCCTCAAGTGTATTATTGCTTAATTGTCGGTGATTGGTCCGGTCCGGACCAACCAAGATATGGTCTTGTTTAGGGGCAGGGCTCAATAGAATAATAGCCAGTGCATAGAATAATACCCAACCATGCAAAGGAGAATATTACATTTTCCTACCTTTGTGTACCTATTCAGGATACATCACCATAAAGAGAATGTCATGCATAATTGTGCATTTCTAAGTAGTACAGCTCAAGGACCCATGATGTCATTCTGTTACAGTTATTCTGTTACCAGGTGTAAATCGTTCAGTGATCATTCCATATTCTACTGTGTTTGTAAAATTAAATTACCTAAAGCACTACCCACTTTAAACAATGCCACTTAATATAATGTTTACATACCCTACATTACGCATCTCATATGTATATACTGTACTCTATACCACCTACTGCATCTTGACATCTTTATGTAATACATGTATCACTAGCCACTTTAAACAATGCCACTTAATATAATGTTTACATACCCTACATTACTCATCTCATATGTATATACTGTACTCTATACCATCTACTGCATCTTGCCATCTTTATGTAATACATGTATCACCAGCCACTTTAAACAATGCCACTTAATATAATGTTTACATACCCTACATTACTCATCTCATATGTATATACTGTACACGATACCATCTACTGCATCTTGCCTATGCCGTTCTGTACCATCACTCATTCATATATCGTTATGTACATATTCTTCATCCCCTTTACACTTGTGTGTATAAGGTAGCTGTTGTGAAATTGTTAGGTTAGATTACTCGTTGGTTATTACTGCATTGTCGGAAATGCACAAGCATTTCGCTACACTCGCATTAACATCTGCTAACCATGTGTATGTGACAAATAAAATTTGATTTGATTTGAAAATGATTCATTTAAGACAATGTAAAAATGTCAATATTGATTATTTCATTGATGACTTTATCTATAAACTGGCAAAGATTCCAACTAATCCCAACAGTCCAAAATGCATGGGACTACTTTCTTACAGAATTCACAAAGGTACAGTGCATTCGGAAAGTATTCAGACCCCTTGACTTTTTCCACATTTTATGTTACAGCCTTATTTTAAAATGTATTACATAAAATGTTTTCATCAATCTACATAAAATACCCCATAATGACAAAGCAATAACAGGTTTTTGGAATACAAATATTAAATAAAAAATAAAAAGATACCTTATTTACATAAGTATTCAGACCCTTTGCTATGAGACTCAAAAATGAGCTCAGGTGCATGTCATAATGTATCCTCTAGCAGATCTATTCAACATGTGTTTAATGACTGGTGAATGACACATTTCACTACTGTTTCTCCATGATTCCATTGCTTACTTGCAAAGCAATGTGCTCTACAATACATTTGTTCTTGTTTGTCTCCTCTCCCTCAGACTGTCTCCACCCTGCCCTACAACATTGTTTGGGAAGTATGGCAAATGCACCCTCCTACTGGACATTGAAGAGGAAAGCTAGGGCAAGAGTTGATCATCAATTAGATAACGTCCATTCTGGGTTTACTTGTTTTAATAATGCTTACAAAGATTACTTTGTTAACGTTTGCGAATACGTTTTCTGATGCAACAGATTTAGACACCGATTGCTCAGAGAGTGAAGGCGAGGGGAATCATTTGAGAACAGATTTAGCAACATGGGCAGTAGAGGAAAATATAACACACGGTGCTTTGTAAAAGCTATTGAAAGTACTTAGCCACCATCATCCATCACTGCCAGTTGATGCAAGAACGCTGCTGAAGACTGCACGGTCGGAGTCTATGGTTGTTCAGGAGAAGGCTGGTGGGACATTCCACTACTTTGGAATCCTGCAGTCAATTAAAAATACATTAGATGAGTACAAGCACCACTTGGCTAGTGGTGTGTGCTTAGAGCTTCAAGTCAAAGTGGATGGTTTACCAATTTTAAAAAGTTATTCTATGCAATTCTGACCCATTCTAGGTGTCATCAAGAACCTTCCAAAGCATCAGCCATTTGTCATCGGACTGTTTTGTTGAAACAGCAAACCATCGCTACATGACTATCTAGAAGACTTTGTTTCTGAAGTCTTGCAGTTGGAGGGTGGATTTCTGTTCCAAGGAATCCCCATGAGGCTCCAACTGTCCTCTATAGTCTGCGATGCTCCAGCCCGAGCATTTGTCAAAAATGTGAAAGGTCACTCAGGCTATTCAGGGTGTGAAAAATGTGTGCAGGAGGGTAAATATGTAAGCAACAGGGTGACATTCCCTGAAACAGATGCCCTCCTCCACACAAACGAGGACTTCAGAGGAATGGTAGATGAAGGGCATCATCTCGGCCTTTCACCTCTGTGTAACACATCTCTGGGCATGGTAAGTTTTTTCCCATTGGACTATATGTATCTCGTCTGCCTAGGAGTCATGAGACAACTCCTGCACCTGTGGCTCAAGGGTCCATTGGCCTGCCGACTCTCAGGGTTTCAGGTGAGGACACTCTCCGAAAAACGAATTAACATCAGGACAAGCGTGCCAGTGGAGTTTGCACGAAGACCGAGGTCCCTAAAGGAGCTAGATAGATGGAAAGCATCTGAATACCGACAGTTTTTCCTCTACAACGGTCCTGTTCTCAACCTCTTGAAGCTAGGGGGCAGAATATTTATGTTTGGAAAAATAACGTACCCAATGTAAGCTGCCGATTTCTCAGGTCCAGATACTAGAATATGCATATAATTGACAGAGTAGGATAGAAAACACTCTAAAGTTTCCCAAAACTGTCAAAATATTGTCTGTGAGTATAACAGAAATAATTTTGCAGGCGAAAACCTGAAGAAATCCAAACCGGAAGTGCCTTTTATTTAGAAGAATCACTGTTCCATTGCCTGCCTTTCGTCCATTTAAAGGGATATCAACCAGATTACTTTTCCAATGGCTTCCTCATGGTGTGAACAGTCTTTAGACATAGTTTCAAGCTTTTATTTTGAAAAATGAGCGAGATTTATCAAAACGCGTCAGTGGATAGACGGAGGTCCTTACATTAGTTCATGCACTCGACACTGGTTGCTCGACATTTTCTTTCTCTCTAGTATTGAATAGTTTACAGTCCGGTTGAAATATTATCGATTATTGATGTTAACAACAACCTGAGGATTGATTATTTAAAACGTTTGACATGTTTCTACGAACTTTACGGATACTTTTTGGAATTTTCTTGATGACCTGCCTAAGGCTGTGGAATACGGAACATAACGCGCCAAACAAATGGAGGTTTTTTGATATAAAAATAATCTTTATCGAACAAAAGGAACATTTATTGTGTAACTGGGAGTCTCGTGAGTGCAAACATCTGAAGATCATCAAAGGTAAGCGATTAATTTTATTGCTTTTCTGGCTTTCGTGACCAATATACATTGCTGCTAGGTGTTCTTAATGTTTTGTCTAGTGATCGATAAACTCACACAAACGCTTGGATTGCTTTCGCTGTAAAGCATATTTTCAAAATCTGACACGACAGGTGGATTAATAACAAGCTAAACTGTGTTTTGCTATATTGCACTTGTGATTTCATGAATATAAATATTTGTAGCAATTCTTTTTGAATTTGGCGCTCTGCAATTCAGCGGTTGTTTACGAAAATGATCCCGCTAAAGGGATCCGTGCGTCAAGAAGTTAAATACCGCGGTTCTCCTACATACCGCAGTTTATCTGAACTTCTTGCTTCTTTTTGTCGGTGTGTTTATCCTGTCAAACAAGGCACTGCTTGAGGAGTACATGGACTATGGGAACGAAGCTCTTTTGCTGTTTGTTCAGCACTTTGGAGAGCTGGATGGCGAGACGTTCCTTTCATATATTGTACTCAACTTGGTGCATCTTGCACAATACGTTAAGGTGCATGGGAATCTGGACTCTTTCAGTGCCTTTAAGTTTGAACATTTTATGCACAAGATAAAGAGGCTTGTCAGAACCTGGCGCTCCCTGTAGTCAGATTGTTAAGAGGCTTTCTGAGAAAGCAGCTGTGAGAGTACGGAGAGTGGAACATTTGAGTGCAAGAAGAGAACATGCATCAGGGCCTCTGCCACCAATTTTTCATTGTGCACTGCAGTACACTCAATACGACACAGAGCTTTTCTCCCTCAAACTAGACCAAGCCAACAGCCATGTATTTATTCAGGAGAAGGTCGCAAATATCAGGAATATTATTGTTGAGAAGGTGGCGGTATATCTGGTGTACTCAGAATTTGCCCGTCAAGATTCCTTTTTTGAATACCCAATGCCTTCCTCTACATTTGGCATAGACTTAGTAGATAGCCTCTTGGACACAACACACTACTGCAATGTTGGACTGGTAGAAGGGAAGGTTTTCCTAATACCTCATAGAAGACAATCTGTCGCTGTGCCACTCATACACATCGACTGTCCATTTGAGTCAACCCCCATACATGCACCCACCCACCCATACAACATTTCTCAGCCTCTAGTCCATTCATCATCTCTTAGTCTCTAGCTTTGATCTGTTTGGCCCTCCTCACATCATCTCAATAAATTCAGTAAGTGGAACTGTTGTAGTTACTTAACCACGGCTAAACAGGTCATTCCAAAAGGCTCAGTTTACAGCCCTTCTGATGTTGTTTGGATGTCCTGATGTTGTTCTGACATTGTCACTTGTTAGTATCACTACACATACCCACTAGTTTACATAATAGTTGGTGTCTGGCGATGATATCTTCATTCATGCTGAATGGCCCTAAGTGTTTTAACACACTTCTATTTACAGAATCATTCGACAAAATTGTAAAGCGATGGGATCTGTCATGTGTAACATCAGACCTGAACACTGACCACTAAGGCCAATCAGTTTGTTGAATAGCAATTTTTCCTAATTTTAATCAGTTTTGTCTACATTGCAGCAAGTGTATTAAAATGTGTGTTTTTTTTTTTGCATGATGAATGGTTTGCCATAAGTATACAGACTTCTTTCGACTGCAAAGTGGTATGCATGTGGTAAGCAAGTGTATACAAGTTAATGAATTGCCTGACTGGGCTGATGGGACAGTGGATGTCTACCCATTGCTATTGCTATGCTTGTTTTAACCAACCCATTGTATAAATTCTAATAGTTATGAATTTACATATTTAGACCCAAAAAAAGGCTTAGGACATCATCCCCCTCATCGTCCTCATCACCCCCACTGTCCTCCTCAGAGGAAGGAGACCCACCCCCAAGTTCACCTCCACCTCCACCACCAACCCACCCCCCCCCCCCAAAAAAATGCAGAAGGCCCCTCCCAAAGCCCTGAATGCCCCTCCTTTACCGCTGGTAAAGACCAAAGACCAACCACCAAAATAATATCAAAATCGGTAAGCTTGACATATGTACAAGGGACATAGCTAAAAATTGTTAACTCATTTTTATCTTTGTTCTTCAAGTTGCAATAAAAACTTCCAGGCTTCAAGACATGTCAAGGCAGGCCTCCTTTGAACGAAAGAGATATGACATAGTGAAGAGATGGCATATACTATCAAATATAGTGTGATCAACAACATGAATGATTGATTTTTGTTCTCAAGCCACAACATTGAGTTGGAGACCAGAGATGGAGACATCACCAGTCAGGCATCAATGGCCAACCTTTTCAGAATGTAATTGTCCCTTAGTTACAGAAGTTAACTCACTAGGCCTTTCACTATCAACTGACTTTCTTACCCTAGAGTAAACGTAACCCTAACCATTTGCAGTGTTGATAGTTTGAGTATCTATATGGTATAGAATATTTAGAGTTCTGTCCAAATACAGTGTCATTTTACAACATTAATTAATCATTTCTGTTCTCTTCAAGCCACAACACCCAGTTAAAGACCAGAGAAGGAGACATCAATGGCCAACCTTTTCAGAATGTAAGTGTCCCTTACATATGGTTTATAGAAGTTAACTCACTAGGCCTAGGTTAATGTAACAGGTCAACATTCACAAGGTCACAGGGCCAGATGAACCAACTGGCAAGTGTCTTCACTGACATTTTCAACCCGTCCCTTTTATTTAACAGGTCACAGGACCAACTGGCAAGTGTCTTCACTGACATATTAAACCTGTCCCTTTTATTTAACTAGGCAACTCAGTTTTCAATTTTCAATGACAGCCTTGTTCAGGGACAGAACGATAGATTTTTACCTTGTCAGCTCAGGGATTCGATCTTGCAACCTTTTGCTTACTAGTCCTTGCTCTAACCACTGGGCTACCTGCAGCCCTTACTGAGTCTGTAATACCAACATGTTTCAAGCAGACCACCATAGTCCCTGTGCCCAAGCAGGTTGAGCTTCAAGTTCCTTGGTGTCCACATCACCAACAAATTATCATGGTTCAAACACACCAAGACAGTCGTGAAGAGGGCACGACAAAGCCTATTCCCCCTCAGGAGACTGAAAAGATTTGGCATGGGTCCTCAGATCCTCAAAGTTCTACAGCTGCACCATTGAGAGCATCCTAATGGTTGCATCAATGCCTGGTATGGCAACTGCTCGGCCTCCGACCGCAAGGCACTACAGAGGGTAGTGCGTACGGCCCAGTATATCACTGGGGCCAAGCTTCCTGCCACCCAGGACCTCTATAACAGGTGGTGTCAGAGGAAGGCCCTAAAATATGTCAAAGACTCCAGCCACCCTAGTCATAGACTGTTCTCTCTGCTACTACACGGCAAGCAGTACCGGAGCACCAAGTCTAGGTCCAAAAGGCTTCTTAACAGCTTCTACCCCCAAGCCATAAGACTCCTGAACATCTAATCAAATGGCTACCCAGACTATTTGCATCATCCACACCCTCCCTCTTTTATGCTGCTGCTACTCTCTGTTTATTAACTTTAAAAAATTGATTTCCAACTGATTTCCAACAACATGAATTAATGATTTTTCTTCTCTTCAAGCCACAACGCCCATTTGGAGGAGACCATGGATGGAGGCCCCTTTAACCGCACGTCATGAGGAGGCTTCTCTTGAATGTAAGCTGTTTAATGAATAAAATGCGGAGAACAATGACACTCTGTACTCCCTTTCTCACAATGGTACTCACACCTGGTTCTCAACTTTCCCTAGGTCCAAGATCTCGCCTTGCCAACACTCAACGGCTTATCCCATCAAATTGCACTGGTATATTTGGCCTCGACTTTTTATTGAAATCAGAAAACTTCGTGTTTTAGGATTAGTACTAATGTAACTGTTTTCATCTAACAGCAGTTGAAAGGATCACCCTCGAACAGCTGGGGGAGCTTCACCTCAAGGTGGAGTATCTGACTAAACTTGTACACACAATAAGTGCAACTGCAAGAGCTCTGCTGGATCAAGAACCCTAGAGGGATGAGGAGGACAGGGAACCCATACTGCCAATACTTACATTGGAGGAGCTCAATAACTTTGATGAGAGACTTAGCTCATCAGTTGTTCCATATATTTGATATACCCTAACACTAGCATATCCAGCAGCAGTTAAGGTGTGGATAGTGTTGGAATACAGAAAATATGAAATGGCTGCAGCGCCCAGGGAAGGGATTAAGAAAGGCTGTTCTAGCCTACCTCAAAACACACCTGATTCAACTAAAATGAAGAGTTGATTAGTTGAGTCAGGTGTTAGTACTTTTTTATTTGTCAAATAAATTAAATCAATCAATCCCTCCAGCCAATACCCACACCAATTCAATGCCTTGAAAACCCCTGAGAAGGAGTGTACAAATGAATCGTTTTGGAAAAGTGTGGAGAATTGGGATGCAGCCCATCATCACTCTTGTTAAATAGAAATGTACTGACACTTTTTTGCTAAATATTTTCCCTTCTTGTGTCAGTTCTTAGAAATGACAGAGGTTGATGTAGAGAAACCCATTCAAAATTGGCTCAGGCTGAGCCAAGACAGAGCAAAAGGGAGGCGAATAAGGCCCAGTAGACTAGCGGAAGAGAGAGCAGAACAAGAAAGTGATTAAAGGTAGGCCTACTGATCAAGCTACAGCAAAGATGTAGCTTCTCATATACCCATCTACAATACGTTCTTGTTTGTCTCTCTCAAACAGGCTGTCATTTCAAGTCTGCCAGCGGACTCTCGTTGAATCCTAAACGAACCCCTGGCCCCTACCAACTTGCTCGGAGGGCCCTCCGTTTTCACGTGTTGCTGACAAAACTGAGGGTGACAAGGGGATTAATAAAACCTTTGTAAAACACACTTGTGACTTGAATGAGTATAAATGTAGCTCCACTGTGATGAGACTGCAATGCTGACATGAGGGAGGCACCAGAAATGTAGCCAATTTTTAATGAGACTTTTAATTACTAAAATATAGTCTATGCTAAACACCAGTCATGTTTGACAAATGTAATGTTAACCAATATTTTTGTCTTGATTCTGTCGACATAGGCAAGGCAGTGTTAGATCAAGTGGTCACAAGAACGGAGAGAAAGGGCAGTGCCAATTTTATTTATTTTGATTTAGCTAGGCAAGTCAGTTAAGAACAAATCCTTATTTACAATGATTTTGGCTAACCAAACGGCAAAAGGCCTCCGGCGGGGATGGGGGCTGGGATTAAAAATAAATTAAATAAAAATATAGGACAAAACACACATCACGACAAGAGTCGACCTAAGATGACAACATAGCATGACAGAAACACATGACAACACAGCATGGCAACAACATGGTAGCAGCACAAAACAGGGTACAAACATTGTTGGACACAGACAACAGCACATAGGGCAAGAAGGTAGAGGCAACAATACATCACGCAAAGCAGCCACAACTGTCAGTTAGATTCACCTATAGTCTAGTAAAGCATATTGTTTTTTATTATTGCCAGTATAATTTAGCTACTGATCTTTCTTATATTTTCCATTCAAATTCGACGTTTACAGTAATTTGGTAATGATAATTCAAAGAGTGTAGTGAAACATTATTTGCTGTTGGATTGACCTCAAATAAAGGTATTTTTTATGTTGTCTGTAGAGCGACCAGGCAGCATGCAGCTTTGACATGCATCGTCCAAACAGCAGCTGAAGGGCAAATGCGATCTAATGCTGACATCTCGGCGACATCTTGCCAATGTGCAAACGCTCTCCATACTACATCGGCCCAATGTATCTTGTATACATCAGGCCGACGTCGGCGAGATGTATGTGTGCTGTCTGGGTGTGTGTGACCTGAGATATAGAGACAGCCTGGAAGATATTAGAACAATCCCTCATTGTGTAACTGGTGTGAAATGGTGAATCTGGTGTGAAATGTGCAGAGGGTCCCTGGTTCGAGCACAGGTTTGGGCAAGGAGAGGAACGGTAGCAAGACTGTTAAACTGGCATCTGGGAAACTAGGACAGGTTGGGGGTAAATAAAATTCCTGTGCAGATAACCAGGAGATGAACCCAAGTTGGCTTATGATGCCCCCGATCAGCACGGGAGGGGTGGAACCAGCCCTGACTAAGCATTTTTAGGTGTCCTATATAAGATCTCTGTTTTTTTCATTATCAGTTAGACTTGGTCCAACATTCAAGAGTGTTGGGTCGATCAGCCTCATTATTGCAATAATTAATCAATATTAAATAAAGCAAATATCCTACAATATCCTGCAATATCCTGATTGGTGATTCTCTCCTCATAATTGATTAGAATTTCCACGACTGTCAATACCACAAAATACAGATTTGTTATCAATAGCTATTTTGAATCTGTGAATAATAAAGGTCTTTACAGGGGTGATTGACTGCTGCTGTTAGTACAGAATTCTCAGAGAAACCCATAAAGAGATTGGTGGGGCCAAATCTTAAGAGGGTGTGAACAATGCTGAATGGGTGAAGACAAAGAAGGGCTCTCCAGTAGAAGTACCAAAACATTCAAAGCCCATTTTCTCAAAAGTGAGTTTACAAGTTTATCAAGTTTCAAAGCAAAATTACTTTTCCATTGTTCCTCAAATGCAGTGTATGATATACAATTCTGTAGCACTGAGTATCTACTTTTATCACATGTAAAAAGCCGGTCGGTCACAGTTGGGAAGAGATTTTCAATGTACCGATTCCATGGCAGTTTATGAACTGATATGCAAAACGATGGCAGATTCAAAACCCATAATTTATCAATTTAAGTTATTGTACAAAATTCTTGCAACCAATAGAAAGTTATATATACAAGTGATACAACTATACCAGCTCTGCAGATTTTGCTGCGAAGAGAGAGAATCATTAGATCATTTGTTTTGGTACTGTCTATATGTATATATGTAGCTTGTTTTTAGTGTGCAAACCTGTCACCAAGGCAAATGGTGGCTACTTTGAAAAATCTATCTATTTTGATTTGTTTAACACGTTTTTGGTTACTACATGATTCCATATGTGTTATTTCATAGTTTATGTCTTTAGTATCTACAATGTAGAAAATAGTAGAAAATAATGAAAACCCCTTGAATGAGTAGGTGTGTCCAAACTTTTGACTTTATATTTTTCCCCAAAAATATATGGGGGTTGGAAATATGATGCAGATCATAGTGTGTTGGAGTGTGCTCCTCGCCATCCGTAATATTTTTCATATTTTTTAATAATGGTGCTCTCTGGTTTGCTTAATATAAGGAATTTGAAATTATTTATACTTTTACTTTTGATACGTAACTTCTCTAAGGTAGGGGGCAGCATTTTCACGTTTGGATGAAAAGCATACCCAAATTCAACTGCCAGCTACTCATCCCCAGGAGATGAGATATGCATATTATTAGTAGATTTGGATGGAAAACACTCTGAAGTTTCTAAAACTGTTTGAATCATGTCTGTGAGTATAACAGAACTTATTTAGCAGGTGAAACCCCGAGGACAAACTATTCCGATTTTTTTTTTTAGGTCACTGTCTTTTCAATGAGGTTTCATTAGGAAACCAGATTTCTAAGCGAATTGCTTGCAGTTCCTACGGCTTCCACTGATGTCAACAGTCTTGCGAAATAGGTTGAGGTTATTCCTTTGTGTAATGAAGAAATACGGCCATCTTGAAGTCGAGTCACACCAGGTGTCGTGTTTGATTGAAGTGCATGTCCAAAAGGCAAGGTTTTAATCCTGTATTGAACACAGATCATCCCGTCTTCAATTTTAGCGATTATTAATGTTAAAAAATACCTTAAGTTATATTACAAAAGTAGTTTGACATTTTTTGGCAAAGTTTACAGGTAACCTTTGAGATATTTTGTAGTCACGTTTGAGCAAGTTGGAACCTGTGTTTTTCTGGAACAAATGCGCCAAATAAATGGACATTTTGGATATATATCGACGGAATTAATCGAACAAAAGGACCATTTGTGATGTTTATGGGACATATTGGAGTGCCAACAACAGAAGCTCGTCAAAGGTAAGGCATGAATTATATTTTTATTTCTGCGTTTTGTGTCGCACATGCAGGCTTGAAATATGCTTGTCTATCTTTGTTTACTATTGTGCTATACTCAGATAATAGCATCGTTTGCATTCGCCGAAAAGCCTATTTGAATTCTGACATGTTGGCTGGATTCACAAATAGTATAGCTTTAATTTGGTATCTTTCATGTGTGGTTTAATGAAAGTTTGATTTTATAGTAATTTTCATAGTAATTAATTTTAATTTGGAGCTCTGTATTTTCTCAGGCTTTTTGCCAAGTGATACAGTAGCGTCTTGCCTATACTCCGATTTTTTTATATAAATATGAACTTTACCGAACATAAAATACATGTATTGTGTAACATGAAGTCCTATGAGTGTCATCTGATGAAGATTATCAAAGGTTAGTGATTAATTTTATCTCTATTTCTGCTTTTTGTTACTGCTCTCTTTAGCTGGAAAAATGGCTGTCTTTTTCTGTGACTTGGCTCTGACCTAACAATCGTTTGGTGTGCTTTCGTCGTAAAACCTTTTTGAAATCGGACACTTTGGCTGGATTTACAACAAGTGTAGCTTTAAAATGGTGTAAAATACTTGTATGCTTGAGGAATTTAAATTATGGGATTTCTGTTGTTTTGAATTTGGCGCCCTGCAGTTTCACTGGCTGTTGACGAGGTGGGACACTATCGTCCAACATACCCTAGAGAGGTTAAGTATATTTAAATCCAAATACTCAAGTAGTATTTTACTGGGTGACTTTCACTTTACTTGAATCTTTTTCTATTTAGGTATCTTTACTTTTACTAAAGTATGACATGAAAGTTGTCCTGCAACAGGGTGATCAAATTAAGATCCTACAACGGCTCATCATTGAGACAAATAACTTATCAACATCACTGAATAATCGTCATTGTCCACTGTTTTGACACAGTTGACAGTTTTATACCACTCATGACATGACAACAAAGGAATGTTGACGGGGACATGTTTGGCTATAAAGTACTCTTGTCTTTTCTTATCATCAGTGAGGAGAAACTGAATAACATGATGAACTTATATGGCCTATTCATACCCAGATAAAGTAATGCACATATTAATCATTCTCATCCAGCAAGGTTAGCCTTAACCTTTCTAGGACACACGTTCCGCTAGCGGAACCCCCCCAACATTCCGCTGAAAAGGCAGCGCGCGAAATTCAAAAATATTTTTTAGAAATATGTAACTTTCACACATTAACAAGTCCAATACAGCACATGAAAGATAAACATCTTGTTAATCTACCCATCGTGTCCGATTTTTAAAATGTTTTACAGCGAAAACACAACATATATTTATGTTAGATCACCACCAAATCCAAAAAACACACAGCCATTTTTCCCAGCCAAAGATAGTCACACAAAAGCAGAAATGATAATGATAATCATCGTCAGATGACACTCATAGGACATCATGTTACACAATACATTTATGTTTTGTTCGATAATGTGCATATTTATATCCACAAATCTCGGTTTACATTGGCGCCATGTTCAGAAATGCCTCCAAAATATCCGGAGTAATTACAGAGAGCCACGTCAAATAACAGAAATACTCATCAAAAACTTTGATGAAAGATACAAGTTTTACATATAATTAAAGATACACTTGTTCTTAATGCAACCGCTGTGTCAGATTTTTAAAAAACTTTTGTAAAAAGCACACCATGCAATAATGTGAGACGGCGCTCAGATTAAACAAAATTTCTCCGCCATGTTGGAGTCAACAGAAATACGAAATTACATCATAAATATTCCCTTACCTTTGATTATGTTCATCAGAATGCAATGCCAGGAATCCTATTTCCACAATAAATCGTTTTTTTTGTTCGATAATGTCCATTACTTATGTCCAATTAGCAACTTTAGCTAGCATGTGTAGTACACGTGTTCAAACGCTGGCGCAGATGCAGGCAAACGTCGGACGAAAACTTCAAAAAGTTATATTACAAGTCGAATAAACTGGTCAAACTTAGAGAATTAATCTTCAGGATGTTGTTATCATATATATCCAATAACGTTCCAACCGGAGTATTTCTTCATGTCTGTATAAGTAATGACACACATTGCCATTTCATGACTAGCGCGCATGACCAGGAACTAGCATTCTGCCAGACCACTGACTCAAATAGCTCCCATCCGGCCCCACATCACACTAGAGGCTTCATTCCACGTTCTACAGACTGTTGATATCTAGTGGAAGGCGTAGGAAGTGCAAACAGATCCATATATTACAGGGAATTGAATAGGCGATGACTTTCACATCGACCCTTCTCAGAATTTTGCCTGTCATATGAGTTAATTCTCAGACTCACAGACATAATTCAAACAGTTTTAGAAACTTCAGAGTGTTTTCTATCCAATAGTAATAATAATATGCATATATTATCATCTGGGACAGAGTAGGAGGCAGTTCACTATGGGCACCAATTCATCCAAAAGTGAAAATGCTGCCCCCTATCCCGAAGAAGTTTTAACTTCTTGTTAATCCAGCCGCTGTGTCAGATTTCAAAAGGGCTTTACGGCGAAAGCAAACCATGCGATTATCTGAGGACAGCCCCCCGCATACAAACACATGAAAAAACATATTTCAACCAGGCAGGTGCGACACAAAAGTCAGAAATAGCGATATAAAAAATGCCTTACCTTTGATGATCGTCTTCTGTTGGCACTCCAAAAGGGCCCCGTTACATCCCAAATGGTCCTTTTGTTCGATAATGTCCTTCTTTATATCCATAAAAACTCAGTTTAGCTGGCACGCTTCAGTCAATAATCAACCCAGTTTCCCTCCATCAAAATGCATACAAAATGAATCCCAAACGTTACTAATAAACTTTTCCAAAAAAGTCAAACAACGTTTATAATCAAACCTTAGGTACCCTAATACGTAAATAAACAATACAATTTAAGACAGAGAACCGTTATTGTCTTTACCGGAGAAAAATACCAAAGAACGTGCTCTCTTCCACACGCTTGGAAACACTACAGCCAAAATGGGAGCCACCTAGAAAAACTATAATTTCTGGCTAATTTTTCCAAAAACCAGCCTGAAACTCTTTCTAAAGACTGTTGACATCTAGTGGAAGCCCTAGGAAATGCAATCTGGGAAGACTTGGCCTTATAATAAAAGTGATGGCCATTGAAAATAGTGGTAGGCTGATTCTTTGGGGGGGGGATTTACTTTGGGCACGCCTTTCATCCGGACGTCAAAATACTGCCCCCTACCAAAGAGAGGTTAAATGGTTTCCAGATCTATGGATGGCCAAGTGAGGCGTGTGTGCGCAATACCACATACCTTCAGGAACAGGTTTGGATGACCAAGGGTTGGAGTCAGAAGGATGATGGTCGCTTCTTGAAGGAATGGAGAGAAGAGAGAGAAGAATACATATTGAAAAAAATACCTATTGGAAGCAAGCCAATATCCTGCCAGTGATGATATTATTTTGTTTAATGAAAAGCATTATAAGATATGATATAGAGGACAAAGTGAAAGTATATGGAGCGTCAGGCAGGGCTAGTTTTGAATACCCCTTCTACATGTGCACTACTCCCACTTAAATTAGAAGACTACATGAATACAGAGGTTTCATCCCAAATGGTACCATATTCCCTACATAGTAATCTACTTTAGACCAGCAACCTATAGACCCTGGTCAAAAATCATGTATTATACAGAGAATAGGGTAGAAACATTATAATCTGAAACATCGTAATATGTAACGTTTCCCTTGTTGCACTGATGGATAACGTTGTGTGAGCAGGGGACTCGTTGTCTCATCTGCTTGGGGTTATTCCCACCAAACTAAGAGATCTCGCCGGAACCTAATGTAGCTACGGTTAGCTAGCTAGTTATTCAATGGAATGAACGATGACAATATAAGCTTGTCATGCGGCCCTGCATGGTGAGTAAATTCAATAACTAGCAACAATAACTGTTCTCCAGTCCAAAATGTTAGAATGCTAACGTTACCAGCGTTAGCTACTGTAGCTAGCAACCGTCCTTAATTTAACTGTAACGTTACCATTACAACTCCATCAAATTGATTTAACGTAATTGCATTGTAATCGAATCTGTGCAATAGTTTGTTAGCTAGCTACCGCGTTAGATTAATTTGCAGATATAGCTAAACTATATAACTATAGCTAACGCGTTACCGTTAGCTATTGGTGACCGACAGCACCGAAACGTTAGCTAGCTAGCTACAATAGATGATAATGTTAATGTTAGTCAGCATTTACAAACGTGTCACTAGTTAAATTCAGTGATAATTAGATGTAATCATAATAGATTACCCAATTTGACAGTTAACATTAGCTTCTTCAGCTTCAACGAGTAGATAATGTTACTGTCAACAGGCAAACCAACAGTCAAATAATTCTGAGCCTTGCCAGTGTGCGCGCGCTAGGTATAAATAATTTGCTATGATCCATGTAACATTAGTTTCTCGCACTAGCTTTGATCATGGCTGTACTGATATTTTTCTGATAGTCTTCTATTTACCTGTAGATAACAACCCTCAATTATTAATGTTTCATTAATGTATTTTATTGGAATTATATGAATGGATAATTTGAAGTGGTGGCTGCATGCATACTGGGTCAGTTTGTAATTCAAGCCTATTTTGTAAAATTGCTTTATTTATCCTAGTCCAGATCTTCCCATTTATTGATTACATTTCTTCCTCCATCAAATCCCCTCATGTAGGCCTATACCCTAATCCACTTATATATTATAGAGAACAGCATCTTTGATGTCTGAATGTAGCCAACTGTTTACAGATTAGTTCAATTCATTTTAAGCAATTAGGCATCACAGCATCTTTTAGTAATTTTAAGATTTGCATGATAATTGAACAATGTTTACGAGTAAAATGTGCACTTCTCCAAAGTGTTAAAGCTTTGTTATGAGACACAATGTGGATGGATGATTCAATGATTTAATTTCACATTGCAAACTCATCTCTTCGGATTTCTCGTCTTCTACACAGCGCAGTAGTGGTGGCCACTTGGTTTATAATTGACACCTGCACTTGTATTAATTTATTTTAGCATAGGCTTTATACATACTTTCTGATAAAATGATTGCCAACCATGACACGAAAAATGTTTTACTGTCCATGTAAACATCTAATACCTAAAATATGTGAAACGTGCCCCCCGCAGGTGAGGAAGGATTATATATTGAGAGATGGCGGCTATTCAGCATTGTGACACTTGTCTCAATTTCGACGTCTACACGATCTACAGCCGACTCTGTGACACTGAGCGGCCATGTGACCGTGCAGCAAGCACGCATTTCTACCTACCACGCTCACAGCCGCGATCCCGCCATCGTTCTAAATGGAACACGATCTACTGACGATATACCGCTTTCAGACCGACGTCGGCAATATGTATGTGTGCTATCTGGGCACCACATATTGTCTATGGAATGCCAGCTGTAGGTTTTTATCAAGTCATTGTCAGCTCAAGCTATCTCTAGTAAAACACATTTGCTTGACCATACGCCCAGACTACAGAAACACAGCGTTAATAGAACAGAAATCTCTTACTATATGTTAAGTATTAAATGTTAAGTATTAATATCAAACAAATCTGTTAAATACGTCATTTTTCTCTCACATGACCCATAGACTTCACCATTTAATGGTTTGGGACTTTGGGACTGTTCTCATGTCAGACGGTTTTGGAGTGAGTTATAATATTTAATTTTAAAATAATCTACTATTAATATTCATTTGAAAGACTCTGATATTATATTTTATTTTGATCCAAATTATAAGGACCCTGATTTAACCTCACTAGGGTATGTGGGACGGTAGCGTCCCACCTCGTCAACAGCCAGTGAAACTGCAGGGCGCCAAATTCAAAATAACAGAAATCCCATAATTAAAATCCCTCAAACATACATGTATTTTATACCATTTTAAAGATACACTTGTTGTAAATCCAGCCACAGTGTCCGATTTCAAAAAGGTTTTACGACGAAAGCAAACCAAACGATTATGTTAGGTCAGAGCCAAGTCACAGAAAAACACAGTCATTTTTCCAGCCAAAGAGAGGAGTCACAAAAAGCAGAAATATAGATAAAATTAATCACTAACCTTTGAAGATCTTCATCAGATGACACTCATAGGACTTCATGTTAAACAATACATGTATGTTTTTGTCACGGTCGTTGCTGGAAGAAGACCAAGGTGCAGCGTGGTGAGCGTACATTTTCCTTTTTATTTCAAAATGTCGCCAACAAAACAACAAACAAAAAACAACCGTGAAGCTTACAGGGCATTAGTGCCACAAACAAAGTTAACTACCCACAACGAAAGGAGGGAAAGAGGGCTACCTAAGTATGGTTCCCAATCAGAGACAACGATAGACAGCTGTCCCTGATTGAGAACAATATCCGGCCAAAACATAGGAAAACAAAACATAGAATGCCCACCCCAAATCACACCCTGACGAAACCAAATAGAGACATAAAAAGGCTCTCTAAGTTCATATTTATATCCAAAAATCTGAGTTTACATTGGCGCATTATGTTCAGTAGTTCCAAAACATCCAGTGATTTTGCAGAGAGCCACATCAATTTACAGAAATACTCATAATAAACATTGATAAAAGATACAACTGTTATGCATGGAACTTTAGATACACTTCTCCTTAATTGCAACCGCTGTGTCAGATTTCAAAAAAACTTTACGGAAAAAGCAAACCATGCAAAAATCTGAGTACGGCGCTTAGACGACAAATCAAGCCAAACAGATATCCGCCATGTTGGAGTCAACAGAAGTCAGAAATAGCATTATAAATATTCACTTACCTTTGATGAACTAGATCAGAATGCACTCCCAGGAATCCCAGTTCCACAATAAATGTTTGTTTTGTTCGATAATGTCCATAATTTATGTCCAAACTCCTCCTTGTTGTTCGCGCGTTCAGTACACAATCTAAACTCACGACGCGCGTGCAAGTCCAGTGGAAAGTGCGGACGAAAAGTCCAAAAAGTTATATTACAGTCTGTAGAAACATGTCAAACGAAGTGTAGAAGCAATCTTTAGGATGTTTTTAACATAAATATTCAATAATGTTCCAACCGGAGAATTCCTTCGTCTGTAGAATTGCAATGGAACAGAGCTCGCTCTCACATGAACGCGCGAGACTGAGCTCGTGGCTCTCTGGGAGACCTCTGACTCATTCCCCTCTCATTCGCCCCCACTTCACAGTAATAGCATCAAACAAGGTTCTAAAGACTGTTGACACCTAGTGGAAGCCTTGGGAAGAGCAATTTGACCCCATAGACACTGTGTATTCGATAGGCCAAGAGTTGAACAACTACAAACCTCAGATTTCCCACTTCCTGGTTGGATTTTTTCTCAGGATTTTGCCTGCCATATGAGTTCTGTTATACTCACAGACATCATTCAAACAGTTTTAGAAACTTCAGAGTGTTTTCTATCCAAATCCACTAATAATATGCATATCTTAGCTTCTTGGCCTGAGTAGCAGGTAGTTTACTCTGGGCACCTTATTCATCCAAGCTACTCAATACTGCCCCCAGCCATAAGAAGTTAACAAAGGCTGCTCTATAGACTGCCATTGACACAGGGAGTGTGTGTGTGTGGAGAAATTGAGAATGCAAAGAGCCCATTTCCGATCTGTCACACAACAAACAGAGGGGGATCTGAAAGCCACATTGACACAGATTCAGATTGAGTTATTTTATGTCTCTTTGGGAAATTTATAAAGAATACCCATAAGACTGCAGCTGAGAAATGTCAGCAATTTTGATGCTGCATTTAAAAATGAATCTGAAGCTTCTCCATCATAGAAATCTGATATTTATTTTGATAATGGTTGGCTCAAGACATTAATACCCATAAAAACACCCTGCTGTGTTTACTGAATTCTTTATGACTACTATCATATTTTAGCAACAGATGACATAATGTACTCTATTATGTGTCATGAAAAACCAAATATAGCATGAACTTTAGCTCACTGACACAATATCCTCTCTTTGAAACTCTCTCTCCTGTCTGGAACAGCATGACATCCTTCACGCCCTTTGTGGATTGTAGACATTTCATCAATGATTGAACATCTAAATTATGTATTTTTTCACTTTTTAGCCCACATCGATAAAACTTTTTAAGTTCATTAAAGATGACTAATAGGTAGCAATTTATCTTTAAAACAGTGGGTGGTACCTTGACGTGAAGACAACTTTTACTGAGGTACCTTTTCTGTGAGAGAAAAAAAAGATGTCACAACCATTCCCCTAACGCAGATCTCCATCCATGCCAATCAGTGTGAGGCCTCAGGCTGGTTGTGTGTGAGTTAGTCCTCAGGCTACTGCCCTCTGCCACCGGGATGCCCCTGAGGACGCTCGTGCTGGGGTGGATGGGAGTTCACAGATGTTTGCTCAGACTTTTACTTATTCACATACACCCATAAGGCCCGCCCCACTAGGAGAATACTGAACCTGTCTGCTGTTTCATATGCATGCTAAGATATCCCAGACAGCTGTCTGATAATGAGCATCCACTACTGATCTCAGACCAGTTCCCCTGAAGGGTTGCTGAAGTGGTAGAGTATTTGTTTGCCCCTTAATTTCCTGTCATCCAGGACCAATTCAACCTGTAGGTGGGACAGGTTGTAGAGAAACATGGGTTTTATACAGAGTTGAGGAAAGTGGATAAACTAAAATCATTTAATTTGAGTAAGTAAGGTAATTTAATTCAGCTTCACCAAGGCTAGGGTTTAATAGCACTGCCTTGCAGGCCATTTTTGCCATGCAATATCACTCCATGTTTTGTTGTAATTTGCAGAGCAGATCAAAAGATGGTTGACGATTCTATAACCCAATTGTGTGTGGCCCCAGGGACACAGCAACCCTCTGTCTCTGATAAAATATTCAGTCAATTATGAGGGGAAATGTTTATTTGTAAATGGTGTATCAAACTGAGGGGAAACAGCTCAAAATGGAAACTACGTTTTACCACTGGAGTTGTAATCAATGACATCTTGCAATATAGTTTTTTCTGCAATGGCATCGTGACATGTTATGATATGTACCTCTATTTTCACAAACACACCATATAGACAAACAATCATTGACCTCATAACAAAGAAGTACAAAGTAGTAACTTAGCAGATCTGGGACAAGTTGTTTTTGATGTTCTCTAATCTCACTTATAAGAGAAAAACAAGAGAGAATCAAGTAACCTAACTTCCTTTACTAATGATCAAGACTTCTTTGTGAGTCAACACAGTCACTGAGAGGTTGCTCCTGAAACATTTATGAGGAAACAGCTGAGAAACAACAAAAGACTAAATGGATTTCTTTTGATTATGTGTCTGATCTAAATACTATCCCTACAAATGAGGTGGATAGGTAATCATTTCAAACTTTTACACTTAATGAATCTATCAATTTGATCCAGTTTGCTACAGCAGGAATATAATCCTGCAGCAACGGAAATGGGAATAATTATGTGGATTATAATTAACGAACATTTTTGAAGCGGTTGATGCATTTTTTGTAATTGTATATCATGCTGGAAATTTCTAAGTGGAAATGACAAACTTCAGAATCCTTTTTAAATTTCAAATACAAAACAAGTTTTACATTTCCCGAATTGCAGGAATGCAGTGGTGGAAAGGACTTACGTAATACTTTAAAGTACTACTTAGATTTTTGGGGGACTGTATCTGTACTTTGCTTAACAATTCATATTTTTTGACAACTTTAAATTTGACTTCACTACATTCCTAAAGAAAATAAGGTACGTTTTACTCCATACATTTTCCCTGACACCCAAAATAACTCCTTACACTTTGAATGCTTAGAAGGACAGGAAAAGGGTCCAATTCACACACTTACAGTTGAAGTCAGAAGTTTACATACACCTTAGCCAAATACATTTAAACTCAGTTTTTCACAATACCTGACATTTAATCCTAGTAAAAAATCCCTGTTTTAGGTCAGTTAGGATCACCACTTTATTTTAAGAATGTGAAATGTCAGAATAATTGTAGAGAGAATTATTTATTTCAGCTTTTATTTCTTTCATCACATTGCAAGTGGGTCAGAAGTTTACATACACTTAATTAGTATTTGGTAGCATTTCCTTTAATTGTTTAACTTCTTATGGCTGAAGGGGCAGTATTGAGTAGCTTGGATGAAAGGTGCACAGAGGTGCCCAGAGTAAACGACCTGCTCCTATGTCATAGTTGCTAATATATGCATATTATTAGTAGTAGTGGATAGAAAACACTCTAAAGTATCTAAAACTGTTTGAATTACGTCTGTGGGATGGCAGGCAAAAACCTGAGAAGTTCCACTTCCTGTTTGGATTTTTTCTGGGGGTGCCATATTTTCAACCAAGCTCTCATTGAAAATACAGAGAGATATGGATGGGTTTTCACTTCCTATGGCTTCCACTAGATGTCAACAGTCAATAGAACTTAGTCTGATGACTCTAATGTGAAGGGGGGTCGAAGGAGACAGAAATTAGTAATCACTGCCATGAGGTGCCCACGTATGGAACTGGCGCGTTCACGTGAGAGTGAGCTCCGTTCCATCTCTCAATTGAAGTCGATGTAATTCTCCGGTTGGAATGTTATTCAAGATGTATGTTAACAACATTCTAAAGATTGATTCAGTACATCGTTTGACATGTTTCTACTGACTGTAACGGAACGTTTGGACATTTCGTCACGTTATAGTGGTCGCGCTTTGAGACTTTGGTTAGGGTATTTGGTAAACAATTCGAAAGTAGCTAATTTGACATAAAAAACGGACATTAACGAACAAACTGACACATTGCATTCTGCACAGGGAATCTTTGGCCAGCAAAGCATTACAACCTAACCTAGGGGCTCATATCAACTCATATCCCTCATCAACATCAGCTCTTAAGGAGAAAGATGTTGAAGGTCAGAATCAGGATGAGAGCTCTTTATGAAGATTCCATAGTGCTCTCCTACATGTGCTGTGTATCAGTGAGTAAGGCCAGAACAACCCGTTGAGAACATGCATCATGCACCCTCATCTCTTGTTATTGTTGTCTCTGAGCTTATCTTTTCAGAGGATTGCCACTGATTAACACATGCACAGATCCAGATGCAGAGAGAAATGGCCAACACTGCCGAGAGAACATTGACATTCAAATCAGGGTTTTGGAGCAGGTCAAGGTGGACAGGCCCCCATGAGGAATATAGAGCACCTGGATTCATTTGAGTCAACTGGAGGAGTACCTGTGGATGTATTTCAAGGCTTACCTTCAAACTGTGCCTCTTTGCTTGACATCATGGAAAAATCAAAAGAAATCAGCCAAGATCTCAGAACAAAAAATGGTAGACCTCCACAAGTCTGGTTCATCCTAGGGAGCAATTTCCAAATGCCTGAAGGTACCACGTTCATCTGTACAAACAATAGTACGCTGCCGTCATAGAGCTCAGGAAGGAGACGCGTTCTGTCTCCTAAAGTTGAACATACTGCGGTGCGAAAAGTGCAAATCAATCCCAGAACAACAGCAAAGGACCTTGTGAAGATGCTGGAGGAAACAAGTACAAAAGTAGCTATATCCACAGTAAAACAAGTCCTATATTGACATAACCCGAACGGCCGCTCAGCAAGGAAGAAGCCACTGCTCCAAAACCGCCATAAAAAAGCCAGACTACGGTTTGCACCTGCACATGGGGACAAAGATCATACTTTTTGGAGAAATGTCCTCTGGTCTGATGAAACAAAAATATAACTGTTTGGCCATAATGACCATCATTATGTTTGGAGGAAAAAGGGGGAGGCTTGCAAGCCGAAGAACACCATCCCAACCGTGAAGCACGGGGGTGGCAGCATCATGTTGTCGGGGTGCTTTGCTGCAGGAGGGACTGGTGCACTTCACAAAATAGATGGCATCATGAGGATGGAAAATTATGTGGATGGAAAATTATGTGGATATATTGAAGCAACATCTCAAGACATCAGTCAGGAAGTTAAAGCTTGGTCACAAATGGCTCTTCCAAATGGACAATGACCACAAGCAGACTTCTAAAGTTGTGGCAAAATGGCTTAAGGACAGAAAAGTCAAGGTATTGGAGTGGCCATCACAAACTGAAAAAGCATGTGCTATCAAGGAGGCCTACAAACCTGACTCAGTTACACCAGCTCTGTCAGGAGGAATGGGCCAAAATTCACCCAACTTATTGTGGGAAGCTGGTGGAAAGCTACCCGAAACGTTTGACCCAAGTTAAACAATTTAAAGGCAATGCTACCAAATACTAATTGAGTGTATGTAAACTTCTGACCCACTGGGAATGTGATGAAAGAAATAAAAGCTGAAAGACATCATTCTCTCTACTATTATTCTGACTTTTCACATTCTTAAAATAAAGTGGTGATCATAACTGACCTAAGACAGGGGATTTTTACTAGGATTAAATGTCAGGAATTGTGAAAAAACTGAGTTTAAATGTATTTGGCTAAGGTGTATGTAAACTTCCGACTTCAACTGTATATATATATATTCATTTTTTAATGAGCAAGCCATTACACAAAGAAATCCAAAGTAAGATTGTGGAAATAATGCTGATGTTGAGACTTTGAAATACACTTTCCTGTTTCACTCAAATGCATATGTAACTGAAATTAGCCACGAGTGAGATGTCTGGAGACAGAGCGAGGCAGTATTTAAAAGGAAAATAAAAGTATAAGAACAAGGTCTGAGAATAAAGCAGAATGCAGAGAGAGAAAAAAGTGTGAGGGAAGATAAACAGGAGATGGATGCGTTGCAGGTGATGTTTCTGAACAGATAAGAATGGAGAGGAGACACTTATATTCTGTCAGTTTTCCCAGACTCACCATAGGTGTGACCTGCCCTTTGCTCTCCCCACTACCCGTGGTATTTGCAACAGAACTGGAGAGATAACAAAATGGAGCCCTAACTTTTAGGGTCCCTAACTTTAAAGGCCACTATCAGACATTCATGTCTATTCAAAACATGGTTTTACAGCCGATAATGGCACTCATCATTTTATTTAGTGATTTATCCGAACAGTTACCCAAAGTCGAATAATACAAATGCAGTTTGATAAGGAACATTTTTGATCAAGCGAGAGTTTTGCCGTTTTCATCACAAATCCAGAATTACACTAAAATGTGAATCATCCGTAAACAAGTTAGGGATTTAAAAACTAGTATAAGCCAGTATTATGGCAATGAATAGCTAGTTCTATGACATATATAACAGTAAAACCCTCTTTGCACTTCAATCATTCACCTTGACTCCTTATAAGATTTTCCTCTTGAGAAGTTCTGCATTTGGTGGAAGAAGGGGAAAACCTACTAAACCTAACCTCTGATCCTTGCTTTTAGACCAATCATGTGACCGTCTTTCAGTTGAATGACAGGCTCACTGAGGGAGAGGCGTGCTGTGTCAGATGTCCCCAGACAATGTGTTCACACCGCTGGACACGCTCCCACAGACCATGACAGAGACCGAGTGACCCAGAGAAAAAGGAAAAAGCAGCTTGACATGAAGGCACTGTAACACTGCAATGCCCCCAGCCCTACAGTGCTATCCTAACCTTACAGACTCACTGAGAGAGAAGCGTGAAATAAGAGATGTGTGGCCCATAGTAACCAACCACATCAATATCTTCAAGAGTAGGGGTTAAGAATCAAAGGGATAGCAGTCAATGAGAAAAGGAAGGGGTTCAATGTTGGTGTTATGTCTGTCATTGCTAATGTCAGTAAGTCAACCACCTCCTGTCCTATCCTCACAGTGCCATTTTATTTGAGCGATCTGAAAATATTGCTGTGGCGTAAAATGTAAAGAAGGTAGTTGAGAATCGAGGCCCACTCTGAATTGTAAAGAAGGGACCCTGAACCTGCCTAGTCAAGGCTAACAGCTTTACACACATCATCCATGTTTGATGAATTGGAAGTATCTGTGGTGTGCTTGTTAATAGGGCTAGGCGTCCCGTCAGTGGGACAACATTCGGTGAAATTGGATGGCGCGCAATTCAAATATATAATCATACAAGTATCTTATATCGATTAAAAGCTTAAATTCTTGTTAATCTAACTGCATTGTCTGATTTACAATAGGCTTTACAGCGAAAGCATACCATGCAATTGTTTGAGGACAGCGCCCCACATCAACATATTTTTCAACCAGCACAGGCTACTTTTTGAAAATCTTCCTCTGTTTGCAATCCCAAGGGTCCCAGCTACAACATGCATGGTCATTTTGTTAGATAAAAATCATTCTTCATATCCCAAAAAGTCAATTTAGTTGGCGCCATCGATTTCAGTAATCCCCTCGTTCAACATGAAGACAAAGGAATCCAAAAAGCTACCGCTAAACTTTGTTAAAACAAGTCAAACTACATTTCTATTTAGTCCTCACGTACCCTAAAATGTAATTAAACTATAATATTTCATACGGAAAGAAGTATGTTTAATAGAAAAGTAAAATTAGCAAGTGCGCGTCATCTCTTCCTCGCGTGCCTACAGACTGATTTCCAACTGTGACTCCCAGTACAAAAACTCAAAATTATTTTGGAAGAAACAAGCCTGAAACCTTGAACAAAGACTGTTTACATCTAGTAGAAGCCATAGGAATTGCAATCTGGGAGCTGGAATTGCATAGGACCCATCTCAACAACAACAAAAATATCTGATTGGTTTTTCTTCAGATTTTCTCCTACCATAGCAATTGTGTTATAGTCTCATACATTATTTTAACATTTATACAAACATTTATATGCATATCCTGGCTTCTGGGCCTGAGTAACAGGCATTTTACTTTGGGCTCGTCAGTCAGGCGGAAATTCTGAAAAAAGAACACTAGCCACTTTTAATCTCTTTATCAAAAAATTTGGGATAACTTGTTCACAATCACTATTTGCCTCTGATCTGTAGAACATTGGGATGATTCAGAAATGACCCATGTTCACACACAGAGACAACCTCATTGCTGTTATACAGACTAAAGGATAAAGTTATTTACGCAATACAGAGTTGTTTTTGTACGTACAGGTTGTTAGTGCTTTTACAGGTACTAAATGTATTACATTTGACTCAGACAAACTCAGACAGCACAATAATTTCTGTGTAATTAAAACCCCAGTTATTACATTTCACCAAACCTCTTTCCCTGTCCACTGCCTCCTTCATTCCAGGCTACTAATTGCATGGAAGTGACTGCCTCCAATTAGTACTGGTCCGGGGAGAAAATTGGTCTGAATTTTAATGCATTTGCTTTAAAAGGAGAGGTAAAAGGAGAGTGGAGGAGAGAGCGAGGAACATAGTGTCACGCGGAGCGGAAGAGGTAAACCCAAGAGCAGGCTCAGACGAGGAGACTGGGATGAGGTAACCAAGTTATATATTAAAACACTGGGGCGATTGAGTGCAGGCCAGGGGTAGCTCGTTCGGGTTGCTGGAAACCAGGTGCGGAGGCTGAAGCTGGAGCGAGAGGTGTGGGGACAGGGTAAGCAGGTTCAGAGGGGAATCCAAGGGAGCGTAGAGTGGGGAATCCAGGACAGAGTAGCAGGACTGACAAGAAGTCGGACTGGAGACAGGGACCAGAGTCAGAGCGGGCAGAACTGTAGCGGAGAGGAAAACAGCATCAGGCAAGGGAAAACAGAAACAAACGGCTAGAAACATGGACTGACTGGGCAAAGATTACAATCTGGCATTGTGGAAGTGGCATGACTGAGTATTTGAGAGGTCTTGATTATGGAACAGGTTGCAGCTGGTGGGGATCTGCTCTGACTCCAGCACACCTGTCTCCGCCCACACAATCACACACACACACACACACACACACACACACACACACACACACACACACACACACACACACACACACACACACACACACACACACACACACACACACACACACACACACACACACACACACACACACACACACACACAGAGGGAGAGGGGGAGAGCACTGGGGGAGTGGCAGCAGGTCAAGGAGACACCGGATGAGCACTAGAGAGCATGGCAGGAGCAGATGTGACACATAGAGAGAGAAACAGAAAACGAGAGAAGGGAGGGAGGGAGGGGATGGGACAATAGAGATGCACCAGAAGTAGATTGAAATGCTTCTCTCATGTCCCTTGAACCTCTCTGTCTATGTGCTAGCCAACTGATGAGTCCAGTTCTTGTTCATGCATCATCTGATTGGTGCACACATCATCCTCCTCCTTTGATGGTTGCCAAGCGATGAATCCAGACCTAATGAGGAATCCTTCTTCAGCCATCAATGGTCTCCATTAACTTCTCTGCGCTACGGATCCCTTTTACGGGATCATTTTCCTAAACAACCGCTAGAATTGCAGGGCGCCAAATGCAAAAATATTACTAAAATACACTGCTCAAAAAAATAAAGGGAACACTAAAATAACACATCCTAGATCTGAATGAATGAAATATTCTTATTAAATACTTTTTTCTTTACATAGTTGAATGTGCTGACAACAAAATCACACAAAAATGATCAATGGAAATCAAATTTATCAACCCATGGAAGTCTGGATTTGGAGTCACACTCAAAATTAAAGTGGAAAACCACACTACAGGCTGATCCAACTTTGATGTAATGTCCTTAAAACAAGTCAAAATGAGGCTCAGTAGTGTGTGTGGCCTCACGTGCCTGTATGACCTCCCTACAACGCCTGGGCATGCTCCTGATGAGGTGGCGGATGGTCTCCTGAGGGATCTCCTCCCAGACCTGGACTAAAGCATCCGCCAACTCCTGGACAGTCTGTGGTGCAACGTGGCGTTGGTGGATGGAGCGAGACCTGATGTCCCAGATGTGCTCAATTGGATTCAGGTCTGGGGAACGGGCGGGCCAGTCCATAGCATCAATGCCTTCCTCTTGCAGGAACTGCTGACACACTCCAGCCACATGAGGTCTAGCATTGTCTTGCATTAGGAGGAACCCAGGGCCAACCGCACCAGCATATGGTCTCACAAGGGGTCTGAGGATCTCATCTCGGTACCTAATGGCAGTCAGGCTACCTCTGGCGAGCACATGGAGGGCTGTGCGGCCCCCCAAAGAAATGCCACCCCACACCATGACTGACCCACCGCCAAACCGGTCATGCTGGAGGATGTTGCAGGCAGCAGAACGTTCTCCACGGCGTCTCCAGACTCTGTCACGTCTGTCACATGTGCTCAGTGTGAACCTGCTTTCATCTGTGAAGAGCACAGGGCGCCAGTGGCGAATTTGCCAATCTTGGTGTTCTCTGGCAAATGCCAAACGTCCTGCACGGTGTTGGGCTGTAAGCACAACCCCCACCTGTGGACGTCGGGCCCTCATACCACCCTCATGGAGTCTGTTTCTGACCGTTTGAGCAGACACATGCACATTTGTGGCCTGCTGGAGGTCATTTTGCAGGGCTCTGGCAGTGCTCCTCCTGCTCCTCCTTGCACAAAGGCGGAGGTAGCGGTCCTGCTGCTGGATTGTTGCCCTCCTACGGCCTCCTCCACGTCTCCTGATGTACTGGCCTGTCTCCTGGTAGCGCCTCCATGCTCTGGACACTATGCTGACAGACACAGCAAACCTTCTTGCCACAGCTCGCATTGATGTGCCATCCTGGATGAGCTGCACTACCTGAGCCACTTGTGTGGGTTGTAGACTCCGTCTCATGCTACCACTAGAGTGAAAGCACCGTCAGCATTCAAAAGTGACCAAAACATCAGCCAGGAAGCATAGGAACTGAGAAGTGGTCTGTGGTCACCACCTGCAAAACCACTCCTTTATTGGGGGTGTCTTGCTAATTGCCTATAATTTCCACCTGTTGTCTATTCCATTTGCACAACAGCATGTGAAATTTATTGTCAATCAGTGTTGCTTCCTAAGTGGACAGTTTGATTTCACAGAAGTGTGATTGACTTGGAGTTACATTGTGTTGTTTAAGTGTTCCCTTTATTTTTTTGAGCAGTGTATTTGTAATCATGCAATCACAAGTGAAATATACCAAAACACAGCTTAGCTTGTTGTTAATCCACCTATCATGTCAGATTTTGAAAATATATTTTACAGCGAAAGAAATCCAAGCTTTTGTGAGTGTAGCTTTCAATGCTACAACAGCTAGCCCCAATTAGCATGGTCACGAAAGTCAGAAAAGCAATAAAATGTATCGCTTACCTAAGATAATCTTCGGATGTTTGCACTCACGAGACTCCCAGTTACACAATAAATGTAATTTTTGTTCGATAAATATTACTCTTATAACAAAAAAACGCCATTTGGGTTGCGCGTTATGTTGAGAAAACTACAGCCTCGTTCCGGTCCTGAAAGGAAGATGAAAATTTCCAAACGTATCAGATTAAAAAATATTACTTAGAATATTTATAATCATGCAATCACAAGTGAAATATACCAAAACACAGCTTAGCTTGTTGTTAATCCACCTATCGTTTCAGATATTTTAAATATACCTTACAGCGAAAGAAATCCAAGCTTTTGTGAGTGTAGCTTTCAATGCTAGAACAGCTAGCCTTATATTAGCTTGGTTAGCTTGGTCACGAAAGTCAGAAAAGCAATAAAATTAATCGCTTACCTTTGATAATCTTCGGATGTTTCCACTCACGAGACTCCCAGTTACACAACAAATTTTATTTTTGTTCGATAAATATTACTTTTATCACAAAAAAACGCCATTTGGGTTTATGTTGAGAAAACAAAAGCCGTGTTCCGTTCGACAAATTCCAAAAAGTATCCGTAATGGTCGTAGAAACATGTCAAATGTTTTTTTATAATCAATCCTCAGGTTGTTTTTAACAAACATAATCGATAATATTTCAACCGGACCATAACCTATTCATTAACCTTTCTCGCTAGCGGAACACCCACAACATTCCGCTGTTCAAAAATATAAAATATTTTTTTGAAATATTTAACTTCCACACATTAACAAGTCCAATACAGCAAATGAAAGATAAACATCTTGTGAATTCAGCCAACATGTCCGATTTCTTTAATGTTTTACAGCGAAAACACAATATATATTTATGTTAGCTCACCACAATAGCCAAACACACAACGCCATGTTTTCACCGCAAACATACCTTTCACAAAACCCACAAATAGAGATAAAATTAATCACTGACCTTTGAACAACTTCATCAGATGACAGTCTTATAACATCATGTTATACAATATATTTATGTTTTGTTCGAAAATGTGCATATTTATAGGTATAAATCGTAGTTTTACATTGCAGCCACCGTCACAAATAGCACCAAAACAGCCAGAATAATTACAGAGAGCAACGTAAAATACATAAATACTCATCATAAAACATTTATGAAAAATACATGTTGTACAGCAAATGAAAGATAAACATCTTGTGAATCCAGACAATATTTCAGATTTTTTAAGTGTTTTACAACGAAAACACAATATATATTTATGTTAGCT
Organism: Salvelinus alpinus; assembly: GCF_045679555.1. Lineage (NCBI taxonomy): Eukaryota > Metazoa > Chordata > Actinopteri > Salmoniformes > Salmonidae > Salvelinus > Salvelinus alpinus. The sequence continues at coordinate 23,341,445 of NC_092103.1, read as the reverse complement.
CACCACAATAGCCAAACACACAACGCCATTTATTCACCGCTAACATAGCTTTCACAAAACCCACAAATAGAGATAAAATTAATCACTAACCTTTGAACAACTTCATTAGATGACAGTCTTATAACATCATGTTATACAATACATTTATGTTTTGTTCGAAAATTTGCATATTTAGAGCTACAAATCCTAGTTTTACATTGTGAAAATGGCGCCATAATGCACCAAATTGTCCGGAGATATTTTGGACAGTCACGTAATCTAACCAAAAAACTCATCATAAACTTTGCTAAAAAATACATGTTGTACAGCAAATGAAAGATACACTGGTTCTTAAATGCAACCGCTGTGTTAGATTAAAAAAAATAACTAGTACAACGTACAGCATGCAATATTCTGAGACAGCGCCCAGCCATTCTCCGCCATGTTTGAGCCAACATATTCCACAAAAATACGAAATAACATCATAAATATTCTCTTACCTTTGATGATCTTCCATCAGAATGTAGTGCAAGGAGTCCTAGTTCCACAATAAATCGTTGTTTTGTTTTAGAATGTCCATTTCTTCTGTCGAATTAGCAACTTTGGCTAGCATTGTGGAGCACACATGTCCATCAACTCTTGGCGCATGGAACGAAAAATTCCAAAAGTCACAATAAACATTGAATAAACTGGTCAAACTCAGTTGAAAATCCATCTTTATGATGTTTTTCTCATATGTATCCAATAATGTCGGAGACGGAGCATTTCATCGTATATACCTAATGCATTGCAGAAAACAATGTCGTGTTCCCTGGTGCGCAGCTGAATACTGCCAATAGGGCGGACCTGTCACTCCAAAAGCTCTCATTCGGTCTCACATCAAGCTCGACACCCCATTCAACATTCTACTGCCCGTTGACATCTAGTGGAAGGCGTATGAAGTGCATACAGATCCATAAATAAAAGGCAATTGAATAGGCAAGGCCTGACACAGAGCCCCATTTTCAGAATTTTCACTTCCTGTTTGGAAGTTTGCTGCCAAATGAGTTCTGTTTTACTCACAGATATAATTCAAACAGTTTTCTATCCAATAGTAATACTAATATGCATATTGTATGATCTAGAACAGAGTACGAGGCCGTTTAATTTGGGCACGATTTTTTCCCCCCAAAAAAACGCACTCACCACAGAGGTTACAGTCAATCTGTCACACCCTGGCCTCTGTTATATTGATTTTCTTTATTAGTTTAGTTAGGTCAGGGTGTGACATGGGATGTTTGTGTGTTTTGTCTAGTTTAGGGTGTGTGTATTGTTTAGGGGGTTTTGTATAGTGTATGGGGTTGTGTTCAGTAGAGAGGTTTAGGAAAGTCTATGGTTGCCTGGTTTGGTTCTCAATCAGAGACAGCTGTTTATTGTTGTCTCTGATTGGGAGCCATATTTAAGGCAGCCATAGGCTTTAGGTGATTGTGGGTAATTGTCTATGTTCTATGTTGCATGTGTGCACTTAGTTCGTTTTAGCTTCACGATCGTTTGTTTTTTTGTTCGTTTAGGAAGTGTTTGTTTTTCTTCATTAAAAGAAGATGGCTTTCTTTCACGCTGCGCCTTGGTCCACTCATTCGTCATATAACGGTCGTGACACAATCAAGTAGATTTCTAGCTTAGAACATAACACATTGTACCGGTAATAACATCTATGGTGGACTGCACTGTATCCTCCCTGACCTTCATTCTGCTCCTACTGAACTGGCATACATGTCAGTCAGCTTGTCCATCTCTCATGGGTGGATGGGTCAGTTTGACCCCCAGGCACTCCATGGAGCTTCTTAGCCTGCAGACAGGAGACTGACGGGGCTCATGGGGCCATAACAGGCATGCGACAGGCCCTTTTGATTCCTCACACTGGACAGACAGGTGAACTGAGGAGAGAGTAGACAAAGGGCTGTCCATAAGGGAATGAAGAGAGAGAGACAGCCTGAGATGGGAAAGGAAATTAGAGAGGGGGGAGAGAAAGGAAACAGAGAGAAAAAGTGAGATGGGGAGAGAGCGATAGAGAGAGAGAGAGACAAATATAAAAGAGAGAGAGGAACAGATAGAGGGACACAAAGGCAGGACGATATTCAATGAGTTTACAAAACATTAGGAACACCTTCCCTTTTGCCCTGGATTCTACTGTGTGTCCATATGATGACAGAAACTCAAGCAAGTTAATGAGCCGTAGCAATGTTTCATAGGGAGATTAATTTTGCATTACTGTTCTGCAAGTTGGCAAAGAAGGCCCATGTTTCCCAGCTACTGAAATATTCCCTCTTTTCCTTTAGCACTCACTTCTATCATCAAGTGCTTTGAGAGGCTATTTTAAGGCTACTGTCAACAACATCCGGTAAAATTGGAGGGCGCGCAATTCAAATAAATAATTGTAATATTAAACATTTATGAACATACAAGTATCTTATATCGGTTAAAAGCTTAAATTCTTGTTAATCGACCTGCATTGTGTGATTTACAATAAGCTTTACAGCGAAAGCTTACCATGCAATTGTTTGAGGACGGTGCCCCACATCAACATATTTTTCAATAAGCACAGGCTTCATAAAATCACAAATTGCAATTAAATAATCACTTACTTTTTGAAAATCTTCCTCTGTTTGCAATCCCAAGAGTCCCAGCTACAACATGAATTGTTGTTTTGTTAGATAAAATCCTTCTTTATTTCCCAAAAAGTCAGTTTAGTTGGCGCCATCGATTTCAGTAATCCACTCGTTCAACATGAAGACAAAGGAATCCAAAAAGCTTTGTTCAAACAAGTCAAACTACATTTCTATTCAATCCACAGGTACCCTAAAAAGTAAATAAACTATAATATTTCATAGGGAAAAAAGTATGTTCAATAGAAAAGTAAAATTAGCAAGTGCGCATCCTCTTCTTCGCACGCCCACAGACTGATTTTCCACTGTGACTCTTTGTACTAAAACTCCAAATGATTCCTCGTTTTGGAAGAAACAAGCCTGAAACCTTGAACAAATACTGTTTACATTTAGTGGAAGCCATAGGAATTGCAATCTGGGAGCTAGAATTGCATAGGACCCGTAGCTTTCCATTGTAAGAGCGTGTGATCTAAAAGAAAACCATCTGGTTGGTTTTTCTTCTGATTTTCTCCTACCATATTAATTATATTATAGTCTCATACATTATTTTAACATTTCAACAAACTTCAAAGTGTTTTCTATCCAATGATACCATTTATATGCATATCCTGGCTTCTGGGCCAGAGTAACAGGCAGTTTACTTTGGGCATGTCAGTCAGGCGGAAATTCTGAAAAAAGGACACGAGCCTGAAGAAGTTTCGATCTCTACCTTACCTGACACCCTAGACTTACTTCAAGTTACCGCTCTATAGATCCACAGATGATGCAATCGCCATTGCACTGCACACTGCCATATCCCATCTGGACAAGAGGAATACCTATGTAGGAAAGCTGTTCAGCTCAGCCTTCAACACCATAGTACCTTCCAAGCTCATCATCATGCTCGGGGCCCTGGGTCTGAACCCCGCCCTGTGCAACTGGGTCCTGGACTTCCTGACGGGCCGCCCCCTGGTGGTGACGGTAGGAAACAACACCTCCACTTCACTGATCCTCAACATAAGGGCCCCACAAGAGTGCGTGCTCAGCCCCCTCCTGTACTCCCTGTTCACCCATGACTGCATGGCCACACACATCTCTAACTCAATCATTAAGTTTGCAGAAGACACAACAGCAGTAGGCCTGATTACCAACAATGACGAGACAGCCTACAGGGAGGAGGTGAGGACTCTGGTGGAGTGGTGCCAGGAAAATAACCTTCTCTCCCAAAGTCAACAAAACAAAGGAGATGATCGTGGACTTCAGGAAAAAACAGAGGGAGCACAACCCTATCAACATTGACGGGACCGCAATGGAGAAGGTGGAAAGCTTCAAGTTCCTCTGCGTACACATCACTGACAATCTGAAATGGTCCACCCACACAGAGAGTGTGGTGAAGAAGGCGCAACAGAGCCTCTTCAAACTCAGGAGGCTGAATAAATTGGGCTTGGCCTTTAAGACCGTCACAAACTTTTACAGATGCACAGTCGAGAGCATCCTGTCGGGCTGTATCACCGCCTGGTACAGCAACTGCACCGCCCGCAACCGCAGGGCTCTCCAGAGGGTGGTGCGTTCTGCAGGACACCTACAGCACCCGATGTCACAGGAAGGCCAAAAGGATCATCAAGGACATCAACCACACGAGCCACAACCTGTTCACCCTGCTATCATCCAGAAGGCGAGGTCATTACAGGTGCATCAAAGCTGGGACAGAGAGAGTGAAAATGTGTTTCCCACCGTGAAGCATGGAGGAGGAATTGTGGCGGTGTGGGGGTGCTTTGCTGGTGATACTGTTGGTGAATTATTTAGAATTTTCTAATTCCTTGTTTAAAAAAAACATTTGGTTTATTGTATTGTTTCTAGATTTTACTGCACTGTTTGAGCTAGAAACAGAATAATTTTGCTGCACATGCGATAACATCTGCAGATCTGTGTACGCGACCAATAAAATTTGATTTGATTTGATTCAACTCCAACAGAAGCCTGTGTTTTACATCCCAAAGTAATCAATCCATTCAGTTTTCAAGAATTCAGAGTCCATTATCTCTTCTGTCCCCATCCAGCCCCAGAGGGAGCACTAAACAATGAGGACATTTTTGGTACATGCTTTCGTAAAGGTTCTTCTCAGTGGGAGAGAGGAAAGTGATGGTTGAATGGGTTGCTGCACCCAGCCGGGGGAAGTAACATGCAAGGAGACTGACTCACAAATGTCACTGTGAACAGGGAGAAAAAACACAATCAGAATTCAACCGCCTACTAGCACAATGGCCAGTGTTTATGGCTAAGTGAGATTGTAGTCTTTCAGTTTGGGATAAAAACAAAAGTGTGTCTTGGCGGCAGATGAATGGCATGACAATGGACCTCAGGATCTCTTCACGGTATCACTGTGCATTCAAATTGACATCGATAAAATGCAACAGTGTTCATTGTCCATTGCTTATGCCTGCCCATACCATAACCCCACCACCACCATGGGGCACTCTGTTCACAACGTTAACATCAGCAAACTGGCATCTGTCCGGTACGGTTAAAACCGGGATTCATCTGTGAAGAGCACACTTCTCCAGCGTGCCAGTGGCCATCAAAGGTGAGCATTTGCTCACTGAAGTCGGTTACGCAGAACTGCAGTCAGGTCAAGAGCCTGGTGAGGATGATGAAAAAGCAGGTGAGCTTCCCTGAGATGGTTATTGACAGTTTGTGAAGAACTTCTTCAGTTGTGCAATCCCACAGTTTCACCAGCTGTCTGGGTATCTTTTCTAAGACCATCCCGCAGGTGAATAAGCCGGATGTTGAGGTCCTGGGCTGGCGTGGTTACATGTGGTCTGCGGTTGTGAGGCCAGTTGGACGTACTGCCAAATTCTCGTAAACGACTTTGGAGGAAGCTCATGGTAGAGGAATAGACATTCAATTCTCTGGCAACAGCTCTGGTGGACATTCTTGCAGTCAGCATGCCAATTGCATGCTCCCTCAAAACTTGAGATATCTGTGGCATTGTATTGTGTGATAAAACTGCACATTTTAGAGTGGCCTTTTATTGTCCCCCTGCACAAAGTGCACCTGTGTAATGATCATGCTGTTTAATCAGTTTCTTGATATGCCACACTTGTCAGGTGGATGGATTATCTTGGCAAAAGGAGAAATGCTCACTAACAGGGATATAAACATACTTTTTTTGTTGCATTTGGACAATTTCTGGGATCTTTTATATCAGCTCATGAAACATGGAACCCACACTTTACATGTTTATATTTTTGTCCAGTATATATACAGTGGGGAGAACAAGTATTTGATACACTGCCGATTTTGCAGGTTTTCCTACTTACAAAGCATGTAGAGGTCTGTAATTTTTATCATAGGTACACTTCAACTGTGAGAGACGGAATCTAAAACAAAAATCCAGAAAATTACATTGTATGATTTTTAAGTAATTAATTTGCATTTTATTGCATGACATAAGTATTTGATCACCTACCAACCAGTAAGAATTCCGGCTCTCACAGACCTGTTAGGTTTTCTTTAAGAAGCCCTCCTGTTCTCCACTCATTACCTGTATTAACTGCACCTGTTTGAACTCGTTACCTGTATAAAAGACACCTGTCCACACACTCAATCAAACAGACTCCAACATCTCCACAATGGCCAAGACCAGAGAGCTGTGTAAGGACATCAGGGATAAAATTGTAGACCTGCACAAGGCTGGGATGGGCTACAGGACAATAGGCAAGCAGCTTGGTGAGAAGGCAACAACTGTTGGTGCAATTATTAGAAAATGGAAGAAGTTCAAGATGACGGTCAATCACCCTCGGCCTGGGGCTCCATGCAAGATCTCACCTCGTGGGGCATCAATGATCATGAGGAAGGTGAGGGATCAGCCCAGAACTACACGGCAGTACCTGGTCAATGACCTGAAGAGAGCTGGGACCACAGTCTCAAAGAAAACCATTAGTAACACACTACGCCGTCATGGATTAAAATCCTGCAGCGCACGCAAGGTCCCCCTGCTCAAGCCAGCGCATGTCCAGGCCCGTCTGAAGTTTGCCAATGACCATCTGGATGATCCAGAGGAGGAATGGGAGAAGATCATGTGGTCTGATGATACAAAAATAGAGCTTTTTGGTCTAAACTCCACTCGCCATGTTTGGAGGAAGAAGAAGGATGAGTACAACCCCAAGAACACCATCCCAACCGTGAAGCATGGAGGTGGAAACATCATTTTTTGGGGATGCTTTTCTGCAAAGGGGACAGGATGACTGCACCGTATTGAGGGGAGGATGGATGGGGCCATGTATCACGAGATCTTGGCCAACAACCTCCTTCCCTCAGTAAGAGCATTGAAGATGGGTCGTGGCTGGGTCTTCCAGCATGACAACGACCTGAAAGACACAGCCAGGGCAACTAAGAAGTGGCTCCGTAAGAAGCATCTCAAGGTCCTGGAGTGGCCTAGCCAGTCTCCAGACCTGAACCCAATAGAAAATCTTTGGAGGGAGCTGAAAGTCCGTATTGCCCAGCGACAGCCCCGAAACCTGAAGGATCTGGAGAAGGTCTGTATGGAGGAGTGGGCCAAAATCCCTGCTGCAGTGTGTGCAAACCTGGTCAAGAACTACAGGAAACGTATGATCTCTGTAATTGCAAACAAAGGTTTCTGTACCAAATATTAAGTCCTGCTTTTCTGATGTATCAAATACTTATGTCATGCAATAAAATGCAAATTAATTACTTACAAATCATACAATGTGATTTTCTGGATTTTTGTTTTAGATTCCGTCTCTCACAGTTGAAGTGTACCTATGATACAAATTACAGACCTCTACATGCTTTGTAAGTAGGAAAACCTGCAAAATCGGCAGTGTATCAAATACTTGTTCTCCCCACTGTATCTATTTTTTTTGTGGGGGGTAAAACCCATGTAATCTCTATTTGTGTTCCTTCCAGTGATAGCCCAGGTTACTATCATCCCTAAGGCAGCTCTATTCAAAGAATTCCATCTGTCGGGAAGAAGACAGGTATGTCAGAGTAACCCCTGGACCCCACATCCTAGGATAGAACAGGACAGTAAAGTACATTCTGATCACAAACACACCGCACAGGTCTGTCTCTGTCACTATAAAACCTGTTGTTGCCATTGTTACTCTTGCTCTTCACAGGTTGCAGAATGTTGATTACATACATTTCGCACCTTGCCAAGGTCTGGCATCACGTCCCCCCCCCCCCCCCCCTCTCCCCTCACCTCCCCATCCACTCGTCCCGTCTCAGCGAGCACTTCATTATGCTTTGCTACCAGCACTCCTCTTCATTTGTTCTCTGTGACCTCCGCACCACGCTCCATTCCCTTTAATCTTACTCCTATTTGTCTCATCGCCACCAAGCATGAACGGAAACATATTTAATAATGCAGGAAATACAGAAATGAGCAAAAACAAGATATATCATTTTTCACGGTTTTACACTGTACACATTTCATTCCACTATCAGATATTCTATTTTGCATGATGAGGAGAGAGCTATTTCAGAATGACAAGAGAGCTGCTGGAAAGGACTTTTTAATTAAAGAAATCAAGTGCTGTGACATAAGAATGGAGTCTTTCAGATGATAGTATTGCATAGATATTTTAGTATTTTAGATATTATTGTAGTGACATATCAAATATTAGCATGTAATGTAAGATGATTTTGATTATTTTATGTACAGTACAATAGAAACTCTACTTGAGTTTCTGCTGAATCCCCATGTGAGACCTGACGTAGGGACAGAAATAAGAGACTGCTCCAATAATATTGTGAAAGGGAAAAGACAAGTCATGACCTTAGTCAAAAAGCTCATATCACTGATGTTAGGAACTGCCTGTAAGTGTTCAAAAGTCCCTCCAAATAATATGAGGATGTTCGTTTAGGAGACTATACAGTATGTTATAGGGGTACTTTATTGATGACTTGTGCAGAGGATATTGGGACATTAGCAGGACTTGGATAGGCAGTTAGGTACATTGAACCAAATGGAACCTTTCACCCATATTTGGACCCCTGCTATAAAGAAGTTTACTCTCTCTCAATTTAAAAAAGTTTTTTTCCGGTTTTTCTGTCTCTCTTTCCGTTTCTCTCCGTTTTTTCCGTCTCTCTCTGTCTCTCTCTCTGTTTCTCCCCATTTTCTCTATATCTCTCTCTCCGTTTCTCCCCGTATTTGCATCTCTCTCTCTCCATCCGTTTTTCCGTCTCTCTGTTTTTTCCAGTGTTTCCGTCTCTCTCTCTTTCTCGACAGTGCTACAGTATATTGTCTGTACTAATGGGTTGTGCAGAGATGGTACAGCAAAATATGATGCATTATTGGCTTCCTTAACGCTATGTAACTACGAGTGTTAATGGCTGTATTCCTTCACAAATCTAAGGATTTAAATGTCCTAGATCATCACAAAGAAAATATAAAAGACCCCATTGACGGGTTTGTCAAGAGGAAAGAAAGCAGATGGGGCTTTATTATTGAACATTATGCCAGAGCATCAGCATGATATAAAAGCATGATCTACTTGCTTGGAAAACGCCTCATTCTGGACCATCTCCGAAGCTCACAGAAATACATGCATATCCTGTTAGCGTCTTGTATACTGTGTTGCTTCAGCAGTATGGGAAAAACATATGTGCAGACTGCAGAGTCTTATCTAGCCTATTTGATATAGTCTTATAGTGTTCGGAATAAGCAAGTGTTAAATATTAGTGTGTTAGAATCTGCATATTATTTCTGTATGTGTATGTCTGTCAGCCTACATAGGTTATGAGGATTTTGGAAGCTGACATACGTTTTGAAACTTTGAGAGTTTGACTATTGTCTCTCAGGTATACACTGTCTCTATCAAGATGGTGCCGATTGAGAAGGGTGACATCTTATGAGTTCCAACCCAACTTTGCTATATAGTGACTTTTATCGTATTTATCTTCACAGAAAGTTCATACTTTTATTACATATGACCGCCAAGCACTTCTGGACATTAGATCGACAGTTACTAACCTTGATTTTGACTTCAAATACAACTTCAACTATGACTCAGCTTATTCCACTGATAATACCTGACCCTATTCCTTTGTTCCATGGGCTACCAAAACAATGCAGGTGTAGACAATAACAGAATAAGATGGATGAACTTTGTTTGAGAGTTTCCTATCAGAGAGACTTGAATAGTTTAAATATTAAATGTCTTACTGAAACGTGGCTGGATGATGACGCTACGCACCTAGTACTCTGTGGTTCTCAATGCATACGGCGGCTTCGGGGAAGTTGACAGGAGGTTAAGTGTCTTTTTTCATAAAAAAACTGTTGTTCTGCTTCAAGTGTAAAAGAAATCTCTAGCTTTTACTCACCTGATATAGAATACCTCATAGTAAGCTGCAGACCCTTTTATCTACAAAGAAAATGTATGGGTCCATGGACAAACAAGAAACAGCTCACCCAGAGGCAGTGTTTCTGGTGGTCGGAAACTTGAACGCGGGGAGATTTAAAACCGTCCTACCTCACATCTACCAAAACATCTCCTGTGCCACTAGGGGCGCAAAAAACTCCAGACCACTTGTATTCTACCCAAAGAAACGCATACAAGGCCCTCCTTTGTCCCCTCTTTAGGCAAATCTGAATATGAGTCCATTCTCCTGCTTCCTGTTTACAAATAAAAGCTCAAACAGGAAATACCAGTGATGCGCTCAATACAGAAGTCGTCGCATGAAGCAGACGCAAGGCTACAAGACTGTTTTGCTAGTACAGACTGGGATATGTTCCGGGATTCATCCGATAGCATTGAGGAGTTTAACACAACAGTCACAGGCTTCATCAATAAGTGCAGCGACGATGTCGTCCCCACAGTGACTATAAGAACGTATCCAAACCAAAAACCATGGATTACAGGAAATATCCATGCTGGACTAAAGGCTAGAGCTACGACTTACAAGGAACAGGACATGGACATGGACGCATACAAGAAAGTCCACTATGACCTCTGGTGAGACGTCAAACATGCAAAAGGACTATATAGGTGTCACGCCTCCCGCCGAAGTTGGCTCCCCGCCACCGATCCCTTTTTCCGTTTCTGTTAGTTTAGTCTTATTAGTTGCACCTGTTCCTATTTGTGTTTTCTTGATTTTCTAGCCTATTTAAGCTTGTTAGGCCCGCTCTAGTTTGTGCGGGATTATTTTGTGTTCACGTTTAGTGTTGGCTGTGGTGTTGTGCTTCGGACCGTTTTTTACCATGTGTTTTGGGTTGGTCAGTGTTTTCCGCCCTGTGTTTGGGCATGACCGTTTGTGCCGGAATAAAAGTGCCTATTTTTCTTGAACCCTCTGCTCTCTGCACCTGACTCCTACCTTCCACTCCTATTCATCCATGACAATAGGAGGAAGGTGGAATCCTATTGCACTGGCTCTAACGCTCATCGTATGTGTCAGGGCTTACAGATGATAACTGATTACAAAGGGAAACCCATCCGTGAGTTGCCCAGCGATGCAGAACTCTCAAATGAGCAAAATGCCTTCGATGCGCGTTTCGTGGAATATAACACTGTGCCTTTCGTGAAAGCCTTTGTTTTTCCAGATGACTGTGTGATTTCGCTCTCCGTGGCCAATTTGAGCAAAACGCTTAAACAGTTTAACAGTTGCAGACGGAATACCAGAACGTGTTCTCAAAGCATGCGCAGACCAGCTGGTAAGTGTCTTTGCAGTCTGTAATACCAACATGTTTCAAGCTGACCACCATTGTCCCTGTTGCCAAAAACTCCAAAGTAACCTGCTTAAATGACTATTGCCTTGTAGCACTCACATCTGTAATTATGAAGTGCATTGAAAGGCTGGTCATGATACACATCAACACCATCATCCCAGACCCAGATGGTGAGGGTAGGCAACAACACCTCCGCCACACTGACGCTCAACACGAGGGCCCCTCAGCGGTGTGTGCATAGCCCCCTCCTGTACTCCTTGTGCACCCATGACTGTGTGGCCACGCACGAGTACAACACCATCATCAAGTTTGCTGACAACACGACGGTGGTAGGCCTGATCACCAACAGCAATGAATCAGCCTACAGGAGGAGGTCAGAGACTTAGTAGTGTGATGCCAGGACAACAACCTCTCCCTCAACTTCAGTAAGACCAAGGAGCTAATCGTGGACTATAGGAGAAAGAGGGGAGATCACGCCCCCATCCACAGCAGGTCGAGAGCTTCAAGTTCCTTGGCGTCCAGATCACTAAGGACTCAACATGGTCCACAAACACCCGCACAGTCGTAAAGAGGGCACTGCAGTGCATCTTCCCGCTCAGGAGGGTGAAAAGATTTGGCATGGGCCCTTGGATCCTCAAAACGTTCTACAGCTGCACCATCAAGAGCATCTTGACTGGCTGCATCACCACTTGGTATGGCAAATGCACCCCCCTTGACATCAAAACGTGCTACAGAGGGTGGTGTGGACAGCCCAATACATTACTGGGGCCGAGCTCCCTGCCATCCAGGTCCTCTATATCAAGCGGTGTCAGAGGAAGCCCCGAAAAATGACCAAAGACTCCAGCCACCCAAGCCATAGACTGTTCACTCTGTTACCAGCCGGCAAACGGTACCAGAGCATCGGCTCTCGGACCAACAGGCTCTGAGAAAGCTTCTATCCCCAAGCCATAAGACGGCTAAATAGCCAAACGTCTAAATAGTCAAGTAATGGTACCCAAACTATCTGCACAGACTTTGTCTTGCACTGACCCTACGCACACTCACTGGACCATATATACACAACATATACACACTCACTCACACACTACATTGACACTCCCACACAAAACCCACACACATTCACATACACTACATATGCAAACACAAATGACAAACACACGAATACAACACAACACAAACATAACACACATGCGCATACAACACAAAATTACGCAAACACACACACACACACACACACACACACACACACACACACACACACACACACACACACACACACACACATACACACATACACACATACACACATACACACATACACACATACACACACACACACACACACACATTTGCTGCTGCCACTGTTCATTATTTGACTCTTATTATTATCTATCCTGGTGCCTTGTCACTTTACCCTGCCTTCATATACACTGGTACCTTAAATACCTTGTACTTCTGCACACAAATCTGGCACTGGTACTCCCTGAAAATATATCTCAATTCTTGTTTATTTTATTTTATTCCTTCTGTCTTATTCCTCTTGTATTTTATTTTTTAAACTGCAAGGGCTCTAAATAACAATTTATTTGACATTTTTATTTAATTTAATTTATCTGCTCCACCAAGTGTAGTCCCATTGACTGCTGCTTCTATTGACATCTGGTAGCTCCTGCTGAGACTGGTCCCATCAATGCCTCTGCAAATGAAAGGCTTCCAAAATTCACCTGGATGGCAGAGGAACAAGTAAACAAACAAACGCAAGGAGACAAAGGGGTCGAATGGGGTTACACAACGGACCGCATTTATGAGTCCCTTTACGGCCTGGAAAAGAACTCTGAGCTGTTTTCAGAATATAGTACATTTTCTTTATTTTAATCATTTCAACTAATTCTTCTGCTCTATTTTAAACATTCTTATTGATGTTTTGATGCATGCATGGCAGGGCTAACGGAACATACTGGTTTGATGATTCAGTTATTACGAACCATTAGAGAGGTGTTTGATGCTAATGAATAAAGAGAGAACACCATTCCACAGTTAATTGTGTCCTTTGGTGCTGGCATGTTAGATTAATAAAGATATTTATCCTCACCAACATGGTGGACAGAGTCAGCCTTGATGGAATTCAACTACTGTGAGGCGACCTTTCTGGCATGGAACCTTTTTGTTAATTTGGAACACAATTAAAAAGTTAAACATCTCAAATCCATCACCTTCCCTAGCCCAGAGCGACCTTTTCCCTTCTATCAATAATCATGTTTTTAGATAAAATGACCATGTTGACTCATCCACTGTAGCTGGTCAGTTATTCAGTGTATGTATATTAGATGTGGTGTGGTCTTCTCTGGCTGTGACCTGCGGGGTTCGGATAGGCTGACAAATATAGAAATGGAGAGCTGTTAGTTTAAAGGTATAAAGATGAGACTGAAGCCCATACAAACCCATACTGAGATGCCCAGCCTCAAAAAATCACCCCAGGGCCTCTCTTCAGAATCTAACATATGTTTGTCACTAGTTACCACAGCCACAAAGTCAGAAGGCCCGCCTACTCTACCAATTAGATCAGGGCTCTACGCTAACTTTTTCCCCATTTTTTCCCATTGAAAAATGTTCTAGTAGCAGAGTTTATTAATAAACAATTTATACATACATATTTATACTGCATGTGTATAAATGCACTTGTGTATTCTGCCATTTTCTCTCAGACATGTTTGAGGAGCTATCCTCACTTAGCCTCACCCTGCAAAGTAATGACCTGATCCTCCCCCAAGCCACATCTTGAGTTGAAGAAGACAGTGACCAGACTAGAAGCACTAAAGCTTAGGGCAAAGGCAGGAGGCATGGTGGAGAAGATCCAGACCATGCTTGCTCAGCAGCAGGGTGATGAGAGAATATTCCAGGTGTGTTAGGATGAGAGCTTGTTAGGATGTAAGAGAAATCGATTATTAAAATCGATGATTAAGACAGATTCTCAGTGTGAGAATCAATGTATTCGTTGCCCAATTAGAACGATTTGAGGATAAGGAGGGAAATGCAGTGGAGAAGTCTTTTTTTTATGGGAGACAGACAAACGGCCAGAGCTTTCATTGTGTGTGTGTGTGTTATTTCTGTTAAAGGGTATAACACTGAAAGGGAATCTGAAAGGCTTCACAGACCTCACCAATCCCTAGCTGAAGCAGCACATGGAGGCGGCCATCAACAGCGTCCATTTTATAAGAGATTCCCAAAAATTGAAATATTCTAGGCATTTATATATAAACTCCAGTCGTACTTTATCAAAAGCCTTTTCAAAATCAGCTATGAAAACCAGGCCTGGTGTCTCCGATATTTCATAGTGTTCTATTGTTTCCAGTACTTGTCTTATATTATCTCCAATGTATCGTCCATGTAAAAAATCTGTCTGATTAGGATGAATAATATCTGACAATACTTTTTTAATTCTATGCGCCAAGCATTTTGCTAGGATTTTGGAATCACAACATCGAAGTGTAAGAGGTCTCCAATTTTTTTTATGGACTGGATCTTTATATATACCACTTGGGTCCTGTTTCAGTAATAATGATATCAGACCTTCTTGTTGCGTGTCTGATAATCTACCATTTATATAGTTGTGGTTAAAACAAGCTAATAATGGTCCTTTGAGTATATCAAAAAAAGTTTTGTATACTTCCACTGGTATGCCATCCAGCCCTGGAGTTTTCCCAGCCTTAAAGGCCCCAATTGCATCAAGCAGTTCCTCCTCTGTAATTTGGCCTTCACATGAGTCTTTCTGTACAGATGTTAATTTTACATTATTATTAGGAAAAAAATCCATACAATTAGTTTCAGTTAGTGGAGATGGAGGAGCCTGAACCAAACATATTCTTAAAGTATTTGACTTCCTCTTTCAAAATATAATTTGGTGAATCATGCGTGACTCCATCATTTGTAACAAGTTTTAATAAAACAATTTTGGTAGCATTTCTATATTGAAGATTGAAAAAGAATTTGGTGCATTTTTCCCCATATTCCATCCAGTTCGCCTTATTTTTATAATATATTACACTGGATCTTTCTTGAATAAGTTCCTCCATTTCTTTTCGTTTTTCCTCTAACTTATTCTGTGCCTCTATGGTACCGTTTTTATTGCTATCTAACTATACTATTAGTCCTTCAATTTCCTTTGTTAATATGGACTCTTTTGATCTAAACTGCTTTTGTTTTATAGATGAGTACTGAATTGCATTGTCTCTAAAGGCACATTTAAAAGTGTCCCATACAATAAGGGGATCTGCTGAACCTATGTTATGTCTGAAAAAGTCAGTTATAAATTATTCTGTCCTAGTTCTAAACAATTTATCATCTAGTAGGCTTTGATTAAATTTTCAATATCCTCGGCCACGTGGAAATTCTGTAAGAGTAATATATATGCCAATTATATGATGATCCGACCGCATTCTGTCCCCAGTTTATAATTGGCTCATTCATCCCCCTCCTCTCCCCTGTAACTATTCCCCAGGTCGTTGCTGCAAATGAGAACGTGTTCTCAGTCAACTTACCTGGTAAAATAACGGTAAAATAAAAAAAATAAAAAAATTAACACTTTTTAAACTTTTGGTGCCAGAGAGAATGGTATAAGAAAGTAGTCAAGACGACTAGCTTGATTAAGCCTCCGCCATGTATATCTCACTAGGTCAGGGTATCTAAGTCTCCATATATCCACTAATTCCAATATATCCATGACATTCATGATTTCCTTAAGTGCCTGAGGGTGATAGTTTGTAGTGTGATTTCCTTTCCGGTCCATAGAGGTATTTAAGACGGTATTAAAATCTCCTACCATAATAATAGAGTCTAGTGTTGCTTGTAGAGTTGATAAAGTCTTATATATATTTTCAAAGAAGCTTGGATCATCATTATTCGGACCGTATAGGTTAACTTCTTTGGTATAGGGGGCAGCATTTTCACTTTTGGATGAATTTCGTGCCCATAGTGAACTGCCTCCTACTCTGTCCCACATGCTAATATATGCTTATTATTATTACTACTATTTGATAGAAAACACTCTGAAGTTTCTAAAACTGTTTGAATGATGTCTGTGAGTATAACAGAACTCATATGGCAGGCAAAAACCTGAGAAAAAATCCAAACAGGAAGTGAAAATTCTGAGAGTGGTCGTTGTTAAAGTCATCGCCTATTCAATTCCCTGTAATATATGGATCTGTTTGCACTTCATACGCCTTCCACTAGATGTCAACAATCAGTAGAACGTGGAATGAAGCTAATGTTGTGTTGTGGGACCGAATGGGAGGTGTTTCAGTCAGTGGTCTGGCAGAGTGCCAGTTCTTGGTCACGCGCTTTCCTCATTATATCGTCATGCGTTCCATTACTTATAGAGACTGAAAAGAATTCTCCGGTTGGAACCTTATTGGATATAAATGATAACAACATCCTGAAGATTGATTCTCTACAAAGTTTGACCAGTTTATTCGACCTGGAATATAACTTTTTGAAGTTTTCGTCCGACGTTTGCCTGCATCTGCGCGAGCGTTTGGACACGTGTACTACACATGCTAGCAAAATTGGCTAATTGGACATAATTAATGGACATTATGGAACAAAACAACGATTTATTGAGGAACTAGGATTCCTGGCACCGCATTCTGATGAAGATAATAAAGGTAAGGGAATATTTATGATGTAAATTCGTATTTCTGTTGACTCCAACATGGCGGAGAAATGTTGTTACATCTGAGCGCCGTCTCAGATTATTGCATGGTGTGCTTTTTACGTAAAGTTTTTTTTAAATCTGACACAGCGGTTGCATTAGGAACAAGTGTATCTTTAATTATATGTAAAACATGTATCTTTCATCAACGTTTATGATGAGTATTTCTGTTATTTAACGTGGCTCTCTGTAATTACTCCGGATATTTTGGAGGCATTTCTGAACATGGCGCCAATGTAAACCGAGATTTGTGGATATAAATATGCACATTACTGAACAAAACATAAATGTATTGTTTAACATGATGTCATATGAGTGTCATCTGATGAAGATGTTCAAAGGTTAGTGATTAATTTTATCTCTATTTCTGGTTTTTGTTACTACTATCTTTTGCTGGGAAAATGGCTGTTTTTCTGTGGCTATGTACTGAGCTAACATAATTGTTTGGTGTGCTTTCCCCGTAAATCCTTTTTGAAATCAGACATGTTGGCTGGATTCACAAAATGTGTAGCTTTAATTTGGTGTCTTTCATGTGTGATTTCATGAAAGATTGATTTATTATAGTAATATATTTGAATTTGTCGCGCTACATTTTTTCTGGATTTTGGCCTATCCTAGAGAAGTTAATAAGCCATATCTGTTTATTGTCCAATAACATATTTAAAATAATCCATCTACCTTGAGGATCTGTTTGGACAATTTGCACATTTGGATCAAAATTATTGTTAATTAAAACCATCACCCCTTTTGAATTTATTTGCCCATGGAAGAAATATATTTCGCCCCCCCAGTTCTTTTTCCACTAAACTTCATCTAAAACTGTTGAATGGGTTTCCTGTAAACAATAGATATTATATTCCTTCTCTTTTAGCCAGGTAAATACTGATCGTCTTTTCTTATTATCTGCTAGGCCATTACAATTGTAACTGGCTATACTTATTTCACCACTTACCATAATGAGACACAACTTTCAATTATCTAAATATATGTTTGTATTTTATCTAAATATATGTTTGTAAACGTACCATTAAAAAGTACCATGATGATTGAGTGTCTATATAGCTGTACCATGATATTTGCATTTCTACTAAGTAAACCTCCAATTGGTCCCTACTATTCCACCCGCTAAAAGCCCTCCTCATCCCGAGTTGGGTTGTCATCCCAATGCCCGGCAGACCACCCTCGACCCCCTGTATCCCATAGCCCATAACCGACTGGGATCCATCCTTTGAAAAGAGCACACAGTGCCATTTACCGAATTGAAGTAGATCAACTGCCAAATGCATTTCCATCGCCCTCACCTCGATTTGTATTATATATAGCTGTGGATCATCCTCTATTGTCCCTAACATCTTTTACTCCTTCGCAACAGTTGTGGGATACACACATACACCCACACCCACACACACTCAACCCTTACCCCCACACAACCATAAGCTCACTTTCTCAACAATTGCACCAACCCAGAGCCCAACTCAAGATAGGTCTTGATTTACAAATGCACTTGCAGTTGCAGCTGCATGAGAAGGCCTGCAAGACCGCGCAAAAATAGGCAAACATTTTTAGATTTTATTTACCATTGTCACATCCTAGATGATGGGGGTCAAATGTACACCTTTTCCCTGAAACACCCACAATACGGTCACCCGTATTGACCATATTCCCAAGCATCTCCATGCTGTCCGACTTTGATTTTGTGCCACCAGGGTCACAATAATATACCCCCTCTCTGAATATCTGAGTGTGACCCCCCCATGGGTTACTGCAGCTAGTGTTGCCAGCACTGCCACTGCCTGGGTGGGGGCACGCCACCGTAATCCCCACCGGCTAGGTACAAGCTCGTCAAGGTTCTCATTAGCAGCTTTGAGAATTTCCTTGTGTAGTATGCTCTCCCTTTAGGGAGCTTTGGCTTTGCAGGACCAACCCTGCCAAGCAGGCTCAGAATCTTAAGGAGGCAGTGCTGCTCTTGGTCTCTGACCTCATTTTGGCTGCATACAGACCGCTTACAGCAGGCACATAAAACAGTTAGAGACTTGTGGATATATTGAAGCAACATCTCAAGACATCAGTCAGAAAGTTAAAGCTTGGTCGCAAATGGGTCTTCCAAATGGACAATGAACCCAAGCAGACCTCCAAAGTTGTGGCAAAATGGCTTAAGGACAACAAAGTCAAGGTATTGGAGTTGCCATCACAAAGCCCTGACCTCAATCCTATAGAAAATATGTGAAAAATATACTGAAAAAGTGTGTGCGAGCAAGGAGGCCTACAAACCTGACTCAGTTACACCAGCTCTGTCAGGAGGAAAGGGCCAAAATTCACCCAACTTATTGTGGGAAGCTTTTTGAATGCTACCCGAAATGTTTGACCCAAGTTAAACAATTTAAAGGCAATGCTATCAAATACTAATTGAGCGTATGTAAACTTCTGACCCATTGGGAATGTGATGAAAGAAATAAAAGCTGAAATAAATCACTCTCTCTATTATTATTCTGACATTTCACATTCTTAAAATAAAGTGATGATCCAAACTGACCGAAGATAGATAATTTTTGCTAGGATTAAATGTCAGGAATTGTGAAAAAATGAGTTTAAATGCATTTGGCTAAGGTCTATGTAAACTTCTGACTTCAACTGTATGTGCCTTTCTAAATCATGTCCAATCAATTGATTTTACCACAAGTGGACTCAAGTTGTAGAAACATCTCAAGGATGATACGTGGAAACTGCCATGGTTCCACCTGTCACCAGAGGGTGGCAGAGACCGTCTTAGAGACATTAACTTCTTTCAGCTAGGGGGCAGAATTTATGTTTGGAAAAATAACGTTCCCAAGGTAAACGGACTATTTCTCAGGTCCAGATGCTAGAATATGCATATAATTGACAGATTAGGATAGGAAACACTCTAAAGTTTCCAAAACAGTCAAAATATTGTCTGTGAGTATAACAGAACTGATTTTGCAGGCAAAAACCTGAGGAAATCCAACCCGGAAGTGCCTTTTATTTGGAAAAATCCCTGTTCCGTTGCCTGCCAATCCTCCATTTAAAGGGGTATCAATCAGATTCCTTTTCCAATGGCTTCCTCAGGCTGTGACCAGGCTTTAGACATAGTTTCAAGCTTTTATTTTGAAAAATTAGCGATATTTTTCTAAAGTAGTCAGGTGTCCTTTGATTAGTTCCTGCACGCGAGAGATGTAGCTCGACATTTTCTTTCTCTGTAGTATTGAATAGCTGTCCGGTTGAAATATGATCGATTATGTATGTTAAAAACAACCTGAGGATTGATTATAAAAAACGTTTGACATGTTTCTACGAACATTACGGATACTTTTGGGAATTTTCGTCTGCCTTTCAGGACCGGAACGAGCCTGTGGTTTTCTGAACATAACGCGCAAACCAAATGGAGGTTTTTGGTTATAAAACTAATCTTTATCGGACAAAAAGAACATTTATTGTGTAACTGGGAGTCTCGTGAGTGCAAACATCCGAAGATTATCAAAGGTAAGCGATTAACTTTATTGCTTTTCTGGCTTTTGTGACCAAGCTAATTTGGGGCTAGCTGTTCTTACTGTTTTGTCTAGTGATTGATAAACTCACAAACGCTTGGATTGCTTTCGCTGTAAAGCATATTTTCAAAATCTGACACGATAGGTGGATTAACATCAAGCTAAGTTGTGTTTTGGTATATTTCACTTGTGATTTCATGATTATAAATATTTTTAGATTTTTTGGGGGAATTTGGCACTCTGCAATTCAGCGGTTGTTTACGAAAATGATCCCGCTAAAGGGATCCGTGCGGCAAGAAGTTAACGACACTCAGGTGTATTCTATCTACTCAGTATGATTTACCTGTTTAAAAAAGGTGTGTTTTCTGTTGTCCTTTACAGAAACTTGAATTGTTTACCATGTGCGTTTGTTTCCTGAGAGAGTTTTTGAGACTTCGTTTTTGTTGTTTTTCTAGTGTACTGTGATCCTACGGCTACCATTTCTCAGTAAAGTATTTATGTTAATCCTTAACCACTGATTCCTCGTCTGGTGTCTTCTCTGCACCTGGTGTCTTCTCTGCACCCACCTAAACATGGACCCAGCAGAGATCAACCAGATCAAGAAGGTTGTTACCCACCAAGGAGCACTGCTGGGCGGCAGCAAGAACAACTCTTGCAGATATCAGAAACACTCCGGGCACTTACTGACTCCCTCCAACCACAGTCCAACCCCAACCCAGGAGGAGCCAATGCTCAAGTCTCATCACCCAGTGCTACAGGCGTCGCCGTAGTTCCTCCAGGGTCTGAATAGTTATGTAAATGAGGAATTTAAATGTTTTATTATAAATTTGCTAAAATGTCTAAACCCGTTTTTGCTTTCTCATTATGGGGTATTGTGTTTAGATTGCTAAGGATGTTTTAAAAATGTAATCCATTTTAGAATAAGGTTATAACCTAGCCAAATGTGTAAAAAGTCATGGGGTCTGAATATTTTCCGAATGCACTGTATTTTATATTGTTGACCTTTATATTGTTTCATACCAGCCTTTGGTAGGAATCAAACTCTGTTGGGAAAGTAAAAATCTTCCATTCACTGGTGTTCCGTTTCAAGTTGTGGGCACGAAGAAGGCAGGGCTATCTTAAGTTAAATAAATAAATGACTATAGGAAGTGCCTAGGTGCCAAATAAAGGGTTGAAGTTTTCATCTTAAATCAGCCAATTTCAAGAATTGTTTTTTACTAGTACTAGTGCAAACATCGTGATAAGCTTGCAAGCTGAGTTTGAATAAGACATCCGATTACCACTTTGCATTTAGAACGGTTGGTTTTATTATAGCTAATAAAAAATAAATAATTGATGGATCACTAGAAAGAAGAATGTCTCTCATTTGCCCCTGCAAGCCGATCGGCATGCCCATCATCACACTCCCTCATCTGATTGGTTAAGTTGTGGCTTTGGTAACTAGTGACGACCCTTACATACAGTGCCTTCAGAAAGTATTCATACCTCTTGACTTATTCCACATTTTGTTGTCACAGCCTGAATTCAAAATTGATTACATTTATTTTTTTCTCACCCATCTACACATGATACCACATAATCACGAAGTGAAAACATGTTTTTAGATGTTGGTGCAAATGTATTGAAAATTAAATACAGAAATATCGAATTTACATAAGTGTTCACAACCCTGAGTCAATACTTTGTAGAAGCACTTTAGGCAGAGATTACATCTGTGAGTCTTTTTGGGTAAGTCTCTAAGAGCTTTGTACAATATTTGCCCATTATTCTTTTTAAACATTTTCAAGCTCTGTCAAATTGGTTGTTGATAAATTTTAGAGAGCCATTTTAAGTCTTGCCATAGATTTTTAAGCTGATTCAAGTCATCTGTAACCATGCCACTCAGGAACATTCAATGACATCTTGGTAAGCTACGTTAGTGTAGATTTGGCCTTGTGTTTTAGGTTATTGTCCTGCTGAAAGGTGAAATCGTCTCCCAGTGTCTGTTGGAAAGCAGACTGGGACCAGGTTTTCCTCTAGGATTTTGCCTGGGCTTATAGCTGTATTCTCTTTCTTTTGATCTAAAAAACTCTGTAGTCCTTGCTGATGACAAGCATACCCGTAACATGATGCAGCCACCACCATGCTTGAAAATATGAAGAGTAACACTCAGTGATGTGTTTTATTTTATTTGCCCCAAACATAACACTTTGTGTTCAGGACAAAAGTACATTTATTTGCCACATTTTATTTCAGTATTACTTAACTTCTCTAGGATAGGGGGCAGCATTTTCACTTTTGGATAAATAGCGTGCCCAATTTCAACTTCCTTCTACTCATCCCCAGAATATAAGATATGCATATTATTAGTAGATTTTGATAGAAAACACTCTGAAGTTTCTAAAACTGTTTGAATCATGTCTGTGGGTATAACAGAACTTATGTAGCAGGCAAAACCCCGAGGACTAACCATTCAGATTATTTTGTTTTTGAGGTCACTGTTTGTTCAATGAGTTTTCAATGGGATACTACCTTACCGCTTACTAGCTTACCTACCGCTTCCACTGGATGTCACCAGTCTTTGGAAATTGGTTGAGGTTATTCCTTTGTGCAATGAAGAAGTACGGCCATCTTGAATCAGTGTAACATTATGTGTACTGTTTGAGAGTTGCGCAAGACTAGAAAAGTAGCGTTAGATTGTTGTCCTCCTGTATTGAAAACAGATAGACCCGTCTTCAATTTGATCGATTATTAACGTTTAAAAATACCTAAAGTTGTATTACAAAAGTAGCTTGAAATGTTTTGGCAAAGATTACACGTAACTTTTGAGATATTTTGTAGTGACGTTGCGCAAATTGGAAGCTGTTTTTTTCTGGATCAAACGCGCCAAATAAATGGACAGTTTGGATATATATGGACGAAATTAATTGAACAAAAGGACCATTTGTGATGTTTATGGGACATATTGGAGTGCCAACAAAAGAAGATCGTCAAAGGTAAGGCATGATTTATATTTTATTTCTGTGTTTTGTGTTGCGCCTTCAGAGTTGAAATATGCTACACTCTCTTTGTTTACTGTTGTGCTATCATCAGATAATAGCATCTTATGCTTTCGCCGAAAAGCCTTTTTGAAATCTGACATGTTGGCTGGATTCACAACGAGTGTAGCTTTAATTTGGTACCTTACATGTGTGATTTAATGAAAGTTTGATTTTTATATAATCTTATTTGATTTTGGCGCTCTGCATTTTCCCGGGCTTTTGGCCAAGTGGGACCAAGCGTCCCACATATCCCAGAGAGGTTAAGTGCCTTGTTGCAAACAGGATGCATGTTTTGGAATATTTGTACTCTTTACACACTACCTTCTTTTCACTCTGTCATTTAGGTTAGTATTGTGGAGAAACTACAATGTTGTTGATCCATCCTCAGTTTTCTCATATTACATTCTATAAACTATGTAACTGTTTTAAAATCACCATTGGCCTCATGTTGAAATCCCTGAAGTTTTCTTCCTCTCCGACAACTGAGTTAGGAAAGATGCCTGTATCTTTGTAGTGACTGGGTGTATTGATACACCATCTAAAGCCTAATTGATAACTTCACCATGCTCAAAGGGATATTCAGCATCTGAAATCGATGCCCTTTGCGAGGCATTGAAAAACCTCCCTAGTGTTTGTGGTTGGATCTGTGCTTGAAATGCACTACTCTACCTTACAGATAATTGTATGTGTGGGATACATGGGGTAGTTATTCAAAAATTGTGTGAATACTTTCTGAAGGCACTGTATTCATCAACCAATACATGTTCCCTGCCCACAGTACGCTTTCTCACAAACGTCTTGAAATTCCTGTCCTCTTTTAAAAAGGACAATAGCCAGGAACACATTGATAATGAAAAGCAGTTGCTGTAAAGCACCTGAGAGTTTAATGACATAAATTGTATAATTGTACACGGCATTAGAATTGAATTGCCTTGTCTCGTACCCAGAGCACAGTTTCACATGGGAGGAAAAGTAGCTGAGTGCAATAGCAGGTTGTGATAAGGTGCGTCTCGGTGAGAGGTGTAGGAGTCAGGCGCAGGAGGGCAGGGATTTCTGAGAAGCGTGTTTAATATATAATATTATATATATATATAGTCCATCAATACAAAATTGCCACAGACGAAAATCCAAAACTACGCTCTCCCACGGACCCAGAAACTCGTGCCAACACACGGAGGAACAACCACAGTTCTGACACTACATACAAGTGCCAAAAAAATGTGAAAACAAAACAGAAACTCGTGCCAAACGCACAGAGGAACAAACTCAGTTCCGAAACGGAACTACACGTGCGTAATAACGAAAACAAGAAGCATCAAAGATAAACGATCGCAAATACACACAAGCTTAATCCCGCACGAAATAAGGCAGGTAACAGGTGCCCTATATACACACAGAAATAAACGCAATTGAAACCAGGTGTGAAAATGAACGCAGACAAAACAACCAGAAAAGGAAAAAGGGATCGGTGGCGGCTAGTAAACCGGCGACGCCGTGCGCCGCCCGAACAGGGAGAGGGGTTATCTTCGGTAGAAGTCGTGACAGTACCCCCCTCCTGACGCGACGACGCCGGCCTCGAGGACGACCCGGAGGACGAGGCGCAGGGCGATCCGGATAGAGGCGGTAAAACTCCTTTAGCATAGGTGGATCCAGTACGTCCTCCACCGGCACCCAGCATCTCTCCTCCGGACCGTACCCCTCCCAGTCCACGAGGTACTGAAGACCCCCACCCGACGCCTCGAGTCCAGTATGGACCGAACTGCATACGCCGGCGCCCCCCCGATTTCCAGGGGGGGCGGAGGGATCTCCCGCACCTCATCTTCTTGAAGCGGACCAGCCACCACCGGCCTGAGGAGAGACACATGAAACGAGGGGTTAATACGGTAATAAGGGGGGAGCTGTAACCTATAACACACCTCGTTTATTCTCCTCAGGACTTTGAATGGCCCCACAAACCGCGGACCCAGCTTCCGGCAGGGCAGGTGGAGGGGCAGGTTTCGGGTCGAGAGCCAGACCCAGTCCCCCGGTGTGTACACTGGGGCCTCGCTGCGGTGGCGGTCGGCACTGGCCTTCTGCCGCCCTTCGGCCCGTTTAAGGTACCCGTGGGCGGCCTCCCAGGTTTCCCTTGAGCGTCTCACCCAATCGTCCACCACAGGAGCCTCGGTCTGGCTCTGATGCCATGGTACCAGGACCGGCTGATAACCCAACACACATTGGAAGGGCGACAGGTTCGTAGAGGAGTGGCGGAGTGAATTCTGGGCCATCTCTGCCCATGGGATGTACTTCGCCCACTCCCCTGGCCGGTCCTGGCAATACGACCGCAGAAACCTACCCACATCCTGGTTCACTCTTTCCACCTGCCCATTACTCTCGGGGTGAAACCCAGAGGTAAGGCTGACCGAGACCCCCAAACGTTCCATGAACGCTTTCCACACCCTGGACGTGAACTGGGGACCCCGATCAGAAACAATATCCTCAGGCACCCCGTAGTGCCGGAAGACGTGAGTAAACAGGGCCTCCGCCATCTGTAGGGCTGTAGGGAGACCGGGCAAAGGGAGGAGACGACAGGACTTAGAAAACCGATCCACAACGACCAGGATCGTGGTGTTGCCCTGTGATGGTGGCAGATCGGTCAAGAAGTCAACCGACAGTTGTGACCAAGGCCGCTGTGGAACGGGAAGGGGTTGTAACTTCCCTCTGGGCAGGTGCCTAGGAGCCTTGCACTGAGCGCACACTGAGCAGGAGGACACATAAACCCTCACGTCCTTGGCCAAAGTGGACCACCAGTACTTCCCACTAAGACATCGCACCGTCCAACCAATCCCCGGGTGACCAGAGGAGGGGGACGTGTGAGCCCACCAAATTAGCCTGTCTCTAACCTCCAGCGGAACGTACACCCGTCCCGCTGGACACTGTGGTGGAGTAGGCTCAACACGCGATGCTCGCTCAATGTCTGCGTCCACCTCCCACCTCACAGGTGCCACTAGACAAGAAGCCGGGAGGATGGGCGCAGGATCGATGGCCCGCTCCTCCGTATCATATAGTCGGGACAGTGCGTCTGCCTTAGTGTTCTGGGAGCCTGGTCTATAGGAGATGGTAAACCTAAATCGGGTGAAAAACATGGCCCACCTTGCCTGACGAGGGTTCAGTCTCTTCGCTGCCCGAATGTACTCTAGATTACGGTGGTCAGTCCAGATGAGAAAAGGGTGTTGGGCCCCCTCAAGCCAATGTCTCCACACCTTCAGGGCTCTGACAACAGCCAGCAACTCCCGATCCCCCACGTCATAGTTTCGCTCCGCCGGGCTGAGCTTCCGAGAAAAGAAAGCACAGGGGCGGAGCTTCGGTGGCGTACCCGAGCGCTGGGAGAGCACGGCTCCAACCCCAGCCTCGGATGCGTCCACCTCCACTATGAATGCCAAAGAGGGGTCCGGATGCGCCAGCACGGGAGCCGAGGTAAAAAGAGCCTTCAGGCGACCAAAAGCCCTGTCCGCCTCAGCCGACCACCCCAGACGCGCCGGCCCCCCCTTCAGCAGTGACGTAATGGGAGCAGCCACCTGCCCAAAACCCCGGATAAACCTCTGGTAGTAGTTGGCAAACCCTAAGAACCGCTGCACCTCCTTTACCGTGGTTGGAGTCGGCCAATTACGCACGGCTGCAATGCGGTCACACTCCATCACCAACCCTGATGTGGAAATGTGATACCCAAGGAAGGAGACGGCCTGTTGGAAGAACAAGCATTTCTCAGCCTTGACGTACAGGTCATGCTCCAACAGTCGCCCAAGTACCTTGCGCACCAGAGACACATGCGCACCAGAGACACATGCGCGGCGCGTGTAGCGGAATAGACCAGAATGTCATCGATGTAAACCACCACACCCTGACCGTGCAGGTCCCTGAGAATCTCGTCTACAAAAGATTGGAAGACTGCTGGAGCATTCTTCAACCCGTACGGCATGACGAGGTACTCATAATGGCCGGATGTGGTACTAAACGCTGTCTTCCACTCATCTCCCTTCCGGATACGCACCAAGTTATATGCACTCCTGAGATCCAGTTTTGTGAAAAACCGTGCTCCATGAAATTACTCAATCGCCGTGTCAATGAGAGGTAGCGGGTAACTATACCCCACTGTGATGGAATTTAGACCTCTATAGTCAATACACGGACGCAGACCTCCCTCCTTCTTCTTCACAAAAAAGAAACTCGAGGAGGCAGGTGAGATGGAGGGCCGAATGTACCCCTGCCCCAGAGATTCAGATATGTATGTCTCCATAGCCACCGTCTCCTCCTGGGACAGGGGATACACGTGACTCCTGGGAAGTGCAGCGCCTACTAGGAGATTTATCGCACAATCCCCTCGTCGATGAGGTGGTAATTGGGTCGCCTTCTTTTTACAGAAGGCGATAGCCAAATCGGCATATTCTGAGGGAATGCGCACGGTGGAGACTTGGTCTGGACTCTCGACCGTTGTAGCACTGATGGAAACTCCTACACACCTGCCTGAGCACTCCTCTGACCACCCCTGTAGAGCCCTCTGTTGCCACGAAATCCTGGGGTTGTGACGGGCCAACCAGGGGATCCCCAGCACCACCGGAAACGCAGGAGAATCAATGAGGAAGAGACTAATTCTCTCCTCATGACCCTCCTGCGTGACCATGCCCAGTGGAGCCGTGGCCTCCCTGACTAGCCCTGACCCTAATGGTCGGCTATCTAAGGCGTGCACTGGGAAGGGTTTGTCAAGCTGAACAAGGGGGATCCCTAATCTGTGCGCTAAACCGCGGTCAATAAAATTCCCCGCCGCGCCTGAATCTACTAGCGCCTTATGCCGGGAAAGAGGGAAAAATTCAGGAAAAACAATCCATACATACATGTGACCAACAGGGGGCTCTGGGTGAGCCTGGTGCCGACTCACCTGAGGTGTCCGAGCAGTGCTCGGCCTGGCGTCTCGACTCCCTGGAGGACCCCCCCAGCACCGGTCAGCAGTGTGCCCTCTGCGACCACAGCTGGCACAGGAAAGGCCCCCTCCTCCGGTCGCCCTCGCTGCAGCACCTCCTAGCTCCATGGGTGTTGGAGTGGTGGAGCTGGGGAATGGAACTGACAGAGCCCGATCTGGACGTCCGCGGGTCGCCAGCAAGTTGTCCAACCGAATGGACATGTCGATCAACTGGTCCAAGGAGAGGGTGGTGTCTCTACAGGCCAGCTCCCTACGGACGTCCTCACGCAAACTACACCTATAGTGATCGATCAAGGCCCTGTCGTTCCATCCCGCGCCAGCGGCCAAGGTCCGGAACTCTAGAGCAAAGTCCTGAGCACTCCTCTTCTCCTGCCTCAGATGGAACAGCCGTTCACCCGCCGCTCGACCCTCAGGTGGGTGATCGAACATGGCCCGAAAGCGGCGGGTGAACTCTGGGTAGTGGTCCCTCGCCGAGTCAGGATCGTTCCATACCGCGTTGGCCCACTCCAGGGCTTTACCGGAGAGGCAGGAGACGAAGGCGTTCACGCTCTCACCTCCCGAAGGAGCCGGACGAACGGTCTCCAGGTATAGGTCCAGCTGGAGTAAGAACCCCTGGCACCCGGCCGCCGTCCCATCGTACTCCCTCGGGAGGGCGAGTCGAATCCCACTGTGCTCAGGCAAGGAAGGAGAGGGTAGTGGTACTGGTTGGGGTGTGGCTGATAAAGGTGTGGGAAGGCCACCTCTCTCCCATCTCTCCATCGTCGCCATCACCTGATCCATGGCGGTCCCCAGCCGGTGTAACACTGCCGTGTGGTGTTGAACTCGCTCCTCCACGGACCCTGGGAGTGCGTCGGCTCCTGCTGACTCCATACTATTTTTGGTGCGGGATTCTGTGATAAGGTGTGTCTCGGTGAGAGGTGTAGGAGTCAGGCGCAGGAGAGCAGGGATTTCTGAGAAGCGTGTTTAATATATAATATTATATATATAGTCCATCAATACAAAATTGCCACAGACGAAAATCCAAAACTACGCTCTCCCACGGACCCAGAAACTCGTGCCAACACACGGAGGAACAACCACAGTTCCGACACTACATACAAGTGCCAAAAAAAATGTGAAAACAAAACAGAAACTTGTGCCAAACGCACGGAGGAACAAACTCAGTCCCGAAACTAAACTACACGTGCGTAATAACGAAAACAAGAAGCATCAAAGATAAACGATCGCAAATACACACAAGCTTAATCCCGCACGAAATAAGGCAGGTAACAGGTGCCCTATATACACACAGAAATAAACGCAATTGAAACCAGGTGTGAAAATGAACACAGACAAAACAACCAGAAAAGGAAAAAGGGATCGGTGGCGGCTAGTAAACCGGCGACGCCGAGCGCAGAGCGCCGCCCGAACAGGGAGAGGGGTTATCTTCGGTAGAAGTGGTGACACAGGTGGAGGAAGAAAGGGTCTTGCATGGGCAGGTGCATGTGTGCACACTCAAGGTTCAAAATAATGGTAGGCTAATAGTAATGGTGAAGCGAGATCAGGCCTTTCCTTTGAGGAGAAGGGGAGCTGGTAAATATCAATCGCCTTTTTGAGTCGTTTGGTCCAATCACAGCGTAACAGCAGTGTGGAAGCCAGTAACCTGCCAGAGGCATCGGGGGACTGTTAGGCTGCTGTTGGTTAGCCTCTACTTTTGATTTATTTCTCTTTCACAATTAAATGGGCTCTGTAAACATAACGATAAAGACAAGCCAAGTCTGTGGCCTCCTCTAACTCCCCTCCTACACCCCTCATGGGCCTGGGTCGGTGCAGCCCACCACAAGTCAGACAGGAAGTAATTACTGGCATAACAGGAAGAGACCACTGCTGCATACGACCCTCAACAGGGATGCACTGACTGCTGTAAACGATTCCAACGAATTATGAGTTTGAAATTATTTATTCTTGCTCACAGATGAAAATGAAGAAATGCAGAATTTATATTACTAATAATTGCAAAGCACTTTTAAAATACATAACACAATACGTGACATAAATAGAATATCGTGCCATTGTAGGACATTTTTCATGATGGAAAGAAATTTTAATATTAAAATTTGATTTACATTTTTTGGGGGGGAGAACCATTTAAGAGCTAGAGTTATTATATAGTCTGATAGCAGTGATTAGAGTGGCGTTTCGCAGGCGGTTCGTATGGGCAGTTATACAGGACAGTTTTACAGGACAGTTTTACAGGACAGTTTTACAGGACAGTTATACAGTACAGTTATACAGGACAGTTATACAGGACAGTTTGTGGCTGTTTCTCAGAAGCCTGGTGGTGCAGTTTCCTCTTTTTGGAGGGATCAGGAATAACGAACAGGCAGACATCCTAATATGGCCTTGTCTGTTCAGTGACCGCAGATCGACATACGGGTTTGGTTAACTTCTTGTCAATAGGGGGGCGTTAACCAAGAAACAACTTCATCAGATGACAGTCTTATAACATGTTATACAATACATTTATGTTTTATTCGAAAATGTGCATATTTGAGGTATAAATCATAGTTTTACATTGCAGCCACAATCACAAATAGCACCAAAACAGCCAGAATAATTACAGAGAGCAACGTGAAATACATAAATACTCATCATAAAACATTTATGAAAAATACATGGTGTACAGCAAATGAAAGATAAACATCTTGTGAATCCAGCCAATATTTCCGATTTTTTATGTGTTTTACAGCGAAAACACAATATGTATTTCTATTAGCTCACTACAGTAGCCAAACACACAACGCAATTTACTCCCCGCAAAAATAGCTTGCACAAAACCGACAAAATAGAGATAAAATTAGTCACTAACCAAGAAACAAATTCATCAGATGATCAGATCAGATGATCACATTCGAAAATGTGCATATTTAGAGCTACAAATCCTGATTATACATTGTGAATACGTAGCATCGATTCACCAGAATAGGACTCAACATTTTACACAGAAATACGAAATAACATCATAAATGTTTTCTTACTTTTGCTGAGCTTCCATCAGAATGTTGTACAAGGAGTCCTTGGTCCAGAATAAATCGTTGTTTAGTTTTAGAATGTCCATTTCTTCTGTCGAATTCGCGCCACAATGCTAGCCAAGGTTGCTAACATTCCCACCCTCTCTTGACGCAAAGAACGGAAAACTCCAAAAGTCCCAATAAACGTTGAATAAACTGATAAAACTCGGTTGAAAAAACCTACTTTATGATGTTATTATCATATGTATCAAATAAAATCAGAGCCGGAGATATTCGCCGTGTAAACCGAACGCTTTTCAGAAGACAGTGTCGAGCTCCGCCGCGCGCCTTCTAAGACAAAGAAATTCCGGACCTGTCACTCCAAAAGCTCTTTTTCGGCCTCAGATCGAGCTAGACACCCCATTCCACCTTCCACTGCCTGTTGACATCTAGTGGAAGGCATATGAAGTGCATGCATATCGATAAATAAAAGCCAGTTGAGGCAGGCCCTGGAACAGAGCCTCGTTTTCAGATTTTTCACTTCCTGTATGGAAGTTTGCTGCAAAATGAGTTCTGTTTTACTCACAGATATAATTCAAACAGTTTTAGAAACTTGAGAGTGTTTTCTATCCAATAGTAATAATACTATGCATATTGTATGATCTAGAAAAGAGTACGAGGCCGTTTCATTTGGGCACGATTTTTTAGAAGTTAATCCCACCACAGTGTCCGATTTCAAAAAGCTTTACGACAAAAGCATACCATGCGATTATGTTAGGTCAGTGCCAAGTCACAGAAAAACACAGCCATTTTTCCAGCCAAAGAGAGTCACAAAAAGAAATATAAAAAAAATTAATCACTAACCTTTGATGATCTTCATCAGATGACACTCATAGGACTTCATGTTACACAATACATGTATGTTTTGTTCGATAAAGTTCATATTTATATCCAAAAATCTCAGTTTACATTGGCGTGTTATGTTCAGTAATATTTTGCTGCCAAAACATCCGCTGATTTTGCAGAGAGTCACATCAATTTACAGAAATACTCATCATAAATGTTGATGAAAATACAAGTATTATACATGGAATTAAAGATATACTTCTCCTTAATGCAACCGCTGTGTCAGATTTCAAAAAAGCGCACCATGCAATAATCTGAGTACAGCGCTTAGATACCCGCCATGTTGTTGAGTCAACAGAAGTCAGAAATAGCATTATTAATATTCACTTACCTTTGATGATCTTCATCAGAATGCACTCCCAGGAATCCCAGTTCCACAATAAATGTTTGTTCGATAAAGTCCATCATTTATGTCCAAATACCTCCTTTTTGTTTGCGCGTTTAGTTCACAAATCCAAATTCAAGAGGCGCAGGCACTTAGTCCAGACGAAAAGTCTAAAAAGTTATATTACAGTTAGTAGAAACATGTCAAACGATGTATAGAATCAATCTTTAGGATGTTTTTTTTTAGGATAAATCTTCAATAATATTCCAACCGGACAATTCTTTTGTCTTTAGAAAGGAAAAGGAACGCAGCTAACTCTCACGGGTGCATGCCTGACTGAGCTCATGGCATTCTGCCAGACACCTGACTCAAACAGCTCTTATTATCTCCCCCTTCACAGTAGAAGCCTGAAACAAGATTATAAAGAATGTTGACATCTAGTGGAAGCCGTAGGAAGTTTTACACTGTATATTGGATAGGCAAAGACTTGAAAATCTTCCAACCTCAGATTTCCCACTTTCTGGTTTGATTTTTTCTCAGGTTTTTGCCTGCCATATGAGTTCTGTTATACTCACAGACATCATTCAAACCGTTTTAGAAACGTCAGAGTGTGTTCTATCCAAATCTACTAATGATATACATATCTTAGCTTCTGGGCCTGAGTAGCAAGCAGTTTACTCTGGGCACCTTATTCATCCAAGCTACTCAATACAGCCCCCCAGCCATAAGAAGTTAACAGAGTTTGAGTGATTGGGTTGCTGTGGCTGGAACAGCCTGATGATGCATCATCGGGGCTGCACTATCGATTTCCTCAAACTCAGAAAGTGAATGTTATTGCTTTGGGCGTTTGGATGTTGAGTTTCTACACTTAAAACCATGTTCTGTGTTCGACCGCGCTGGCTGGTAGTGAGGAGGCAAGGCAGTGGTCATTTTTCACTCGCTATCTGAGAACAGTGTTCGGTGTGAGTGGAGCAGTGGAGGTGTGTGAGGAGATTGTAGTAGATGGCAGTCAAGCGTAGCATGCCAATAAATGAATCTGTCCTGAAGAAAAGGGCATTCGTCAGAGCCGTGCTAAAACTGTGAATGCAGAGCTGCCGCCCTCCACCCAGTTGAAAGGCCAAAAAAAAAAAAAAAAAAAAAGGTTATTAACCAGCAGAGAGAGCGAGAGAGAGAGAACGGACACGCTGGGGTGTGATTAAAACTCACCTCTCCAAGTCCAACCTGTCTCTGTGGACTGGCCAGCAGTACAAACTGCCCTGAGCTGCTCAGACTGCTGTCAATTACAAGAAATG
This sequence comes from Salvelinus alpinus, assembly GCF_045679555.1. Lineage (NCBI taxonomy): Eukaryota > Metazoa > Chordata > Actinopteri > Salmoniformes > Salmonidae > Salvelinus > Salvelinus alpinus. The sequence goes on along the minus strand of NC_092103.1, from coordinate 23,307,456 downwards.
TCAGACCAAGTCCAAATCTATACGATATTACGTCTGTCACCATCTGTACCTGTAACTATGTGATATTGCATTTGTCCCCACTATATGGCATTACATCTGTAACCATTAATATAAAATAACAAACAATTTTGACAATGACAACCGAGACTATCAATGGTACTGTAATAGAGGATGTAATGATCAATTATAGTAATAGGAAGAGGTTTAATGTCATGAGTGCATGTTGATGCATAAAATATAGGCCAATGTGAATTAATTCAAATCAAAGACTTCCAGGAAACATTTTATTGGTATTCAAAGGTCAGAGTTTTATACAGCGTGTTGGTCTAATCTTGGATGCTGATTGGTTAAAACTCTAAGTACCCATAGAGTTTTAAACATACTGTCGAGACCCACCCTCTACACACACCCAGTTCACTTGCACTCACTCATCTTTTGAATAACTTAGGTTCTCAGCCCTTTACATTGCTCTCAAATAGTTCTGTAGAGACAGGAACAAACAGTTGAGGAGTGTTGATTGTGCATTTAGATAAAACATCCTCACGGGGGGGGGGCGGGTTGGGGGGACTGTGTCTTATGAAACATTCTCGTTTCATTAAAAACTCACCACCCCTTACATGCATACTTCCTCAACCTAAACCGTTTCCTGGGTGAGAGGGCACCATGCCCCTCATTTTTCATAGCATGTTGTACTGATCTTACAAACATTCTCGGATCAGAAAAAAAAGCTTCAATATTAACTTTTTTTCCCCTTGGTCTCATTCAGGAACCTTGTCAGTTCCCTCAACGTGTACTTTGACCCCTCTGCTTGACTGGCTGTCAGCTCCGAACCCATTGAAGTGGAGTCTGAAAAAAGGCCTCCTCATCATCCTCTTCCTCAGACTCACTTTCCTCCTCATCTCCCATCCTGACCACCTGCCCTTCCTCTCTGGTCAGGGCCTCCCCCCCAGCACCAGGCAAAGGTTCCTTGGTGCCTTTGACCACACCAGCCTCTCCCCTCCCACCTCCTTTCTTCTCCCCCGTTTTCCATTTCTGCTTGACAAACCCCTAGTGTCTTACACTTCCCCCACTATACTCTCCTCATTCACTAGCATAACCTGACTAGGCCCAGCCTCATCTACACCACCATACACAGCCTGACTAGGCCCAGCCTCAGCTACCCCACCATCTCTAGCCTGACTAGACCCAGCCTCAGCTACACCACCATCCATAGCATGACTAGGCCTAGCCTCAGCTACCCCACCATCTCTGGCATTACTAGGCCCAGCCTCTGCTGTCTGCGTCTCATTGCCCCCTGCACACTGACCTCGATTTTCACCACTGGCGCTTGTACCCTCACTTTGTCTACGGCCTTTATGTGGGCACGCAAAGCTCTTATGCCCCAAATCCCCACATTCAAAACACCGTAGACTATCTGTGCTGGCAAACCCTTCGTAGAGGCCCTCCCCTTGCCTCACTTTAAAATACACATTTAGCTGTTGCTCGTTGTTATTCAGAAACATAAACACTTGCCTCCGGAACGAAACAACGTGCTTAACGGCATCTGCCTGAAAACCTGCCGACAGTACACGAAAACCGCTAGCAAAGTTAACAAAATGACTCAGCTCTTTCCTGATTTGAAAATCTAAATATGCTCTTTTCATGAACACAACCACAGCTTTGTTCATTCTGGAAGCAGAATGTATAAATTCAGCTCCTACCTGTTCACCGACTGCGAGCAGAACCTCCTCCACTTGATCTCCAATCTCAGGAACACACCTGAATCCATGCTGTATCGACAGCGTCTCCTCCGCGCTAGGCTGAGAAGCCATCGCGCACACCACACCTTCCAAAACCCAGGAAACTAAATCTGTCCTCTTCCACCCTAACTGGGTGCCCTCCACACCAAACACTCAAACTCCAAAAATCTCCAGAGGAGGCAGACGAGGAGGCGGAGAATTATTCGGCATGGCGAAACATGGTCCCAGTCTGAGTGTTCTATACTTTAATTGCTTTCTGGGCACTTTTGTATGGAGAATTATGTAAAGCAGATTGGCGAGCAAAATGAGGGCGAGTTTGAAGATTCTGGGAGTCAGAGGAAGTCTATTTAGGTGAGATAAAAGTGATATTTGTTTGTTTCCTACACCTGTGTAGCATGAAAATGGTTGAAGGTGATTAAACAGTCATCCAGCGTATAGGCGTCTGCACGGCAATTAATGTAATGTGATACGATATATACTGAACCCTCATTGAGAAGGGAGGACAGGAAGTGAATAGAAATCTCTGTTGGAGTATTGATAGAAATCCACTGCTCAATAGAAACAAAAAGGCTGCTGGAAACATATACAACAGAGTTAAATTGGATCACAATCCGTTGGGTAATGCTGAATTCATTCTGCCAAGTGAGATTCTGATGCTGATACCAGATCCCATTGACATTTCAAAAGCTTATTATTTTCTCACACAACCAAATGTATCATCTGCTGTCAGAATTCTCCATGACTAGCAGTGTATTGGAGTAGGACAACATATTAATATCAAAAGAGCTAATTATCAATGGTGCCCACGATGCATTTATGAAATTGTATGCTATTTACCCAGTACGGAAATCAAAATGGCACTTAAATAAACTGCAGTAATTAGTGTAATTAGTTGATATTTTACTACTCATACAAGCGCAGACACACACACACGCAAACGCACACACAGGCACACACAGCAACTTCATTAGCAGTGTGTTTGAAAGAAAATGCTAATTAAAAACACATCTCAAGGCATCCTCCCGTGGGCGCTGAGCAGGTGTCTTAAAGCTACTAGTGCTTGGCGATTGTACTTTACTGTTCCCATTGCCTGGCAACGCGTTGGTCCCTGAGTAGCAGATAGAATGGATGTGGATTTGTAATAAATCTCTGTGTACTTACGAGGTGTTAGTTAAAGATGCCACAAGCCACAGAAACCAAATTAGTACCCAACCTGTGAGTGTCTCTGCTTGTTGCTCGAAGGGCAAAAAACAGCCCTGCTGGATTAATTCCGGATAAACTCTCCGGATTATCATGCAGTATCTGAGTGATGTGTCACGAGTCCTGAAATAATAAACAGGCCCCTCCTGGGATGAGCCCATCTTAATTGGAAAAGGATACCAGAAGGTGAATCATGCATGTAACTTCTAATCACCTGCTGTCTTCATCAACCGCTCTTTTACAGTGGAGGAACGAAATGTGTGTCTGTTTTAAAACGTGTTAAGTCTTTCTCTCTCATGGAGTTGACTGTGCTGGTTTACCTTGAACCAATATTGTCCAGACTGGATTATTGAGGAGAGATAAATAGGGAGAGGTTTATTTCCCCTCTTTCTCTTATATTATATACAATTTATGTGACACAAACATCATGAAATATTCAGAGATCTCCTTATTTCTTCACAAGCAGCGCTAAACAGCACGTATTCATAGATGCATTTGTAGGTCTCCAGAGCCATATAGATGAAGACCCTGCTGACCACAGGATTGAACCTCAATTTGTCATGACAAGTAATAAAATGATTCATCCCACTGGGCACAGATGTCAGTTCAACATCTAGTTTTGATTTATATTTGATTGAGTTGTCAACTAACAGGAATGACGGAGTCCATCTAAATTCTTGGCTCTTGGACTCTATCCACGCATTTCAAGGCTGCGTTGAGACAATGATTTATCAATGATCCAAGCCCAGCTCAGATAATCCCTACCATTGTGTTGAGTTGTCGAAGTGCTGCTGCAAATTAACATTATCCCAGGGGTGTTGGCAGACACAATGTAAGTAACTTAATTGATGTCCCTCTAACTGCCCTGAATGCCTCTGTTGACCCTACAGCTATTGTATGCAGTAATCACGTGCCTATGAACCATAGTTATACTGTTAGCACTGAGGCGGTGTGCCCTAGTAGGAAGTCCACTGTGTGCAGCTCACCCTGCACTATCAGCTCAAACATAGATAACATGACCTTGTCTACTTCTGATAAGCTTCCCAGTAAAACAATAAAAACAATCAAGCGTTCCAGAAAAGTGCTTAAAATAGCCCACATTAACATATGTAGCCTAATAAAGAAGGTTCATGAAATCAATAACTTGCTAGTAACAGATGACATCTCAAACTCACTTAGATAATACATTTGATGATACAGTGGTAGCAATACATGGTTATAACATCTACAGAAAAGACAGAAATACCAATGTTGCGGTCTGTATTCAGAACCACATTCCTGTCAAGCTTAAAGAGGATCACATGTTAAATACTGTTTAACTTCTTTGATATAGGGAGCAGCATTTTCACTTTTGGATGAATTGCATGCTCATAGTGAACTGCCTCCCTCTCTGTCCCAAATACTAATATATGCATATTATTATTACTATTGGATATAAAACACTATGAAGTTTCTAAAACTGTTTGAATGATGTCTGTGAGTATAACAGAACTCATATGGCAGGCAAAAACCTGAGAAAAAATCCAAACAGGAAGTGAGAATTCTGAGACTGGTCATTGTTAAACTCATCGCCTATTCAATTCCCTGTAATATATGGATTTGTTTGCACTTCCTACGCCTTCCACTAGATGTCAACAGTCTGTAGAACGCTGAATGAAGCCTATACTGTAATGTGGGACCGGATGGGAGGTGTTTGAGTCAGAGGTCTGGCAGATTGCCAGTTCTTGGTCATGCGCATTCCTCATGATATCGCCATGCGTTCCATTACTTATAGAGACTGAAAAGAATTCTCCGGTTGGAACCTTATTGGATATAAATGATAACAACATCCTGAAGATTGATTCTCTACTAAGTTTGACCAGTTTATTCGACTTGTAATATAACTTTTTGAAGTTTTCGTCCGACGTTTCCTGCATCTGCGCGAGCGTTTGGACACGTGTACTACACATGCTAGCAAAATTAGCTAATTGGACATAATTAATGGACATTATCGAACAAAACAATGATTTATTGTGGAACTAAGATGCCTGGCAGTGCATACTGATGAACATAATCAAAGGTAAGGGAATATTTATGATGTAATTTCGTAATTCTGTTGACTCTGAGCGCCGCCTCAGATTATTGCATGGTGTGCTTTTTACGTAAAGTTTTTTTTTAAATCTGACACAGCGGTTGCATTAAGAACAAGTGTATCTTTAATTCTTTGTAAAACATGTATCTTTCATCAAAGTTTATGATGAGTATTTCTGTTATTTGCCGTGGCTCTCTGCAATTACTCCGGATATTTTGGAGGCATTTCTGAACATGGCGCCAATGTAAACCGAGATTTGTGGATATAAATATGCACATTATTGAACAAAACACAAATGTATTGTGTAACATGATGTCCTATGAGTGTCATCTGATGAAGATCATCAAAGGTTAGTGATTTATTTTATCTCTATTTCTGCTTTTTGTGACTACTATCTTTTGCTGGGAAAATGGCTGTTTTTCTGTGGCTATGTACTGAGCTAACATAATTGTTTGGTGTGCTTTCCCTGTAAATCCTTTTTGAGATCAGACATGTTGGCTGCATTCACAACACGTGTAGCTTTAATTTGGTGTCTTTCATGTGTGATTTCATGAAAGATTGATTTTTATAGTAATATATTTGAATTTGGCGCGCTACATTTTTTCTGGATTTTGGCCAAGTGGGACGCTACCGTCCCACCTATCCCAGAGAAGTTAAGTAATATGGCTATAGGTTCATCAGTCTCACCGAAAGCCCATTCTTGTGGGAAACTTCTACAGACCACCAAGTTCTAATAGTCAGTATCTGGATAATATGTGTGAAATGCTTGATAATGTATGTGATATCAACAAAGAGGTATATTTTTTCTGGGTGATTTCAATATTGAATGGCTATCATCAAGCTGCCCACTCAAGAAAAAGCTTCCAACCAAGTTCCAAAGGCTGGGCCTAATGTAGTGTATAAGAGGTCATACAATAAGTTTTGTAGTGATTCCTATGTTGATGATGTAAAGAATATTTGCTGGTCTGTGGTGTAATGAGGAGCAACCAGACGCTGCACCTGACACATTTATGAAATTGCTCATTCCAGTTACTAATAAGCATGCACCCATAAAGAATAGAACTTTTAAATCCCCTTGGATTGATGAAGAATTTAAACATTGTATGGTTGAGAGAGATGAGGCAAAAGGAAAGGGCAAAGAAATCTGGCTGCACATCCAATTGGCAAATATACTGCAAATTGAGAAATCATGTGACTATCATGTGTGTTTGGCTATTGTGGTAAGCTAATATAATTCTATATTGTGTTTTCGGTGTAAAACACTTAAAAAAACGGAAATATTGGCTGGATTCACAAGATGTTTATCTTTCATTTGCTGTACACCATGTATTTTTCATAAATGTTTTATGATGAGTATTTATGTGTTTCACGTTGCTCTCTGTAATTATTCTGGCTGCTTTGGTGATATTTTTGATGGTAGCTGCAATGTAAAACTATGATTTATACCTCAAATATGCACATTTTCGAACAAAACATAAATGTATTGTATAACATGTTATAAGACTGTCATCTGATGAAGTTGTTTCTTGGTTAGTGACTAATTTTATCTCTATTTGGTCGGTTTTGTGATAGCTACCTATGCGGTAGAAACATGGTGAAAATATGCGGTTGAGTCTTTGGCTATTGTGGTTAGCTAATAGAAATACATATTGTGTTTTCGCTGTAAAACATTTTAAAAATCGGAAATGATGGCTGGATTCACAAGCTGTTTATCTTTCATTTGCTGTATTGGACTTGTGATTTCATGAAAATTATATTATATGATATCCCTGTCCCGTTAGGCTAGGCTATGCTAGTCAGCTTTTTTGATGAGGAGGATCCCGGATCCGGGAGAGAGAAGTGGTAGAGGTTTTAACTGATTTTTGTACTCTGATGTCCTTGGGTAGGCGGAGGGAGTCTGGAAGGGCATCTAGGAATCTTTGGGTTGTCTGAGAATTTATAGCACAACTTTTGATGATCCTTGGTTGGGGTCTGAGCAGATTATTTGTTGTGATTGCAAACGTAATAAAATGGTGGTCCGATAGTCCAGGATTATGAGGAAAAACATTAAAATCCTGTCACGCCCTGACCGTAGAGAGCTTTTTATGTCTCTATTTTGGTTTGGTCAGGGTGTGATTTGGGTGGGCATTCTGGGTGGGCATTCTGTATTTCTTTGTGTTTGGCCGGGTGTGGTTCTCAATCAGAGGCAGCTGTCTATCGTTGTCTCTGATTGAGAACCATACTTAGGTAGCCTTTTTCCCACCTGTATTTGTGGGTAGTTGTCCATGTATAGTTCCCTGTGAGCACTACGTTGGCTTCACGTTTTCGTTTTGATGGTCATTGTTTTGTTGGCGACATCTTAAAATAAAGAAGTATGTACGCTCACCAATCTGCGCTTTGGTCCACTGTTTCGACCTTAGACGATCGTGACAGATCCACAACATTTATTCCACGGGACAAAACTAGGTCCAGAGTATGACTGTGGCAGTGAGTAAGTAGGTCCGAAGACATGTTGGACAAAACCCACTGAGTCGATGATGACTCCAAAAGCCTTTTGGAGTGGGTCTATGGACTTTTCCATGTGAATATTAAAGTCACCAAAAATGGGAATATTTTCTGCCATGACTACAAGGTCCGATAGGAATTCAGGGAACTCAGTGAGGAACGCTGTATATGGCCCAGGAGGCCTGTAAACAGTAGCTATAAAAAGTGATTGAGTAGGCTGCATAGATTTCATGACTAGATGCTCAAAAGACAAAAACTTAGTTTTTTTGTGTAAATTGAAATTTGCTATCGTAAATGTTAGCAACACCTCCGCCTTTGCGGGATGCGCAGGGGATATGGTCACTAGTGTAACCAGGAGGTGAGGCCTCATTTAACACAGCAAATTCAACAGGCTTATGCCATGTTTCAGTCAGGCCAATCACATCAAGATTATGATCAGTGATTAGTTCATTGACTATAACTGCCTTGGAAGTGAAATATCTAACATTAAGTAGCCCTAGTTTGAGATGTGAGGTATCACAATCTCTGTCAATAATGGCAGGAATGGAGGAGGTCTTTATTCCAGTGAGATTGCTAAGGCGAACACCGCCATGCTTAGTTTTGCCCAACCTAGGTCGAGGCACAGACACGAGCTCAATGGGGATAGCTGAGCTGACTACACTGACTGCGCTATTGGCAGACTCCACTAAGCTGGCAGGCTGGCTAACAGCCTGCTGCCTGGCCTGCACCCTATCTCATTGTGGAGCTAGGGGAGTTAGAGCCCTGTCTATGTTTGTAGATAAGATGAGAGCACCCCTACAGCTAGGAAGGAGTCCATCACTCCTCAGCAGGCCAGGCTTGGTCCTGTTTGTGGGTGAGTCTCAGAAAGAGGGCCAATTATCAACAAATTCTATCTTTTGGGAGGGGCAGAAAACAGTTTTCAACCAGCGATTGAGTTGTGTGACTCTGCTGTGGAGCTCATCACTCCCCCTAACTGGGACGGGGCCAGAGACAATTACTCGATGCCGACACATCTGTCTAGCTGATTCACATGCTGAAGCTATGTTGCGCTTGGTGACCTCTGACTGTTTCATCCTAACATTGTTGGTGCCGACGTGAATAACAATATCCCTATACTCTCTACACTCACCAGTTTTAGCTTTAGCCAGCACCATCTTCAGATTAGCCTTAACATCGGTAGCCCTGCCCCCTGGTAAACAGTGTATGATCGCTGGATGATTCGTTTTAAGTCTAATACTGCGGGTAATGGAGTCGCCAATGACTAGGGTTTTCAAATTGTCAGAGCTAATGGTGGGAGGCTTCGGCGTCTCAAACCCCGCAACGGGAGGAGTAGAGACCAGAGAAGGCTCGGCCTCTGACTCCGACTCGCTGCTCAATGGGGAGAACCGGTTGAAAGTTTCTGTCGGCTGAATGAGCGACAACGGTTGAGCATTCCTACAGCATTTCCTTCCAGAAGCCATGAGAAAATTGACAGGCTGCGGGGACTGTGCGAGGGGATTTATACTACTATCTGTACTTACTGGTGGCACAGATGCTGTTTCATCCTTTCCTAGACTTAAATTCCCCTTCCTAACGATTGTGTCTTAAGCTGGGCTTGCAGCACATCTATCCACGCCGTAAGGCGATCGTTCTCCTGTATATTATGAGTACAGCGACTGCAGTTATAAGGCATCATGTTAACTTCTTACTGCACGGATCCCTTTAGCGGGATCATTTTCGTAAACAACCGCTGAATTGCAGAGCGCCAAATTCAAAAATAATACAAAAAATATTTATAATCATGAAATCCCAAGTGAAAATACCAAAACACAGCTTAGCTTGTTGTTAATCCACCTATCGTGTCAGATTTTGAAAATATGCTTTACAGCGAAAGCAATCCAAGCGTTTGTGAGTTTATCAATCACTAGACAAAACAGTAAGAACAGCTAGCCTCAAATTAGCTTGGTCACGAAAGTCAGAAAAGCAATAAAATGAATCGCTTACCTTTGATAATCTTCGGATGTTTGCACTCACGAGACTCCCAGTTACACAATACATTTTATTTTTGTTCGATAAAGATTAGTTTTATAACCAAAAACCACCATTTGGTTTGCGCGTTATGTTCAGAAAACCACACGCTCGTTCCAGTCCTGAAAGGCAGACGAAAATTCCCAAAAGTATCCGTAATGTTCGTAGAAACATGTCAAACGTTTTTTATAATCAATCCTCAGGTTGTTTTTAACATACACAATCGATAATATTTCAACCGGACGGTAACATATTCAATACTACAGAGAAAGAAAATGTCGAGCTACATCTCTCGCGCGCAGTAACTAATCAAAGGACACCTGTCGCTCATTTTTCAAAATAAAAGCTTGAAACTATGTCTAAAGCCTGGTCACAGCCTGAGGAAGCCATTGGAAAAGGAATCTGGTTGATACCCCTTTAAATGGAGGAGGGGCAGGCAACGGAACAGGGATTTTTCCAAATAAAAGGCACGTCCGGGTTGGATTTCCTCAGGTTTTCGCCTGCAAAATTAGTTCTGTTATACTCACAGACAATATTTTGAGTGTTTCCTATCCTAATCTGTCAATTATATGCATATTCTAGCATCTGGACCTGAGAAATAGTCCGTTTACCTTGGGAACGTTATTTTTCCAAACATAAAAATTCTGCCCCCTAGCTGAAAGAAGTTAATGTTACTACTTAGCTTTGGCTGGTGGAGGTCCTGACAAACCACAGCCAGATAAAGCGTCCGGAGTGAAAAAGTTGAATGAAAAATGTTGAGCGAGGGAAAAACGAAAAATATAAACAGTAATTAAAAAGTAAAAACCGTAAAGTTGGCAGGTTGCAAAGTAAGGTTAGCAACAAAACGCACAGCAGCACATAAACAAGTCTACAAGTTGTGACCGGAAATGACGTAAGAGCGGGTTACCAGGATCAGAGTGGTGCAGAAGCCAATTGATTTCCTTATATGAACTGTAACTCATGTTGCATTTATATTTTTGTTCAGTATACTTATAATAGAAGTTTAGGTGCAGTTTTTTTGTGAATATTTGAGCACAAAATTAATTGTTGACCTCGATTAAAAGGGTTTCGCTCTGATGTGATGAGTGGCTTGGATGCATTGAACAAATGCTGGTACACTCATCATGTGACTTATAATGTAGACACATTGTAAGGTCCATTCCTCGACATTATTCAGTGTAAATAGGGCATAAATGGCACCCATGCCTATTCCGAGGTACTGTGTATAATATTTAGTGGGACTTACTGGACAATGTGAAAACGTATTTTTATAAAATGTTCATTATTGGAAAAAGATGGTAAAAGTACAATAATAAATACATTTTTTAAAAACTTTTTTTTTAAATTGCATAAACTTTTAATAAAGTTTAAGAATTTGTTTACCCCCATAATACACTATGAAGTCTAGAACTCTGACATTCAGAAAATAAAATGAATCCTATTTATATCAAGACAGCAAATGAATTATGCCATATTGACTGGGGCTTTATATACTCCATTCTATCTCTTTCTTATCATTGAAAACACTCAGTAACTTTATATCCATTTTTGTCAAGGATGCCCTCGTTGAAGTCTTATGAGTTGCAGATTGAATCGTCTTCTCAGCACTTTCGGTGTGCAGTCAGATCAAGGTCTGCCCTGTCTTTAGTTGTCTTCACAAAATGAAATTGAATCACTGTAATCTCATATCTAATAATTTTGTCAGAGCAAAGAGAATATGATTCAGAAGAGTTTACTGAATGTGTCTAGATTCCTATCAGTATAAACAAATGACGGCAAATTGATATTAAACAACTGATTGCCTTCTTGTTAGGCAGGCAAATCTAAATTATTTTCTTTGTTTATTTTATTTCCATTTATTCTCCTTTAGGGATGAATCCCGACTGTGATCCTCTCCAGTTTGGAAAATGGAGAACCTTCAGCGAGACTGAAAGCATACTTTTTAATAGTTTTAATAAGACTGGGAAGCTGGAGGCCATGCAATATCTATTTCAGCCAAATCCTGTCTGTCGGACCTCTGATCTGTAACCAACCTGATAACCGTTTTTCTCACACTGAAATAAATATATATTTTAATACCTGTGACCTGTTCTAACAACTGTTCAGACTCCACACTAAAACAGAGCTGTGTATTAGCGCTGGGATGGAATGGCAAAGCAGTCACTGATCTCGCTATATCTTCATAGAGAGACATATTCAGCAGGCCTTTGAGGCCATGTTCTGAAGTCCACTGGGGTTTCATACATGTATGACTCATTATGACATGCTTGAAAGGTAATTTGTCTTTATATCATCCCCAGTCCTTCTGCATCCTGTCAGACTAATTTTGCCATGTTACACATCAATGAGGAATTATTCTCAATGTTTTTCTTCTTCTGTCTGGGCCCAAGGTGAATCAGTCTATTTGGGTTATTTGCATGTCTCAGTGTGTAGGGCTTGAGATTACGAGAAAAATAAATAAGAAGTGAAGACAAAAATATTGTTACCTGTAAGCACATACTGTACTTACCTAATTGTTCAAATTCCATTCCAATTTCTATATTTTTGCTCCCTGTTTTTTTTCTTCCTTCAACACTGCCTACAGTGCAGTACAGTAGAGCATGCTCCCCCACAGGGTCCTATACTCTAAGTCAGTGCTACTCTAGGTTAATACTACATTGGCCTTTTCATTAAAAGTGACAAGGCCCAGTACAGTACAGTGCAGTACAGCAGAGCCTGCTCTGACTCCCCCCTCCTCATCTCCACCCCAGGGTCCTACAGTATGCTGTAGTATAGGTCATTAGTACAACTGTACTGCAGTAATGCCAGGCACACACAGAGGGAGATCCATTATTTTCCTTTTGCCACTGCCAGTGTGTGAGTTATAGAGATAGAGGCATCCATCATCATGAACATTCACATGTTAATACAGGCTAATAAGACTGATGTATCAGCCTGGCCAGAGACAGACCCAGGTCTGGGAGACCAGCCTTCAGTGGTGAGTGATGGTTCACCCTGTTCTGGCCGAGGTTAATATGCCAGACAAAGGCTGAGATGGATGGATGTGACCTGGAGCATGTTATTAGTATCTCACCGCAGCTCAATCAACCAGATTGAGATGAGTCATCTGGATATGGCATCATATCCTGAGAAAAGATGGGGTCCAATCTTTATAATGAACGCAAATTAATCCCTACGATGACGATGGTTATTATGATCAATACAATTATGATGACACTGACATCAATCAAGTCTAGCAGATTTTGTAGAGCACTTGGTAGCATTTATAGAGAGCTTGGTAGCAGTAGAGGAAATAAGAAAGAGCACATGCTTGAGCCAGGCCTAAAATTGTCTCCATTAAAAGGCGATAGTTTTACCATATGTCCCTCACACAGGCAATTGCTTAAACAAATGTGTCTGAAACACAGTTAAACTGTAGATAGGGCCCCTAACACTGTCTGCCACTGTTTTGTTGTGTTCCAAAAAAGGTGTTTAATGTCTCTTTACAACCATGGGATGCAATTGTAGGGGAGAGTGGGGTAAAATGTTTTACATTGAGCATCACTTCATCAAGAGAAAGATAGTATTCTTTCTCACAAAGATATATACATATATTTTAGGATGTTGTGTATCCCTGGAAATAATCAGAATTCATGTAAACATTACTGTGTTGAAAACATAGGCTGTCCAAAAAAAGTGGTACCTCTGTACAACTTACCCCTGGAATGGGGAAAGTTGAGCTGCGGGACAGGGTAAGTTAAGTTAATTTCTGTACTGAATAAAATATTACCTTAACACAATTCAACAATCACAATCACCTTTTTTCTATTTTAGTCATTTAAGCAGCTTATAACGCAGGCTTAACAAACACTCTTAACATGTTCCAGGCCCTGTTTATCACGACTCAGGATATGACCCAGATTCAGACGCAGGATGCAGATGGTACAGTTCTCATAATATTTATTATACAAGGGGAAAGGCTAGGGCAGGCAGAGGTCAGCAATCCAGAGCAGAGTGCAGGCTGGCTCAGGGCAGGCAGAATGGTCAGAACCAGGACGACTAGAAAACAGTAACTAGAAAGACTCAAACGGGAAAACACGCTGGTAAGACTTGACGGGACAAGACGAACTGGCAAAAGACAAACATAAAACACTGGTATAAATACCTAGGGGATAATGGGGACAAATGGGGGACACCTGGTGGGGGGTGGAGACAAGCACAAGACAGGTGAAACAGACCAGGGCGTGACAATGTTGTTACCTCAAGAGTAGATGCTGCTTCTGAAAAAGCTAATGGGGATCAAAATAAACAAATATCCCAGTGATAATGCCTTGCATTACACCTGGGAAGAAAACACTTACATTTTCTCAACTTGCCATTGGCTCAAATATTGACTCAACTTACCCCATGGCCATTGGCTCAACTTAACCAAAGGAAAACATTTTGACTATATTAGCCCACAAAGCTACAAGGATGCACTTTCATATTAGGTTTAGGACCTCATACTGAAGCTTACAGAGACCCCAGTTGATATATAGAACAATCTTAACATTATCTACTTTGGTTTAGATACAAACATGACGAAACATCTAACACAAATTAATTTGACTTGGTGAAAATCTGTTTTTTGGACCTAACATTTTTGGACCACTTTTTCCATGGCTCCATGAAATGATTACCTGTTCCTAATTATTTTGGGGGAAAAATATATACATTTGAAGTCAGAAGTTTACATACACCTTAGCCAAATACATTTAAACTCAGTTTTTCACAATTGCTGACATTTAATCTTAGTAAAAATTTCCTGTCATAGGTCAGTTGGGATCACCACTTTATTTTAAGAATGTGAAATGTCAGAATAATAGTCAAGATAAAAAAATTATTCAGCTTTTATTTCTTTCATCACATTCTGTCGTGTCTTTGGCTATGCCGGATTAAGTGATATGACATGCTATTCTATGAAATCCTTTCTCTGTAATTAATATTACCTGATTGAGCTAATCATGTAAATGTAATTAACTAGAAAGTCGGGGCACCACGAAATAATATTTATAGAGCTGTTATCTTCCAAATAAACTCTTAAAGACCTAGTAATATTTTACATCAATAGCAGTCAATATTAATCGTCACCTTATTTCAGTCTCATCTGAAAGTTGTAAATTCTTGGTTATCTGCACAAACCCAGTCTTCACTATAAGTCATCCATACATCAATGGTCTTAAAATCATTTATTTACTAACTAAGTAATTCACAGATATGCATAACAAACAGTAGATAGATACAAGGAAATGATAGCGGAGTTTCCCTAGTGGGATAAACCAGCATCGCGGCTTGGTGTACAAAAGGGAAGTGGGAGTCGACTGAGATAAGACAACACACAGTTCATAATTATAACAATTGAAATGCTAATACTTTGCACATGAACGCTCACTCATTCGGGAATAATTGCAATCAATATATATATTTACGCTCAGTGTGTCGTCGGGATCTCTGTTGAAAAGTTTGTTTCTGTTGGAGAGTCTGTCAATCCCCTCTCTCTCTCTCTGTCGTGGTTAGAATGGATAGTTCAGAGTGACATTCATTCATGTCGTTATAGAATAGATGTTTCGGCGGTTGTCGGTCTTCGCGTTCAATGATACCGAATTCCTAGCTGCAGACTAGTAATTAATATCAAAGACTTGTTCTTATTCTGTCGGTATCAATAGTCTAAGAGTTTAACCACGTGGTATGGTTAAAAGATTCAGCCATCTACTCAAACCTTAGGTTTATGGTCTCCTCTCAAACCTTGGCCCTCTCATTATCGAGGTAAGCTGGTCTCAATCTTAGTCCTCTCGTAATTGAGAGAAACATGGTCTGTTGAGAAATTCTCAAGGTGGGGGTTTTATTCGGAAGAGCAGAAAGGGCTATCCCATGACCCCAGATCATGCCTGTGTTCGTTGAGGCGTGCCAGTGACTTAAGTGAAACTTTACACAGAAATACAATACTCTCACATTTCATCATTAGGAAAGATTAAACTATTTGTGAAATTATGGGATGCTATGATCCCATAATTTCACAAATAGTTTAATCTTTCCTCATTCATCCTGTACAGCAATTAGATGCAAGCCTCATAACTGAGGCTATTATATAAACAGCGTTATGGTAATGTGGCCGTATTGTCTCCCATGAGTTTCACAAAATTGTACCAAACGGATCAGTTCGTAGCTGGACTCTTCACCAATCTTTTATACCTTCTCCAGAACATAAATGTTGTTCGGACCTCAAGTTCTGTGAGGTGGAAGAAATTCCTTTGTTCTCTCTATGAAAACTCACTCTCTCTCTATACTGTGGCCATGAGGAAATAATCTCCTCCAGGAATTTATGACCTGAGGTCACAGCAGCCTGAGTGTAGGAGACAGAGAGATCGGGGATGGTGCTCGCTGTACCCAAAGAAGGCAACGTCATGACATACCCCCCCTGGTGGTTTGGATCTTGTTTGTCCTGCAAGTTACAAATCAACACAAAATCATGACCATGTGATGTCCTGTTTGTAGATCATTGTTGCAGTCCCCTCTGGTGGTTGAACTTGGTAGGCTTCTCTGAGAGCGGAGCAGTCCACCACAAGAATGGGCAGTTGATGTCCGGTAGGTGATCGCCGTTGCGGTCCCTTCTAGTGGTTTACCTTGGTAGGTTCCCTGGAAGCTGCAAAGTACCCCAGGAAGGGCCAGGGGATGTCCTGGTTGGTGATCGTCGTTGCGGTCCCCCCCTCTGGTGGTTTACCTTGGTAGGCTCTCTGACAGCGGGGCATGCTGCCCCAAGGATGGGCCGTGGGTGTCCGGATTTGGGGTCACCATTCCGGACCCGTCGTCTGGTCGTCGTCCAGACTGGAAGATCTGGGCAGTGACTTAGGCAGATGTTAACTTCTCTAGGGTAGGGGGCAGCATTTTCACATTTGGATGAAAAGCATACCCAAATTCAACTGCCAGTTACTCATCTCCAGGAGATAAGATATGCATATTATTAGTAGATTTGGATAGAAAACACTTTGAATCATGTCTGTGAGTATAACAGAATTTATTTAGCAGGCGAAACCTCGAGGACAAACCATTCAGATTTTTTTTTTTTTGAGGTCACTGTCTTTTCAATGAGTTTTCATTGGGAAACCAGATTGATAAGCGAATTGCTTGCAGTTCCTACGGCTTCCACTAGATGTCAACAGTCCTGAGAAATAGGTTGAGGATATTCCTTTGTGTAATGAAGAAATACGGCCATCTTGAAGTCGAGGCACTCCAGGTGTCCTGGACATGCGCTTCAATCAAACAGAAGGCATGCTACATTTCGTTTTAATCCTGTATTGAACACATATCATCCCGTCTTCAATTTTAGCTATTATTAATGTTAAAAAATACCTAAAGTTGTATTACAAAAGTAGTTTGACATTTTTTGGCAAAGTTTACAGGTAACCTTTGAGATATTTTTTCGTCACGTTTGAGCAAGTTGGAACCGGTGTTTTTCTGGATCAAACGCGCCAAATAAATGCACATTTTGGATATATATCGACGAAATGAATCGAACAAAAGGACCATTTGTGATGTTTATGGGACATATTGGAGTGCCAACAACAGAAGCTCGTCAAAAGTAAGGCATGAATTACATTTTTATTTCTGCGTTTTGTGTCGCGCCTGCAGGGTTGAAATGTTTTCTCTCTTTTGTTTACAATGGTGCTATGCTCAGATAATAGCATCGTATGCTTTCGCTGAAAAGCCTATTTGAATTCTGACATGTTGGCTGGATTTACAACCAGTGTAGCTTTAGTTTGGTATCTTTCATGTGTGATTTAAGTTTGATTTTATAGTAATTTCATAGTAATTAATTTTAATTTGGCGCTTTGCATTTTCTCAGGCTTTTTGCCAAGTGATACAGTAGCGTCTTGCCTAAACTCAGATTTTTGGATATAAATATGAACTTTATCGAACAAAACATACATGTATTGTGTAACATGAAGTCCTATGAGTGTCATCTGATGAAGATCATCAAAGGTTAGTGATTAATTTTATCTCTATTTATGCTTTTTGTGACTCCTCTCTTTGGCTGGAAAAATTACTGTGTTTTTCTGTGGCTATGTACTGACCTAACATAATCGTTTGGTGTGCTTTCGTCGTAAAGCCTTTTTGAAATCTGACACGTTGGCTGGATTCACAACAAGTGTAGGTTTCATTTGGGTATTGCATGTGTGATTTCATGAAAGTAAAATTTATATAGTAATTTATTTGAATTTGGCGCTCTGCATTTTCACTGGATGTTGGCCATGCGGGACGCTAGTGTACCACATATCCCAGAGAGGTTAACCTGTTTGGGATAGGGGGCGGTTTGTTCACGTTTTTCACGTTTAAAATACCTAAAGTTAGATAAGGCAAGTTGTTTGAAATGTTTGGACCAAGATTACAGGTAACTTATTAGATAATGTGTAGTCATGTTGGGCGAGTTGGAACCGGTGTTTTTCTGAATCAAACGCGCCAAATAAATTGACATTTTGGGGATATAACGACGGAATAAATCTAACAAAAAGACCATTTGTGATGTGTATGCGACATATTGGAGTGCCAACAGAAGAATATCTTCAAAGGTAAGGCATGAATTATATCGTTATTTCTGAGTTTTGTGTCGCGCCTGGTGCGTTGAAATATGATTGTCATATGTTTGTTTGATGGGGTGCTGGCCTCAGATCTCAGAATCGCATGGTTTGCTTTCGCCGTAAAGCCTTTTTTAAATCTGACAAGGTGGCTGGATTAACAAGAAGATAAGCTGTATCTTGGTGTATTGCACTTGTGATTGTATGAAAGTTAAGTATTTCAAAGAATTTATTTTGAATTTCGCGCTCTGTAATTTCACCGGATGTTGTCGAAACATTCCGCTATCGCAACCCCTAGCCGCCATTTTGCCACAACTTTGGAAGTATGCTTGGGGTCATTGTCCATTTGGAAGACCCATTTGCGACCAAGCTTTAACTTCCTGACTGATGTCTTGAGATGTTACTTCAATATATCCACATCATTTTTCTACCTCATGATGCCATCTATTTTGTGAAGTGCACCAGTCCCTCCTACAGCAAAGCAAAGCACCCCCACAACATGATGCTGCCACCCCGTGCTTCACGGTTGGGATGGTGTTCTTCAGCTTGCAAGCCTCTCCCTTTTTCCTGCTAACATAACGATGGTCATTATGGCCAAACAGTCCTATTTTTGTTTCATCAGACCAGAGGATATTTCTCTAAAAAATACAATCTTTGTCCCCAGGTGCAGTTGCAAACCGTGGTGTGGCTTTTTTATGGGGGTTTTGGAGCAGTGGCTTCTTCCTTGCTGAGCGACCTTTCAGGTTATGTTGATATAGGACTCGTTTTACTGTTGATATTGTCAGGACCCGGTGCGAGAAACAGTCACTTAATAATTGGCAGAACCCAGAAGATGAGGCAGACACAGCAGTACTAGAGATGGTGGTTTAATGAAAAATGGATATCCTCCAAAATACAACAAAAAATCCACAAAGTGGTAAAAAACAGCAGGGAAAAACAAACCTCAAAAGACTACTCAAATACTAAACAAGAACAAAACCAGAGAACCTCTGGAAAATCCAACAAGAGAAAAGTCTATATAAAACAAGGCTTGGGCTGGGGCTGGGTGCTAACTTACAAACACTGAGCAAGGAACTAAGGAACACACAGGGTTTAAATACTAACAAGGGAATGACTTACAGGTGCAAACAATAATTGGAGCAAGAAAAACAAAAGGTACAAAAAAGGTGCAAGGGGGACATCTAGTGAACAAAACCTAAACAGTCCTGGCCAAAACCTGACAGATATAGCTACTTTTGTACTTGTTTCCTCCAGCATCTTCACAAGGTCCTTTGCTGTTGTTCTGGAATTCATTTGCACTTTTTGCACCATAGTACATTCATCTCTAGGAGACAGAACGCGTCTCCTTCCTGAGTGGTATGATGGCTGCGTGGTCCCATGGTGTTTATATGGCTGATTTCTTTTGATTTTCCAATAATGTCAAGCAAAGAGGCACTGAGTTTGAAGGTAGGCCTTGAAATACATCCACAGGTACACCTCCAATTGACTCAAATTATGTAAATTAGTGTATCAGAAGCTTCTAAAGCCATGACATCATTTTCTGTAATTCTCCAAGCTGTTTAAAGGCACAGTCAACTTAGTGTACGTAAACTTCTGACCCACTGGAATTGTGATACAGTGAATTGTAAGTGAAATAATCTGTCTGTAAATAATTGTTGGATTAATGACTTGTGTCATGCACAAAGTAGATGTCCTAACCGACTTGCCAAAACTATTGTGGTTGAAAAACAAGTTTTAATGACTCCAACCTGTGTACGTACACTTCCGACTTCAACTGTACATTTGTATGGTATCATAGAAATAAGGGTGGCTCAACCTACCACTTTGGCTCAACATCCCCCACTCTCCCCTATAATACGTTGGAGTTCTGTTGTCCTGGAGTGAACAGTTACAAAACTTCCAGTTCTTCTATTGTTTCCATGGCAATACACATCATGCTTACTGCTCTTTAATGTGACCCACTGAGGCCTACCCAGAGTGGTTGTATACACAAAATAAGATCAGCCTCAGAGGAAGCCATGTAGAAAACCTCTCTACAGTGTTTTGATTGCATTTCACTATAGCTCTTCACTCATTTTAAGTTGTATTCCACAATTCCTTTGTGAACCGCCGCTAAAACTATCAGCTGATTATTTTGTTGTTTTCCTGCTGTGTTTGCTTACTAATTCATATTGTAATTCAGTCTGTGGAATGGCCTCAGCTACGTTGGAGTCCTTGTTGGGAGCAGTGGCACTTAACGCCCATTTACGGAAGCAGCAGGAGAGGAGTAGTGTTACCGTGTAGCAGTGTTGGCTAGACAGGGACAGAGAAGATGTACTATAGGAAATATGAATACATAGACAGACAGCCCTGTTCACCTTCGGGTGATTATGGAGAGTGGTGGGGATTTATTCTCTGGGTCCTGTAACATTCAGCTGTAATTATTTGCTCCAGCTCCATTGTCAGCTCTACCTCTCCTGCATTATGATATTCATTGGAGTCCCAAACTAGAGAGTGCTGCCTCTTGCTTCTCATCTCTTTCATATTACCACGAGTTGCCAAGGGATCCTTGGAAAATAAAGATAAGCCCTGTCTACCAGGGACAAATATGTGATGCTGCTACAGAGCTAAATAACAAATTCTACCAGTAATAAATAAGTATGAGGCTGCCTTCAGTCACAACAAACCTTTCCTGTATCTCTCAAGTAGTGGCAAAAATACCATCAGTGGTTCATTCTCTGTAGGTGCACCAGTGCAGTGAGCCTATTCACCTCAGAGACAGGGGCAGAGGCAGGGACCGATCCTGTCTGGTGGGAAGTGAGAATGTGTTACGGATTCTAGTGTCTCAGCCTATGAGGACGGATGAGGATGTAAAAAGTAATCCTTGTGTTTCGATCAATCAGGCATGGACCTGGAAAAGTGTGTGGGGATATGCAATTGATTCTTGCATCTTACCTCATCATGAAGGAAGAGACATTGACAGGAAGACAGGCAGGTAACCATCAGAGAACTGACCAGTGGAGAGATCTATGCTCCACATTCATGAGCACACACACACACACACACACACACACACACACACACACACACACACACACACACACACACACACACACACACACACACACACACACACACACACACACACACACACACACACACACACACACACACACACAGTTTCCCCATGTGACCACCTGGTGGAAAATGCTGTGAGATTGGGATGAAATTATGTGTCAAATTTAAGAGGCTACTCTCTCTCCGTCTTCTTGCACAGGCTTACATACCTTCAATAAATGTCAATGCTCATAGAAGTGGAAATAACCGAGAGCCTACCACTTCTCCTCAACTAAAAAAACGGAGAGAGCAGGACTGAAGATATGTTTTTTTTAAACACCCTTATTAATGCCATATCTGATCCCTAAATATGGAGTTAGTCTAATGAGGCAGGATCATTCAGATTTAGCCCAATAACGATTAGTTCAAAATTAAAGCCTTTAAATAGATGATGTACATTATATACATTCACCCGCACATTAATAATGATCCCTCTGTTGGACTCATCAGAATCATAGTCCCATTATAATTGATTAAGACTGACTTAGGCTCTCAACTCTCAACACCGAAGTGCAATTAAGACGTAAACTAACACGGTCGGATACAGGGATCTGACACATAATACCTTGGTCAATGGAAAATGGTGACAAAATGACTTATTCTGAATTCAATAATTTATTTATTTGTGTGTGTGTGTGTGTATAACCTGTGTGTTGCCGAGATGGACTGATTCACAAAAGCCTTGATGTGGATTGCGTGAGAGCTTTTGGCACAGAGGTGCGAGGTGACAGATGAAAGACAATCGGCGTTGTTCACTTTCCTCTCCTATACACTTCAAATGCACAGACACCGGATTAATCTCGTCGCATCTGAATTAGATATTTCCATTTGACTTCAAAAAGGGATCTCACCCCGGATCCATGACATTCAAGATGGGCTCTTTCTTCTTGAAGCATGCTTTTCAAACAGGAAGAGTAGCATAATTTGGATACATAATCCTCCTGTTTCTGGGAATCAAAAAGGTGTTAAATCCATACATAATCTTTGGTTATTTGCATGTCACTATAATCAACAAAAGGATGAACACTTCTTTATACAAATACACATGCATTTGCACACACACACACACTGAGCTGAAATGTTATGGGAAATAAATACACATTTGCATATTAATGTGGAAATCATATAGAAGTATTTTTGGAAGATTATTGTTGCAACACAAAAAGGAACAAAAAACCCAGAACCACTCTCCTAAAGCACGGCTGTGAACATTAAACAAATTGGAGTTAAGACTTCATTACATATGCCCAAATACCCATCAAAACAATAACAAATAGTTTTTCCATTGACTGCAACCTACATGATTCATGCTAAATTAAGTGCCTCCTTTTGTTATTAATATGACTGGTATTGTTTCATTTTCTATCATATCCTGTGTTCTCAGTGAAACCGTTCCTGTCAATTACTTTTAAAACAGTAGGCTGCCCGCAAGTAAGAACAAAACACATGTAGGAAGGCACATATTAACACAGTAGGAATTGGATTATATGCAACTCTAGGTACTACTGTGTTCAGGATAGCACCATACACTTTATTCAGTACAATTGGTACCATGTATTCCAGCTCATGTCTAGACATGGAAGGGACCTCACTTGCTGCTTTCTGATGCTCAAGAAAATGCTGCCCTCTGAAATATGTATTCAGCTACAACAACTTAGTCATTTTCTACTTTATCTCCACTCTCTACTTTCTCTTCCGCTTTTGAACCATGTTAACCAGGCCAGTAGCTCAGGGACTCCCAAACATGAATAACTTTTATGAGGCCCTCATAGGGAGCATCATGGACCTGTCTACCCTCAATGTTTGGTGACTAGTGCTTTCATCAGCTTAAAGTCAAGCACGGGAAATAACAAAAATGATTCTAAACCATGCTTATTAGTAAGGGTGTGAATTTGTGATTGATTTCATAAGTTAATTAATGACCATTGTTATGAAACAATCTAACAATTCATTACCTCAAACAACATTGATAACTTTGTTTGTTTGCTCATGAAACACTCAACAGATTTCCATCGCATTAATATAAATAAATAAATATTGAATTGATCTAAACTCGGCATACGACCACCTAGCCGCAATCCACCAAAGTAATTACGACTGAGATTTCCACGGATCAAACGATTATCTCTTTAATAAGCGCATCATCATGACTGACGTCTCTTATGTCTGCGATCTGGTGCAACTTCACGCCTCTGTGCTCTCTCTAACAGGAAACACGCCAGAACTGCAGCTGGCCGTCACTTCAGCTCCTGGTCAACAGGCTGGCCTGGCCAGGAAATATAACAGCCAGTCAGTCACACTGAGAGGACCCACAGCTGCCCTCTGCTCCACTACAGTCATATAGCCACTCTATGAGTTGGTTTATACAGCCAGGCTGCTGCTGGTTAGTTAGGAGGACATGCTGGCATTATGTCAGGAGATCATGGGTCCCTGGGGTTAACTGAATCAACAAAGGAAAGTGGTGTCTTTATGAAACAGAAGACAATGCAGCAGGTCTGCAGATGGTCTAAGGGAAACATGGAAATGCAAGTGACACACCCCTTTGATAACAAAGGGAATGACTATATTTTGTTCGTTTTGGCAGATATTTCCAGTGACCTAGCTGAACATTGCCTCGTTTGCTTTGAAATAAAGTAATACCACACAATGAAAAAGATAGATAAAAATACACTACACCATGAATCTAACTTCAGATAAAAACTGACAAATAGAGAGAGAGTGCAATCCAGAGCACAGTGAATCATTTGAAGTGGTCTTGAGGAGGTTTGATGAAGCTCTTATGGGATACCACATGCAGTGCAAACTGCACTCCTCATCAATAGAAACATTGCGTTGTCCTTCATCTCTACAGCTAGAGTCCAGACGTACAAATTGATTTGAGTCATCACAAGTAAATATACTGATCAAAAATATAAATGCACAGGTAAAGTGTTGATCCCATGTTTCATGAGCTGAAATAAAATATCGCAGAAATGTTCCATATGCACAAAAAGCTTATTTCTGTCTAATTTGTTTACATCCCTTTTAGTGAGCATTTCTCATTTTCCAAGATAATCCATTCACCTGACAGGTGGGGTATATAAAGAAGCTAATTAAACAGCAGGATCATTAGACCGGTGCACCTTGTGCTGGGGACAAAAGGCCACTCTAAAATGTGCAGTTTTGTCACACAACAAAACTACCACAGATGTCTCAAGTTTTGAGGGAGCATGCAATTGGCAGGCTGGCTGCAGGAATGTGCACCAGAGATGTTTCTAGATAATATAATGTTATTTTTCTCTACTATAAGCCGTCTCCAACATTGTTTTAGAGAATTTGGCAGTACATCCAACTGGTTTCACAACTGCAGACCACGTGTAACCACGCTAGCCCAATACCTCCACATCCACATGAAATCATAAGTGAAATATACCAAAACACAGCTTAGCTTGTTGTTAATCCACCTATCGTGTCAGATTTTGAAAATAAGCTTTACAGCGAAAGCAATCCAAGCCTTTGTGAGTGTATCAATCACTGCTAGAAAAGCTAGCCTTAAATTAGCTTGGTCACAAAAGTCAGAAAAGCAATAAAATTAATCGCTTACCTTTGATAATCTTCGGATGTTTGTACTCACGAGACTCCCAGTTACACAATAAATGTTATTTTTGTTCGATAAAGATTAGTTTTATAACCAAAAATCGCCATTTGGTTTGCGCGTTATGTTCAGAAAACTACAAGTTCGTTCTGGTACTGAAGGGCAGACGAAAATTCCAAAAAGTATCCGTAATGTTCGTAGAAACATGTCAAAGGTTTCTTATAATCAATCCTCAGGTTGTTTTTAACATACATAATCGATCATATTTCAACCAGATGGTAAACTGTTCAATTCTACAGAGATAGAAAATGTCGAGCCAAATCTCTCTTGCGCAGGAACCAATCAAAGGACACCTGGTCATCCTCTGAAGCGTTTTGATAAATCTCGCTCATTTTTCAAAATAGAATCCTGAAACTATGTCTAAAGCCTGGTCACAGCCTGAGGAAGCCATTGGAAAATAAATCTGGTTGATACCCCTTTAAATGGAGGAGGGGCAGGCAATGGAACAAGGATAAAAAATAAAAAAAGCACTTCCGGGTTGGATTTCCTCAGGTTGTCGCCTGCAAAATCGGTTCTGTTATACTCAATATATTGACCGTTTTGGAAAGTTTAGAGTGTTTTCTATCCTAATCTGTCAATTATATGCATATTCTAGCATCTGAGCCTGAGAAATAGTCAGCTTACATTGGGAACGTTATTTTTTCCAAACATAAAAATTATGCCCCCTAGCTTCAAGAGGTTCCTTAAATGAACTGTAACTCAGTAAAATCTTTGATATTTTTGTATGTTGCGTTTGTTTTTGTTCAGTGTATATTACCAGACCCTATAGTCTACAGGAGGAAAAGTTTTACAGAGGTTCTCTGTCAAAGCACTGCGCTCAATCAAAGAGCCTGTCACGTCCATTTGAAACTATAGCTATCTCATTACTATAACCTGTCAGGCAGCGTTACAGGCCTCAGCAAGAGCACAAGGGATGAAATAACAGCTTATGAGTACAGTACAAAGATTGCCTTTGCCTCAAAATAGTTTCCCCAGTCAACTGCTACATATTGTTGGAAAATAAAGTAGTAATTAAAAGCACACAGATTTTAAAAGCAAACGGATTAAACATTTGTCTCATATCACAGATATAGATTATATATAGGCAAAAGCTCATTGAGTCACCTGCATGAATCATTATACAGAGGCCACTGTAAATATGCCAATCATCAGAAAGAATACCTAACTACTTGCCGGGCTGCTGTGAAATGCTGTCTCCGTGGGCAATTACATGAATAACTTATTTTCAAGAATCCTGTCTGTCTGAACTCCATTCTCCGGCAAAGCTCATGAAGCTATTTTATTTAATGTCAATTCTGGGCATTTGAGGAGAGAACAACAGATTGTGAATGGCGAGGAGACGAGAGAATTTCCCTCTTTCCCAGAGACATCAATCCCACATCCAATATCCAGGTGTTCGGTCGGCTGCTATGGGGCGCTCCTGGGAAGGCGCTCTGACGGCCTTTGGTGTCCGAGGAGGACAGAAAACGAGCATTGGTGAAAATAAACATTTTAATTACTCTCTGTGACAGGCGGCTCTCTGAGTGAATGCCACCGATTATGCTAAAAATTTTACGACTCTGAGTTTGCCCATAAAACCTGAGATGTGTATATTTTTCTATTGTAAAGGAGGGCCTCAAATTGCTATGTGCAAGGCAGGTGCCAGCTGTGAGTTATGATAGCCAACCTTAACAGTAAACCAAGTAGGATAGTCTATGGAGATATACCTGTAGTTTTAGAGGCATAGCAACTCTTTACTGAGAGAAGAAGCTGTCTTAATTAAAAATTTAAAGATACATAACATCTTAACAGACACTATCACTGTCTAATACTAATATCACTGCCTATAATTGTTTTGAGTCGACAAAATGAAGACCTTTGGGGCCCAGTCCCTGTATATACACTAATATAACAATTTTCACTTTGATAAGCACACACGAAAAGAAGAAGAAAAAGACAGTTGGATCACTTAGCTCACAGAGAATCAAATAAGTACTGTACAATTTGACCCCCCTGTCCACAATGAACACTATGATCATGATGATCCCCATTGAGAAGGCTATTGCGACTGCACCAACACACTGCTGTTGGGGTGATTAGTGCTAATGACTGTAATCAGAGTAGAGCAGAGTGCTGTCTGTGGGGTTCCGAGTGGGACACTACTGTGACTGAGCTTAGCCATTTCATAAAATTCACTATGTCCTTTTTGAGGTGCGGTCCGGAGGTATTTTGACCTCAGTCCCACTCCATCATGCTGCTGACACTGACTAATACTTCACATAGAAGATCCTAGCTGTGAGAGATGCTTCTTCTGCTACGGACAAAGTGTCAAGGTTTCTTGTCATGCCAGAAGTAAAGATCTTTACATTGTTTAGTAAATTGTTTATGTTGCTGTGTCCAGGTGGGAAACAGTTTTTCTGTGTATATGGAGGGAAATACTGTATCTTGTGGCAAATGGTAGCCTAGTCATCAAACTCACCTAAGGAAAGTAAAAGAAGAGAAAAAGTCAAGTGAGTGAATAAAAACCCATACATCTTCAACTTCAGAGCATGTCCACACAGTGTTGAGTGACAGCTGGGAGTTTGAACTTGTTTGTATTTTAATCCGCCAGTGGTCTTTCTCTGTGTGCCTGAGGAAGTCAACCTGGTATCTAAATAATAAATAGTGCTTGGCTAAAAGCAGCCAGCGCTGCTGTATTGTGGGAAGCCTGTGCAGCCCTGTGTTGATTGGCTCTGGTAAATAATTAATTTCAGTGTGTGGGCAGAGTGGCAGGTCAAACAGAGATGTATGGTGACAAGCCCCCCGGGAACACAGGCATGGATACATGCTGGGAAAGTACGCAGGGACCAAAGATCAGAGAGCATCTGCCTCACACGTACACTCACACTACAGAAGCAACGCTAACACCTGCAACTAACAGCCAGACATGAGAGCCAGCATGAAACACTAAGCACAAGCAGGGCTCAATGTAAACAGGCATACCACGCCGAAGTGGTTGGAATAATCTAAATAAATATTCAGGCCGTGACCATGGTACAGTGCATACTGAATAAAGGGGAATATAGTCTGACATATATATTCTACAATAATACTTGAATTTTCCATGACTAATCTTTTCATCAATAGGCAAAAATGTTATATCTCACCATGTGTACCATAAACTGTATATTAAAGCTAGAATCCTTAATTAATACATCCATTTTTGGACTTATAAATGCATGATGTATACCCATTGATTCTTGAAGAAAATGCCTCATGAGCTTAGTTGAGTTTAGTCATAACTGTCGTACCTCATCAGAAACCAAAACATAAGCTTGTCATACTCCAATGTGTGTAAACAAATTAAGTGTAAACAGAAACTGTATAGCCACAAAACATGGTTAAAACTATAATTTTGATATCAGTCCTTATAGGTCAGTCCTTATAGGTATTGCTTTGAATTTGAGAGTGGTTACATTTCTCCAGGCCCATCCCTCAGCTTTGACCAAAACACAGGCAGGGTGTCCGCTTTGTTATTGTTTAAAATAATGATTCCAGCTTTAATATCCTTTGGGTGAAGAAAATCTCACTTCTTTAAACGTTTAAAATGTATCCAAAGTGTTTTGGTGGACGTTCCAAACTATGCTGTGGAATTAGTGGGGAGACTGCTTGTGACGGTGACAAAGTTTCTGGCAAAACTTTGAGAGAGAAAGAGTGAGAGAGGAGAGAGATGTGGAAGAGGGAGGGATAGAGGGGTAGTTCTTGCATGGTTGAGTACCCGGTAACTGAGTTTAATTAAATTCTCGGTTCAGGCAGGCAGTGCTGCCACTGTTGCTAGGTGGGCCTTATATTAGTTGTAAATTATAATGCTCATAAGAGGATGATCTGATCTGAGCCAATGTGATTCTCAGTCAGAAAAGAGTTGTGTGATTTCCGTTTTCCACTTTGAGGGCACTAACAGCCGCGTTTTTCCCGTCACGGAACATTAATAATGCATGGTATTGTCTAATACTGGTTAAACATTCAGATCAACAATCAGACTAGCTTTTATCAATGTGACATCACTTCCTCACCATTGTTTCTGGGGGAAGGTGTTTTAAGGGCTCCTGAGTGGTGCAGCGGTCTAAGGCACTGCATCTCAGTGCTAGAGGCATCACTACAGACCCTGGTTCGATTCCAGGCTGTATCACAACCGGCCCGTGATTGGGAGTCCCATAGGGCTATGCACAATTAGCCCAGCGTCGTTAGGGTTTGGCCGGGGTAGGCTGTCATTTTAAATAAGAATTTGTTCTTAACTGACTTGCCTAGTAAAAAAAAAGAATACGTTTTAAAAAGTTTTAAAAAATAATAAAGGGTGACACCCACAGGAGACATAAAAGTCAAGCCGAATAGTAAAAGCTGGGTTTACTATCGGTCCTAACTCCATTAATGCAGGGCTGTGTGGTTTAATAAGGCCACAGTGACACGGCCATCTTCCTGCTTCACTGAGATTGACTTCTTACTACCCCAATGATTAGATTATTTTAAATGGTAGGCAGCAGCCTTATCTCAATATCGCATATTCAAAAGGATGGATATTTGGTTCAGGAAGATATTTACCTCAGTCTAAATTAAAAAAGAATGAGATGAGATTATTATTTCTTGATGTGGTCGTTATCGTTTAGATCTTTCTACTGCCTCCAGAGAAGAGTCTGGCAGCCAGTGCTGAAACATGAAGAACCAGTGTTACCCAACTCTGTTATGATCTTTATTCTCAATGGACAGAGCTTAACCTATGTCTAACAAGTTTGATTGAAACAGACAGTAAGAGACTGAGGTGGTCGTGTGAATGGTTACTTCTACCTAACGGGGTTCTGTCTACCATATTATCCAGTCAATATTCAAGAACCACTTAAACTACACCGATCTCTTAGCCAATAGATTCATTAGCTTACTTATTTGATTAACTTGTAGATAATGACAATTATATATTTCATAGATGCATAATTCACAACAGTGTGCATGACTAAGCTTCATTCATGACAGTTTCAATGTAGAAACCAAAATCACCTGTCAAAACAGTGTTCTCATACACAGTGCAGCACACCCACCAATATATCTGTAGTTTGTCATTTGCAGTGGATTATTAAATCATAGTGATTGCGTCAATACAGTACACACAAACCATAATTTGAATAAGCACACGAAGCACCAACTACGCACTGATAGTATAAATGAAAACACTTTTGCTTTTTCTGTGTGCAGGGCATAGCAGTTTGCAATAAAGTTTTGTCAAACATGTAGTGAACACACATATACGCAGGTATCCAAATGTGTAAAGTATGGATGTGTATTCCGAACATAACACACTATCAATACAAATAAGGGGGAAAAGTTTTTTTTTTCTCAAAATGTTCTAACACTCCTCAAACAAAAAATGTGCAGTAGGAGAAAACAAAAACATTTGTGCTAGAAAAAAACTAACAGAAGAAATGTTGGCTACATCTCACCTTCTTTGTGGGAATGGCCTTAAGACTTCATCCACATCACATGCGATGTTGTCTTGAGCTAGGCAGCGTGGAAAGTATGGCCTGGAGTGCCGTATCCAGGCCTGACCCCTGATCCATGTCTCCACAAGCCTCCTCCATTGCCTGTAGAAGGTGTATGTGTTGGTGGGGCTGGCAATCATACATCTTCCAACGCCATGCAAAGAAAAATTATTCAATAGGATTCAAGAATGAAGAGTATGGGGGGAGATTGAGTGCAATGAACAGTGGGTGACCTGTGAACCAATTGCGTACCACAGCAGCCGGTGGAAACTAACATTGTCCCAGATGATAACGTACCTGGGCTGCTGTGGCCCCTGGTCATTAAGGATTAGTCTGTTGAGGAGGGTATCCAGAAATGTGATAATTTGTGCAGTGTTGTATGGGCCTAGGATTGCATGATGGTGAAGGGCGCCGTTTTGACTAAAAGCCGCACACATTATTATGTTGCCACGACGTTGATGATGGCACGGTGTCCGAAAATATTTCATGACCCTGAAAGAAACAAGACAAAACAATATAGCACAGTACAAAAAGACAGGGATCAGTCAATATGATGTAGCACCATACACTTCCAGTACCAATGATAGGATAGTATAGCTTACCTGCACATATTCATATTGAAATCTCGCGTCTTGTGACGGCCGGCCGCCCAACAACCTGCCCGCTTGACCCTATCCCCTCCTCTCTTCTCCAGACCATTTCCGGAGACCTTCTCCCTTACCTCACCTCGCTCATCAACTCATCCTTGACCGCTGGCTACGTCCCTTCCATCTTCAAGAGAGCGAGAGTTGCACCCCTTCTGAAAAAACCTACACTCGATCCCTCTGATGTCAATAACTACAGACCAGTATCCCTTCTTTCTTTTCTCTCCAAAACTCTTGAACGTGCCGTCCTTGGCCAGCTCTCCTGCTATCTCTCTCAGAATTACCTTCTTGATCCAAATCAGTCAGGTTTCAAGACTAGTCATTCAACTGAGACTGCTCTTCTCTGTGTCACGGAGGCGCTCCGCACTGCTAAAGCTAACTCTCTCTCCTCTGCTCTCATCCTTCTAGACCTATCGGCTGCCTTTGATACTGTGAACCATCAGATCCTCCTCTCCACCCTCTCCGAGCTGGGCATCTCCGGCAAGGTCCACGCTTGGATTGCGTCCTACCTGACAGGTCGCTCCTACCAGGTGGCGTGGCGAGAATCTGTCTCCGCACCACGTGCTCTCACCACTGGTGTCCCCCAGGGCTCTGTTCTAGGCCCTCTCCTATTCTCGCTATACACCAAGTCACTTGGCTCTGTCATATCCTCACATGGTCTCTCCTATCATTGCTATGCAGACGACACACAATTAATCTTCTCCTTCCCCCCCTCTGATAACCAGGTGGTGAATCGCATCTCTGCATGTCTGGCAGACATATCAGTGTGGATGACGGATCACCACCTCAAGCTGAACCTCGGCAAGACGGAGCTGCTCTTCCTCCCGGGGAAGGACTGCCCGTTCCATGATCTCGCCATCACGGTTGACAACTCCATTGTGTCCTCCTCCCAGAGTGCTAAGAACCTTGGCGTGATCCTGGACAACACCCTGTCGTTCTCAACTAACATCAAGGCGGTGACCCGTTCCTGTAGGTTCATGCTCTACAACATTCGCAGAGTACGACCCTGCCTCACGCAGGAAGCGGCGCAGGTCCTAATCCAGGCACTTGTCATCTCCCGTCTGGATTACTGCAACTCGCTGTTGGCTGGGCTCCCTGCCTGTGCCATTAAACCCCTACAACTCATCCAGAACGCCGCAGCCCGTCTGGTGTTCAACTTTCCCAAGTTCTCTCACGTCACCCCGCTCCTCCGCTCTCTCCACTGGCTTCCAGTTGAAGCTCGCATCCGCTACAAGACCATGGTGCTTGCCTACGGAGCTGTGAGGGGAACGGCACCTCCGTACCTTCAGGCTCTGATCAGGCCCTACACCCAAACAAGGGCACTGCGTTCATCCACCTCTGGCCTGCTCGCCTCCCTACCTCTGAGGAAGTACAGTTCCCGCTCAGCCCAGTCAAAACTGTTCGCTGCTCTGGCACCCCAATGGTGGAACAAACTCCCTCACGACGCCAGGTCAGCGGAGTCAATCACCACCTTCCGGAGACACCTGAAACCCCACCTCTTTAAGGAATACCTAGGATAGGATAAAGTAATCCTTCTAACCCCCCCCCCCCCCCCTTAAAAGAGTTAGATGCACTATTGTAAAGTGGTTGTTCCACTGGATATCATAAGGTGAATGCACCAATTTGTAAGTCGCTCTGGATAAGAGCGTCTGCTAAATGACTTAAATGTAAATGTAAATATAAATTCATATCTCAGTTGTTTTACACGGTCTAAGTTTCTTTCGAAAGGGACTCTGTACAGCTGCTTTATCCTAATTATATTGCGTTTCAGTAGACTTAACAGTGCAGAGAGACTCACTCTGTTGACATTTTGGAATATAGTGTTATCTGCCATTATGGTCCTGCAGTTCTCTGAGTCTGATGCAGTTATTTGCAATGACCATATTTACAATGTGGGTCTCCTGCTCTGGGGTGAACAGTCGACCTCATCCACCAGATACTGGTTTCCTTGCAGTTCTGTAAAAACATTTGCATGGTTTTAGTGATAGATCCTTCTCATTATGAAAGTACAGTACATATTATTTTCCCTGTAAGACTACAGCACTTACAGTTACTCACCAGTTCTGATTTCGAAATATTCGGATGATACCTGCAACGGTATAGCGGCTCAGATTTGGTTGAACCCGTTGCCCAGCCTCCCTCATGCTCATCCCATGGTTGACAACATGGTCAACCACAGTCACTCTGATTTATTCAGTTATTGTGTTCCTGACTCCCCTTCCTCTTCCCCATCCTACTTCACCTCTTCCTTCTCCTCCTCCTCTTACTTCTTCAGCTCCTCGTCCTCATCTTCCTCATCCTCCTCTTCCTCCTCCTCGCCCTCCTCTAGTTCTCACCCCTCTTGCTCTCTGTCCAATATTGGCCTCCATTGTTGTATAAACCAAATGTTTACCTGTGGCCTATTTATAATAAAATGAAAAAATATTTTATTAGTCACATGCGCCGAGTACCACAGGTGTAGACCTTAGAGTGAAATGCTTACTTACCAGCCCCTAATCGACAATGCAGTTTAAAAAAACACAGATAAGAATAAGACATACAAGTAGCAAATAATTAAAGAGCAGCAGCAAAATAACAATAGTCAATGTGCGGGGGCACAGGTTAGTTGAGGTAATATGTGCATGAAGGTAGAGTTATTAACCTCTCTAGGGTACATGAGACGGTAGCGTCCCACCTCTTCAACAGCCAGTGAAACTGCAGGGCGCCAAATTCAAAACAACAGAAATCCCATAATTAAAATTCCTCAAACATACATGTATTTTACACCATTTTAAAATACACTTGTTGTAAATCCAGCCACAGTGTCCGATTTCAAAAAGGCTTTATGACGAAAGCAAACCAAACGATTATGTTCGATGAGTGCCTAGTCACAGAATAACGCAGCCTTTTTTTACAGCCAAAGAGAGGATTCACAACAAAGCAGAAATATAGATAAAATGAATCACTGACCTTTGATGATCTTTATCAGATGACACTCATAGGACTTCATGTTACACAATACATGTATGTTTTGTTCGGTAAAGTTCATATTTATATAAAAAAATCTGAGTTTACATTTACATTACGTTCAGAAGTTCCAAAACATCCTTTGATTTTGCAGAGAGCCACATCAATTTACAGGAATACTCATAATAAACATTGCTAAAAGATACAACTGTTATGCATGGAATTTTAGATGCACTTCTCCTTAATGCAACCGCTGTGTCAGATTTCAAAAAAGCTTTACGAAAAAAGCAAATCATGCAATAATCTGAGTCGGCGCTCAGAACCAAATCAAGACACAAATATATCCGCCATATTATGCAGTCAACAGAAGTCAGAAGTAACATTATAAACATTCACTTACCTTTGATGATCTTCATCAGAATGCACTCCCAGGAATCCCAGTTCCACAATAAATGTTTGTTTTGTTCGATAATGTCCATCATTTATGTCTAACTTCCTCCTTGTTGTTCTAGCGTTCAGTACACTTTCCAAACTCACGACGTGCGGGCAGGTCCAGCGGAAAGTACGGACGAAAAGTTAAAAAAGTTATATTACAGTCCGTAAAAACATGACAAACGAAGTATTGAATCAATCTTTAGGATGTTTTCAACATAATTCTTCAATAATGTTCCAACCGGATTATTCCATTGTCTTCAGAAGTGCGATGGAACAGAGCTCGCTCTCACGTGAACGCGCATGGTCAGGGCATGTTCAGGTCATGATAGACCTGACTCCTTCCTCTCTCCTTCGGCCCCACTACACAGTAGAAGCATCAGACAAGGTTCTAACGACTGTTGACATCTAGTGGAAGCCTTAGGAAGTGCATCATTACCAATATCCCACTGTGTCTTCAATATGAGCTGAGTTGAAAATCGACCAACCTCAGATTTCCCACTTCCTGGTTGGATTTTTTCTCAGGTTTTTGCCTGCCATATGAGTTCTGTTATACTCACAGACATCATTCAAACAGTTTTAGAAACTTCAGAGTGTTTTCTATCCAAATCCACTAATAATATGCATATTCTAGCTTTTATGGCTTTGTAGCAGGCCGTTTACTCTGGGCATGCTTTTCATCCGGACGTGAAAATACTGCCCCCTACCCCAAATAAGTTGTTTAAAGTGACTATGCATAGATGATAACAACAGAGAGTAGCAGTGGTGTAAAAGAGGGGGAGAGGAGAGGGGGGGTAATGTAAATAGTCTGGGTAGCCATTTGATTAGGTGTTCAGGAGTCTTATGGCTTGGGGGTAGAAGCTGTTTAGAAGCCTCTTTGACCTAGACTTGGCACTCCGGTACCGCTTGCCGTGCAGTAGCAGAGAGAACAGTCTATCACTAGGATGGCTGGAGTCTTTGACAATTTATAGGATCTTCCTCTGACACCGGCTGGTATAGAGGTCCTGGATGGCAGGAAGCTTGGCCCCAATGATGTACTGGGTAAAAAAGTAAAAAAACAAGTTACAAACAACGCAAATAAATGTGCTCAAGCTCTGATTTGTAAGTGAACTCATTATCTAAAAGTGTTTTAGCATGTGCCACTGTGGAAAGGCAATTGGCGAAATAGTGTAGCAATGTACTGTAGAGACTAATGTTTACATGTTTACACAACAGTGAGTTGTGTTTACAGTTTTGCAAAAAGTGTGTTCTAAAATTACAAACTGAGTGTAAAGCAGAGAACGTGCATTGAGTTTGGCACACTTGGTAAATGCATTGGCTACAAGTGTTAATGGTTTCAGAGATAGTGCTTCAAGAATCACTGTTAGTGTTTAAGCATTCAGAATAAACGAATGTCTAAAATGCATTTCCCTCCCTCCCTCCCTCCAATTCTCTTCTCGAACTTAACTTCTACTTCCACACCATCCCGGATCCGGGAGCACCCCCCACAGTAAAAAAGCTGACTAGCATAGCCTAGCATAGCGTCACAAGTAAATACTAGCATCTAAATATCATTAAATCACAAGTCCAAGACACCAGATGAAAGATACACATCTTGTGAATCCAGCCATCATTTCTGATTTTTAAAATGTTTTACAGGGAAGACACAATATGTAAATCTATTAGCTAACCACGATAGCAAAAGACACAACTTTTTTTTCCCACCATTTTTTTCCTGCATGGGTAGCTATCACAATTTCGACCAAATAAAGATATATATAGCCACTAACCAAGAAACAACTTCATAAGATGACAGTCTGATAACATATTTATTGTATAGCATATGTTTTTTTAGAAAAATGTGCATATTTCAGGTATAAATCACAGTTCTACATTGCAGCTGCAATCTGAAATAGTGCCGAAGCTGCCAGAATAATTACAGAGACCAACATCAAATACCTAATTACTCATCTTAAAACATTTCTGAAAAATACACAGCGTACAGCAAATGAAAGCCCAACATCTTGTGAATCCAGCCAATATGTCAGATTTTTTAAGTGTTTTACAGCGAAAACACAATATAGCATTATATTAGCTTAGCACAATAGCCAGAAACACAAGCAATTTACCAGCAGCACAGGTTAGCGATCGTAACAATACAGCAAAAGATATATAATTTTTGACTAACATTGATATACTTCGTCAGATGACAGTCCTGTAACATCATATTACACAATGCATATAGGTTTTGTTCGAAAATGTGCATATTTAGCAGCACAAATCGTGGTTATACAATGTGATCAGTGGCAACAGGTCATGCATTCTGGCCGGCGCCATCTTGGAAAGGCACCTAAGTTTACGATTATTTATCGATTAGATTGACTAAAAAATACAGGTTGGACAGCAAATGAAAGATGCATTAGTTATTAATGCAACCGCTGAGTTAGATTTTTAAAATTAACGTTACTAGGCATACAGTGTGCGTTACAGCCAGACTAGTGCCGCAATAATGGCGGACAAATGCGTTTACATTTTTCCACATAAATACGGAATAACATCATAAATAGCTCTTACTTTTGGACGAGCTTCCATCAGAATCTTGGGCAAGTGGTCCTTTGTCCAAAAGAATCGTTGCTTGGTTGTAAAACGTCGTCTTCAACTTCGGAATTAGCAGCTAACAATAGCTATGTGGCCACAACATGCCCAAATGTTCAAAAGGCAATACTAAGGAAATTCCGAAAATAGCAATATACTCGCATAAACTGATATAACTCGGTTTAAAATAACTTCGTTATGATGTTTCTAACATCTATATCGAATTAAATTACAGACGGATATATCTAAGGTCGATAACTGAGCGTTTCAAAATGCCATCCTGAGGTCTTGCTTTGCGCAATGACGAACGTCGAAAAGAGAGTTCCCTTCGTTCCTTGGCCTTTTATAAAGTCTGAGATCTACGTAGAAACTCCATTCCACTTCTCATTGGTTACTGACATCCAGGGGAAGGCGGGTGCAGTTCATGTCGACCCATAGGATACATACAGAGCTTTAAACTGTTCTGAGAACAGAGCCTCGTTTTCAGACCTTCGCAGTTCCTGTCATGGATTTCGCTGCAGAAAGAGTTCTGGTTCACCCACAGACATAATTCAAACGGTTTTAGAAACTAGAGATTGTTTTCTATCCAATAGTAATAATAATATGCATATTGTACGAGCAAGATTTGAGTATGA
This sequence comes from Salvelinus alpinus, assembly GCF_045679555.1. Classification (NCBI taxonomy): domain Eukaryota; kingdom Metazoa; phylum Chordata; class Actinopteri; order Salmoniformes; family Salmonidae; genus Salvelinus; species Salvelinus alpinus. The sequence continues at coordinate 23,269,917 of NC_092103.1, read as the reverse complement.
GGCAGTTTAATTTGGAGACGATATTTTCCAAAGTGGAAACAGCACCCCCTATATTGAGAAAAGGTTTTACCAAGACGTATTCTCTTTCTCCTTCTAAACACTAAAGGAAGACACCCGTCTGTCAACACATTCATTTCTAAATGCCGAGACCTGCGCACGCACGCACGCACGCACGCACGCACACACGCACGCACGCACGCACACACGCACACACACACACACACACACACACACACACACACACACACACACACACACACACAGGCTCCTCGTCTCTCTACAATTCTTCTAATAAGTGGAAATTAAGTTAAGATTAGAAAATAGCTTAACCAAAAATGTATTCGAATTGGATGACACACTTAAGAATCCCTGCAAACAGTCTAATGAGGGGAGTATAGAATGAGCTACCTTAACTACTTCCTTTCAGATCATCTTAAAAGCCTTTTCATTGACCTACAGATCGGCCTTTTCCAACTCAGTCAAAGGGATGAGGTAATGACATGTGACAAAGCTAATAGAGATACATTTCCCTGATTACTCCCATTGAGTTCACTAATGACCTAATCTATACATTAGTGAAGTCACATGACCACATGTCTTGTTCCATGTCTTGTTACCACGATAGGACTTAATAATCACTGTTGGCAGAGAGCCATAGTCTGAGGCTCATAGCTGTTTATTGATTGAGAGTCACCTCTGCCCTCACTACCAGCCTCCTACACTGCTCACAGGAGCTCACCTCTTTATTAATCTCTCCCTCCTGTCTCACCTCCCTCCATCATGTTCACCCACATTGTGAACTTTGATGCTCCCTACGGTCCTGGAGGTGCCTCGGAACAAGTAGAGAGTGTGACGATTGGTCAGAGTCCTTCCACGCTAGTGATAGGTAGCAAGTGAGCATGGAGCTCTAACGCTCCTCTCAGCTGTGTTTTATGTGGGGCCCAGAGGTGCTCTTAGGTGACAGTTATAAGGTGCGTTGCCCAGGGTTAGCCGGCAGACAGCGCTGTGAGAGAAATCAGCAGCCAGCGACATGAACGCCATGACTCTGTTTCAAAGGACAATAAATAAAACAACAGATGGTGGAAAATAAACACTCACATGACACACACACACACAGAGATGCAGTCGTGCACACACACACACACACTTGTATGCACGCACACTCCTCTTTCTGTACTGTTACAGTGTTAGCCTCCTCTGTGATCTCAGTGAACAGTTTGTCACGTGGAGAAAGGGTACCTGTGCCGTTCCAGCCTGTGTGTGTGTGTGTGGGTGAGGGGCAGGGTGTGACTGTGGCTATGGGCTGAATGCTAAGTCTACAGTAGGGTCAGAGAGCAGTGTGGCTGAATGCACACAGCAGCAGTCTATTTGTGTTGGTTGGAATGTGTGCTTTCCACTATCACTTTCCCCTACGTTTTCCCTTATTACACACATCCGTGTGTCTAGTTAGGGACGATACCTTGTGTTCATTTTAAAACAGTCACTGTGCTGGCACAGTAACATGTCGTCCCTAATTACGCACAGGAGTGTTTCAAAATATGTTTTTTTACATGTTGTGTTATATTCCAGTTAAACCCATTTTACAATTCTGTAAATGACTGAGAAATACATGTCTAGAAAACAATAGTCATTTATACAATTCATACACTGCTCCATATAGAAAATCTGACATTAAACAAATTGACATGAAACATTTTTAAACACGTTATTTATTATGTCAGCCAATCAGATATGTAGTCCAGAGAGACTAACTCAGACAATTTTGTACCAGGGACACAGGAGAACAGACTGAAGTTGGATAGGGTATGATAAGTTGCTAAAAGCCGATGTATGCTGGATCCAGAATGCGGCCCGGAGGCTCCAAAATGAGCTCCATACGTTGATGCAGTGCATCTCCCAAATTTTGTAACAATGCGAAGACCTCCGTATAGCTCCGTATTGACATGATTGGTTGACAGTAGGTGGGGGCGGTACTTCCTGTATATACACAAACTTACTTCCTTGACAACTTCCTTTACAACAAACATGCAGAACTTTGACAAAAGGCTATCAGAACAAGTTCATAAATATAAACATCTTTAGATGCGATAGATGCGATAAAGAAGTCAGTGGAATGCAGACTGTGGTGGATAGGATGCTGGATTGGCGCACATTCAACAAATATAATCTAACAAAGTGGACATTCGTCAAATCTGTCATGATGGATGTATTGTAACATGCCCACAATGTGGCTACCAAAGTCTGATTTGGATATATTTCCTGCATAATATTTAGAAGTTGCTTTTCAGGTTTAGAAGAAGTCACAGCTAAATGCTAACTCACTTTCGTATAAGCTGGTAGCATAGCTAGCATACAGATATCATGGGGGCAGACATTTTTAACTGTAATGCAGTTGATTGATGACAATGAAAAGGACATGAACATGTATTGCGGTTGACATCCATACAAGCATTACACTCCATTTTTTGTCTCAGAGTGAAATACACATATAAACAATAGCCTAATTTTGCTGGGGGACAATGAGGAGATTCGGGATCATTCCCCATTCGTGTTTCCATGGCATTTCCATTGTTTTGGTCAAGTTCCATTTACCTCTTTACCACATCCATTGAATGGGAAGCTTGTCACAAGAAGTGGATGCAGTTGGGGGACAAAATCGTAAAGCTAAATGAAGGGTTGAAGTGGAGATGCAGGTGGGAAAATGGTGCCACCGTTTTACTTCATGCTATCTTGGCCAAGCTCCGGGAAACGGACTCCAACATCTCTTTTCGTATAGCCATTTGCTCGTAATTAGCTGGATGGCTATAGAGATTAGCCCTGAGTCACTATGAGTGGTGCATTTTAAGTGGTGCAGACCAATTTATGGTATTTCTGTTTTTGAATTTGGCGCGCTGCTATTTCACTGGGTGTTGTCAAATCAATCCCGTTAACGGGATTGGCGTGGGAAGGGATCACTAATTAAGGTCTGGGGAGTTTCCTGGCCATGGACCCAAAATATCGATGTTTTGTTCCCTGAGCCACTTAGTTATCACTTTTGCCTTATGGCAAGGTGTTTCATCATGCTGGAAAAGGCATTGTTTGTCACGAAACTCTTCCTGGATGGTTGGGAGAAGTTGCTCTCGGAGGATGTGTTGGTACCATTCTTTATTCATGGCTGTGTTCTTAGGCAAAATTGTGAGTGAGCCCACTCCCTTGGCTGAGAAGCAACCCCACACATGAATGGTCTCAGGATGCTTAGGACTGATGGTAGCTCTCACCTTCTCTTCTCACCAAGCTTTTTTCCGGATGCCCCAAACAATCGGAAAGGGGATTCATCAGAGAAAATGACTTTACCCCAGTCGTCAGCAGTCCAATCCCTGTACCTTTTGCAAAATATCAGTCTGTCCCTGATGTTTTTCCTGGAGAGAAGTGGCTTCTTTGCTGCCCTTCTTGACACCAGGCCATCCTCCAAAAGTATTCGCCTCACTGTGCGTGCAGATGTACTCACACCTGCCTGCTGCCAGGACTGGGCAAGCTCTGTACTGGTGGTGCCCCGATCCCGCAGCTGAATCAACTTTAGGAGACGGTCCTGGCGCTTGCTGGACTTTATTGGGCACCCTGAAGCCTTCTTCACAACAATTGGACTGCTCTCCTTAAAGTTCTTGATGATCCGATAAATGGTTGATTCAGGTGCAATCTTACTGGCAGCAATATCCTTGCCTGTGAAGCCCTTTTTGTGCAAAGCAATGATGACGGCACGTGTTTCCTTGCAGGTAACCATGATTGACAGAGGAAGAACAAGTCTGAAGCTTCCAGTCTGTTATTCGAACTCAATCAGCATGACAGAGTGATCTCCAGCCTTGTCCTCATCAACACTCACACCTGTGTTAGCATCTGCTTCATCTGATCACTTTTTTATAGTATGAGTCACTGGTGCTTCCTGCTTTAATTTTAGCTTGTAAGTAGGAATCAGGAGGATAGAGTTGTGGTCGGATTTACCAAATGGAGGGTGAGGGAGAGCTTTGTACGCATCTCTGTGTGTGGAGTACAGGTGATCTAGAATTTTTTCCCTCTGGTTGCACATTTAACATGTTGATAGAAATTTGGTAGAACTGATTTAAGTTTCCCTGCATTAAAGTCTCCGGCCACTAGGAACGCCGCCTCTCAGTGAGTGGCTTCCTGTTTGCTTATTTTCTTATACAGCTGACTGAGTGCATGCGGTCTTAGTGCCAGCATCTGTCTGTGGTGGTAAATAAACAGCCACGAAAAGTGTAGCTGAAAACTCTCTAAGCAAGTAGTGTGGCCTGTAATTTATCACAATATCACAATTTATCTACTTCAGGTGAGCAAAATCTAGAGACTTCCTTAGATTTTGTGCACCAGCTGTTGTTTACACATACAGTGGGGAGAACAAGTATTTGATACACTGCCGATTTTGCAGGTTTTCCTACTTACAAAGCATGTAGAGGTCTGTCATTTTTATCATAGGTACACTTCAACTGTGAGAGACGGAATCTAAAACAAAAATCCAGAAAATCACATTGTATGATTTTTAAGTAATTCATTTGCATTTTATTGCATGACATAAGTATTTGATCACCTACCAACCAGTAAGAATTCCGGCTCTCACAGACCTGTTAGTTTTTCTTTAAGAAGCCCTCCTGTTCTCCACTCATTACCTGTATTAACTGCACCTGTTTGAACTCGTTACCTGTATAAAAGACACCTGTCCACACACTCAATCAAACAGACTCCAACCTCTCCACAATGGCCAAGACCAGAGAGCTGTGTAAGGACATCAGGGATAAATTGTAGACCTGTACAAGGCTGGGATGGGCTACAGGACAATAGCCAAGCAGCTTGGTGAGAAGGCAACAACTGTTGGCACAATTATTAGAAAATGGAAGAAGTTCAAGATGACGGTCAATCACCCTCGGTCTGGGGCTCCATGCAAGATCTCACCTCGTGGGGCATCAATGATCATGAGGAATGTGAGGGATCAGCCCAGAACTACACGGCAGGACCTGGTCAATGACCTGAAGAGAGCTGGGACCACAGTCTCAAAGAAAACCATTAGTAACACACTACGCCGTCATGGATTAAAATCTTGCAGCGCACGCAAGGTCCCCCTGCTCAAGCCAGCGCATGTCCAGGCCCGTCTGAAGTTTGCCAATGACCATCTGGATGATCCAGAGGAGGAATGGGAGAAGGTCATGTGGTCTGATGAGACAAAAATAGAGCTTTTTGCTCTAAACTCCACTCGCCGTGTTTGGAGGAATAGAAGGATGAGTACAACCCCAAGAACACCATCCCAACCGTGAAGCATGGAGGTGGAAACATCATTCTTTGGGGATGCTTTTCTGCAAAGGGGACAGGACGACTGCACCGTATTGAAGGGAGGATGGATGGGGCCATGTATCGCGAGATCTTGACCAACAACCTCCTTCCCTCAGTAAGAGCATTGAAGATGGGTCGTGGCTGGGTCTTCCAGCATGACAACGACCCGAAACACACAGCCAGGGCAACTAAGGAGTGGCTCCGTAAGAAGCATCTCAAGGTCCTGGAGTGGCCTAGCCAGTCTCCAGACCTGAACCCAATAGAAAATCTTTGGAGGGAGCCGAAAGTCCGTATTGCCCAGCGACAGCCCCGAAACCTGAAGGATCTGGAGAAGGTCTGTATGGAGGAGTGGGCCAAAATCCCTGCTGCAGTGTGTGCAAACCTGGTCAAGAACTACAGGAAACGTATTATCTCTGTAATTGCAAACTAAGGTTTCTGTACCAAATATTCAGTTCTGCTTTTCTGATGTATCAAATACTTATGTCATGCAATAAAATGCAAATTAATTAATTAAAAATCATACAATGTGATTTTCTGGATTTTTGTTTTAGATTCCTTCTCTCACAGTTGACGTGTACCTATGATAAAAATTACAGACCTCTACATGCTTTGTAAGTAGGAAAACCTGCAAAATTGTCAGTGTATCAAATACTTGTTCTCCCCACTGTATGCACAGACCGCCCCCCTTCGTCTTACCGGAGTGTGCTGTTCTATCTTGCCGGTGCAGCGTATATCCCACTAGCTGAATATCCATGTCGTCATTCAGCCACGATTTTGTGAAACATAGGATATTACAGTTTTTTATGTCCAGTTGGTAGGATATTCGTGATTGTACCTCGTCTAATTTATTGTCCAAAGATTGCACGTTGGCGAGTAGTTTTGACGGTAACGACAGCTTTCTCAGTCACCTTCTCCGGGTCCTGACCAGGCATCCGGCTCTTTGTCCTCTGTATCTGCGTCGCTTCCTCTTGCAAATAACGGGGATGTCGGTCCTGTGGGGTGTTTGGAGAATGTCTTGTGCATCGTCTTTGTTGTAGAAAAAATATTTGTCTAATCCGAGGTGAGTGATGGCTGTCCTGATATCCAGAAGCTCTTTTTTTGCCGTAAGATACGGTTGCGGAAACATTATGTACAAAATAAGTTACAAATAACGTGAAAAAAAACACATAATAGCACAATTGGTTGGGCACCCGTAAAACTGCTGCCATTTCTTCCCGCGCCATTTTGAGTGTAGCCTCAAAAGTGAGTGTAGCAGATTGGAAATCAACTCATTCTCCATTAACCCGTTAAAAGGAACAGTCAATGAGCCTACTGGTCCTGTACAAAATTATGGTGATGATGAAGATTATGTGGATAACAATGCGATGACAATGACGTTAATGATTAAAATAACAATTATGATGTCAATATTATACACACATAAGAAAACCGGATGTGATAGGTGAAATAATTAAACAGGAGCACTGAAAGTCGAGTTGAATGTTTTTGTCTAGCCATCTAAATTCAGGCCAGTGCCCCGCAACTGTTTAAATATTTACACACACAGCTTGTTTGGTAGTTGAATGAGAAGAATGTCAAATTTATTCAAGAGAAAACTGCTGAGCAACAAAGCGAGCGGTGGGATATCTACTGGCCATTGAAACCTGGAGGATAGAAACCTTGGAACCCTGTTCCTGAACTATCTGAATCCCAGGTAACTCTGTTTAGGATTCTCTCTCAAAGCAAAAGCATCTCACAGAGGGAAAAAGTACTGAACAGCCAGTGATTGTAGAGGGGGATGAGGGGAGGTTGAGGAAGGGTTCGGGAGCTGGTCAAAGATAAGGACAGAGGGTGGGGAGAGAATGGAGAGGTGTACAGGATGTACAGTGGCAAGAAAAAGTATGTGAACCGTTTGGAAATACCTGGATTTCTGCATAAATTGGTCATAACATTTGATCTGATCTTCATCTAGGTCACAACAATAGACAAACACAGTCTGCTTTATTGAACACACCGTGTAAACATTCTCAGTGCAGGGTGGGAAAAGTATGTGAACCCTTGAATTTATTAACTGGTTGATCCTCCTTTGGCAGCAATAACCTCAACCAAATGTTTTCTGTAGTTGTGGATCAGACCTGCAGAACAGTCAGGAGAAATTTTGGACCATTGCTCTTTACAAAATGTTTCAGTTCAGCAATATTCTTGGGATGTCTGGTGTGAATTGCTCTCTTGAGGTCATGCCACAGTATCTCAATCTGGTTGAGGTCAGGACTCTGACTGGGCCACTCTAGAAGGTGTATTTTCTTCTGTTGGAGCCATTTTGTTGTTGATTTACTTCTGTGTTTTGGGCCTTTGTCCTGTTGCATCGCCCAACTTCTGTTGAGCTTCAATTGGCGAACAGATATTCTTACATTATCCTGTAAATTCTCCTGAAACATGGGAATTAATTTTTTTGTCAATGATAACAAGCTGTCCAGGCCCTGAGGCAGCAAAGCCGCCCCAAACCATGATGCTCCATCCACCATACTTTACAGTTGGGATGAGGTTTTGATGTTGTTGTGCTGTGCCTTTTTGTCTCCACACATAGCGTTGAGTATTCCTTCAAAACAACTCAACTGTAGTTTCATCTGTCCACAGGATATTTTGCCAGAAGTGCTGTGGAACATCCAGGTGCTCTTTTGCGAACTTCAGACGTGCAGCAATGTTTTTTTTTGGACAGCAGTGGCTTCTTCTTTGGTGTCCTCCCATGAACACCATTCTTGTTTAGTGTTTTACGTATAGTAGACTCGTCAACAGAGATGTTAGCATGTTCCAGAGATTTCTGTAAGTCTTTAGCTGGCACTCTAGGATTCTTCTTAGCCTCATTGAGCATTCGGGACTGTGCTCTTTCGGTCATCTTTGCAGGATGGCCACTCCTCGGTAGAGTACCAACAATGCTGAACTTTCTCCATTTATAGACAATTTGTCTTACCGTGGACTGATGAACATCAAGGCTTTTAGAGATACTTTTGTAACCCTTTCCAGCTTTATGCAAGTCAACATTTCTTAATCTTAGGTCTTCTGATATCTCTTTTGTTCGATGCATGGTTCATATCAGGCAGTACTTCTTGTGAATAGCACACTCACATTTTGTGATTGTTTTTTATAGTGCAAGGCAGCTCTAACATCTCCAATCTCGTCTCATTGATTGAACTCCAGGTTAGCTGAATCTTGACTTCAAAAAGTCATTAGCCTAGGGATTCACATACGTTTTCCAACCTACACTGTGAATGTTTAAATGATGTATTCAATATAGACAAGAAAAATACAATAATTTGTCTGTTATTAGTTTATTGTCTATTTTTGTGATTTAGATGAAGATCAGATCTAATTTGCCGACCAATTAATGCAGAAATGCAGGTAATTCCAAAGGGTTCACATACTTTTTCTTGCCACTGTAGCTGCATGCTTTCAGGATAGCATGCAGCAAAAATATATTTAGCTGAAGCAGACTTTTGCTTTGAAGGAGACATTGATACACATACATACACACTCTCTCGCTTCCTCACAGATCGACAGGCAAACATATATTCTGATGCACAGAAAATGACAAGAGCTCACATATTATCATCCTCATCATCATTCTTAAATCAGATGAAAAGATGAGGGGTAAGGCTACTTTTTTATCAAATGTTTTTGAAGTGCCATCTGACATCAACTACCTTAATGTTTTTGTGTGTGTGTGAGGGAATTAGACAGGGCAGCCTCTCCACACAATATTGATCTGTTATGAAATTGCCTTGTCCTGGTCCTACAATATCCCACTACAGACATACACACACCTGTTCTCAAAGGAAACACACACACACACACACACACACACACACACACACACACACACACACACACACACACACACACACACACACACACACACACACACACACACACACACACACACACACACACACACACACACACACACACACTCCTGAAAATAACACAACAAAATTTGAGGTGTGAGATAAGAGATGTGTATATCCAACATCAGGACTCTTTCTGCCTATCATGCTTTGATTTTGTCTTTTTTCTATTTCAAACTTTCACTTTAAATAGAGCTGCACCTTTTCTTCTGTTTCAGATTTGATAACACTAGGTTTTTTCAGATGTCTGATCACTTTCCTTTACCAGGAGGTGGATGGGATGTGTGGAAACACTGAATTCCCACTGGTAGCAGAGTGTTCCAGGGAGAAAACCATGATCTGGAATTAGGCCAATCTTTTTGTTGGAGGGGTGGGTGGGGGGGGGGGGGGGGTGTTAGGTATCTGTGTGTATAGTGTAGCAATACAGACTGCTTAACACACAACATGTATAATTTGTTACCTACCACATGGAGCAGTGTCTAGCTTATATCTTTCTGATCAAATCAAATCAAATCAAGTTTATTTTATATAGCCCTTCGTACATCAGCTAATATCTCAAAGTGCTGTACAGAAACCCAGCCTAAAGCCCCAAACAGCAAGCAATGCAGGTGTAGAAGCACGGCGGCTAGGACAAACTCCCTAGAAAGGCCAAAACCTAGGAAGAAACCTAGAGAGGAACCAGGCTATGAGGGGTGGCCAGTCCTCTTCTGGCTGTGCCGGGTGGAGATTATAACAGAACATGGCCAAGATGTTCAAATGTTCATAAATGACCAGCATGGTCAAATAATAATCAGGAGTAAATGTCAGTTGGCTTTTCATAGCCGATCATTAAGAGTATCTCTACCGCTCCTGCGGTCTCTAGAGAGTTGAAAACAGCAGGTCTGGGACAGGTAGCACGTCCGGTGGACAGGTCAGGGTTCCATAGCCGCAGGCAGAACAGTTGAAACTGGAACAAGGCCAGGTGGACTGGGGACAGCAAGGAGTCATCATGCCCGGTATGACTGACGCATGGTCCTAGGGCTCAGGTCCTCCGAGAGAGAGAAAGAAAGAAAGAGAGAAGGAGAGAATTAGAGAGAGCATACTTAAATTCACACAGGACACCGGATAAGACAGGAGAAGTACTCCAGATATAACCAACTGACCCTAGCCCCCCGACACATAAACTACTGCAGCATAAATACTGGAGGCTGAGACAGGAGGGGTCAGGAGACACTGTGGCCCCATCCGATGATACCCCCAGACAGGGCCAAACAGGAAGGATATAACCCCACCCACTTTGCCAAAGCACAGCCCCCACACACCTAGAGGGATATCTTCAACCACCAACTTACCATCCTGAGACAAGGCCGAGTATAGCCCACAAAGATCTCCACCACAGCACAAACCAAGGGGGGGCGCCAACCCAGACAGGAATGGGATATGGCTGTTTTGTTAGATGTTTTAATATCAACTGTAACTAGATTATTGACTGTTTCATCATGCTATCCTACCACACCATGTGAGGGATATAAGAAGTACAGGTATCCATTACACTTGACCCTTAAACAATATTTCACCTCAGTCAAGCTGTGTCTGAGACCCATCTGGTTGTGCAGCATGATAATTATCTAACTACAAAGGTAGCGATCATAGAAGAGGGGCTGAAAGATCACATGCACAAACACACACAGTTCTGTACCTTACTATAGTATATTGCATTTGTTTTGTTCTTGGTTTGATATCTCTTAATCTAAAGCAGGCGTAACTGAGATGTGAATGAGTGCGGTGTGGTGGAACCATGCAGAGGGCATATAGCAGATTGGCTAAATACATTTTAACTTCCCTCTCTGACAAGGCCTGGAAGTTGCTATCTCTTTAAGGTGTGTAAGGTCAGCCAGAGCAGCAGAAACACAGCTCTCTATCTAGCTACAACTTAACACTCTGACCACAAACACAGACTGTCCTGCCTGCACCTCTAAAAGTCTAAGAATATTAAATTTAGCCTTCACTATTATAGCCCATATAAATGCATTGGATAACACATTCAAAAATTATCACACCAAAAATAAATGATAAGGAATAAGGTTTTGAAGTGTCTGCTGTATTTAACCCCCTTTTCAGGGGGCACGAAACTACCTCAATACCACCAGTCATTTATTTTAAACCCTATGTTTGGCAGCATGAGTGAAGGAGGCTTTGTTGTGAAATAGGAAGCCGATTCTAGATTTAACTTTAGATTGGAGATGCTTAATGTGAGTCTGAAAGGAGAGTTTACAGTCTAGCCAGACACCTAGGTATTTAAAGTTGTCCACGTATTCTAAGTCAGAACCGTCCAGAGTAGTCATGCTAGTTGGGCGGGCGGGTGTGGGCAGCGATCGGTTGAGAGCATACATTTCTTTTTACTAGCAGGATGTCTCATGGTCTGATAAGCACGGCTGTAGCTCGGCCACCTTCCACCGCAGATGCGGAAAGCTGCTATAGGCAGATGTAGTGGATTGAGACGCAGCCCATTAAAAAAACGAAAGATCTCTAGCTTAAACTGACGGAATTTAATGGGGATGTTTTAAAATGTGTTACTTAGATTGACACACGTGCATCAATAGACTCTTAAGGATTAAAGGCCAGTGTTCTAAATTATCCTAATGAAAGTATTCTTCACCGGGGAAACAAAAGGTAGAATCTGACCAGACATCAGTTGACAGCAAATCCCCCATCAGGGGCTCTCCAGCTGGCATCTAGACAGAACCAGGAACAATCTATAACTGACTGTAAAGTAAAGTACTCCACGATTCAGACTATACTGGATGCAAAAGGACATCACATTGCTTAAGGCTTGTTGATGTTCTTCTTTTTTTGAGTAAGAATGCCTGTTTGAGTCATTTTAAGTAACTTTTTGTAAAGAAGTCAAACCAAGAAACTTGATACTGAATCGACCCTGTCGTTGTCAATAAACGTGCAGTTATAATCAACAACATAATTCTGTTCTGAAGCCTCACCCTCATTAATCCTTTATGATGGAGTGTTTCCATTAGAATAGTGTGTATAATGTTCTTTCATGGATTGCCATTATGACTTATATTTCATATGCAACAGCGGCAGCGTGGGAATATTCCAGTGCTTCTCAGCAGCATTTTCTTTATAACAGTTACAGTGAGGCGGAGACGAAACAAAAATCAATAGAAAACCATGACAGCATCTCTCAATGTCAAATCAAATTTTATTGGTCACATACACATATTTAGCAGATGTTATTGCGAGTGTAGCAAAATGATTGTGTTCCTAGCTCCAACAGTGCAGTAGTATTTAACAGTTAATAACAAAACACGCTAATCTAAAAGTAAAATAATGGAATTAAGAAATACATAAATATTAGATTGAGCAATGTTGGAGTGGCATTGACTGATATACAGTAGAATAGAATACAGTATACACATATGAGATGAGCAAAGCAGTGTGTAAACATTATTTAAACATTATTAAAGTGACTAGTGGTCCATTATTAAAGTGGCCAGTGATTCCAAGTCTATGTAATAGTGGGGTGAACAGGCCGTGGATCGGTTTGGTTGATGTCCTGGATGATCTTTTTGGACTTACTGTGACATCGGGTGTTTTAGGTGTCCTGGAGGGCAGGTAGTTTGCCCCCGGTGATGCGTTGGGAAGACCGCACCACCCTCTGGAGAGCCCTGCGGTTGTGAGCTGTGCAATGTGACATAAAAACAACAGCCACATTGAGTGAAATAAATAAAGGATACATTTAATTCTTCAAAGGCAATAGAAGGAATACTAAAATCAGTGTCAAAAACACGTCACAGACAATTGCATCACAAGTATTTAGTATTTTTTGGGATCCCAATTAGCTACTGCTAAAGCAGCGGACCCAGAAAATTCTCAATTCAAATTTAATGCCTCCTTTTACTTTATCTTTCCAACAATAAGAGTTCTCACCATTTTGGTTCTTATCAAACACATTGTTAAGGCAACCACATTTTATACTAGGGTATTTTATGGTAAAACACATTTTATATAACCCATTTTACAAAGCCAGTTGTCACAGAAAATGTAACTGAAGGAACGTCACCAAAACAAAACCATTTAAACAAACCATTCCAGATGATTGCTGTTATCTGCCCACATCCATCCACCACCACTAGACTCTTGACAGACCCCTCTATTGACTGATAAAATTGAGGTAAAACAAACACCAAGAAAACACTTTTCTAAAGAAATCCACCAGCACATATTTTCCAAGCATCTAAAAGGTGACAGCCAGGCCTTGAAGGTGACAGGCTGCATTCATGTTGTTGTGGTTCTGTTATTGGGAGGGAACGGTCGGGTTCTGGAGAAGTCTAGGTAAAGAGAGTGGGGTGGTGGTGATGGGGTATTTTAGAGATATCTGGTAAAGGCTAAACGGTTATGAAGAGGGGTTGGCCAGAGGTTGGTCCATCTCCAAACACAATGATGATAGCCTGGCAGACTGGCATGCGTGAGAGTTAGTGTGAATTGGAGAGCAACAGCTTTCGAAAATAGGATGCATGATAGACTGAATAACAAAGCCTAGACCTGGTTTTAGAGATGGATTCACTCAGAGCAGTTGAGTGGGTGGTGCAGTCAGCGAAACACATCATCGGGGCACACTTCCTGCCCTCCAAGACATCTACAGCACCCGGTATGACAGAATGTCCAAGAAGATCATCAAAGACCCCAGTCACCCGAGCCACGGCCTGTTCACCCCGCGAGAAGGCGGAGACAGTACAGGTGCATCAAAGAGGGACCAAGAGACTGATAAACATCTTCTATATCCAGGCCATTAGACAGTTAATAACGGAACATTTTCTAAATCCCAATTGAACCCCTGCAATGGGGATACAAACATTTTATGAGACTCCTGTTTCCCCGAATCAATGATGAAGACCGCGTTGCTAAGGTTGGTTGAAGACTCTGTGCTACACCAAACAGTACCTATCCTGTAACTCCCAGTTATGGATACCAAAAATAGTTGGTTAAATCACATTATCTGGTGTAACAATCTGTAGCTAAGATAACTGGTTATCAGCAGATGATGAGAGGTGGTCGTGATGAAATTGCCATTCCAAAGAAACATACAGTAAGTTCAGGGAATACTTGTAAAGCTGTGGGAGGAGTGTTGTCATGATCAAACTGCCATTCAGCTCCTCATGTGTCATCTGCCTGAAATCCAGAATACAGGTCTGCTACAATGACACACACAGGCAAAGGAATTCTGTTTCTGTATCTACTGTAGAATCAACCCCAGGAAGAAGCCCAGTCATCACACAGTATTATCTGTAAGAATTTGTGCCAAATTAAATAACATCAACACTAGGGTAGACTAGTTTAACATGTGCACAGGCACAGAGATTATATTTACAACAATATCTAGCCTAATAGAAAAGAATATGGCATAACTCTCAACCTTTTCACAGTGACCAGAATGTCACTGCCATGTCACTGCCATGTCTATCAGGCATTCTTATGCAAATATGTTTTATAGTAAAACCAGTTTCAGTTTGAGAGATTTACAACAGTAAATTATTTTATTACTGTTTCTCCTCACTATTTGCTAGTAAACATAGCTAGCTAGCTTACTGGATATGACAATACTTGTTATTTGCATCTGTTTGGAATCCTAACTTGCGTCATGCCTTTAATTTTGTGAGATTGAAATGCATCCATCTCTTCTATTTTTTAGTTATAGATATGGCTACCGGTAGTTGTTTAGCTAGCTAGCTAAGTTAGCAAATATAACAATTATTTGATTTCTCCCCACTGTAATACAGTAGTATGTTAGTCAGAAATACACTATATGGGTTTCAGTTTCAGTAGATAAACTAAAGATAGCTAGGTGGCTTGCAGGAAAAATGACTTAACCTCTCTTGGGTACGTGAGACGTTAGCGTCCCACTTCTTCAACAGCCAGTGAAACTGCTGGGCGCCAAATTCAAATACAGAAATACTCATTATAAAAATTCAGGAAACAAAACATATTTCACATAGGTTTAAAGATGAACTTCTTGTGAATCCAACCACGGTGTCAGATTTAAAAAATGCTTTACGGCCAAAGCATACCTTACAATTATTTGAGAACATAGCCCACTAGACAAATCATTACAAACAGTAACCAGCCAAGTAGAAGAGTTACACAAGTCAGAAATAAAGATAAAATGAATCCATTACCTTTGATGATCTTCATATGGTTGCACTCAGCAGACATTCATTTACTCAATAAATGTTCCTTTTGTTCGATAAAGTCTCTTTATATCCAAAAACCTCAGTTTTGTTTGCGCGTTTTCTTCAGTAATCCACAGGCTCAAACGCAGTCAAAACAGGAAGACAAAAAATCCTAATTGTATCCGTAAAGTTCATAGAAACATGTCAAACAATGTTTATATTCAATCATCAGGTTGTTTTTAGCCTAAATAATCAATAATATTTCAACCGGACAATAACGTTGTCAATTTAAAAGGTAAACAAGAAAGGCACTCTCTCGGTCTCGCGCATGAAAAAGCTCTGTGACACTTTAGGGTCCACTCATTATTTTTCTCAGGTTTTCGCCTGCCAAATCAGTTCTGTTATACTCACAGACACTATTTTAACAGTTTTGGAAACTTTATAGTGTTTTCTATCCAAATCTACCAGTTATATGCATATCGTATCTTCTGGGCCGAGAAGCAGGCAGTTTAATTTGGGCATGCATTTCATCCAAAATTACGAATGCTGCCCCCTACCCTAGAGAAGTTAAGTTAGTTAGGCACAGTATTTGTCATCTGCCCACATGGTGCTGGCATCGACTGTAGCTGAGCTTCTAACATTAGCTCAATCAAACTCTTTTTTCAAATCGTCTGCTATATTCCAGTTGAAACATGTAAGATTGAATGTCACCATGTAGGTAATAGATGCACCAACTTCGAATTTGTGTTGATGAGAGGAATCACTTGAAGCCATTGCGTCTGGTCAGTTCTTTCAGTTTTACCCAACAGATAGTTGTTAGTGTCCGCCTCCTTTTTAAAAAAGCCCGTCTTGGGGGAGGGGTGGGAGCCAGAGCATGAAGCACTGTCCAACACAAGTTGTAGTCTTTCAGACAGTGGAAAAAATGTTTCTGCTTCAGTGGAGGGCAACTCATAATAACGGCTGGAACGGAGCAAATCTAATCCGCCAATAGGAATATCGCTGAAAGACGTCCAACAGCTCTATTGAACAAGAACAAATATATGTACTCCCACAAAAACATATAGTGCAATCAGTATAAAATAGAGCCTTTGCGAAATGCCACAAAGCAGAACTACATTCATTTTTAGATCTCCCCTGATCTGCCTTCCTCCTGGGAAATTATGTGTGAAACACATCTCACTGTCCTAGAAATGCCTAAGACATGATTTTGAATTATTAGGACCCCCATTAGCCGACACCAATGGAACAGCTAGTCTTACTGGGGCCCGACATATAATGAAAAATACATTGCAAGCAAAATACTTTACATTTTACATACACTTTAAAAAAAGTTACATGTTGTGTGTGTGTATGATGAAAACAAGCCCAGATTCCCCCAGGGTGAAATTTCCCTTTAAAGCTTTCAAGATTCAACAGCCATTCAAGCAAAACTCTAATCTTGGGTGTCACGTCTACTCCCGCTCTCCCCGCTGGCGCTCAACGTCACCGGTATACTAACCATTGGTCCTGGGATCCATCATGACACACACCTGGCATCAATCATTACGCGCACCTGTACACCATCATCAGACACACCTGGACTCCATTACCTTACTTATTACCTCCCCTGTATCTGGCACTCCATTAGGTTCTTTCCCCAGTCAGTATTATTTATGCTTAATGTCTATACGCTACTCGTGTTTGATGTGCCGTTTATTATTAAACTCACCACTTGCTTTCTGACTCCCAGCGTATACGTTACATTGGGTAGCTACATGTTTTATTTAACTCCCTGTACACTCATTAGCAACACAGTAGGTCTGAGAGACAGATGTAATGAAATGCATTAGGAAACTGAAACATATCACTGGCCCAGGAATAATTGCCCCTAATTGTATGCATGCTAATTGTATATACTCTTTATTTCACCATTGTGTCTTTGAGGCGGAGTGTTAGTGTAGTATACTGTAGTGCGGCACTAAAGCCCCTTGTTCCCTCAGCAGAGATCTGTGTTGTCCGAATTGAGCTTGCTAATGATCAGCTCACTGAGGGGTAACACCTATGTTAATCTGCAGAATTAATTAATGCATTGCATTTACGGAGGAGGTGAAAAGGAAACTTTTTGAAGTAGTGGAAGAATCTCAGTGGATTCAAAAGTGTTTTTACATATGGTTTAATTTAGACGGGGAGATAAGATTGGTCTCATCCAACTAGTAATTGTCATTTGATTAGGGCCTCCACAATTAAAGGCACTGGTGTAAACACAGCATCATCTTACATACAGTAAGATTATATCATGCTGTTTTGAATAAAGTAAATGGCAATGTTTCTCGAGATGAAGAAAGCAAATACTAAACCAATTTTAGATACATTGAAATGAGTGTTTCCACATTCAGATAACAGCATTTCAAATGTAAAATCTAACTTTATTGGTTATGTACACGTTTTAGCAGATGTTATAGCAGGTGCAGCAAAAGGTGTACGTAAAATGTCAAACATACAAAAATAAAAAACAATGAACAAGAAATCAATAACAGCCCAAATACCACTGTTACAGTAATCCAAATGCAATCTATTTGTATCTACAGCAGATTAATTTACAGAAGATATACAGGGAATGATATGTACAGCAGTAGATATATAGAATGAGCCATCAAGAATCCAATATATAAATAAATATGCAGTGTGTAATTAAAATGCAATGTACAGTAGTAGAAATATTAGAATGAGCTATCTCAATAATACAGTATAGAAATACACAGTACGAAACCACATAGCGAAATGGATATAATTGCAGGAAATATAATAATTCACTGAGAGTATAAAACATTAGGAACATTAGGAACACAAATATTGAGTTGCACCCCATTTCGTCTTCAGAACAGTCTCAATTCGTCAAGGCATGGACTCTACATGTCGAAACGTTCCACAGGGATGCTGGCCCCATGTTGAATCCAATGCCTCCCACAGTTGTGTCAAGTTGGCTTGATACACATGGGAAACTGTTGAGCGTGAAAAACCTTGCAGCGTTGCAGTCCTTGACACACTCAAACAGGTGTGCCTGGCACCTACTACTTTAAAGCAGTATGTAAACATTATTAAAGTGACTAGTGTTCGAATAGGACAGCATTCTCTAAGGTGCAGGGTAGAGTTCCTGGGTGGTAGCTGGCAAGTGACAGTGTCCGAGGTTCAGGGCAGGGAACTGGGCGGAGGCCGGTTAGTAATGGCTATTTAAATAAGTACTTTTTTGCTCCATAAAGTAATCCAGCAATATGTACGCCGCCATCGTGTTTATTTCAAGTCTTCTCACTCATTAATCGAGATAGGTCTATGTCATCATGACATACAGCACTTTGGGGTGGAAACCCACCTGTCTCGATCAAATCTTTGGGTAAATCACATTATCTTGAGTAACAATCTGCAGCTACAGTTCTCTGCACTTGTGTGTCTCTACACCTGAGACACTGAACAACACTGTTCAAACAAAAAAAAATGTATGTTACTTTCCCCATATAACATTCTTGTTGAATAGCCAGTTTTCTTGAGTTAGCATTAACTAGTGCACCCTCCCTTGTATTTTAGAATTTGACAAATTAACTTCTTGTCAATATGGGGGCGCTGTTTCCACTTTGGAAAAAATCGTGCCCAAATTAAACTGCCTCGTACTCTATTCTAGATCGTACATTATGCATATGGATAAGAGCGTCTGCTAAATGACTTAAATGTAAATGTAAATTATTACTATTGAATAGAAAACACTCTCAAGTTTCTAAAACTGTTTGAATTATATCTGTGAGCAAAACAGAACTCATTTTGCAGCAAACTTCCAGACAGGAAGTGAAAAATCTGAAAACGATGCTCTGTTCCAGGGCCTGCCTATTGAATTGCCTTATATTTATGGATTTGCATGCACTGCATACGCCTTCCACTAGATGTCAACAGGCAGTGGAAGGTGGAATGGGGTGTCTAGCTTGATCTGAGGTCGAACATGAGCTCTTGGAATGACGTGACCACAATTTCCTTTCTCTACCTAGGCGCGGGAAGGACATCAACATTGGCTTCTGAAAAGCGTTCGGTATACACCGTGGATATCTCCGGCTCTGATTTTATTTGATAGATGTGATAAAAACATCATAAAGTATTTTTTTTAATTATTTTTGTATTTTTTTTATTATCAGTTTATTCAATGTTTATTGTGACTTTTGGAATTTTCCTTTCTTTGCGTCAGGAGAGTGATGGGCATGTTCGCGCCACATGGCTAGCTAAGGTTGCTAATTCGACAGGAGAGAAGGACATTCTAAAACCAAACAACGATTTATTCTGGACAAAGGACTCCTTGTACAAGATTCTGATGGAAGCTCAGCAAAATTAGGAACAATTTATGATGTTATTTCATATTTCTGTGGAAAATGTTGAGTCCTATTTTCCGCCCTTTTTGCGGGCGCTGTCTCGCTATAACGTAAGCTGTTTGTTATGGTAAAGTTATTTTTTAAAATCTAACACGGCGGTTGCATTAAGAACTAGTGTATCTTTCATTTGCCATACCACAAGTATTTTTATGTAAAGTTTATGATGAGTTCTTTGGTCAGATTAGGTGAGTGTCCAAAATATCTCCGGACATTCTGGGAAAATGTTGCTACATATTCACAATGTATAACCACGATTGCAGCGCTAAATATGCAAATTTTCGAACAAAACATAAGTGTATTGTATAACATGATGTTATAAGACTGTCATCTGATGAAGTTGTCCAAAGGTTAGTGATTAATTTTATATCTTTTGCTGGTTTTTGCGATCGCTACCTTTTGCTGCTGATAAATGCATTTGTGTGTTTGGCTATTGTGGTAAGCTAATATAATGCTATATTGTGTTTTCGCTGTAAAACACTTAAAAAATCTGAAATATTGGCTGGATTCACAAGATGTTTATCTTTCATTTGCTGTACACCATGTATTTTTCATAAATCTTTGATGAGTATTTATGTATTTCACGTTGCTCTCTGTAATTATTCTGGCTGCTTCGGTGCTATTTGTGATGGTAGCTGCAATGTAAAACTATGATTTATACCTCAAATATGCACATTTTTCGAACAAAACATAAATGTATTGTATAACATGTTATAAGACTGTCATCTGATGAAGTTGTTTCTTGGTTAGTGACTAATTATATCTCTATTTTGTCGGTTTTGTGAAAGCTACCTATGCGGTGGAAACATGGTGAAAATATGCGGTTGTGTGTTTGGCTATTGTGGTTAGCTAATAGAAATACATATTGTGTTTTCGCTGTAAAACATTTAAAAATTCGGAAATGATGGCTGGATTCACAAGATGTTTATCTTTCATTTGCTGTATTGGACTTGTGATTTCATGAAAATTATATTATATGATATTCCTGTCCCGCTAGGCTATGCTAGTCAGCTTTTTTGATGAGGAGGATCCCGGATCCGGGATGGATATTAAGTAAAGGTTAACCCCTAGGCTAATGACTTCTCCAAAAGCTAATTGGAGTCAGGAGTCAGCTAACCTGGTGAGTAATCAATGAGATGAGATTGAAAATGTTGGTTAGAGGGACACTGCCCTTTACAAAACACTAACAAAATTTGAGTTTGCTATTCACAAAAGCATTGCCTGATGTGAACCATGCCTTGAGCAAAAGACATAAGAATTGTTGAATTGCATAAAGCTGGAAAGGGTTACAAAAGTATCTCTAAAAGCCTTGATGTTCATCAGTCCATGGTAAGACACATTTTCCATAAATGGAGAAAGTTCAGCACTGTTGCTACTCTCTTTGCAGGACTGGCAGTCCTGACTGTATGACTGTAAGAGCACAGTGCAGAATGCTCAATGAGGTTAAGAAGAATCCTTGAGTGTCAGCTTAACACCTCTTATGGCTGAGATCGGCTAAGATACCGTTAACGGGATCGATTTGACAACAGCCAGTGAAGGTGCAGGGCGCCAAATTCAAACAACAGAAATCTCATAATTAAAATTCCTCAAACATACAAGTATTTCACACCATTTTAAAGATAAACTTGTTGTTAATCCCACAAAAGTGTCCGATTTCAAAAAGGCTTTACGACGAAAGCACACCAAACGATTATGTTAGGTCAGTACCTAGTCACAGAAAAACACAGCCATTTTTCCAGCCAAAGAGAGGAGTCACAAAAAGCAGAAATATAGATAAAATTAATCACTAACCTTTGATGATCTTCATCAGATGACACTCATAGGACTTCATGTTACACAATACATGTATGTTTTGTTCGATAAAGTTCATATTTATATCCAAAAATCGCAGTTTACATTGGCGCGTTATGTTCAGTAGTTCCAAAACATCCAGTGATTTTGCAGAGAGCCACATCAATTTACAGAAATACTCATAATAAACATTGATAAATTATACAACTGTTATGCATGGAATTTTAGAACCACTTCTCCTTAAAGGTCCACAAAGCACACACATCCCTGGGTCGCTCGTCTTTTCAGTTCGCTGCAGCTAGCGACTGGAACGAGCTGAAACAAACACTCAAACTGGACAGTTTTATCTCTTCATTCAAAGACTCATTCATGGACACTCTTACTGACAGTTGTGGCTGCTTTGCGTGATGTGTTGTTGTCTCTACCTTCTTGTCCTTCGTGCTGTTGTCTGTGCCCAATAATGTTTGTACCATGTTTTGTGCTGCTACCATGTTGTGCTGCTGCCATGCTATGTTGTTGTCTTAGGTCTCTCTTTATGTAGTGTTGTGTTGTCTCTCTTGTCGTGATGGAGGCATTTTGGTAGGCCGCCATTGTAAAGAAGAATTTGTTCTTAACTGACTTGCCTAGTTATATAAAGGTTAAATAAAAAATTAATTAATTAATGCCGGACTTTGTGGTTCACTGTGAGCAGAAGAATACACAGGGAGTTGAAACATCACGATTTTACCAGTGAAATTAAAATGTGTGAGTTCCAGCTTGTGGTTTGGATAATTGTTATGTTTATGATAAAAACTTAATGTTAAAATTAAATTAAATTAAATTTGTCACATGTCCCGAATACAACAGGTGTAGACCTTACTTTCAAGCCCTTAACCAACAATGCAGTTTTAAGAAAAATAAGTGCTAAGTAAAAAATGTATTAGTAAAAAATAAAAAGTAAAATTAACAAATAATTAAAGAGCAGCAGTAAAACAACAGTAGCGAGGCTATATACAGGGGGTACCGGTACAGAGTCAAAGTGCGGAGGCACCGGTAAGTCGATGTAATTGAGGTAATATGTACATGTAGGTACAGTGGAGTTGAAGTGACTATGCATAGATAATAAACAGAGTGTAGCAGCAGCGTAAAAGAGGGTGTGGGGGGGGAAATGCAAATAGTCTGGGTAGCCATTTGATTAGCTGTTCAGGAGTCTTATGGCTTGGGCAAAGAAGCTGTTAAGAAGCCTTTTGTACCTAGACTTGGAGCTCAGGTACCGATTGCCGTGCTATAGCAAAGAGAACAGTCTATGACTAGGGTGGCTGGAGTCTTTGACAATTTTTAGGGCCTTCCTCTGACACCGCCTAGTATAGAGTTCCTGGATGGCAGGAAGCTTGGCCCCAGTGATGTACTGGGCCGTACGCACTACCCTCTGTAGCGCCTTACGGTCAGATGCCGAGCAGTTGCCATACCAGGCATTAATGCAACCAGTCAAGATGCTCTCGATGGTGCTTCTGTAGAATGTTTTGAGAATCTGAGGACCCATACCAAATCTTTTCAATCTCCTGAGGGGAATAGGCTTTGTCGTGCCCTCTTCACGACTGTCTTGGTGTGTTTGTACAATGATAGTTTGTTGGTGATGTGCACACCAATGAACTTGAAGCTCCCAACCTGCTCCACTACAGCCCCGTTGATGAGAATGGGGGCGTCCTCCTTATTCTGTAATCCACAATCATCTCCTTTGTCTTGATCACATTGAGGGACAGGTTGTTGTCCTGGCACCACACGGCCAGGTCTCTGACCTCCTCCCTATAGGCTGTCTCATCGCTGTCAGTGATCAGGCCTACATCTGCTGTGTCTTCAGGAAAACTTAATGATGGTGTTGAAGTCATGCCTGCCCATGCAGTCATGCGTGAACATGGAGTACAGGAGGGGACTGAGCACGCACTCTTGAGGGGCCCCCGTGTTGAGGATCAGCGTAGCTGATGTGTTACCTACCCTTACCACCTGGGGGTGGCCCGTCAGGAAGTCCACGATCCAGTTGCAGAGGGAGGTGTTTATTCCCAGGGTCATTACCTTGGTGCTGAGCTTTGAGGGCACTATGGTGTTGAACGCTGAGCTGTAGTCAATGAATAGCATTCTCACATAGGTGTTCCTTTTGTCCAGGTGGGCAAGGGCAGTGTGGAGTACAATAAAGATTGCATCACCTGTGGATCTGTTAGGGCGGTGTGCAAATTGGAGTAGGTCTAGGGTTTCTGGGAAAATGGTGTTGATGTGAGCCATGATCAGCCTTTCAAAGCACTTCATGGCTACAGACGTGAGTGCTACGGGTTGGAAGACATTTAGGCTGGTTACCTTAGTTTTCTTGGGCACAGAAACACTAAGGTAACGTTGTTAAATGTTAATATAGTAATGAATATATGTTGTGGCAGAGCCAGGGTGAAATTCCCCTTTAACTTCTCTGGGATAGGTGGGACGGTAGCGTCTCACTTGGCCAAAATCCAGAAAAAATGTAGCGCGCCAAATTCAAATATATTACTATAAAAATCTATATTTCATGAAATCACACATGAAAGACACCAAATTAAAGCTACACATGTTGTGAATCCAGCCAACATGTCTGATTTCAAAAAGGATTTACGGGGAAAGCACACCAAACAATTATGTTAGCTCAGTACATAGCCACAGAAAAACACAGTCATTTTCCCAGCAAAAGATAGTAGTATCAAAAAGCAGAAATAGAGATAAAATGTATCACTAACCTTTGATGATCGTAATCAGATGACACTCATAGGACATCATGTTACACAATACATTTATGTTTTGTTTGATAATGTGCATATTTATATCCACAAATCTCGGTTTACATTGGCGCCATGTTCAGAAATGCCTCTAAAATATCCGGAGTAATTGCAGAGAGCCACGTCAAATAACAGAAATACTCATCATAAACTTTGATGATACATGTTTTACACAGAATTAAAGATACACTTGTTCTTAACTAGCTTGGATAAAAGGTGCACAGAGGTGCCCAGAGTAAACGGCCTGCTCCTCAGTCATAGTTGCAAATATATGCATATTATTATTAGTATTGGATAGAAAACACTCTGAAGTTTCTAAAACTGTTTGAATTATGTCTGTGAGTATAACAGAACTCATATGGCAGGCAAAAACCTGAGAAGTTCCACTTCCTGTTTGGATTTTTTCTGAGGCTGCTAGATTTTCAACCAAGTTCCCATTGAAATTACAGCGAGATATGGATGGGTTTCACTTCCTACGGCTTCCACTAGATGTCAACAGTCAATAGAACTTTGTCTGATGACTCTAATGTGAAGGGGGTCGAAGGAGACAGGAATGAGTAATCACTGCCATGAGGTGACCACGCATTGAACACGCGCGTTCACGTGATAGGCAGCTCTGTTCCATCTCTCAACTGAAGTCAATGTAATTCTCCGGTTGGAACGTTATTCAAGATGTATGTTAACAACATTCTTAAGATGGATTCAATACATCGTTTCACATGTTTCTACTGACTGTTTCGGAACTTTTGGACATTTCGTCACATTATAGTGGACGCGCTTTGTGACTTTGGAATTGTTTACCAAATGCGCTAACCGAAGTAGCTAATTGGACATAAATAACGGACATTATCGAACAAATCAAGCATTTATTGTGGACTTGGGATTCCTAGGACTGCATTCTGATGAAGTTCATCAAAGGTAAGGAAACATTTATCATGTATTTTCTGGTTTCTGTTGACTCCAACACGGCGGCTAATTTGGCTATTGTTCTGAGCGCCGTCTGAGATTATTGCATGGTTTGCTCTTTCCGTATAAAAAAAAAAAAATCTGACACAGCGGTTGCATTAAGGAGAGGTATATCTATAATTCCATGTGTATAACTTGTATTATCATCTACATTTATGATGAGTATTTCTGTTGAAACGATGTGGCTATGCAAAATCACTTGATGTTTTTGGAACTAGTGAATGTAACGCGCCAATGTAAACTCAGATTTTTTTTATATAAATATGAACTTTATCAAACAAAACATGCATTTATTGTGTAACATGAAGTCCTATGAGTGTCATCTGATGAAGATCATCAAAGGTTAGTGATTAATTTTATCTCTATTTCTGCTTTTTGTGACTGCTATATTTCGCTGGAAAAATGGCTGTGCTTATTGTGGTTTGGTGGTGACCTAACATAATCGTTTGTAGTGCTTTCGCTGAAAAGCATATTTGAAATCGGACACTTTGGTGGGATTAACAACAAGATTACCTTTAAAATGATATGACACATGTACGTTTGAGGAATTTTAATTATGAGATTTCTGTTGTTTGAATTTGGCGCCCTGCACTTTCACTGGCTGTTGTCATATCGATCCCGTTAGCTGGATCTAGCCATAAGAAGTTAATGCAACCGCTGTGTCAGATTAAAAAAAAACTTTATGTACAAAGCACACCATACAATAATCTGAGACAGCGCTCAGATTTAACAACATTTCTCCGCCATGTTGGAGTCAGCAGAAATACGAAATTACATCATAAATATTCCCTTACCTTTGATTATGTTAATCAGAATGCACTGCCAGGACTCCTAGTTCCACAATAAATCGTTGTTTTGTTCGATAATGTCCATTACTTATGTCCAATTAGCTACTTTTGCTACTTAGCTACTTTTGTGTGTCCAAACGCTCGCGCAGATGCAGGCAAACGTCGGACGAAAACTTCAAAAAGTTATATTACAAGTCGAATGAACTGGTCAAACTTAGTAGAGAATCAATCTTCAGGATGTTGTTATCATATATATCCAATAACGTTCCAACCGGAGCATTTCTTCATGTCTGTATATGTAATGGAACGCAAGGCGATATCATGAGGAAAGCGCGTGAGCAAGAACTGGCAATCTGCCAGACCAGTGAATGAAACACCTCCCATCCGGCCCCACATCACACTAGAGGCTTCATTCAGCACTCTACAGACTGTTGACATCTAGTGGAAGGCGTAAGAAGTGCAAACAGATCCATATATTACAGGGAATTGAATAGGCGATGACTTTAACATCGACCCTTCTCAGAATTCTCACTTCCTGTTTGGATTTTTTCTCAGGTTTTTGCCTGCCATATGAGTTCTGTTATACTCACAGACATCATTCAAACAGTTTTAGAAACTTCAGAGTGTTTTCTATCCAATAGTAATAATAATATGCATATACAGTGGGGAGAACAACTATTTGATACCCTGCCGATTTTGCAGGTTTTCCTACTTACAAAGCATGTAGAGGTCTGTCATTTTTATCATAGGTACACTTCAACTGTGAGAGACGGAATCCAAAACCAAAATCCAGAAAATCACATTGTATGATTTTTAAGTAATTAATTTGCATTTTATTGCATGACATAAATATTTGATCAACTACCAACCAGTAAGAATTCCGGCTCTCACAGACCTGTTAGTTTTTCTTTAAGAAGCCCTCCTGTTCTCCACTCATTACCTGTATTAACTGCACCTGTTTGAACTCATTACCTGTATAAAAGACACCTGTCCACACACTCAATCGAACAGACTCCAACCTCTCCACAATGGCCAAGACCAGAGAGCTGTGTAAGGACATCAGGGATGAAATTGTAGACCTGCACAAGGCTGGGATGGGCTACAGGACAATAGGCAAGGACAATAGGCTACAGGACAATAATTGCGCCAACAACTGTTGGCGCAATTATTAGAAATTAGCATCTGGGACAGAGTAGGAGGCAGTTCACTATGGGCACGCAATTCATCCAAAAGTGAAAATGCTGCCCCCTATATCAAAGAAGTTAAGACAAGTTCAAGTTAGTACAGTATTTTTGTCATCATTTGTTATGAAGACTTGCTCCTCAGAATTATAATGGTCCACTACAGTAATGTATCATAAGCCGAGCGAGACCAATCCATGGCCACACTGAGGCACTGAAATCAGTAGTTGAACTCAATGGTAATATACTGATGCTTGATTACAATGTAAGAGTTTCCAAAGGCTTTATTCCATAGTGACAAAAGGTTCAGATGTCCACATGAATCTTTTAGAAAGTTACATGGTTAAGCAGATGCTCTGTCCAATACTGTTACTAGGTGATTTGCGAGCCTAATGTAAAAAGTGGAGACTGTCAATGCATGCTCTGTCCATGACTTCTCTGACTTTGGACTGCTATTGAAAGCTGTTTTTGCTCAAATTTAAGTGAAGTTAATTTCCAAAGGTAGATACAAAAAAATGTCCTTTGTTGGAACGTAACTACTTGTGTAGGCCTCACTCTGTGTGTAGGCCTCACTCTGTGTGTAGGCCTCACTCAAGGGGTGGATCCCAGTAATCTCTCCTTCTACCTAAAGTGTGGACTCGTTCATTACTCTCAACAAATTTAAAAGCATTAGATTGGTGTTGGAATGGGCTAGAGGGTTTCCATATACCAGTAATTTCCTTTCAAATCAATGAAGGGAAGTGAACAAGTGCACACTTTGGGAGAAAGGAGAGATATTGGAATGCAACCATAGAGGGATGCGACTGTAGCACTCAGATGTGTAATTACATCAAGTCCCCCCCAAAAATAACACAATTGTAACACTGCAACAGGATGGACCTTCCTTTGGCAGTCCAAATGAAATTACACAAACCAAATTGCCTTTTCTAAACAGTGTTATTGTTTCTGGCATTAGGAGTGGGATGGGACATCTGAGCCTGCATCTGTCCTCCATTACATGGGATATAAACAGGACTGTGCTATAATGGGGACACACAGACGCACACACACACAGACACAGACACAGACACAGACACAGACACAGACACACACACACACACACACACACACACACACACACACACACACACACACACACACACACACACACACACACACACACACACACACACACACACACACACACACACACACACACACACACACACACACACACACACACACACACACACACACACACACTCCCAGCTCCCTCTGCCATCACATTCACATCCAGCGCCCGTCCAAGGAGGATTTAACTCGGGGATAAAGAGAAGTAGCCATCTGTCCCAGCACCTGCCAAAGCAGACGGACTCATCTCCTGGACATAAATTTCCTCCTTTATTCAAAGAAAAAAGACAAAACATGGAGTAATTGAAATTGATACAGAGGATGTAGTCTTGTTAGAACTCATTAAGAGTCCCATGCTGAACAAGTGATCTCCTTTCAGTGTTATCCATTCCACCCCAAGCTAATGCTACGCTAAAACACAAATAAATAAAAGGATTTGGCAGCGGCACAATCTAATTTAAGAGAGCTTTGGGAAACAAAGAGTCTCAGCAGATGTTACTGTGCTGCATTCCCTCTCCAGTTCCACAGGCGTTTCATCACAGGTCAACTCTGATGAGCACCACAAAAACTTTAGATTAACAGCTTTTTTTAATCCACAAATGGTGCCTTTTTACCATGGCTGTGTACTTTTTGTACTGTACTTAGTGCCACTGCACCACAGAGGCAATGAATAACATACACTGCTGTTTCAAGTACACATAAGGAATATGTGAGGAACATAAAAGACTCTTTGTTCATGGAGAGAGAAGTTCTAGCTGGAGCACTATAAAAGTAGCTCTTTGCCTTTTGTTTATGTAATCAGGGAAGAAGTCTTTACTGTTTACAGGCAGAGGAACCATTAACCAAGGGTATTTTTACATTAGGAGAGAAAGCCTTCAAATGCCACACACTTTCAGTTTAAGAGGCCTGTCACGCTCTGACCTTAGAGATCCTTATTATTTTCTATATTTGGTTAGGTCAGGGTGTGACTCGGGTGGGAAAGTCTATGTTTTCTATTTCTTTCTTTTTGGCCGAGTGTGGTTCCCAATCATTGTCTCTCATTGTCTATTGTTGTCTCTGATTGGGGATCATATATAAGTTGTCATTTTCCTTTTGGGTTTTGTGGGATCTTGTTTTCTGTTTAGTTTCTTAGCTTTACAGAACTGTGCGCTTTCATTTTTTGACTTTGTTATTTTGTTTGGTGTCATCAATAAAGTTACGATGTACGCCTACCACGCTGCGCTTTGGTCCACTCTTCATCATTCTACCACCAACGAGAAGCGTTACAAGGCCTGTTAAGCTTATTCGGCAGGATAGAACAGTGGCCTCTCGTAAGACAAGGGGTGGTGGTCTATGTATATTTGTAAACAACAGCTGGTACACGAAATCTAAGAAAGTCTTGAGGTTTACTCGTTTGAGGTAGAGTATCTCACCATAAGCTGTAGACCACACTATTTACCAAGAGAGTTTTTATTTATATTTTTCATACCTGTCTATATACCACCACAAACTGATGCTGGCACTAAGACCGCACTCTATGAGCTGTATACGGCCATAAGCAAACAGGAAAACGCTCATCCATAGAAGGTGCTCAAAGTGGCAGGGGACTTTAATGGTGGGAAACTCAAATCCGTTTTACCTCATTTCTACCAGCATGTTAAATGTGCAACCAGAGGGGAAAAAACTCCACCTTTACTCCCTCACCCTCCATTTGGCAAATCTGACCATAATCATATCCTCCTGATTCCTGCTTACAAGCAAAAGCTAAAGCAGGATACACCAGTGATTGTGCTACTTCCGGCGCCGAAAAGAGATGGCCGCCTCGCTTCGCGTTCCTTGGAAAATATGCAGTATTTTGTTTTTTTATGTGTTATTTCTTACATCGGTACCCCAGGTAATCTTAGGTTTCATTGGTTCATTGGTTTCATTACATACAGTCGGGAGGAACTACTGAATATACGATTAACGTCAACTCATCATCGTTCCTACCAGGAATATGACTTTCCCGAAACGGATCCAGTGTTTTGCCTTCCACCCAATACAATGGATCTGATCCCAGCCGGCGACCCTGTGCGACGCCGAAAAAGGGGCAAACGAGGCGGTCTCGTGGTCAGGCTTCGGAGACGGGCACATCGCGCTCCACTCCCTAGCATACTACTCGCCAATGTCCAGTCTCTTGACAATAAGGTTGATGAAATCCGAGCACGGGTAGCATTCCAGAGAGACATCAGGGATTGCAACGTGCTCTGCTTCACGGAAACATGGCTAACTCAAGGGACGCTAACGGAGTCGGTGCAGCCAGCTGGTTTCTTCATGCATCGCGCCGACAGAAACAAACATCTTTCCGGTAAGAAGAGGGGCGGGGGGGTATGCCTTATGATTAACGAGAAGTGGTGTGATCATCATAACAACACACAGGAACTCAAGTCATTCTGTTCACCTGATCTAGAACTCCTCACAATCAAATGTCGACCGCATTATCTACCAAGGGAATTCTCTTCAATCATAATCACAGCCGTATATATTCCCCCCCAAGCAGACACATCGATGGCCCTGAACGAACTTTATCTGACTCTTTGTAAACTGGAAACCACACACCCTGAGGCTGCATTCATCGCAGCTGGGGATTTTAACAAGGCTAATCTAAAAACAAAACTCCCTAAATTCTATCAGCATATCGATTGTGCTACCAGGGCTGGAAAAACCCTAGATCATTGTTATACTAATTTCCGCGACGCATATAAGGCCCTCCCCCGCCCCCCTTTCGGAAAAGCTGACCACGACTCCATTTTGTTGATTCCAGCCTACAAACAGAAACAAACAACAAGCTCCCGCGCTCAGGTCTGTTCAACGCTGGTCCGACCAATCTGAATCCACGCTTCAAGACTGCTTCGATCACGCGGATTGGAATATGTTCCGCATCGCGTCCAACAACAATATTGACGAATATGCTGATTCGGTGAGCGAGTTCATTAGGAAGTGCATTGACGATGTCGTACCCACAGCAACGATTAAAACATTCCCAAACCAGAAACCGTGGATTGACGGCAGCATTCGCGTGAAACTGAAAGCGCGAACCACTGCTTTTAACCAGGGCAAGGTGACCGGAAGCATGACCGAATACAAACAGTGTAGCTATTCTCTCCGCAAGGCAATCAAACAGGCTAAGTCCCAGTACAGAGACAAAATCGAGTCGCAATTCAACAGCTCAGACACAAGAGGTATGTGGCAGGGTCTACAGTCAATCACGGATTACAAAAAGAAAACCAGCCCCGTCGCGGACCAGGATGTCTTGCTCCCAGACAGGCTAAACAACTTTTTTGCCCGCTTTGAGGACAATACAGTGCCACTGACACGGCCCCCTACCAAAACTTGCGGGCTCTCCTTCACTGCAGCCGAGGTGAGTAAAACATTTAAACGTGTTAACCCTCGCAAGGCTGCAGGCCCAGACGGCATTCCCAGCCGCGTCCTCAGAGCATGCGCAGACCAGCTGGCTGGTGTGTTTACGGACATATTCAATCAATCCTTATCCCAGTCTGCTGTTCCCACATGCTTCAAGAGGGCCACCATTGTTCCTGTTCCCAAGAAAGCTAAGGTAACTGAGCTAAACGACTACCGCCCCGTAGCACTCACTTCCGTCATCATGAAGTGCTTTGAGAGACTAGTCAAGGACCATATCACCTCCACCCTACCGGACACCCTAGACCCACTCCAATTTGCTTACCGACCCAATAGGTCCACAGACGACGCAATCGCAACCACACTGCACACTGCCCTAACCCATCTGAACAAGAGGAATACCCATGTGAGAATGCTGTTCATCGATTACAGCTCAGCATTTAACACCATAGTACCCTCCAAACTCGTCATCAAGCTCGAGACCCTGGGTCTCGACCCCGCCCTGTGCAACTGGGTCCTGGACTTCCTGACGGGCCGCCCCCAGGTGGTGAGGGTAGGTAACAACATCTCCACCCCGCTGATCCTCAACACTGGGGCCCCACAAGGGTGCGTTCTGAGCCCTCTCCTGTACTCCCTGTTCACCCACGACTGCGTGGCCATGCACGCCTCCAACTCAATCATCAAGTTTGCGGATGACACTACAGTGGTAGGCTTGATTACCAACAACGACGAGACGGCCTACAGGGAGGAGGTGAGGGCCCTCGGAGTGTGGTGTCAGGAAAATAACCTCACACTCAACGTCAACAAAACAAAGGAGATGATTGTGGACTTCAGGAAACAGCAGAGGGAGCACCCCCCTATCCACATCGACGGGTCAGTAGTGGAGAAGGTGGAAAGTTTTAAGTTCCTCGGTGTACACATCACGGACAAACTGAATTGGTCCACCCACACAGACAGCGTTGTGAAGAAGGCGCAGCAGCGCCTCTTCAACCTCAGGAGGCTGAAGAAATTCGGCTTGTCACCAAAAGCACTCACAAACTTCTACAGATGCACAATCGAGAGCATCCTGTCGGGCTGTATCACCGCCTGGTACGGCAACTGCTCCGCCCACAACCGTAAGGCTCTCCAGAGGGTAGTGAGGTCTGCAGAACGCATCACCGGGGGCAAACTACCTGCCCTCCAGGACACCTACACCACCCGATGTCACAGGAAGGCCATAAAGATCATCAAGGACAACAACCACCCAAGCCACTGCCTGTTCACCCCGCTATCATCCAGAAGGCGAGGTCAGTACAGGTGCATCAAAGCAGAGACCGAGAGACTGAAAAACAGCTTCTATCTCAAGGCCATCAGACTGTTAAACAGCCACCACTAACATTTAGCGGCCGCTGCCAACATACTGACTCAACTCCAGCCACTTTAAAAATGGGAATTGATGGAAATTATGTAAAAATGTACCACTAGCCACTTTAAACAATGCCACTTAATATAATGTTTACATACCCTACATTACCCATCTCATATGTATATACTGTACTCTATATCATCTACTGCATCTTGCCATCTTTATGTAATACATGTACCACTAGCCACTTTAAACTATGCCACTTTATGTTTACATACCCTACAGTACTCATCTCATATGTATATACCGTACTCTATACCATCTACTGCATCTGCCATGCCGTTCTGTACCACCACTCATTCATATATCTTTATGTACATATTCTTTATCCCTTTACACTTGTGTGTGTGTGTAAGGTAGTAGTTGTGGAATTGTTAGGTTAGATTACTTGTTGGTTATTACTGCATTGTCGGAACTAGAAGCACAAGCATTTCGCTACACTCGCATTAACATCTGCTAACCATGTGTATGTGACTAATAAAATTTGATTTGATTTGATTTGATTTGATTCGGTCAATAAGAAAATTATCGGATGAAGCAGATCCTACATAAGCTACAGGACTGTTTCGCTAGCACAGACTGGAATATGTTCTGGGATTCTTCCAATGGCATTGAGAAGTACAGCACATCAGTCACTGGCTTCATCAGTAAGTGCAACGTTGTCCCCACAGTGACTGTACGTACATACCCCAACCAGAAGCCATGGATTACAGGAAACATCCACACTGAGCTAAAGAGGTAGAGCTGCCATTTCAAGGAGTAGGAATCTAACCTGGAAGCTTATAAGAAATCCTGCTATGTTCTCCGACGAACCATCAAACAGGCAAAGCGTCAATACAGGATTAAGATTGAATCCTACTACACCGGCTCTGACGCTCGTCGGATGTGACAAGGCTTGCAGACTATTACAGACTACAAAGGGAAGCACAGACGAGAGCCGCCCAGTGGCAAGTTAAATGACTTCTATGTTCGCTTCAAGGCAAGTAATACTGAAGCAAGCATGAGAGCATCAGCTGTTCCGGATGACTGTGTGATCACGCTCTCCGTAGCCGATGTGGGCAAGACCTTTGAACAGGTCAACATTCACAAGGCCGCAGGGCCAGATGGATTACCGGGACGTTTACTCTGAGCATGCGCTGACCAACTGGCAAGTGTCTTCACTGACATTTTTAACCTGTCCCTGACTGAGTCTGTAATACCTACATGTTTCAAGAAGACCACTATAGTCCCTGTGCCCAAGAAAACTAAGGTAGCCTAAATGACTACCGACCCGTAGCACTCACATCTGTAGCCATGAAGTGCTTTGAAAGGCTGGTCACGGCTCACATCAACACCATTATCCCAGAAACCCTAGACCCACTCCAATTTGCATACCGCCCCAACAGATCCACAGATGATTCAATCTCTATTGTATTCCACACTGCCGTTTCCCACCTGGAAAAAAGGAACACCTATGTGAGAATGCTATTCATTGACTCCAGCTCAGCGGAGCCACCTGGGCCATCCCCAGGTGGTAAGGGTAGGTAAAAACACATCCGCCACGCTGATCCTCAACATGGGGGCCCCTCAGGGGTGCGTGCTCAGTCCGATCCTGTACTCCCTGTTCACTCATGACTGCATGGCCAGGTACGATTCCAACACCATCATCAATTTTGCCAATGACACAACAGTGGTAGGCCTTATCACCAACAATGATGAGACAGTCTATAGTGAGGAGGTCAGAGACCTGGCCGTGTGATGCAAGGACAACAACCTCTCCCTCAACGAGATCAAGACAAAGGAGATGATTGTGGACTACAGGAAAAGGAGGACCGAGCACGCCCCCATTCTCATCGACGGGGCTGCAGTGGAGCAGGTAGAGAGCTTCAAGTTCCTTGGTGTCCAGATCAACAAACTATTATCGTGTTTGTGACAATCATTAAATGTGAATACTTATTTATATCAAATCAGTTCTCTAGGTTTAATTAATATGTGATTAAACCAATCATATAAACATTAATTAACTGGGAAGTCAGGGCACCACGTAAAATTTTGATTACAAAGTTATAATTTTCCTAATGTAACTCTTCAATTAGTCTTCTATTTATCAATTATTAATTGTTACCTCATTAGTCTCATTCCAAACGTCATGAAGTTTCCATTATGAATGACCAATATACAAATAGGCTTAATTATTTATTTACTAACTAAATAATCACACCGAATTACACAACAAACAAACAGTAGATATTGGTCACTAACAATGATAGAACATTTTCCAGTGGGCTAAGCCGATATGACGGCTTGGTAGTCAAAGGAAGGTGGTGGGGACTGAGAAAGAGCGGGAAAGACAAAGTGTTTCCATACACACAGTCTATAATTATATTAATTGAAATGCTAATCCTTTGCACATGAATGGCCGCTCATTCGAGAATAATTGCAATAGGACCTGTATGTCATTGTTGTCTTCTCTGTAGGAATCCTTGATCGTCCCGTAGGGTTCATCAGAGTCTCTGGTTAACTTTCCCAGAAGTCACAATGTCTTTTGTGGTTGTAGGTGGTTAGAATGGATCTTTCAGAGTACCATTTGGAAATGTTCTCATGAATAGAGGCTTCGGCGGTTGTCGGTATTCTCGTTGTAGTTTTATGTCATTTCTAGCTGCAGACTAGTAATTCATGTTGTCTAGAATTTGTTCATTCTGTAGTGATCGTTCGTCTCTGACTTCTTATTCGAGACGTCCGGCTTACCGTGGATCTCTTTGGCAAGTTGTATTTTAAACCACTTTACACACCAGCGTCACCCGGCATGTTTTGGTCTTAGAAATTCAACCATTAGCAACCTTAGCTTACGCCGTGGTTTGTGTGGTCTGGTGTGAATTGCGTCACGGGGGCTCTTATACATGGGTAGAAAAGGGGCCGTCTCAACATATTTGTGTCCACCTGGGTGTGGCCATTGATTTGGTTAATTTTGTATGTAAACCCATACACTAATTTGAAGGTCAATATCACATTACATCTTTCACAAATAGTTTCATGTTTAATCACATACATTTCACAATATTTAACTGTAAACCTGACAGCTGAGAAATGTTGACTTCAAGAGATAGAGTTATGTGTGTTCCCTGTCCTTCATGAGATCACCAAATGAAACACACTCATCATAACTGTCCCTTAAGTGTCCACGGACCCTTACCACATTCTCAAAAATAGAAATATTGTTTAGTTCTTCCATTTTGGGGATTAGGAGTTTTGAACAAAATCAGTTATTTGTTTTGGTAGACTCTCTCAATACTGCCTGGCAGTTTCTACTAGGTATTTATGACCTGTCGTAAAGTCATAAAACTGTGGCGAGAGAGAGGGGGGGGACTAAGATCCTCCCCCCAGGGCACGTCATGACACTATAATGGTCCAAACACACTAAGACAGTTGTGAAGAGGGCACGAGAAAGCCTATTCCCCCTCAGGAGACTGAAAAGATTTGGCATGGGTCCTCAGATCCTCAAAAGGTTATTCAGCTGCACCATTGAGAGCATCCTGACTGGTTGCATCACTGCCTGGTACGGCAACTGCTCGGTCTCCGACCGCAAGGCACTACAGGGGGTAATGCGTACGGCCCAGTACATCACTGGGGCCAAGCTTCCTGCCATCCAGGACCTCTATACCAGGCTGTCAGAGGAAGGCCCTAAAAATGGTCAAACACTCCAGCCACCCTCGTCATAGACTGTTCTCTCTGCTACCGCATGGCAAGCGGTAGGGCAAAGTCTAGGTCCAAAATACTTCTTAACAGCTTCTACCCCCAAGCCATAAGACTCCTGAACAGCTAATCAAAGGGCTACCCAGACCCCTCTTTTACGCTGATGCTAGTCTCTGTTTATTATCTATGCATAGTCACTTTAACTCTACCTACATGTACATATTACCTCAATTACCTCAACTAACCGGTGCCTCCGCACATTGACTCTGTATCGGTACTCCCTGTATATAGCTTCGCTATTGTTATTTTACTGCTGCTGTTTAAATATTTGTTACTTTTATTTAAAAAAAAAATCTTATCTAATTTTTTATTTTTCTTAACTTCTTCAAACATCGTTGTGATAGGGGGCAGCATTTTCACTTTTGGATGAATTGCGTGCCCATAGTGAACTGCCTCCTACTCTGTCCCAGATGCTAATATATGCATAATATTATCACTATTGGATATAAAACACTCTGAAGTTTCTAAAACTGTTTGAATGATGTCTGTGAGTATAACAGAACTCATATGGCTGGCAAAAATCTGAGAAATATTCCAAACAGGAAGTGAGAATTCTGAGGCTGGTCGATGTTCAACTCATCGCTTATTCAATTCCCTGTAAGATATGGATCTGTTTGCACTTCCTACGCCTTCCACTAGATGTCAACAGTCTGTAGAACGTGGAATGAAGCCTCTACTGTGATATGGAGCCGGATGGGAGGTGTTTCAGTCATTGGTCTGGCAGGATGCAAGTTCCTGGTCACGCATGTTCCAAACGATATTGTCTTGCTTTCCATAACTTCTAGAGACACAAAGGAATTCTCCGGTTGGAAGGTTATTGGATAGTTATGATACAACATCCTGAAGATTGATTCTCTACTTAGTTTGACCAGTTTATTCAACCTGTTATATAACTTTTTGAAGTTTTCGTCCGAGTTCGCTTGCATCTGCGTGAGTGTTTGGACATGTGCACTAAACATGCTAGCAAAAGTAGCTACTTAGACATAAGGAATGGACATTATCGAACAAAACAACGATTTATTGTGGAACTATGATTCCTGGGAGTGCATTCTGATGAAGATCATCAAAGGTAAGGGAATATTTATCATGTAATTTCATATTTCTGTTGATTCCAACATGGCGGAGAAATGTTGTTATATCTGAGTGCCGTCTCAGATTATTGCATGGTGTGCTTTTTACGTAAAGTTTTTTTTAAATCTGACACAGCGGTTGCATTAAGAACAAGTGTATCTTTAATTCTATGTAAAACATGTATCTTTCATCAACGTTTATGATGAGTATTTCTCTTATTTGACGTGGCTCTCTGCAAATTCTCCGGATATTTTGGAGGCATTTCTGAACATGGCGCCAATGTAAACCGAGATTTGTGGATATAAATATGCACATTATCGAACAAAACATAAATGTATTGTGTAACATGATGTCCTATGAGTGTCATCTGATGAAGATCATGAAAGGTTAGTGATTCATTTTATCTCTATTTCTGCTTTTTGTGACTCCTATCTTTGGCTGGGGAAAATGGCTGTGTTTTTCTGTAGCTATGTACTGAGCTAACATAATCTTTTGGTGTGCTTTCCCCGTAAATCCTTTTTGAAATCAAACATGTTGGCTGGATACACAACATGTGTAGCTTTAATTTGGTGTCTTTCATGTGTGATTTCATGAAAGATTGATTATTATAGTAATATATTTGAATTTGGTGCGCTACATTTTTTCTGGCTTTTGGCCAAGTGGGACGCTACCGTCCCACATATCCCAGAGAAGTTAAGGGTTTGTAAGTAAGCATTGTACTGTCAGGCCTGCACCTATTGTATTCGGTGCATATGACAAATACAATTTGATTTGATTTTGGAGTGATGCTAGCCGTTTCTCTGCTGTTTTCTCCAACCACACAGTGCCTAGCTACACTGTCAGTATTCCTCAATATGCTCACCGTACCAAATGCTGATGCTGCTGGATTGGAGTAAATGCTAACAGGTTAAACATAATAAATAAGGCATTTTTAACCCAGCCTCTTAATGGACTAAGAACAGGGGTTTCTCCAGCTTGCCCACGCAGCCTCTGAAGATTGCCCTCCACATAACCCTGTCTTTAATTAGCCTAGCCATTAGCACGCTTTGCTCAACCAACAGACCATTTACAACCATCAAACGCAGCGAATAAAGCCTGCAGATGAGCAAAGTGGAGGAGGTTATTCATTATGTTTGATTAGTCAATGAAGCAAAAATCTCAAGGCAACTGTGTGGCCCACATGCAAAACAGAACAGAGCAGGGGGGAAAGGATCATTGAATAGCAACCTTGACTCAGGGGTTAGACAGAACATAGTAAATATAAATCCGGTACAATCCAATTAGTATGATGTGTTACGTTTTGTGTGGTACGTATTCATTTGTGGATGTCATCATCCATTTTGTATGATATGTTTTGAATTTCAATTCGTACAATATGTTATGAATTTTCTAAATATATGACGTTCTGAAATCCAATTTGCTGTGGCTAATGTAAGCTACAGAGCTTTCAGAAAGTATTTAGACCCCTTTACTTTTTCAACATTTTGTTGTGTTACAGCTTGAATTTAAAATATATTAATTTGACATTTTGTGTCACTGATCTACACACAATACCTCATAATGTCAAAGTGGAATATTGTTGTAGAACATTTTTTTAATTAATAAAATGTTTTAAGATTAATCGTTTTCATTCAATAAGAATTCAACCCTTTTGTTATGCCAAGCCTAAATACGTTTAGGAGTAAGAATGTGCTTAACAAATTGCATAACAAGTTGCATTGACTCATTCTGTGTTAAATAATAGTGGTTAACATGATTTTCTGAATGACTTCCCCATCTCTGTACCCCACACATACAGTTTTATGTCAAGTCCCTCAATCAAGTAGTTTACTTTAGTTTTTGCATCAAGTAACCTTCTGTCTTATGTAACCACTGTCTTATGTAACCATACCAAACGTAACATGTTATATTAATTTGAGTGTCTTCGATTTACATTTACGTCTAGTCTATGAGACCGGGTTCTGAATAAACCTGCTGAAAGCAGAGGTATGGTGGAAGGAAGCAGAACCACTAGCTACATGTGAGGAATAATGTTCCTGGATAATGAGTTTATTTGTTTTCCCTTCGCTTTGTCTTTTCATAGTTTTTGTAGTGTTGCTCATTTCATTTGCAGCATGATTATGAAGTGTAATCGACCTGATGATTATATTAATGATGCAAAATAATCTAAAGTAGAAGTAGTTGGAGGATCTTTGATAGGAAAAATGTATTCATGCTATAATATGCATTCTGATCTCAAATACAAAATGAAATAGAGTAATTATCCTCATATAAACCCACAGGTTTACACTATTCACTCCTGAAACACTTACTGAATAGTTTTGGTATATTTCTTTGGCACAATTAAGTTTCAGAAATTCTTATCATACCTGTAGCAAATCACCATTGACGGACATTACCGTTCAAAAGTTTGGTGTCACTTCAAAATGTCCTTGTTTTTGAAAGAAAAGCAAATTTTTTGTCCATTTAAAATAACATGAAATTGATCAGAAATACAGTGTAGACATTGTTAATGTTCTAAATGACTATTGTAGCAAGAAACGGCAGATTTTTATTGGAATATCTACATAGGCGTACAGACGCCCATTATCAGCAACCATCAGTCCTGTGTTCCAATGGCACGTTACGTTAGCTAATCCAAGTTTATCATTTTAAAAGGCTAAATGATCATTAGAAAATCATTTTTCAAGTATGTTAGCACAGCTGAAAACTGTTGTGCTGATTACGGAAGCAATACAGCTGGCCTTTAGACTAGTTGAGTTTCTGGAGCATCAGCATGTAACGGCTGTTGAAGGAGGAGGACCAAGGTGCAGCGTGGTGAGCGTACATTTTCTTTTATTAAAGAATGACGCCGACAAAAAACAAGAAACCATACAAAAAACAAATTCATTAAATAGTACCCGCAAAACACCAGTCTCAACGTCAACAGTGAAGAGGCGACTCCGGGATGCTGGCCTAGGCAGAGTTGCAAAGAAAAAGGCATATCTCAGACTGGTCAATAAAAAGAAAAGATTAAGATGGGCAAAAGAACACAGACACTGGACAGAGGAACTCAGCCTAGAAGGCCAGCATCCCGGAGTCGCCTTTTCACTATGGCCATTGAGACTGGTGTTTTGCAGGTACTATTTAATGAAGCTGCCAGATGAGGACTTGTGAGGCGTCTGTTTCTCAAACTAGACACTCCAACGTACTTGTTATCTTGCTCAATTGTGCACCAGGGCCTCCCACTCCTCTTTCTATTCTAGTGAGTTTGTGCTGTTCTGTGAAGGGAGTAGTACACAGCGTTGTACAAGATCTTCAGTTTCTTGGCAATTTCTCAAATGGAATAGCCTTCATTTCTCAGAACAAGAATAGACTGACAAGTTTCAGAAGATAGTTCTTTGGTTCTGGCCATTTTGAGCTTGTAATCAAACCCAGAAATGCTGATGCGCCAGATACTAAACTTGTCTAAAAAAAGGCCAGTTTTATTGCTTCTGTAATCAGCACTACAGTTTTCAGCTATGCTAACAAAATTGCAAAAGGGTTTTCTAATGATCAATCAGCCTTTTAAAATGCTAAACTTGGATTAGCTAACACAACGTGCCATTGAAACACAGGTGTGATGGTTGCTGATAATGGGCCTCTGTACGCCTATGTAGATATTCGATTAAATATCTGCCTTTTCCAGCTATAATGGTCATTTACAACATTAACCATGTCTACACTGTGACTTTCTGATCAATTGGATGTTATTTTAATGGCCAAAAATTTGCTTTTCATTCATAAACAAGGACATTTCGAGGTAACCCCAAACTTTTGAACGGTTGTGTACATTAAATCTAATGTGGTAAATATGTGAGGGAGAAGCGACAGAGATGATAGCCGCAGCAGAATTAGGCTCCACTTGAGAGAAGATGCAGTGGCATTGGCCTCACTCAAGGACATAGCCTGGGTGTCCGTCATTTGCATGTCCTACTTTGCTCTACTTTGTGCTGTGTGTCATGACTCCATGTCAATGACCATAGTAAATCAAAAGACATATTAGCCGATGGCTGAGGAGGCGGTGAATACGGCTCAGAGAGAAAAAAAGAAGCAATTTCACAATCCCTCCATTACAGAAGAGAAAAAGGGCGCTAATGCAGGAGGCGGGGAACAGAGAGGTTCAGATAAACCCAGCAGAACAAGAAAAGAAAATAAGAATAAAAAATATAACTACAACAAGGTCCTAAGTAATGGAATCCATTACCCACGCTGCATTGGGTTACATGCCAGTGTTGAGTAATTGAGAGAGAACTTGCTTTCAGGGTTATCCTGTGAGGGGGTGGGCGGGTGGCTGGGGGTGCCGATAGGGGCATCTGGAGCCGGCCCTGGCCCTCACAGAGCTGAAGCATTGACAGTGATGAAGTGTTTCCATGAAGCAGCATATGGAATTAGATTCATCTTAATTACTGGCCAAGAGGATTCAGTGGCTATTTCTAGAGTAGGGGTAGGAAACCAGATTCAGCCACGGGCCGATTTTTGTCTGAGTGGATGGTCAAGCGGGCGGAACATAATTATAACCATTTGTATATTGCAAATTGACCACAACTATGCCCAAAAAGAGATGGTATTTGAAAATAACAATCACTTAATATCTTGATTACATTGAGACACAATTGCATGTATCTTGTTCTATTCCATTACTTAGATCATTACTCAACATACAGTGCATTCAGAAAGTATTCAGACCCTTTCCCTTTTTTGACATGTTGTTACGTTACAGCCTTATTGTAACGTCTGCGGCCAACTCACACTCCCTAACACTTAGATCCCCGAAACGCAGCCCACTTTGCAGCTCACTCTCCAGATCCCAATTATCGGAATTCTAATCACCTGTTCACACACCTGCATGTCATCATCCCACACTATTTAGTTCAGTTCCTTGCACCCCATCACTGTGAGGAATTGTTTGTTTTGAGACACACTATTCGGAGCTCTGCTTTTTCCCGTCCTTCTCTCCTCCCGTGTATGATAGTTCTTGCCTGCCTCACTCACAACACCTTTTGCCTATTCCCTGCCTGTACTGTTGCCATTTTTGGACCTACCGTGTATGACCTTCTGCCTGCCCCTGGACCCAGCTACCTGCCTCCTCCTATGATCCCTTTCATTAAACACCTGCTCCGCTTTGCGCTTGAAACCAGCTCTCGGTCTCCCTCGTGTTCATTACAGAATACCTCAACCAAAAAAGACGGATGGATTCAGCGGAGCTGCAACTACGTCTAGCCCGACAGGAGGAACGGATTAATGAACTTTGCTACCTCCTTCGCCAGTCCATTCCTGCTTCACCAGTTTCAGGTGCCACAGCCTCCTCTCGTTCACCCTCCCCTATATCCATGCCTAATAAATATGACGACTCCCCAGGGAAATGTCAAGGATTTATCATGCAGTGTAACCTGTACATAGACCATCACCCCGCTGACTTAAACTCTGACAAAGACAGGGTGGACTTCGTCATCACCCTACTCACAGGAAAAGCTCTGGATTGGGTCACAGCCCTGTGGGCTGCTCAAAGTTCCTATCTGTCCTCTGAATCATGTTTCCACGCCCTCTTCAAGGAGGTGTTCGACCATTCAATTTCAGGTCGTCATGCCGGGGACCTGTTATGTGAGCTGTGACAGGGCCGTCGCTCCACCACTGAGTATCTCCTTGAGTTCCGTACCATGGCTGCCGGCAGTGGATGGAGTGAACCAGCTCTCGTTACAGTCTACCGGAGGGGTCTCAATCGGGAGTTACTGACCAAACTGGCCTGCAGAGAAGATTTAAACTTGTTATGGCTTGGAGGCAGTATTTCGACATCTGGATGAGAAGCGTGCCCAAAGTAAACTGCCTGTTACTCAGGCCCAGAAGCTAGGATATGCATATAATAGATTTGGATAGGAAACACTCTAAAGGTTCGAAAACTGTTAAAATAATGTCTGTGAGTATAACAGAACTGATAAGGAAGGCGAAAACCTGAGGAAAATCCATCCAGGAAGTGAGATATTTTTGATGTGTGTAGTTTACTGTAGGTTCATGCTCGTTCCTGTAGGTTCATGCTCTGCAACATTCGCAGAGTACGACCCTGCCTCACACAGGAAGCGGCGCAGGTCCTAATCCTGGCACTTGTCATCTCCCGTCTGGATTACTGCAACTCGCTGTTGGCTGGGATCCCTGCCTGTGCCATTAAACCCCTACAACTCATCCAGAACGCCGCAGCCCGTCTGGTGTTCAACCTTCCCAAGTTCTCTCACGTCACCCCGCTCCTCCGCTCTCTCCACTGGCTTCCAGTTGAAGCTCGCATCCGCTACAAGACCATGGTGCTTGCCTACGGAGCTGCGAGGGGAACGGCACCTCCGTACCTTCAGGCTCTGATCAGGCCCTACACCCAAACAAGGGCACTGCGTTCATCCACCTCTGGCCTGCTCGCCTCCCTACCTCTGAGGAAGTACAGTTCCCGCTCAGCCCAGTCAAAACTGTTCGCTGCTCTGGCACCCCAATGGTGGAACAAACTCCCTCACGACGCCAGGTCAGCGGAGTCAATCACCACCTTCCGGAGACACCTGAAACCCCACCTCTTTAACCTGTTATGGCTGAAGGGGCAGTATTGAGTAACCTGGAAAGAGGTGGCCATTTCAAACGGCCTCGTACTCAATTCTTGCTCGTACAATATGCATATTATTATTACTATTGGATAGAAAACATTCTCTAGTTTCTAAAACCGTTTGAATTATTTCTCTAAGTGAAACAGAACTCTTTCTGCAGCCCATTTCCTATCCGGAAGTGAGATTTCCAAAAGCGAGGTCTTTGTTCAAGAGCTTGTCTATAAAAGGGCATGTCACTTGGGACTATAGAAACACGTCATACACCTTCCCCTGGGTGTCAAGCGGAAGTGAGAGCAGAAATGAGTTGATTATCTTGTTCTGAGATTGAATACATCCTCTTGGAATGAGAGGTCCGCCATAATTTTTTTTT
This sequence comes from Salvelinus alpinus, assembly GCF_045679555.1. NCBI lineage: Eukaryota > Metazoa > Chordata > Actinopteri > Salmoniformes > Salmonidae > Salvelinus > Salvelinus alpinus. The sequence goes on along the minus strand of NC_092103.1, from coordinate 23,225,003 downwards.
TCGAAGGCGCGAAGTTGGATCTGGAATCGCCTTCTGGAAAGCCGTCGTTATGGGTGAATATGATCTCCGGCTTAGATTTTATTTGATACATGTCACAATATCATCCTAAAGTATGTTTTTTCAATATAGTTTTATTATATTATTGAAATTTATTCGGGACTTTAGGCGTGATGCGTTGTATGAATTTGTTCAAGAAGGAGAGGTTAGCGCCGCATGGCCAGTGTGCTTGCTAATTCAAGAGGGAAAGAGTTCGTTCTGGATCCAAATAAAGACGGTTCTGGACAAAGGACCCCATGTACAACATTCTGATGGAAGATCAACAAAGGTAGGACCCAATTTGGGATGCTATTTCATATATCTGTCGAACTGTGCTATCGCTACCGATTACTTGGAATCAATGCTGTTGTGTGTTAGCTATTGCAGTAAGCTAATATAACGCTATAATGTGTTTTCGCTGTAAAACACTTCAAAAATCGGAAATATTGGCTGTATTCACAAGATCTTTGTCTTTCATTTGCTATACACCATATATTTTTCTGAAATGTTTTATGATGAGTAATTAGGTAGTTGACGTTGGTGTCTGTATTTACTCTGGCTACTCCCGTGCTATTTCTGACTGTAGCTATGATGGTAGCAGTAATGTAAAACTGATTTATAGCTCAAATATGTACATTTTTCGAACAAAACATAGATTTATTGTGTAACATGTTATAGGACTGTCATCTTAGGAAGTTGTTTCTAGGTTAGTTTGGTTGGTTCTAGGTTAGTTAGGTTGGCTTTGTGCATGCTACCTGCATGCTACCTGTGCTGTGAAAAATGTCTGTCCTCTTTTGTATTTGGTGGTGAGCTAACATAAATATACGTGGTGTTTTGCTGTAAAACATTTTAAAAATCGGACATGTTGGCTGGATTCACAAGATGTTTATCTTTCAAATGCTGTATGGGACTTGTTAATGTGTGAAAGTTAAATATTTAAAAAATATATATTTTGAATTTCGCGCCCTGCACTTGAGCTGGATGTTGTCATAGGTGTACCGACCTCGGGCTTGCAGCCCTAAGAAGTTTTAAGGAATACCTAGGATAGGATAAAGTAATCCCTCTAAACCCCCCCCCTTAAAAGAGTTAGATGCACTATTGTAAAGTGGTTGTTCCACTGGATATCATAAGGTGAATGCACCAATTTGTAAGTCGCTCTGGATAAGAGCGTCTGCTAAATGACTTAAATGTAAATGTAAATGTTTACAATTGAATGCCTATACAGTATGTAATGGGTTAGGACCCAGATTGCAGTTCCTATGGCTTCCACTAGATGTCAACAGTCTTTAGACATTGTTTCAAGCTTGTTTTCTGAAAAATGAGGAAGAATGAGACCATTTTGTAAGTGGACTGTAGGATGAAGCAGAGCTGGTTTGCGCGCCTGACAGATTGCGCACCCTTCGTTGTTTTTCCTTTCTATTGAATACGCTATTGTCCGGTTGAAATATTATCGATTATTTAGACAATATACAACCTGAGGATTATAACCTGAGGATTATAATTATAATTTATTAACTTCTTCAGGCTGCAGGGCGGTGCCGGTACAGTTATGACAACATCCAGCTCAAGTGCAGTGCGCGAAATTCAAAATATATATTTTTGAAATATTTAACTTTCACACATTAACAAGTCCAATACAGCATTTGAAAGATAAACATCTTGTGAATCCAGCCAACATGTCCGATTTTTAAAATGTTTTACAGCGAAAACACCACGTATATTTATGTTAGCTCACCACCAAATAGAAAAAAGGACAGACATTTTTCACAGCACAGGTAGCATGCACAAAGCCAACCTAACTAACCAAGATCCAACCAAACTAACCAAGAAACAACTTCATCATCGAAAAATGTGCATATTTGAGGTATAAATCAGTTTTACATTGATGCTACCATCACAGCTACCGTCAGAAATAGCACCGAAGCAACCAGAGTAATTACAGACACCAACGTCAAATACCTAAATACTCATCATAAAACATTTCTGAAAAATATATGGTGTATAGCAAATGAAAGACAAAGATCTTGTGAATACAGCCAATATTTCCGATTTTTTTAAGTGTTTTACAGCGAAAACACAATATAGCGTTATATTAGCTTACTACAATAGCTAACACACAACAGCATTGATTCAAGGCAACCGGTAGCGATAGCACAGTTCGACAGATATATGAAATAGCATCCCAAAATGGGTCCTACTTTTGGTAATCTTCCATCAGAATGTTGTACAAGGTGTCCTTTGTCCAGAACCGTCTTTGTTTGGGTTGAGAACGACCTCTTTCCCTCTTGAATTAGCAAGCACACTGGCCCAGTGGCGCGAAGCTCTCCTTCGTGAACAAAGTCAAACAACGCAACACGCCTAACGTCCCGAATAAATTTCAATAATCTAATAAAACTATATTGAAAAAACATACTTTACGATGATATTGTAACATGTATCAAATAAAATCAAAGCCGGAGATAGTATTCGCCTATAACGACGGCTTTCCAGAAGGCGATTCCAGGTTCATCTTCGCGCTTTCGAAAAAACAGGAAATGGCGGACACGTCATTCCAAGAGCATTTATTGCACTTCAGACCAAGATAATCCATTCATTTCTTCTCTCACTTCCTCTTGACATCTAGGGGAAGGTGTATGACGTGTATGTATACCAATACGTATCATGCCCATTTATAGGCAAGCCTTTGAACAGAGACCTCGATTTCAGAAATCTCACTTCCTGTCAGGAAGTGGGCTGCAGAATGAGTTCTGTTTCACTCAGAGAAATAATTCAAACGGTTTTAGAAACTAGAGAGTGTTTTCTATCCAATAGTAATAATAATATGCATATTGTACGAGCAAGAATTGAGTACGAGGCCGTTTGAAATGGGCACCTTTTCCCAAGTTACTCAATACTGACCCTGCAGCCATAAGAAGTTAATTATAAATGTCGTTTGACATGTTTCGACGAACTTTACCGGTACTATTAGGATGTATTCGTCTGCATGTTGTGACCGCCATTGAGCCAGTGGATTACTGAACAAAACGCGCCAACAAACTGAGTTATTGGGAAATATAGAGGGACTTTATTGAACAAAACAAACATTTATTGTGTAACAGGGACTCTTGTGACTGCAACCAGATGAAGATCATCAAAGGTAAGTAATTCATTTTATCGCTATTTCAGACTTTAGTGACTCTTCTACTTGGCTTGAAAATGTTTGTATGCTTTTGTAAGCGGGGCGATGTCCTCAGATAATCGCATGGTATGCTTTCGCTGTAAAGCCTTTTTGAAATCTGACACAGCGGCTGAATCAACAAGAAGTTAATCTTTAAGCCGATGTATAACACTTGTATCTTTTTTGAATGTTTATTATGAGTATTTCTGTATTTTGTATTTGGCGCTCTGCAATTTCACCGGATGTTGTCGAGGTACGTCGCTAGCGGAACGCCTGCGCTAGAGAGGTTAACGGACCTAAACCAATACATCCGGATGTCCATATCCATTGGCAACCTACTGGTGGACCGCAGCCCAATACAGTCGCCAATTGCCAGCGAGTCTTCCACGCCCTTCTCTCATCCATCACGGACCAATAGCCCTGAACACCATGCAACTGGGCCACGTGAAAACCTGTGCCTCTATTGTGGCGAGAGTAACCACCTACTCACTAGCTGTCCGATTCGCCCCCCCACGAGTGGGTGACCACAACCCGTCCACTTCACACTGTCCCCATCCCACCTGGACAAAAGGAACACCTATGTGAGAATTCTAATCGGCTACAGCTCAACGTTCAACACCATACTGCCCACAAGGCTCATCACTAAGCTAAGAACCCTGGGACTAAACACCTCTCTCTGCAACTGGATCCTGGATTTCCTGACGGACCGCCCACAGGTGGTAAGGGTAGGCAACAACACATATGCCACGCTGATCCTCAACACTGGGGCCCCTCAGGGGTGCGTGCAAAGTCTCCTCCTGTACTCCCTGGTCACGCACAACTGCATGACCAAGCACAACTCCAACACCATCATTAAGTTTGCTGACGACACAACAGTGATAGGCCTGATCACCGACAATGATGAGACAGCCTATAGGGAGGAGTTCAGAGACCTGGCAGTGTGGTGCCAAGACAACCTCTCCCTCATTGTGAGAAAGACAAAGGAGCTGATTGTGAACTGCAGGAAAAGGAGGGCCAAACAGGTCCCCATTTTCATCGACAGGGTTGTAGTGGAACAGATCGAGAGTTCAAGTTCCTTGGTGTCCACATCACCAACAAACTACCATGGTACAACACACCAAGAAAGTCATGAAGAGGGCACAATGCCGTTTCCCCTCTGGAGACTGAAAATATTTTTCATGGGTCCCCAGAGCCCAAAGTTCTACAGCTGCACCATCGGTTGCATCACCGCCTGGTATGGCAACTGCTCAGGCATCCAACCATAAGGTGCTACAGAGGGTAGTGCATACGGGCCAGTACATCACTGGGGCCAAGCTTCCTGCCATCCAGGACTTACAGTGCCTTCGGAAAGAATTCAGACCCCTTGACTTTCTACACATGTTGTTAGGTTACAACCTTATCCTGTCACGGCCGTTGAAAGATGAGGACCAAGATGCAACGTCGTGAGCGTACATTTTCCTTTATTAATAACAATGACGCCGAACAAAACAATAAACACTACAAAAACAAACCGTGAAGCTAAAGGCAATGTGCCCTAAAAAAAGTCAACTTCCCACAAAGGCAGGTGGAAAAAGGACTATCTAAGTATGGTTCTCAATCAGAGACAACGATAGACAGCTGTCCCTGATTGAGAACCCTACCCGGCCAAAACATAGAAAAACAAGTAATAGAACATAGAATACCCACCCCAACTCACGCCCTGACCAAACCAAAATAGAGACATAAAAAGGATCTCTAAGGTCAGGGCGTGACATATCCAAAATTGATTAAATCTCCCCCCCCTCATCAATACACACAATACCCCAAAATGACAAAGGAAAAACACATTTGTAGACATTTTTGCTAATTGATCAAAAATGTAAAACTGAAATATGACATTTACATAAGTATTCAGTCCCTTTACTCAATACTATTTTTAAGCACATTTCGCAGCGATTACAGCATTGATTCTTCATGGGCATGACACTACAAGCATGGAACACCTGTATTTGGGGAATTTCTTCCATTCTTCTCTGCAGATCCTCTTTTTTCAGGTCAGCTTTTTTCAGGTCTCTCCAGAGATGTTCGATCGGGTTCAAGTCCGGGCTCTGGCTGGGCTACTCAAGGACATTCAGAGATTTGTCCCGAAGCCACTCCTGCGTTGTCTGGGCTGTGTGAGAGGGTCGTTGTTCTGTGTGAAGGTGAACCTTCGCCCCAGTCTGAGGTCCTGAGTGCTCTGGAGCAGGTTTTCATCAAGTATCTCTCTGTACTTTGCTCCGTTCATCTTTGCCTTGCTCCTAACTCGTCTCCCAGTCCCTGCCGCTGAAAAACATCCCCACAGCATGATGCTGCCACCACCGTGCTTCACTGCAGGGATGGTGCCATGTTTCCTCCAGTCTTGAAAAAAACGTTTTTATAAAAAAAAGTATTATTATTTTGAAGCTGGCCCGTGGCCATCACAGCCACCTATACAACTGCCGTATTTCCTTATGCCTACGTTATGAGCTTATACAGTATATGTTGAGTAATGATCTAGGTCATGGAATCTTGAATACATTGGAATGAGGCTGCTTTAAGTAAAGGTTAGTGGTTAGATGACTTGACTCTTTGAGGTTAGTGCGCTGTGTTTTAAAACTGAGGATCAAAAGGTAGCTTGGAACAGCGGTTATAGGCCTTTGACTTGCTTTTGGGGTTTCGAGCATAAAATGTTATTGGAACAGTTGACTAATTTTGGTTTGGTCTTTCAGTTTGCAGATCAATATTTCCCAGTATAAGTTTTTCATGACAACTTAGACTTATGCAGTACATACTGAGAGTGGTGACCCGTCATTCAGGGCAGGTGGGTTAATAAAGGGCATACAAACATGGTCTCTTTTTTATTTTCTTGAGTAAGGCAGCTCCAAAATGTAGGTGTTTCAGCCTAGCTCAGTGTTTTCTGTGGTGGTGGGACAAGCCAGCAAAAAATACGGAGCGTTGAGCGGTGATTGGCTCATTGTTCTGTCACTCATGGGGACACTACGTCACCGCAAAGTCTAAGGGTAGAGCTAGAAAATTCTAGCCCCTTGGGTGCTAACATAAAGTTACATTAGAAGTGCCTGTAAAGAAGGCTCAAGGTCATTGGCCACAGATAAAATGACGTCAAATCATGTTGTGTACAGTAGCTTTGATTGGACTGATCATGTCATCATACTTTCAAAATCTTAGCTAACAGTCATCATGATGAATCAAGTCGACAATCTACTAGCAAATCCTTTTTAATCCTTGTCATATGAAGAGAAATAACGAAGAGAAATTATTGATAACATGCATCGGTGCTCATCGGCCATTGGACATAAACATTACGCATCACCCTAATAATTTGGTCTATTTAATTAATTTCGCCTACTATTCTGACTTGGTTTAGAGAATTATAATCATTGAATATTGTAAGAGCTTTTATTGTCTGCTTATATGCCCCCTTTATTTATCCTACGTTCTGACTTGGTGTACAGGAAGAACACTGTAGGAACGGCCCATGTTCTAAAGTCTGTCGCTGTACATTTCAAAAGTGCTAAACAAATAGTTATATGGACTACGACGTCCTAGCTCGCTCAATAATGTCTTATTCGAAATTACGGATTGCCTCTTATCCACTTGTCGTCCCCTTATGCCATAGTTTGTACATCTCAATTGTAATTAGAATCCACATTTGTTTTAAGCAAGTCAGCCATATCAACTATGTTTTTTAAAGGCAGTAAATGAGGCTGAATGAACTCTTACGCTGCCAGACAAGGCTGACAAGATGTTGAGTCTGCTGTTGAGACAGCTTTATGTAGGCCCTAACTGTTTGTGGGCACCGTTTGTCACCGTTAACTTCTCTAGGATAGGGGGCAGCATTTTCACGTTTGGATGAAAAGCATACCCAAATTCAACTGCCAGCTACTCATCACCAGAAGATAAGATATGCATATTATTAGTAGATTTGGATAGAAAACACTCTGAAATTTCTAAAACTGTTTGAATCATGTCTGTGAGTATAACTGAACTTTTTTTTTGAGGTTACTCTCTTTTCAATGGATTTTCATTGGGAATACAGATTTCTAATTGACCTTCTTGCAGTTCCTACTGCTTCCACTGGATGTCAACAGTCTTTAGAAATTGGTTGAGGGTTTTTCCTTTGTGTAAAGGTTGGAGCGAGCGGGTTGGAGCGAGCGGTCGCACTTCGCACTTTGGTCCGCAGGTAGTATAACTTTTCATTACATTTCATTACATTTCATTATAGTACAACGGTTTAATTTGTCTAATCTTAGCAATTTCTTCTTAGCTAGCTACATAGCCGTCTTTGTATCAAAGATAATTGCGTAATTATCGTATTTCGTCGTCCTAACGCAGTCTACACTGCTATCTGCCATCTGCCCAGCAGCTAGCCAGCTAGCAAACGTCCACCGTCTACCGAATAGCAGCACTTTGGTCCGCAGGTAGTATAACTTTTCATTACATTTCATTACATTTCATTATAGTACAACGGTTTAATTTGTCTAATCTTAGCAATTTCTTCTTAGCTAGCTACATAGCCGTCTTTGTATCAAAGATAATTGCGTAATTATCGTATTTCGTCGTCCTAACGCAGTCTACACTGCTATCTGCCATCTGCCCAGCAGCTAGCCAGCTAGCAAACGTCCACCGTCTACCGAATAGCAGCACTGTAGCAACTATTACACCCAACTGAACGACTTGATTAGTGTAGTGTTAGCTAGCTACATAGTTGTCTTTGCTGTCTTCGTATCCAAGATAATTGTGTAGTTTAGAGTGTGTAGTTTTAGAGTGATTATCTTAATTTACCGAGGCTAGCTAGCCAGCTATCTGTCGTCCTTAACGTAGGAGACACTGCTAGCTAGCCAACAGCTAGCCAACGTCTACCGAATAGAACTTCTGCACTCAACAACCCGGTCGCATTCCGCTTCGCTCCACAGGTAGTATCACATTTTCATTTCATTTCATTACAGTACAACGGTTTGATTTGTTTGATCGTAGCTAGCTACATAGCTAGCTACATAGCCGTCTTTGTATCAAAGATAATTGTGTAGTCTAGAGCGATTTTCTAGGTTAGCTAGCCAGCTATTGTCGTTCTTTTAACGCAACGTAACGTAATCAACACTGCTAGCTAGCCAGCTAGCCCCCGAATAGCAGCACTGTAGATACTATTACACTCAACGGAACGACTTGATTAGTGTAGTGTCAACAACGCAGCCACTGCCAGCTAGCCTACAAAGTCAACAACTGCCAGCTAGCCTACAAAGTCAACAACGCAGCCACTGCCAGCTAGCCTACTTCAGCAGTACTGTATCATCTTAATCATTTTAGTCAATAAGATTCTTGCTACGTAAGCTTAACTTTCTGAACATTCGAGACGCGTAGTCCACTTGCCACTCCAATCTCCTTTGCATTAGCGTAGTCTCTTCTGTAGCCTGTCAACTATGTGTCTGTCTATCCCTGTTCTCTCCTCTCTGCACAGACCATACAAACGCTCCACACCGCGTGGCATCGGCCACCCTAATCTGGTGGTCCCAGCGCGCACGACCCACGTGGAGTTCCAGGTCTCCGGTAGCCGCTGGAACTGCCGATCTGCGGCCAACAAGGCAGAGTTCATCTCAGCCTATGCCTCCCTCCAGTCCCTCGACTTCCTGGCACTGACGGAAACATGGATCACCACAGATAACACTGCTACTCCTACTGCTCTCTCTTCGTCCGCCCACGTGTTCTCGCACACCCCGAGAGCTTCTGGTCAGCGGGGTGGTGGCACCGGGATCCTCATCTCTCCCAAGTGGTCATTCTCTCTTTCTCCCCTTACCCATCTGTCTATCGCCTCCTTTGAATTCCATGCTGTCACAGTTACCAGCCCTTTCAAGCTTAACATCCTTATCATTTATCGCCCTCCAGGTTCCCTCGGAGAGTTCGTCAATGAGCTCGATGCCTTGATTAGCTCCTTTCCTGAGGACGGCTCACCTCTCACAGTTCTGGGCGACTTTAACCTCCCCACGTCTACCTTTGACTCATTCCTCTCTGCCTCCTTCTTTCCACTCCTCTCCTCTTTTGACCTCACCCTCTCACCTTCCCCCCCTACTCACAAGGCAGGCAATACGCTCGACCTCATCTTTACTAGATGCTGTTCTTCCACTAACCTCATTGCAACTCCCCTCCAAGTCTCCGACCACTACCTTGTATCCTTTTCCCTCTCGCTCTCATCCAACACTTCCCACACTGCCCCTACTCGGATGGTATCGCGCCGTCCCAACCTTCGCTCTCTCTCCCCCGCTACCCTCTCCTCTTCCATCCTATCATCTCTTCCCTCTGCTCAAACCTTCTCCAACCTATCTCCTGATTCTGCCTCCTCAACCCTCCTCTCCTCCCTTTCTGCATCCTTTGACTCTCTATGTCCCCTATCCTCCAGGCCGGCTCGGTCCTCCCCTCCCGCTCCGTGGCTCGACGACTCATTGCGAGCTCACAGAACAGGGCTCCGGGCAGCCGAGCGGAAATGGAGGAAAACTCGCCTCCCTGCGGACCTGGCATCCTTTCACTCCCTCCTCTCTACATTTTCCTCTTCTGTCTCTGCTGCTAAAGCCACTTTCTACCACTCTAAATTCCAAGCATCTGCCTCTAACCCCAGGAAGCTCTTTGCCACCTTCTCCTCCCTCCTGAATCCTCCTCCCCCTCCCCCCCCCTCCTCCCTCTCTGCAGATGACTTCGTCAACCATTTTGAAAAGAAGGTCGACGACATCCGATCCTCGTTTGCTAAGTCAAACGACACCGCTGGTTCTGCTCACACTGCCCCACCCTGTGCTCTGACCTCTTTCTCCCCTCTCTCTCCAGATGAAATCTCGCGTCTTGTGACGGCCGGCCGCCCAACAACCTGCCCGCTTGACCCTATCCCCTCCTCTCTTCTCCAGACCATTTCCGGAGACCTTCTCCCTTACCTCACCTCGCTCATCAACTCATCCCTGACCGCTGGCTACGTCCCTTCCGTCTTCAAGAGAGCGAGAGTTGCACCCCTTCTGAAAAAACCTACACTCGATCCCTCCGATGTCAACAACTACAGACCAGTATCCCTTCTTTCTTTTCTCTCCAAAACTCTTGAACGTGCCGTCCTTGGCCAGCTCTCCCGCTATCTCTCTCAGAATGACCTTCTTGATCCAAATCAGTCAGGTTTCAAGACTAGTCATTCAACTGAGACTGCTCTTCTCTGTATCACGGAGGCGCTCCGCACTGCTAAAGCTAACTCTCTCTCCTCTGCTCTCATCCTTCTAGACCTATCGGCTGCCTTCGATACTGTGAACCATCAGATCCTCCTCTCCACCCTCTCCGAGTTGGGCATCTCCGGCGCGGCCCACGCTTGGATTGCGTCCTACCTGACAGGTCGCTCCTACCAGGTGGCGTGGCGAGAATCTGTCTCCTCACCACGTGCTCTCACCACTGGTGTCCCCCAGGGCTCTGTTCTAGGCCCTCTCCTATTCTCGCTATACACCAAGTCACTTGGCTCTGTCATAACCTCACATGGTCTCTCCTATCATTGCTATGCAGACGACACACAACTAATCTTCTCCTTTCCCCCTTCTGATGACCAGGTGGCGAATCGCATCTCTGCATGTCTGGCAGACATATCAGTGTGGATGACGGATCACCACCTCAAGCTGAACCTCGGCAAGACGGAGCTGCTCTTCCTCCCGGGGAAGGACTGCCCGTTCCATGATCTCGCCATCACGGTTGACAACTCCATTGTGTCCTCCTCCCAGAGCGCTAAGAACCTTGGCGTGATCCTGGACAACACCCTGTCGTTCTCAACCAACATCAAGGCGGTGGCCCGTTCCTGTAGGTTCATGCTCTACAACATCCGCAGAGTACGACCCTGCCTCACACAGGAAGCGGCGCAGGTCCTAATCCAGGCACTTGTCATCTCCCGTCTGGATTACTGCAACTCGCTGTTGGCTGGGCTCCCTGCCTGTGCCATTAAACCCCTACAACTCATCCAGAACGCCGCAGCCCGTCTGGTGTTCAACCTTCCCAAGTTCTCTCACGTCACCCCGCTCCTCCGCTCTCTCCACTGGCTTCCAGTTGAAGCTCGCATCCGCTACAAGACCATGGTGCTTGCCTACGGAGCTGTGAGGGGAACGGCACCTCAGTACCTCCAGGCTCTGATCAGGCCCTACACCCAAACAAGGGCACTGCGTTCATCCACCTCTGGCCTGCTCGCCTCCCTACCACTGAGGAAGTACAGTTCCCGCTCAGCCCAGTCAAAACTGTTCGCTGCTCTGGCCCCCCAATGGTGGAACAAACTCCCTCACGACGCCAGGACAGCGGAGTCAATCACCACCTTCCGGAGACACCTGAAACCCCACCTCTTTAAGGAATACCTAGGATAGGATAAAGTAATCCTTCTCACTCCCCCCCCCCTTAAAAGATTTAGATGCACTATTGTAAAGTGGCCGTTCCACTGGATGTCATAAGGTGAATGCACCAATTTGTAAGTCGCTCTGGATAAGAGCGTCTGCTAAATGACTTAAATGTAATGTAAATGTAATGTAATGAAGAAGTACGGCCATCTTGATTGAGGGTCACTCGAAGTGTCCTGTTTATTAGAGACGCATGACCAGAAGGCTAGCTACAGTTTGTTTTAATCCTGTATTGAACACAGATCATCCCGTCTTCAATTTTATCGATTATTTACATTAAAAAATACCTAAAGTTGTATTACAAAAGTAGTTTGAAATGTTTTGGCAAAGTTTACAGGTAACCTTTGAGATATTTTGTAGTCACGTTTCACAGGTTGGAACCGGTGTTTTTCTGGATCAAACGCGCCAAATAAATGGACATTTTGGATATATATCGATGGAATTAATCGAACAAAATGAGCATTTGTGATGTTTATGGGACATATTGGAGTGCCAACAACAGAAGCTCGTCAAAGGTAGGGCATGAATTATATTTTTATTTCTGCGTTTTGTGTCGCGCCTGCAGGGTTGAAATATGCTTCTCTCTCTTTGTTTACTATGGTGCTAACTCAGATAATAGCATCGTTTGCTTTCCCCCGAAAAGCCTATTTGAATTCTGACATGTTGGCTGGATTCACAACCAGTGTAGCTTTAACATGATATCTTTCATGTGTGATTTAATGAAAGTTAGATTTTATAGTAATTTATTTGAATTTGGCGCTCTGCATTTTCTCTGGCTTTTGGCCAAGTGAGACAGTAGCGTCCCGCCTAAACTCAGATTTTTGGATATAAATATGAACTATACCGAACAAAACATACATGTATTGTGTAACATGAAGTCCTATGAGTGTCATCTGATGAAGATCATCAAAGGTTAGTGATACATTTTATCTCCATTTCTGCTTTTTGTTACTCCTCTCTTTGGCTGGAAAAATGGCTGTGTTTTTCTGTGGCTATGTACTGACCTAACATAATCGCAAGGTGTGCTTTCGCTGTAAATCCTTTTTAGAATCAGACATGTTGGCTGGATTCACAACCAGTGTAGCTTTAATTTGGTGTCTTTCATGTGTGATTTCATGAAAGTTTGATTTTTATAGTAGCGTTAGCGTCCCACATATCCCAGAGAAGTTAAGGTATTGTTTAGTGTCGTGTTGTGTAGTGGTTTAGCTGGAATGCATCCTCTCTTCTTTTCTTTTTTGCCCCACCAAGATTTACATCCTAAAATCGCCACTGCATACTGATGCAGGTAATGTAAGAATTATGGATCTTTGGTCCATCCAAAACATCCCAGGCACTTTGTAAATCTTGCACAAACCTTACAACAACACACTGGATCAAAACTTTTGAATCCTTTTTATTTAGCATACAAATAAACCTATGGGGATTTTGTAATTAAAACTTTTCTTTATTAATTATCATTGCAGGGGTCTGAGGGGAATAGGCATTGGGATAATTATGCAGTAATTGCTCACAGTTTAAGGTCTATTTCACAGTTGAGCGGCCCAGTAACCCGGCATTGCTGCAAGCAGTGGCTTCATTGTTTACAACTGGGGTGTCAAGCCTGGTGCCGGGAGGGGATTTGGAAAGGGTCAGTGACGACACTCATTACTGGGTCCAGCTCAGGGTCCATTCCCTAGGAGAGATTATTTACAAAGAGCCTGAACTATTTAACTCAAAATGTTGGGTTCAGTCAATACAAAGACTGCTGTTCATGGCCTGTGAGAAAATACATGACCTCATTGGGCTGTGTGACTAACCATTATAGATACTGTACTTTGCCTGAGGAGAGCAATATGAATATCAAGATTGTTAATTCAAATACATTTTGTGGAGGGGAGAAAATCTCTTGCTTTTGATCTCTTCCAAATGAGTCGGGATGAGTAGAGAGCAGCTAGCAAAAGGTCATTGTCAATTAGGGACAATTTGATATGATGTCTTGCGTAAACGATTCCCTCGCAGGCAAAGTGTAACTGGATTGAGTATTAATAGACGAAACAGGGCCCGTCACATTAACTCCTGTAGACAGACATACTGCACTGCTTCAGCTGGTGGAAAATCAACCTGCACACAGATAGAAGTGTGTGTGTGTGTGTGTGTGTGTGTGTGTGTGTGTGTGTGTGTGTGTGTGTGTGTGTGTGTGTGTGTGTGTGTGTGTGTGTGTGTGTGTGTGTGTGTGTGTGTGTGTGTGTGTGTGTGTGTGTGTGTGTGTGTGTGTGTGTGTGTGTGTGTGTGTGTGTGTGTGTGTGTGATGTAACTCCAACATATCATGTATGATAAGGTAGAGCTGTCATGTTGGTCCATCATGAGAATCCTTTCTGGTGACAGATCTGAGCTCTACTGTACGTCATGTGAGAGATAACGAGAGAAAAAAGGGAAGATAGGATTTACATTTCAATCCATACAATTTCCATTCCAGTTTCAAGTGATTGAATATGGTCAAGGGGTCACTGTATGGCCATGAAGTGGTTTCTTTCCTATCCCTTTCTTTACTCCTACTCTGCTCTGAGTATTCAGTAGTCTCTGTTGCCCATCCTGACCACTGACGAACCAACGGAGCACAAAGACTCAGACACATCATGCTACTGGTCCGGTACAACTCTGAAAGACACTGAGACCCACCATGCTACTGGCCCGGTAGGACTCTGAAAGACACTGAGACCCACCATGCTACTGGCCCGGTAGGACTCTGAAAGACACTGAGACCCACCATGCTACTGGCCCGGTAGGACTCTGAAAGACACTGAGACCCACCATGCTACTGGCCCGGTAGGACTCTGAAAGACACTGAGACCCACCATGCTACTGGCCCGCTAGGACTCTGAAAGACACTGAGACCCACCATGCTACTGGCCCGGTAGGACTCTGAAAGACACTGAGACCCACCATGCTACTGGCCCGGTAGGACTCTGAAAGACACTGAGACCCACCATGCTACTGGCCCGGTAGGACTCTGAAAGACACTGAGACCCACCATGCTACTGGCCCGGTAGGACTCTGAAAGACACTGAGACCCACCATGCTACTGGCCCGGTAGGACTCTGAAAGACACTGAGACCCACCATGCTACTGGCCCGGTAGGACTCTGAAAGACACTGAGACCCACCATGCTACTGGCCCGGTAGGACTCTGAAAGACACTGAGACCCACCATGCTACTGGCCCGGTAGGACTCTGAAAGACACTGAGACCCACCATGCTACTGGCCCGGTAGGACTCTGAAAGACACTGAGACCCACCATGCTACTGGCCCGGTAGGACTCTGAAAGACACTGAGGCACCATGCTACTGGCCCGGTAGGACTCTGAAAGACACTGAGACCCACCATGCTACTGGCCCGGTAGGACTCTGAAAGACACTGAGACCCACCATGCTACTGGCCCGGTAGGACTCTGAAAGACACTGAGACCCACCATGCTACTGGCCCGGTAGGACTCTGAAAGACACTGAGACCCACCATGCTACTGGCCCGGTAGGACTCTGAAAGACACTGAGACCCACCATGCTACTGGCCCGGTAGGACTCTGAAAGACACTGAGGCACCATGCTACTGGCCCGGTAGGACTCTGAAAGACACTGAGACACACCATGCTACGGGCCCCGTAGGACTCTGACACCAATACTCCACTGGATGAGCAAACATAATAGAGTGGGTGGCTGCCTGAAGGGGAAAGAATGTGACTGTGTCCCAAATGGCACCCTATTCCCTATATAGTGCACTACTTTTGACCAGAGCCTCTATGTCTCAATTAAAGAGAGGAGAATATGTGTTTTAGGCGAGATGGGTACAATAACAGAGTAAGTGAATTAAGAACCTTGCCTCCAATACAGTCACGGTTTATGGTATACGCCCCAAGGTTCTAAGGTGTGATCCCATTGTAGTCAGAGAAAGCTCAAGTGAATAGTTTTGTACTGTACGTTACACACCAGTAAAGGTTGAGAATTCATGTTCCATACCAAAGATAGCACAGTGTTAAAGCCTGCAAGCCTGCTTCTCCACAGGTATCAAATCAAATTTTATTGGTAACATGCAGATGTTAATGTGAGTATAGAGAAATGTTTGTGCTTCCAGTTCTGACAGTGCAGTAATATCTAACAAGTAATCTAACAATTCCACAACAACTACCTAATACACACAAATCTAAAGGAATGAAATAAGAATATGTACATATAAATATATGGATGAGCGATGACCGAGCGGCATAGGCAAGATGCAATAGATGGTATAATATACAGTATATGTATATGAGATGAGTAATGTAAGATGTGTTAACATTATTTAAAGTGGCATTATTTAAAGTGATCCATTTTTTACAGTGGCCAATGACTCGAGTCTGTATATTGGCAGCAGCCTCTCTGGGTTAGTGATGGCTATTTAATCTGATACGTTTGGGAATTTTGTTCTTCCTTTCAGGACCGGAACGAGGCTGTAGTTTTCTCAACATAACGCGCAACCCAAATGGCGTTTTTCTGTTATAAAAGTAATATTTATCGAACAAAAATAACATTTATTGTGTAACTGGGAGTCTCGTGAGTGCAAACATCCGAAGATTATCTAAGGTAAGCGATTCATTTTATTGCTTTTCTGACTTTGGTGACCATGCTAATTTGGGGCTAGCTGTTGTAGCATTAATTGCTACACTCACAAAAGCTTGGATTTCTTTCGCTGTAAAGTATATTTTCAAAATCTGACACGATAGGTGGATTAACAACAAGCTAAGCTGTGTTTTGGTATATTTCACTTGTGATTGCATGATTCTAAATATTTTTTGTAATATTTTTGCATTTGGCGCCCTGCAATTCTAGCGGTTGTTTAGGAACGTGATCCCGTAAAAGGGATCCGTAGCGCAGAGAAGTTAACAGTCTGATGGCCTTGAGATAGAAGCTGTTTTTCAGTCTCTCGGTCCCAGCTTTGACGCACCTGTACTGACCTCGCCTTCTGGATGGTAGTGGGGTGAACAGGCAGTGGCTCGGTTGGTTGTTGTCCTTGATGATCTTTTTGGCCTTCCTGTGACATTGGGTGCTGTAGGTGTCCTGGAGGGCAGGTAGTTTGCCACCGGTGATGCGTTGTGCAGACCGCACCACCCTCTGGAGAGCCTTGCATTTGAGGGCGGTGCAGTTGCCGTACCAGGCGATGATACAGCCCGGCAGGATGCTCTCAATTGGGAATCTGTAAAAGTTTGAGGGTTTTAGGTGACAATCCACATTTTTTCCGCCTCCTGAGGGTGAAGAGGTGCTGTTGCACCTTCTTCACCACACTGTCTGTGTGGGTGGACCATTTCAGTTTGTCCGTGATCTCCACTGCTGTCCCGTCGATGTGGATAGAGGGGTGCTCCCTCTGCTGTTTCCTGAAGTCCACGATCATCTCCTTTGTTTTGTTGACGTTGATGTGAGATGTTGTTTTCCTGACACCACACTCCGAGTGCCCTCACCTCTTCCCTGTATGCTGTCTCATCGCTGTTGGTAATCAAGCCAACTACTGTTGTGTCGTCTGGAAACCTGATGAATGAGTTGGAGGCGTTCATGGCCACGCATTCATGGGTGAAGAGGGAGTACAGGATGGGGCTGAGCATGCACCCTTGTGTGGCTCAGTGTTGAGGTTCAGCGAAGTGCCACCTGGGGGTGGCCCGTCAGAAAGTCCAGGACCCAATGGCACAGGGCGGGTTTGAGACCCAGGGACTCAAGCTTAATGATGAGCTTGGAGGGTACTATGGTGTTGAATGCTGAGCTGTAGTCAATGAACAGCATTCTTATATAGGTATTCCTCTTGTCCAGATGGGATAGAGCAGTGTGCGGTGTGATGGCGATTGCATCGTCTGTGGACCTGTTGGGACTGTACGCAAACTGAAGTGGGTCTAGGGTGGCAGGTAAGGTGGAGATGATATGCTCCTTGACTAGTCTCTCAAAGCACTTCATGATGACAGAAGTGAGTGTTACGGGGCAATAGGTAGATCTACGTCTAGATAAAGGAAAAGGGACTAAAACATCTACAGAAAGGATGCACAACTACATGACAGGAAGAGTATAGTACTGTGATATGCTATAATATGCCAAATATGCTATGCTATGCGGGAGCAAAGCCATACTGTTGACAATGACTTATCATGCACATAAAATAAAATTTGTTTCTGATGGCCAGTTGATTAACTTCTCTAGGGTAGGGGACAGCATTCGGAATTTTGGATGAAAAGCATGCCCAAATTAAACTGCCAGCTACTCATCCCCAGAAGATAGGATATGCATATTATTAGTAGATTTGGATAGAAAACACTCTGAAGTTTCTAAAACTGTTTTAATCATGTCTGTGAGTATAACAGAACTTATTTAGCAGGCGAAACCCCGAGGAGAAACCATTCAGATTTTTTTTGTTGCGGTCACTCTCTTTTCAATGGAATTTCATTGGGAATCCAGATTTCTAAGGGACCTTCTTGCAGTTCCTACCGCTTCCACTGGATGTCAACAGTCTTTAGAAATTGGTTGAGGTTATTCCTTTGTGAAATGAAGAAGTACAGCCATCTTGAACGAGGGTTACTCGAAGTGTCCTGTTTGTTAGAGGCGCGTGACCAGAAAGCTAGCTACAGTTTGTTTTAATCCTGTATTGAACACAGATCATCCCGTCTTCAAGTTTATCGATTATTTGCGTTAAAAAATACCTAAAGTTGTATTACAAAAGTAGTTTGAAATGTTTTGGCAAAGTTTACAGGTAACCTTTGAGATATTTTGTAGTCACGTTTCACAGGTTGGAACCAGTGTTTTTCTGGATCAAACGCGCCAAATAAATGGACATTTTGGATATATATCGACGGAATTAATCGAACAAAAGGACTATTTGTGATGTTTATGGGACATATTGGAGTGCCAACAACAGAAGCTCATCAAAGGTAAGCCGTGAATTATATTTTTATTTCTGCGTTTTGTGTCGCGCCTGCAGGGTTGAAATATGCTTCTCTCTCTTTGTTTACTATGGTGCTATCCTCAGATAATAGCATCGTTTGCTTTCACCGAAAAGCCTATTTGAATTCTGACATGTTGACTGGATTCACAACCAGTGTAGCTTTAATTTGCTATCTTTCATGTGTGATTTAATGAAAGTTAGATTTTTATAGTAATTTATTTGAATTTGGCGCTCTGCATTTTCTTTGGCTTTTGGCCAAGTGAAACAGTAGCGTCCTGCCTAAACTCAGATTTTTGGATATAAATATGAATTTTACCAAACAAAACATACATGTATTGTGTAACATGAAATCCAATGAGTGTCATCTGATGAAGATCATCAAAGGTTAGTGATTAATTTTATCTCCATTTCTGCTTTTTGTTACTCCTCTCTTTGGCTGGAAAAATGGCTGTGTTTTTCTGTGACTTGGCTCTGACCTAACATAATCGTTTTGGTGTGCTTTCGTCGTAAAACCTTTTTGAAATTGGACACTGTGGCTGGATTTACAACAAGTGTATCTTTAAAATGGTGTAAAATACTTGTATGTTTGAGGAATTTAAATTATGGGATTTCTGTTGTTTTGAATTTGGCGCCCTGCAGTTTCACTGGCTGTTGACGAGGTGAGATGCTAGCGTCCCACATACCCTAGAGAAGTTAATAACATCCTAACCAGACATGGCTAACAGCAGGCCCGAAGGCACTTCTGTGTGGATCGATAGTGACTCCTATTGAATAAATCAATAGGAGACACACACCAAGAATGCCCAATCAAATCAAAGGTCTAAGAAGTCAAAACAACATACACACTTAGGACACTCAACCATTAATAAAATGAGTGTTGCACCTCAACATTGAATCATTTCTACTAACTACCCACTGGCCTGTGTGAAAGGATGAGTTTGATGAGTCATTTGCTACATAGACCTCTACAAATACTCAGCCCTGCCACTTCCACGCTGCCAGATTGTAGCCTCTGATCAGTCAGTCTGCGTTTTAGCCATTGGCTCATGCATAGATCCTGTTTTCATGTTGTGCCTGTTTTCCCTTGCCTGACACTGTTTTCTCTCCGCTACAGTTCTGTCTGCTCCGACTCTGATCCCTGCCTCCAGCCCCATTTCTCGTCAGTCCTGCCACCCTGCACAGAACACCCACTCCACTGCTTCCTTGGATTCCGCTCCAGACCCAACTCCCCTCGCTCCAGCCTCAGCTTCAGAACCTGGCTTCCTGCAACCCGCACAAGCTTCCCCTGGCCTGCACCACATCTTTCACTTGCTTTTCAATATCCCAATCTCCTCGCCCGAGTCTGCTCTTGGGTTCACCTGCTCCGCTCCGTGTAAGACATCCATTAGACACACACACACACAAACACACACAATCAAAAATGTGTTTAGGCAAAGCCCAGCTGCATCGACACAGCAGGTAGTGTGTACAGTCAGAGACTGGGCCAATCCACCAGAAAGCTTCTAAGACAGAGAGCGGCCCACTCCATCCAACTCAGGGATGGATTATTGCGACTGGAATGGAGCAGATGTGCTTTTCAATTGAGCGGATGAGACACTTCTATAGCTCACCACTTTACATGGTAGTACCCTGCAAGCAGGCCTCCTTTCAGCACAACCATCAATTGTTTTTGATAGTGTGTATTGTTGACGACCTCCGTCAGTCAGGGCATTAAAAAATTCCATGGCGTTCCCTGGGGCCTGGGGAGTGGAGGGAGAAGGAGGAAAAGAAAAGGGGGGGGGGTGTTATTGTAAATAGAAATATAATAGAAAAAAGAACCAGAGATTTTCAGAGCAGATGATGCCTCTGGAGAATGCTCCTTAGGCAGACACGGATTACAGGGAAGAAAGCCATGGGATGTTGCAGAGTGGGCATGTGAATGATTTGTCTGTTGAATCTCATTTACAATTACTGTGTGTGTGTGTGTGTGTGTGTGTGTGTGTGTGTGTGTGTGTGTGTGTGTGACAGAGTGTGTGAGTGGAAGACTTAGCAGTGGGGCGACCAACGGCCCATCATACACAGAGATCCTAGCGTGCTAATCTAAAGGATTGAGAGGACGGTGACAGGGAGGAACAGAGCTATACACCCCCACACATACACCACCTGCAAAGGCTTACGTAGAACCAACAGCCATTCCATTAGCAAGCCCACATGACCAAATCAGACATAGGAACAAACAGACTGATAGACACCTGACACCTGCAGTGAGCCAGAAACAACCAGCAGCCATTATATTAGCACACCCACAGGAACAAAACACAAGACTGATAGAAATATACAGAGACTGACAGACTGGTAAGGCAGAGCCTAGTAGAGACAAACAGATACAAACAAACAAACAAACAAACAAACAGTCTTCATAGAACAAACTCTGAACCAAAACAAAAGCTCTGACTCCAAACGGACATTTCTTAAAAGTCACACAATTCATGTCAGGTCACCTATCCAAAACCCATTCAACTAGCACTTTCTAGTTTTAAAGGTGTAAGGAAGTTTGAGTTGTTCTGCTGCTGACTACTCAGATTGAGACAGTTTCTCAAATGCACACTCCCCATCCTACACAGTTGCAACTACGCTT
Organism: Salvelinus alpinus; assembly: GCF_045679555.1. Taxonomy (NCBI): domain Eukaryota; kingdom Metazoa; phylum Chordata; class Actinopteri; order Salmoniformes; family Salmonidae; genus Salvelinus; species Salvelinus alpinus. The sequence continues at coordinate 23,203,858 of NC_092103.1, read as the reverse complement.
GCAGACGACACCGCTTGCATATTTATTTTTTAGGCGTGTTGAGAGTGAGATTCTATTAAAAGTTTTTTTGTTGCTTTCTGAGTCATTACTGTGGAGGTGGCTGGTAATGAACATGTCCCCGGTTCTGGTTTAAGTCGTCCAGAGAACGACAGAGAGACGGTGACATGTCTCACCCGGGAACAGCACCTTCTGTACTGACTCTCATTATTCTCTCATCTGTTAGAAACACACACATCATAGAGAGAGAGAGGATAAAGTGAGAGGTAAGAAATAGATAAAGGGAGGGGAGATAACCTTTACTTAATATCCATCCGGGATCCGGGATCCTCCTCATCAAAAAAGCTGACTAGCATAGCCTAGCCTAACGGGACAGGGATATCATATAATATAATTTTCATGAAATCACAAGTCCAATACAGCAAATGAAAGATAAACATCTTGTGAATCCAGCCATCATTTCCGATTTTTTAAATGTTTTACAGCAAAAACACAATATGTATTTCTATTAGCTAACCACAATAGCAAAAGACTCAACCGCATATTTTCACCATGTTTCTACCGCATAGGTAGCTATCACAAAACCGACCAAATAGAGATATAATTAGTCACTAACCAAGAAACAACTTCATCAGATGACAGTCTTATAACATGTTATACAATAAATTTGTTTTGTTCGAAAATGTGCATATTTGAGGTATAAATCATAGTTTTACATTGCAGCTACCATCAAAAATATCACCAAAGCAGCCAGAATAATTACAGAGAGCAACGTGAAATACCTAAATACTCATCATAAAACATTTATGAAAAATACATGGTGTACAGCAAATGAAAGATAAACATCTTGTGAATCCAGCCAATATTTCCGATTTTTTTAAGTGTTTTACAGCGAAAACACAATATAGCATTATATTAGCTTACCACAATAGCCAAACACACAAACGCATTTATTCACCGCATAGATAGCATTCGCAAAAACCAGCAAAATATATAAAATGAATCACTAACCTAAACAACTTCATCAGATGACAGTCTTATAACATCAGGTTATACAATACACTTATGTTTTGTTCGAAAATGTGCATATTTAGAGCTGCAAACCGTGGTTATACATTGTGAAAATGTAGCAACATTTCCCCAGAATGTCAGGAGCTATTTTGGACACTCACCTAATCTGACCAAAGAATTCATCATAAACTTTACTAAAAAATACATGTTGTATAGCAAATGAAAGATACACTGGTTCTTAATGCAACCGCCGTGTTAGATTTTTAAAAATAACTTTACCATAACAAACAGCTTGCGTTATTGCGAGACAGCGCCCGCCAAAACGGCGGAGAATAGAATTAACATTTTCCACAGAAATACAAAATAACATCATAAATTGTTCTTACTTTTGCTGAGCTTCCATCTGAATCTTGTACAAGGAGTCCTTGGTCCAGAATAAATCGTTGTTTGGTTTTAGAATGTCCTTTTCTCCTGTCAAATTAGCAACCTTAGCTAGCCATGTGGCGCGAACATGCCCATCTTCTCTTGACGCAAAGAACGGAAAATTCCAAAAGTCCCAATAAACGTTGAATAAACTGATAAAACTCGGTTGAAAAAAACTACTTTATGATGTTATTATCACATGTATCAAATAAAATCAGAGCCGGAGATATCCGCCGTGTATACCGAACGCTTATCAGAAGACAATGTCGACGTACTTCGCGCGCCAGAGAAGACAAAGAAATTTCCAGACCTGTCACTCCAAAAGCTCTTGTTCGGCCTCAGATCAAGCTAGACACCCCATTCCACCTTCCACTGCCTGTTGACATCTAGTGGAAGGTGTATGAAGTGCATGCATATCGATAAATATAAGGCAATTGAATAGGCAGGCCCTGGAACAGAGCATCGTTTTCAGATTTTTCACTTCCTATATGGAAGTTTGCTGCAAAATGAGTTCTGTTTTACTCACAGATATAATTCAAACAGTTTTAGAAACTTGAGAGTGTTTTCTATCCAATAGTAATAATAATATGCATATTGTATGATCTAGAATAGAGTACGAGGCAGTTTAATTTGGGCACGATTTTTTCCAAAGTGAAAACAGCGCCCCCCTATTGACAAGAAGATAAGGAGAGGGGGATTGAGAGAGAAGAACAGGGAAAAAGAGGGGGAGAGAAAGAAGGAACACAGACACAGGTGCTAAAACAACAGAGAAGCAATCTTAGTCTTAATGATCGTTCTGTAACGATGCATCATTCTACCGTCTCCCTCCTGATCACAGCCACGATCATTACCACCACCATCATTATCATCATCCCCACCATTACCACCACTGTTATTATCTTTCATCTGCCTCACTTTAGAATAATGTGACCCAATCACAGCACTTCCATCTCCATGTTGGTCTATATTAATAAATAAAATGCCTCGCTCCTTAGTACTGTAGGGTGCAGTCAGAGCATCACAGCTCACAAGGACAAGGTTATCATCTTTTACAGAGGTCGGTTTATGTGTCGCATCCCATTCTACTGTAACCAAGAACATCCTATTTCACTAGTGTGCCAAATTCTCCATGTAGTCTCATCTGAGCAGCGTGGAGAATGCTGCTCCTCTGTCTTTCATAATAATGGCGTTTATCTCATTAGAGAGCTCTTCACACCACACATAATGAACCCTGTGGGCCGCGTAGCGTCACAGTTCTGGAGCTAGGGGATTTAATTAAGACTTGGTGTTTTATTTTTTATTTTTTTTACCGTTATTTTACCAGGTAAGTTGACTGAGAACACGTTCTCATTTGCAGCAACGACCTGGGGAATAGTTACAGGGGAGAGGAGGGGGATGAATGAGCCAATTGTAAACTGGGGATTATTAGGTGACCGTGATGGTTGAGGGCCAGATTGGGAATTTAGCCAGGACACCGGGGTTAACACCCCTACTCTTACGATAAGTGCCATGGGATCTTTAATGACCTCAGAGAGTCAGGACACCCGTTTAACGTCCCATCCGAAAGACGGCACCCTACACAGAGCAGTGTCCCCAATCACTGCCCTGGGGCATTGGGATCTTTGTTTAGACCAGAGGAAAGAGTGCCTCCTACTGGCCCTCCAACACCACTTGGTTACGTGAGTGCTACTGCTCTCTTTCTTTCTCTCTCTTTCTTTCTCTCCTCTCACATTCTCTCATTCTCTCTCTCAGTTATACACTCCTCTGTGTCCTACTATGAGTACAGATTTGTTGTGTCATGTCACAAGAGCATTGCCAAAATATGTTCAAAAGTTTGTAAAGGGGGGAAAGAGGGATGGAGCCAGAAAGAGGGGGAGGAAAGAAGGAACGAAGGAAAGAGTATTCCCCACAAGGCCTAATCATCACCACCTTCTGAATAAAGTGATGACACAATATTACACCATGTGGTACTGACAAAATGAGACAGAGTGTGACAACTTCTGCCCCAAGACCCCTGTAGAAATGGCACCCACTACAACCATGACAGATCCAGTGAATCTGAACCATCTGAACATCAAAGACGGGTGGGACAAAATGGTGCAAGAGACCGTCATTTCACTTCCCGATGAAGAACAAACAGAGGATGGCAGCCTGCTCTCTATCAGTGTTGCCGGATCACAGGGCCATCTGTGAGGAGAGGGGTACAGCTGGCCCTCTCTGCCTCTATACCCACACTGATCGCTACTCTCAGGCTCTGCCGTGCATCATCTTGAAGGGTGTGTTGGGGGAGAGGGGGGCCAACTAACAGCTGTTGCAATCAGACAGCTAACAGGTAGGTGTCTGCCCGCTTTAGCCTGTCTGCCCGCTTTAGCCTGTCTGCCTCACCGCTTGATAGATCCTGATTAGTGTGTCTGCATTCTCAATGAGCCACAGAACCAGCATGGGCAAGACAGTGTCTCTACTCAGAACAGGCTCTGAACAGGCTCAGGCTAAATTAATCGTCTAATGTCCTCTGGGATACAGCATCCGTTTTGTTGTGTCTGATATTCTGACACCTGATTAACTCCGTCCCCTGGTTGCTGCCAGCCGGGCTCCACTCTGATAGGACTGTCTGGCTTGGTGCACCAAGGCTGCTCCTCTCACTGGGATTCAACTACAGCATTCATTAGATGAGGCGAACTTTGGAGCTCACTCACATGCGCCATACAGACAAGCCTGTTCCACACAGGCAAACATGCAAATGCTCACAAACACATGCAAGCATGCCCGGCCGGCCGCAGACACACACAGACACGCTTCCAAAAACAAACTTTCCATGGTGGCTTCCATCTGTCTGATCCACTACGTCTTTATCCCTCTCTTTTCATCACACTCTCATCTGTATGGAAAGAGACAAAACAAATGGAATGGAGTTCACACTGTGATTATGCACCCCTAGAATAACTAATGGCATCGACTCCATGCCTATCACTGCTTATTTTCTCTCCTGCACCTGCAGAGCTGGAGAATACTGGCCTACATGCTCTCATCTCGTCTAGACAGAACTTAGACAGACAGACGGGCATGTCAAAGTGATAGGAAAGGAGGCCTGTCATGTTCAACAGTATGTGGCGAGTGGTGAGAGATGGCCCTCCTGTTGTGGAGCTCCTCCTCTCCCCTCCATGGGACTCAGCAGGCAGTGTCTCAGTCTCTACCAGCGTACCTCTTCATAGGCAATTTATAGACTATCTTCCTATTTTGTCTGTGTGTGTATGTGTGAGTGTAGTGTTTGTGGTGTGTCTGTCCCACATCACTGATTGTTTTTCCTCTAAAGTGAAAATCTATTCCATCTTACAGCATACATTTTATTTGCTCTCCCACTTTATTCCTAATGGAACACAAAAAAATACTTGTTATTCAGAGATGCATATATTGTTCCTCAGCAGGAATTCCCGTACCACGGTTATAGATATTCTGTCATTTCAATGGAATTCTCCAGATAATAGAAGAAATACAGTACTATATTGAATTCCATAGGAAAACTGATCTCTGGGTTGAACTCACAGAAATGTTAGTTTCTGTTTAAACCTGAGCTATTTTGAGGCTACAACAGAAGGGTTAACCATTGGACATACACAGTTGATCTTAGTGGAATGCGCATTGAAAATGAAAGCACAGTTGCTGCCTCAATGCAGACCTACTGCTCACGCTATGTCCACGGATCCATGCTGTGTGCTTGGGTGACATCTGCACATGAATATACAGTATGTCCTTGTGAGTCGTGCTTGAGAAGGTGATTGAGACAGTCCTGTTCTTCAAGAACAATGGCGCTTCCGTCTCTCCTGAAGAGCGTAGTCAGGGTTAAGTTGTTTAATAAGGTGGGTTTATTTATACTAATGATCATTAAGGCTGCTTTGTTTCGGGTCCTTGACCTTGTCCATGTGACAGAGTAGAGCCCACTTCACTGGGCAGCTGAGGACACAACACACACACTACACCATACACTCAGGCCTCACGTCAATCAGAACAATAACACACACATGAAGGACTAGTGGCAGGTAGCCTAGCGGTTAGGAGCATTGTGCCAATAACCGAAAGGTCAATGATTCAAAACCCTGAGCAGGCAAAGTGGAAAAATCTGCCTTTCTGATCTTGAATAAGGCAGTTAACACCCAACAATTGCTCCCCGGGCGCTGATGAAGATGATTAAGAAAGCCCCCTGCACCTCTCTGATTCAGAGTGGTTGGGTTAAATCCTTTTCCCTTTGCCTACACCCACGTGCAGGACATCACAGACCACTGAAAAGGCCCCTGTTTTGGAGAGGACCATGTTAAAACTAGCACAGCTCAAAAACCACATGGAATCTGAAAATAATGTGTACATCACAGGATAGAAGACAATTTGTAGAAGACAGCTAGCTTTTTGAAGTGTAGCATCACTTCCATCGACTTCACGCTGAAATCAATAGCACAGGGGGTGTAGCGCTGTTTATACTAACACTATACAAATGCTGCAACTTGGAATAACCTATAGGACTACATGTTGGTTACATGAGAACTGGTAGAAGGCTTATACAGTTGAAGTCGAAGTTTACATACACTTAGGTTGGAGTCATTAAAACTCATTTTTCAACCACTCCACAAATTTCTTGTTAATAACCTCTTGACGCTAGGGGTCAGATTTCTTTTATTTTTAAATAATGTTCCCATGGTATGTTTCTCAGGTCCAGATCGTATAATATGCATATAATTTACAGATTAGGATAGAAAACACTCCAAAGTTTCCAAAACTGTCAAAATATTGTCTGTGAGTATAACAAAACTGATTCTGCAGGCAAAAACCTGAGGAAATCTAACCCGGAAGTGATTTTTTTTTTTAATCTGTGTTTCCTTGCCCGTCTTTCTTCCATTTAAAGGGGTATCAACCAGATTCCTTTTCCAATGGCTTCCTCAGGCTGTGACCAGGCTTTAGATATAGTTTCAGGCTTTTATTTTGAAAAATGAGCGAGATTTTTCAAAAGTAGTCAGGTGTCCTTTGTCGTGGTAATTTCCTGTATTACTCAATAAAGAGAGAGAGAGAGCCAACCACACACAAGTCATAGTTATATTATAAAGTACATCTTTAATATATATATAAGCTTCACCAAAGCCCTTTTTTGACTCTCAGATCAATTCAGTGTCTATAAATGAATTCTCTGAGAGTCCTTACAAAACAATTCTTAGTTTAATTTATAGCCAAGATACACCCCTCTCAACTTACAAATAATCCTTTACCCGAAAGAGGAGCATCCTATCGCTAGACAGCATCAGCTATAAATCATCGTTCAGTTTGGTCTCCCAAGGTCAAGGTTTCAATCTCATGCTTGGTACTTCACTGTCTACCAAAACATTACATCATCCAATGGCATATATCAATTGTCAATCCTAGTTACTCCCAAACCTGGACAAACTCACTGAAGACAGTGAGCCTCTTAGGTCATATACCAGATCAAGATAAGGGCAACCTCAGAGGGGACATACAATGGTTCCAAACACAGCCATACTCCTTCCCCCAATGAGAAAAGTAGGGAGTGACTGGCGTACAGACATTGTATGAGATAACTAACTGGTTCTCCATTAATTCTACTTGCTACGCATCCCGGATCCGGGAGCACCCCCCACAGTAAAAAAGCTGACTAGCATAGCCTAGCATAGCGTCACAACTAAATACTAGCATCTAAATATCATTCAATCACAAGTCCAAGACACCAGATGAAAGATACAGATCTTGTGAATCCAGCCATCATTTCTGATTTTTAAAATGTTTTACAGGGAAGACACAATATGTATTTCTATTAGCTAACCACGATAGCAAAAGACACAACTTTTTTTTCCCACCATTTTTTTCCTGCATGGGTAGCTATCACAATTTCGACCAAATAAAGATATATATAGCCACTAACCAAGAAACAACTTCATAAGATGACAGTCTGATAACATATTTATTGTATAGCATATGTTTTTTTAGAAAAATGTGCATATTTCAGGTATAAATCACAGTTCTACATTGCAGCTGCAATCTGAAATAGTGCCGAAGCTGCCAGAATAATTACAGAGACCAACATCAAATACCTAATTACTCATCTTAAAACATTTCTGAAAAATACACAGCGTACAGCAAATGAAAGCCCAACATCTTGTGAATCCAGCCAATATGTCAGATTTTTTAAGTGTTTTACAGCGAAAACACAATATAGCATTATATTAGCTTAGCACAATAGCCAGAAACACAAGCAATTTACCAGCAGCACAGGTTAGCGATCGTAACAATACAGCAAAAGATATATAATTTTTGACTAACATTGATATACTTCGTCAGATGACAGTCCTGTAACATCATATTACACAATGCATATAGGTTTTGTTCGAAAATGTGCATATTTAGCAGCACAAATCGTGGTTATACAATGTGATCAGTGGCAACAGGTCATGCATTCTGGCCGGCGCCATCTTGGAAAGGCACCTAAGTTTACGATTATTTATCGATTAGATTGACTAAAAAATACAGGTTGGACAGCAAATGAAAGATGCATTAGTTATTAATGCAACCGCTGAGTTAGATTTTTAAAATTAACGTTACTAGGCATACAGTGTGCGTTACAGCCAGACTAGTGCCGCAATAATGACGGACAAATGCGTTTACATTTTTCCACATAAATACGGAATAACATCATAAATAGCTCTTACTTTTGGACGAGCTTCCATCAGAATCTTGGGCAAGTGGTCCTTTGTCCAAAAGAATCGTTGCTTGGTTGTAAAACGTCGTCTTCAACTTCGGAATTAGCAGCTAACAATAGCTATGTGGCCACAACATGCCCAAATGTTCAAAAGGCAATACTAAGGAAATTCCGAAAATAGCAATATACTCGCATAAACTGATATAACTCGGTTTAAAATAACTTCGTTATGATGTTTCTAACACCTATATCGAATTAAATTACAGACGGATATATCTAAGGTCGATAACTGAGCGTTTCAAAATGCCATCCTGAGGTCTTGCTTTGCGCAATGACGAACGACGAAAAGAGAGCTCCCTTCGTTCCTTGGCCTTTTATAAGCTCTGAGAACTACGTAGAAACTCCATTCCACTTCTCATTGGTTACTGACATCCAGGGGAAGGCGGGTGCAGTTCATGTCGACCCATAGGATACATACAGAGCTTTAAACTGATCTGAGAACAGAGCCTCGTTTTCAGACCTTCGCAGTTCCTGTCATGGATTTCGCTGCAGAAAGAGTTCTGGTTCACCCACAGACATAATTCAAACGGTTTTAGAAACTAGAGATTATTTTCTATCCAATAGTAATAATAATATGCATATTGTACGAGCAAGAATTGAGTGAGGCAGTTTAATTTGGAGACGATATTTTCCAAAGTGGAAACAGCACCCCCTATATAGAGAAAAGGTTAATAACGCCATCCCGTCACATGGTTTAGGAATAGTTACAGACACATTCCCATAAGAAAACAACGTTCCCATAAGAAAACAACGTTCCATTCTGTCCTCCTCCCCTTCTGATATTCTACATAACACCACATGGTTTAACATATACATTGATATATGAAGACAAGCCTGACCTCTCCCCTCTCTGGCCCCAAGTTATTAAGCCCTATCACAGAAAGGGAAAAATGCACTGCCAATCCTATAGTCCAAAGGGCCCCATTCTAATGACAAGTATCTCACAAGCATATGATGAAAATAACATCTTATCTATGTTACCTAGCTAAATCTGATTCTGCCACGACACCTTTGATTAGTTCCTGCGCGCGAGAGGGGTAGCTCTCCATTTTCTTTCTCTCTTTTATTGAATAGGTTACGGTCCGGTTGAAATATTATCGATTATGTTTGTTAAAAACAACCTGAGGATTGATTATAAAAAACATTTGACAGGTTTCTACAAACATTACGGATACTTTTTGGAATTTTCGTCGAACGGAACGAGGCTTTGGTTTTCTGAACATAACGCGCAACCCAAATGGCGTTTTTTTGTTATAAAAGTAATATTAATCGAACAAAAATAACATTTATTGTGTAACTGGGAGTCTCGTGAGTGCAAACATCCGAAGATTATCAAAGGTAAGCGATTCATTTTATTGCTTTTCTGACTTTCGTGACCATGCTAATTTGGGGCTAACTGTTCTAGCATTGATTGATACACTCACAAAAGCTTGGATTTCTTTCGCTGTAAAGCACATTTTCAAAATCTGACACGATAGGTGGATTAACAACAAGCTAAGCTGTGTTTTGGTATATTTCACTTGTGATTGCATGATTATAAATATTTTTAGTAATATTTTGCGCCCTGCAATTCAGCGGTTGTTTAGGAAAATGATCCCGCTAAAGGGATCCGTAGCGCAGAGAAGTTAAAACTTGTTGTTAGAAACAAAATATTAGCTTAATGGCCCTGTCTCTGCTTGTTCATTCAATATGTGAATCCTAGGTTGCTCCATCCACAGAAGGAGGAAGAACTGTGCCAGTGTGGCAACAGAAGCGAGGGGGTTTGTGAGGTGTATCCCCCACCACACAAACACACTGGAGCCAGTGCAGTAGGCAGGCTGGCGTGAAGAAAATACAGTTTCCGTCATATCCGGATGACTGAAGCATGGAGAACATTTCCAAAGGGAGCTCAGTGATGATGTCATAGACGAGGCATGGAATCCAAGCCTGGGGAACTAGGCCTGCTTTCCAGCAAGACTCATGACAACGAATGGCAGGTGTGGCGACTCGATATGCAAGCCTTGGCATTTAGCTCCTGTCTTTCTACTTAACCAACACATTTTGCAGATAAAACTCAGTGACCCATTGACGCTAAAAATGTACTGTTCTGTTCCAACACATTACCCGCAAAATCCAATCCAGTGCATTTCCATGGAACTCATTTCATGCTGGGAGTACAGTAGCTAGATTACGTTTTATGGAGTTTCAGACCAACACAATTCCAGTCAAAATAGAAGATTGTAAGAAGTACTGTAGCCTACCATTACTATATCCTACCCAACTCCACTTGTTGCCACTATCATGCATCCCATTGGTTTTCAAACGTTTTGACTCGCAACCCCAAAAAAGGAGTGGTATAAAACTTGCGACTCAGGCGCATGCAGGTGTGCACACGTGAACATGCGCACACAATCACTGTGTGAGAGCTTGGGACTAAAAGGTTATATCTGCAAAAAGAGGATTCTGAGATAATTGGCTTTACATTTTCGAACCCTCATTCTTTTGAACTTAACAACATGAATTGGGGTATTAACCTATATAGTGTAGGTAGAGAACGTTTAACAGAACAAGGCTCTGTCAATAACTACATTTGGACAAAAATGCATATAGAACCTTATAGTCCCAAGCTCTCGAAAATGTAGCCTGTCATTTAATTCTAGCATGACCTCTCACAAAATTATTATGCTGCTCTGTCATTCGCTACATACAATAATCTGAGACTGCAATCATTGAAGTCATTTGTGGTGATGAGGGGCTTTGTACAAAACAAAGTAATCAGCGATTGGATCGTCTCTAACCAATCAGCTTTCGGTATCTTAACCAATCAGACGGCGCCGAATGTGTTCGCATTTGGTGAAGGGTAACCTAACGTAGCAGGCGTAAAACAAAAATGCCTGAATTTAGATCCCCTACAGTACATACTGTGTCGCCACAGAGTTTCGAAACCCAGAGGGGCATCATCGCGAGACTTTCGGGAACGCTTGCAAAACAGACCAAGACATCAGGCCGGGTTTTGGGGTTTGAGAGACGTAAACAGTCAATGAGAGACGTAAACAGTTATTCTTTAGATGTTAATTTTCTTGAAATCTAAAGGCACAACCTACAGTCAAGACAACGTTTTAAGTAGTTGAACATGTTATTATCTCCGACCTCATGAAAGTGACAAACGGACACGTTTTTATTTTTGTCAAAAAACAACTTTATATTGAAGGAGTGGCTTTGATTTGACGGCCTGCACATGCACAGCTCAGCCCGAGACAACCGTTAGATCCGATGATGTCTTTTTGCACCTGAGCTTAGCTAGCCAACATCTCCATGACATCGCCTAGAAGTGTGATCAGGGATTTCTATTGGAGAAGCAGTTTCTGCCTATCTTCAACCTGTATTGTCTTTGGTGTCACTTTGTTAACGTCCAAAAGAGGAAGTTGCTTCACAGGCTCTCTTTCCATCTCCCCTGAAAACCAGAACATCTAGTTGTTGGGGACTCGGCAGAGGCTACACATAGGTGAAGGGTCAGGGAGGTACTCAGATAGACTCATTGTGTTGAAGAGGCTAACATCCGTGGGCGTGGAGTAGTGTTTGGCCGGAGCAAGGAGTTTGGGTAGCAAGGCAAATTTAATACAGCCGTAAATGGTGATGCGTTTCACACCTACATTTGGAACTGAAATGTATTCATGTTAGCACCCAATATCAACTAGGGATATATTATGTCACTTCTCTGGAGGTAAGATCGGATGGAAAGCATGTTCTGTCTGCACCACACCATCACTTTGGAGAGCAGCCTGCCTGCAGAGTGCTTGTTGCCAGCCGGGTAGCCCTGTTCTTCCTCACAAACATTGTAATAAATTCCCCAGAATATGTTACTTCTTCATCCCATAATATTGAAGGCAGTGTAATGTTACAGCTGCTTATCTTTAGACATATAGCCAGTAGCCACCCAAACTAAGCCTATCTGAAATATGAAATTGATCAATCAAATCGCCAGGTAGCCTATTGTTCTGGCAAAGATGAGTCAGTAGTAGATTTCTAAACTGTATTTTATATGGATGATACAATTATAAATATATATTTTTTTTTATTTAACCTTTATTTAACTAGGCAATGATAAATTTAGGCCTACTTTGTTTTTGCCAGGTGAAACTGAAGGAAAAGTTCTTTCTGCTTATTAATCCGGATATGCACACCGCCTTTCATTGGTCAACAATCACGAAATGCAACTTTTTGGTTCTGAAGCATAGAATAAAACATTTTGGGGGAAATTATACAACCACCAAAGAGTGCACTTTGGAGACTGGAAGGGCAAAGGGGCATATAATAACACACCTACAGGGCATTAGATTGTATCCCAGGCATAACAGCAGGGTGAATACATTGATCCCCCAACCCCAAGTAAAGTGTCCATCTGTTCACAGTCTAAGGATAAATCACCTTTTTCACTGGTGATGGAGCAGTGTGCTGGCTCCTCTGTTCTCTCAGCCTTAATGGACACCTAGAAAAGGGGTTTAAGCACACCTCTTATTACCGCCTCAGTCTGACATTTCCCCGAGTGGGACTGAAAGGCTGTGGAAATATCAATGTAATTTGCCTGGGTAGACTGCCTGAGGTAAAAACAGACCAGAGGACATTTTTACTGGTAACTTCATTAAATTAGAAAAATACCCTCTTTCATACCCAGACGTCAGATGTCTGCTGATCTACTATAAGTCCTGTGAATGCACCGTTACCATAGATAAACTTGAACAAAACTCAGTTTGTACTAGCACAACTCAGTCCCTAAAGAGTTGAGCAATTGAGAGCAGCCCTCACAGCATCCTTCAAAGGAATCTCTCCCCAGACAGTTTACTACAGGGACACATACAGTATAAATGACTAATTGAATTGCTACGGCAATGATTTGACAACAAAAGGAAATGTGGCGAGTGGCGGACGCCTGTCATCTTGTGTTACTGTAACCCGTCTGAGGAAAGGTCCTAGCCAGAGCCATTGCACAGCCCAAACATGGCCCACTGTCAAGTCCAATGAACAGGCTGTCACAAACACAACAGAGAGGACTCAGCACAAAGAGAGGTTGGAGTTTTGGCAGGGACCGTACACACACGGCAGACTCCGATGGCTTTTGACAAAGCTGGCATCTCGTAAAGGGAATGCGACATGGGGCAATTTGTGTTGGTGTCTCTGCTTAGGCTGCTATTCTGTAGTTGTACCAATGTAACTGTGATGTTCCGACACATTATAATGGACTTGGCATTCCTGGTTGGATGCTTTCCGGAATATTTGTTGCTGTTAGTGTTTTTTATCAGCACTCCCCAACAACTCTCTGCAGGTATGGTATTCAACTGTCAGTTATGCAATATTATTTTCCTAAAGGCTCCCTGCACACCATTGAAATGGTGTGGGAATGATAAACCATAATGTACAGTGCCTTCAGAAAGTGTTCAAACCACTTGACTTTTTCCACGATTTGTTATGTTAGAGCCTGAATTTAAAATTGATTAAATTTAGATTTTCTGTTACTGGCCTACACACAATACCCCATAATTTCAAAGTGGAATTGTGTCTTTTGAAAATGTTACAAATTAATTAAAAATTAAAAGCTGAAATGTCTTGAGTCAATAAGTTTTCAACCCCTTTGTTATGGCAAGCCTAAATAAGTTCAGGAGTAAAACTGCATAACAAGTCACATAATACGTTGCATGGACTCACTCTGTTTGCAATAATAGTGTTTAACATGATTTTTGAATAATAATGTGCAAATATTGTACAATCTAGGTATGCAACACTTTTACAGACTTACCCGGAAAGACTCACAGCTGTAATCGCTGCCAAAGGTGATTCTTACATGTTTTGACCCAGGGGTGTGAATACTTATGTAAATTCAATATTTCTGTATTTCATTTTCAATAAATTTGCCAATATTTCTAAAAACAAGTTTTCACTTTGTCATTATGAGGTATTGTGTGTAACATGTTTTAATCAATTTTGAATTCAGGCTGTAACGTAGCAAAAAGTGGAATAAGTCAAGGGGTATGAATACTTTCTGAAGGCATTGTACATATTCATAGACTATTAAAAACAAATAAAATGAACAAATAAACAGTTATATTAGACAGTGTTTTGGCCTGAAACATTTTATGAGTTCATTACGATTATGATTGAAACAGTAAGCAATTAGTTGTGTGTAAAGTACACAATAATTTACATTATTGTTGAATTTAGACACAGATTGTGTGTGTGTATGTGTGTGTGTGAAATTGTGCGTGACTTCCCCCATTCGTCTGAGATGGAGGGAGGTGCTGCCTAGTAGCAGAAGCTATGTGACGGGCTAAGCCTGAGCCCACTTGTTTTTAACTTATTTTTTTGTAGTTCCAATGGTTAAGCCTTGCCCCAAGGTGCCTGTCAAATACATCAAAACAGAATACAGATTTAAAGAATGATGATAACAATGAAAATGAAGAAGGAAATGCGCAGCGTAGTAATCTCGTACACTAATGAATACCAAAAGGAAAATAGTGTGTCTGCCGACCAAGGTAGTTGGAATATTGGAATTATCCTGGATTAGAACGATAACCAGAGCACAGAGCCTGTATTCTAATAGTGTTAACATACTGTTTTAGCCAGCGGCCAGACACTTACTTGGGTGATACTTTATTATTTCTGTTGTGCTCTTCATATAGTATACAGGTAAACAGTTGCAGGAGATACAAAGGAGACACTGTCTCTGTCTTTTAGGGTGGGGAGCCAGGGACTTTATTTAACCTTCACTCTGGATGTAAGCCATACTGTTGGGGCTGAGATCAAAATACAAAATGATGAACAACTCTCCTATCTTCATCCCCCTGTTTATTAGTCATATACAGAGCATGTACTGTATGGTGAACACTGAACAGTAAACCAGATCCTATGGCTCAATGGGGACTTAGAAGTGTACACACTGCCACCAACAGGTCGTTAGATGTAACACCTCAGTGACAGTCCCCAGACTTTTTCTCGCTATTCAAATGTCAAAAACGACTTACTAAAGAGCCAAATGAAGTGGCTGTCATTATTCTCTACCCCCTCTAATTCAGGAGTGGACCCCTCCATTCTGTCTGCTATGAAAATGAATCTTTCATCTTCTCATTTCACCTGGCCCCTCAGGAGTGGGACACAAAGGAGATAGCTAAAGGCAAAATGAATAATAGATGTGAGAGGACAATCAGACATAATTAAAGATAGAGATGAGATTAGAAAGGTAGAGATGTCAAAGAGAGGGACAATGAGGATGATCAGCGGTGCCTCTGAGGGACCTGTACTAATATCTGCCTGGTCCCAATCACTGTCTGATGAGAGAGGGGAGATAGAGAGAGAGGTAGAGACAGGGGGGTAGGGGGGGAAGAGAGGGGGGCCAAAGAGATCTAATGACACTGGTTGCTGGAGCTACACTGCACGTTGCACTGAGCAACGGATATGTGGGATCTCTAAATATAGTCTATTGTTCTGAACACACCTTTGATCTGATTTATTTTTGTTTCATGCCATGTCCAGGTTGTATGGTCATGTGTGGAAACCAATGGAAACATGGTATGGTAAATTATCCACATTGCTGTAGTTGTTTGAGGGAGCCGATGGAAAACTACATAATCTGTTTTCAACCAGAACAGAGAGAATCAGAGGGAAAGAGAGTAGAGTAGAGTAGAGGATGGGAGATCTGATACTTATAGCTCAGGGACACACAGCTACAGTACATCACAGCAGAGCCCCACTTACACAATCCATTTGAGTTCCCATCTTAGTTCCGAGTTGATTATGACAGTACATGCAGTAGGCCTAACTAAGATTGGTCGGCCACAGCTCACTGGCAAAATACTCTCAGTGGCTTTAATGTGCCGCTAAACGTCTACACAACAAAACATGTAAATATTCAACAACAGCTTCGTAATAAACACTTATTGGTACTTATCCAATGCATAGCATGGTTACTTAGAGTTTTATAAAGGTTTATAGTCATATAAAAAGTATCCTTTTGAGAGTGATTTTTTCAACAACAAAAAAATGTCCCCCAAAAGAGAAAAGAAGAAAGTTATGTCATGGCTTTGGTTACATCTTGCATAAACACAGCTCTCTGCCTTGCAATTAGGCAACCTTAGTGCAGGGAGCGATCAGGGCATTGGTATGGATGGAGAGGACGAGGCTGCCCACTAATTATAGCCTCACCGGGGCAGAGTAAAGAACCAAAGCTTCAGGAAACACAGGCTTAGAGGTAGATGCTGAGAACTAAACAAATACACAAACACGCATAAATACACACAGACAAAAGGGAACACAACCCCTACACACAAACACAAACCATGCTGCAGAAACACTGGACCTGAATAGAAACATAGAGACATTCTTCACATAACAACAAAAAACATAAAAGACATAGAGAGTATGAAAACTGAGACAAGGAACAAAACAGAATCCACACAAAAAGGAGCAGTCACACCGTGTGAGTGACACATGCATAACAAACAAGAAAATCAAATCAAACTATATTTGCCACATGCGCTGAATGCAACAAGTGTAGACTACCGTGAAATGCTTACTTACAAGCCCTTAACCAACAGTGAAATTCAAGAATAATAAAATATTTACAAAGAAGGCTAAAATAAAAAGTAAAAAGTAACACAATAAGAATAACAATAACGAGGCTATATACAGGGGGCACTGCAGAGTCAGTGTGCAGGGGTACAGGCTAGTTGAGGTAATCTGTACATGTAGGTGGGGCGAAGTGACTATGCATAGGTAACAAACAAACAGCGAGTAGCAGGAGTGTACAAGGGGGGGGGGGGGTCAATGTAAATTGTCCAGTGGTGATTTTTATGAATTGTTCAGCAGTCTAACGGCTTGGGGGTAGAAGGTAGAAGCTGTTGAGGAGCCTTTTGGTCCTAGACTTGGCGCTCTGGCACCGCTTGCCATGCGGTAGCAAAGAAAACAGTCTATAACTTGGGTGATGTTATGGGCTTTCCTCTGACACGCCTTTTACATAGGTCCTTGATGGCAGGAAGCTTGGCCCCAGTGATGTAATGGGCCGTTCGCACTACCCTCTGTAGCGCCTTACGGTCAGATGCCGAGCAGTTGCCATACCAGGCGGTGATGCAACCGGTCATCATGATCTCGATGGTGCAGCTGTAGAACCTTTTTAGGATCTGGGGGCCCATGCCAAATCTTTTCAGTCTCCTGAGGGGGAAAAGGTTTTGTTGTGCCCTCTTCACAACTGTCTTGGTATGTTTGGAACATGATAGTTCATTGGTGATGTGGACACCAAGGAACTTGAAACTCTCGAACCGCTCCAGTACAGCCCCGTCAATGTTTATGGGGGCCTATTCGGACCACCTTTTCCTGTAGTCCATGATCAGCTCCTTTGTCTTGCTCACATTGAGGGAGAGGTTGTTGTCCTGGCACCACACTGCCAGTTCTCTGATCTCCTCCCTATAGGCTGGCTCATCGTTGTCGGTGATCAGGCCTACCACTGTTGTGTCGTCAGCAAACTTAATAATGGTGTTGGAGTGTTTGGCCATGCAGTCGTGGGTGAACAGGGAATACACTGAGTACACATCCCTGAGGGGCCCCAGTGTTAAGGATCTGCGTGGCAGATGTGTTGTTGCCTACTCTTACCAGCTGGTGGCGGCCCCACAGGAAGTCCAGGATCCAGTTGCAGAGGGAGGTGTTAAGTCCCAGGGTCCTTAGCTTAGTGATGAGCTTCTTGAAAATAAGTGAGAAAATTAGAAAAACACACTGTAGCCTACTGAGAGAGAAACTCAAAGAGTAAAGCAGATTAAGTTAAATGCAAAAGGTCATTTCGTTTTGTACTGACTGATGGAGAAAAGAAAAGCAGGCCAGACAACTACTGAAGACAAGAAATTGATCAACAATGGAAAGGCTGTGGGGATCTATCAGATTGGAAATGAAGTAATTAACATTTACATTTACATTTAAGTCATTTAGCAGACGCTCTTATCCAGAGCGACTTACAAATTGGTGCATTCACCTAATGACATCCAGTGGAACAGCCACTTTACAATAGTGCATCTAAATCTTTTAAGGGGGGGGGGGGGGGGGGGCAGAAGGATTGCTTTATCCTAGGTATTCCTTGAAGAGGTGGGGTTTCAGGTGTCTCCGGAAGGTGGTGATTGACTCCGCTGTCCTGGCGTCGTGAGGGAGTTTGTTCCACCATTGGGGTGCCAGAGCAGCGAACAGTTTTGACTGGGCTGAGCGGGAACTGTACTTCCTCAGTGGTAGGGAGGCGAGCAGGCCAGAGGTGGATGAACGCAGAGCCCTTGTTTGGGTGTAGGGCCTGATCAGAGCCTGAAGGTACTGAGGTGCCGTTCCCCTCACAGCTCCGTAGGCAAGCACCATGGTCTTGTAGCGGATGCGAGCTTCAACTGGAAGCCAGTGGAGAGATTGGAGGAGCGGGGTGACGTGAGAGAACTTGGGAAGGTTGAACACCAGACGGGCTGCGGCGTTCTGGATGAGTTGTAGGGGTTTGATGGCACAGGCAGGGAGCCCAGCCAACAGCGAGTTGCAGTAATCCAGACGGGAGATGACAAGTGCCTGGATTAGGACCTGCGCCGCTTCCTGTGTGAGGCAGGGTCGTACTCTGCGGATGTTGTAGAGCATGAACCTACAGGAACGGGCCACCGCCTTGATGTTAGTTGAGAACGACAGGGTGTTGTCCAGGATCACGCCAAGGTTCTTAGCGCTCTGGGAGGAGGACACAATGGAGTTGTCAACCGTGATGGCGAGATCATGGAACGGGCAGTCCTTCCCCGGGAGGAAGAGCAGCTCCGTCTTGCCGAGGTTCAGCTTGAGGTGGTGATCCGTCATCCACACTGATATGTCTGTGTTGTCTGTGATAATTAACTGCTATATGCTCTCTTCACTGTATGATGCTCCTTCTTACCGTATTGCTTCAAACAATCCATTTGAGTTCCCATCTTAGTTCCGAGTTGATTATGACAGACTCTAATGAACAAAGCAATTTGTATTAGTTGAGTGGCCCATTGGGTTAAGAACCATCTGTCCAGCTTGATCTCATATACGAGACGTAACATAGTAAATTAAAATCTGGGATACTCAAATTTGTATGATATGTTTGGTATGGTTACATAAGACAGAATGTTAGTAAAGGAAAAACCAAAAGGAGGGTGATTGGTCAAGGTGGATGGGTAGGCAATAAAGCAATCGTCTAGCAACCCAAAGGTTGCGTGTTCGAATCTCATCATGAACAACTTTAGCATTTTAGCTAATTAGCAACTACTTACCACTTAACCCTTCCCCTAATCTTAACCTTAAACCCAGCGTTTCCCAAACTCAGTCCTGGGGACTTTAGTTTAGTTTTTTGCCTTAGCACTACTCAGCTTATTTGAATCAACTGTGTAGTGCTGAGGCAAAAAAAAAACTTTCACCCCCAGGACCGAGTTTGGGAAATGCTACTTTAACCCAACTCCTAACACTAACCTTAACTATAACTTTAACCCCTAGCTTAGCTAACATTAGCCACCTAGCTAAAGTTAGCATTAGCCACCTAGCTAGTATTAGCCACAACAAATTGGAATTTGTATCATACCATGTATATTGCAATTTCATAACATCAAATCAAATCAAATTATATTTGTCACATACACATGGTTAGCAGATGTTAATGTGAGTGTAGCGAAATGCTTGTGCTTCTAGTTCCGACCGCGCAATAATATCTAACAAGTAATCTAACCTAACAATTTCACAACAACTACCTTATAAACACAAGTGTAAAGGAATGAATAAGATTATGTACATAAAAATATATGAATGAGCGATGGCCGAACGGCATAGGCAAGATGCAGTAGATGGTATAGAGTACAGTATATACATATGAGATGAGTAATGTATGTTATGTAAACATTATATAAAGTGGCTAGTGATACATATATTACATACATTTTTCCATTATTAAAGCGGCTAGAGATGAGTCAGTATGTTGGCAGCAGCCACTCAATGTTAGTGATGACTGTTTAACAGTCTGATGGCCTTGAGATAGAAGATGTTTTTCAGTCTCTCGTCCCCGCTTTGATGCACCTGTACTGACCTCGCCTTCTGGATGATAGCGGGGTGAACAGGCAGTGGCTCGGGTGGTTGTTTTCCTTGATGATCTTTTTAGCCTTCCTGTGACATCGGGTGGTATAGGTGTCCTGGAGGGCAGGTAGTTTGCCCCCGGTGATGCGTTGTGCAGACCTCACTACCCTCTGCAGAGCCTTACGGTTGTGGGCGGAGCAGTTGCCATACCAGCCGATGATACAACCCGACAGGATGCTCTCGATTGTGCATCTGTTAGGGTTTGTGAATGTTTTTGGTGACAAGCCGAATATCTTTAGCCTCCTGAGGTTGAAGCGCCTTCTTCACAACGCTGTCTGTGAGGGTGGACCATTTACGAATTGCAATTCGTAACATATCAACAAATTATCATTTGTAATATATCATACAAATTGTAATTTGTAACATATCATGCAAAATGGATGATGGACATCCACAAATGTATGCATACCATACGAAACGTAACATATTATACTAATTTGAGTGTCCTGGATTTTCATTAACTATGTTACATCTACCCATGAGTACAGGTTGCTCTATCAGCATTGTTGTTGGTCTTGAAAAGCTATATTTCCAACCACTAATACCGTGAACGGCAACCAATTTTCCACATAATGAAGTACATCCACTTGAGTGTCAATATATAGGGAAAGCAAATCAAATCTTTGTTGTGTTCAGCAGGCACGCTTGTCCCTGTAGGAATGCTGTGCTGATGTGCTATTTCAGTTCCCATTACCGAAACCTCACACATTTTCAAGTGAGAGAGTTTTGAAGTTTGAATTTTCTGAAAAGATTTAACAAATATTTGGTTGAAGAGACGTCACTGTGTTCCGATGGGAATTAGACCCGTGCCTCTGCTTGCATGGTTCTAGTTAGGCCACACTGCCACTGGGAAAAGGGGCCCTCTCATCAAACGTTTTAATTTTTACAATTGGATATGCATGACATTTGGTGGTGGGAAACCAAAATGATTGGAACCATTCCTGCAATTTCTACAGTATACTTTATTACTAACATTGTTTCTCTCCATGCACACACTCATACACATGGGAGAGTTGTGGCGGGGGAGTGGTAGCATTAATAAACAGTACATAACTTATCAAAAGGCAATAGGACTGTGGTATTCCAATTGTATGGCCTTTATCACGTGTATAACAATGCTTTACTGAACTTAAAGTTTAGTGCACGTCACGCTCTTTCTGATGACTTAGTGGTTGTAAATCTGTGGTGGCAGCTATGTGGCTGCATATGAGTGCCTGAGAACCAAGCGGCTGCCACTTTGCTGCCTGCCTCCTTGCCTGCCTGCCTCCTTGCCTGCCTGCCTCCTTGCCTCACTGACGCCATTCATCATTGCCCCCTCAATCTCTGCTTTCCTCCATCCTTGCATCCCTCCATCTTTGCCTCCCTCCTTGTCTGCCTGCCTACTTGCCTCCTTGACTCCCTCCCTCCCCCTGCCTCACGTGGCATTCAGTGGACTTCACCGTGAGACAACCTCACCGTGCACATTATGAAAAACGCAGTGGCCATGATACCCTATATGTACTGTGCATACACACGCACAAACATGCATGCACAGTTGCACACACACACACAGAGAATCACACAGAGAAGCACGCACTGTCTGTGTGTAGCCTAAGGCTAGGAAAGGAAGTTTAGCACAGAGAACACTTTTGATGCTCAAAGTCATCTAATGTCTGTCTAGGTTCCAAAAAAAGACAAAACAATAATTGACGACACACGGTAGACCAAAGCAAACAACAGCAATTATAGTGATCACTGCTTGCTTAACGCTATGCATCACTGCTCATAAAAAAGTAGAAACCCGAACTGTTCAAACAAGCCTGCCATCTAGTGGTCAACCTGTAAAACAGCATGGCAATGTCAACAGAAGAGGAACTCAGACACTATCAGTAGGCATGCTCTGACCAGGGTCCTGACTATCTGTGGTCATTAAAATAAGTGCAATTTGTACAAAGCCCCAAAATAAGTGCAAACCAAAAGTGTCCTGACCAGATACCTGACCTAGGTTTCATTCCATTATGGCCACAACCCTTCCCAATTTACATCAGACAATCTATCCCTCAGGTCGTTTTTATAATGACAATGGTAATAACATATTATCCTGATTACAGGGCTAACACACTGCCTGTCTGATGGTAGCCACTAGCCAGTGCAGCGCAAGATGCAGACTATAATGGTTGAGAAAGGAATCAGCCAAAACGGCCAGACATTAGCCTTCCCCTTCATTCACATGATACACAATTATTTTTCTAAGGGCCAGTGGGACAACTGTTCCAGCTGCACACCATCATAATGGCCAGTCATGGTCTAGAATACCACAGTAGCTTTCTGGCCCACACCTCAATCACTCTGGTACCCCAGAGGAAGGTGCTTAGCGCCTCTAGCTTCCATAATACCCAGCTGTGAAAAAGGATCAATCATAGAGCCATGCATCTAAGCCTCTGTGGATGAGGGTTTCTGCTTAGAAAAAAGGTAATGTAGTGTAAATAATGCTTTAAGATCTACAGGATCATTCTCCATGCTTTTCATTTGGAGCTGCGGACCATCGCGAGCAAACTGAGCAGAATACTAGAGAGACATTGAGCAAAGAGATGTGTTTAATGAGATTAAGGGCAACATTTTCACAGGGGGTTAATCCCTGTCTTCTGTATTATCACATGTTCAATTCCCCAAAGCAAGCCAATCACACAGCTTAGATCTAAGATCATTTTCCATTATTAATTGAGTTGGAGATATAGGCCCCTTTTAAAACAGAGCTCACCACCACACTTTATTTCTACGCTATCAAGGAATATTTTGAAATCATTTGAACCGTTTACCAAGGTTCTCTTGTGGTCACTAATTTACCTCATCCTAAGGTCCTACAGTCCATCATGCAAGAGAACCATGCATTTCTTGATTCTGTGAAAATACCCACATTCCCTAATCTGAAGTACTTACAAACATTGCTATAGAGACATTGGCATGAGTGTCAGCATAGTTTCTCTGAAACAGACCCAAAACATAAGAAAATCAGTAGCAGGTGGCATTTGCAAGCATGGATGGTGACCTTGTGGCTTTATGAAGGACTCACTTGATTGTCCTGAACTGAACTGAAAACATGACAAACAGTAATCAGCAATCATGGCTGCAAACAATTCAAATCAAATTAACCATTATTGGTCACATACATATGATTAGCAGATGTTATTGTGGGTGTAGCGAAATGCTTGTGCTTTTAGCTCCGACAGTGCAGTAATATCTAACAAATTACACAACATATACCCAATACACACAAATCTAAGTAGGAATGAATTAAGACCAAATACATACATATCATATTACCTCTACCTTACCTGACACCCTAGACCGACTTCAATTTGCTTACCGCCCCAATAGATCCAAAGACGATGCAATCGCCATCGCACTGGACACTGCCCTATCCCTTCTGGACAAGAGAAATCCTGTGTAAGAATGCTGTTCATTGACTACAGCTAAGCATTCAACACCATAGTACCCTCCAAGCTCATCATTAAGTTCGTGGCCCTGGGTCTGAACCTCGCCCTGTGCAATGGGGTCATGGACTTCCTGACGGGCCACCCCCAGGTGGTGAAGGTAGGAAACAACATCTCTACTTCGCTGATCCTCAACACTGGGGCCCTACAAGGGTGCGTGCTCAGCTCCCTCCTGTACCTTCTGTTCACCCAGAACTGCATGGCCACGCACGCCTCCAACTCAATCATAAAGTTTGCAGATGACACAACAGCAGTAGGCTTGATTTCCAACAATGACGAGATAGCCAACAGGGAGGAGGTCAGGGCCCTGGGAGTGGGGTGCCAGGAAAATAACATCTCACTCAACATCAACAAAAAACAAAGAAGATGATCATGGACTTCAGGAACCAGCAGAAGGAGGATCCCCCTATCCACATTGACAGGACCGCAGTGGAGAAGGTGGAAAGCTTCAAGTTCCCTCGACGTACACATCACTGACCAACTGACATGGTCCACCCACACAGACGTTGTGGTGAAGAAGACGCAACAGCGCCTCTTCAACCTCAGGAGGCTAAAGAAATGTGGCTTGGCACCTAAAACCCTCATAAACATTTACAGATGCACAATTGAGAGCATCCTGCTAGGCTGAATCCCAGCCTGGTACGGCAACTGCACCGCCTGCAACCACCCTCCAGGACACCTACAGCACCCTATGTCACAGGAAGGCCAAAAATATAATTAAGGACAACAACCACCCGAGCCACTGCCTGTTCACTCCGCTATCATCAAGAAGGCAAGGTTAGTACAAGTGCATCAAAGCTGGGACCAAAGACTGAAAAACAGCTTCTATCTCTAGGCCATCAGACTGTTAAATAGCCATCACTAGCACATTAGACGCTGGTGCCTATATATATATATATAGACTATCTCATTTGTATATACTGTTCTATTCTACTGTCTATGCCGCTCTGACATTGTTCATCCATATATTTATATATTCTTAATTCCATTAATTTGCTTAGATGTTTGTGTATTGTTGAGAAATTGTTAGATATTACTTGTTAGATATTACTGCATTGCTAGAAACACAAGCATTTCGCTACACCCACAATAACATCTGCTAAACATGTGTATGTGACCAATGAAATTTGATTTAATGAGAGGGCTGGTGATTGTCTAATAAGAGTCTGACAACCTCATGTTCATTAACACTATTCATTTCAATTCCCCCTCCCTTGGCAGCCATCCGACTAGTAGATGAGGCCTTCTGATTGCCTCTCTAGCACTGAATGGAATTGTAGCCTTTCAGTGAATCACTTTTACAAAACATTCCTCTGTGGAATGTAGCGACGCCAAAGTCCAGTTTCCACATCAAGATTCCTGTATTCTGAGAGAGAAAATACCATGACCTTTGATTTAGTCAATACACTTGATATCACTGGCGGAGATGAGCAATGACTAGGGCTGGGAATTGTCAGGGACCTCACGGTACGATATTATCACGAGACTTAGGTGCCGATACGATATGTATTGCGATTCTCAAGATTCTCACCATTTTATATGTGTTGCGATTCAATAATAATAATATTTGAAAAAAATGGGCTTCCTATTTCAAAAGAAAATGGAGAACAAGCTTTGAAGGAAAAATTCTGGAGTTTTTGTGCAGGTACAATCAACTATTGAAAAAATAATATTGAAAAAATATTATTGCAATATTGTCAAAACGATATCCTATGATATATCATCATGTAACGATCGTCTGTTGAAGAAGGTGTGGACCAAAGCGCAGCATGGGAAGTGTTCATGATTATTTAAAAAACTAAACACTGAGACAAAATAACAAAATGTAACAACACGAAACAGTTCTGTCTGGTGAAGACACAAAAACAGAAAACAACTACCCACAAAAACCATGTGGGAAAAAGCTACCTAAGTATGGTTCTCAATCAGAGACAACGATAGACAGCTGCCTCTGATTGAGAACCACACCCGGCCAAACAACAAAGAAATACAAAACATAGAAAATGAACATAGAATGCCCACCCAAGTCACACGATGACCAAACCAAAATAGAGACATAAAAAGCTCTCTACGGTCAGGGCGTGACACATCAAAAATAATATCCCGATATGTAACTGTATTCATTTTTTTGCCCCATCACTAGCATTGATTAGGCCCACTCAATACCTCACTGTCCTCAACTGTGTGTCTGATAGCTCGCAGGCCTCGCTGCTCCAGAGTGTATTTTTTTTCTTCAGGTTTTGAATTCAAATGTATCTCCGCTGGGTGATTCATTTGCAGGCCATGTGGAGAACATGAGAGATCTTGAGGAGAGAAAGTACATCTTGGAAGGACTTCAAGCCTGCATTCTAGAGAGTGGGCAGAAATAGAAAGGCACATCGCCGAGTCACTGCTGCACTACTCAGCAGTGGATACATCAACAAGAGTATTAGGTAGGAAGGGAGAGGGATATGGTGATGGTGATGTGGAAGATAAGACTGGATCACACAAGATGTTACTTCACCAGGTCTCAGTGACAATCAGAGCTTTCTGAGATACTGACTGTGGGATGTTAGGAAAATATGCAGGTTCTTAAATGATGAGTAACCTTGTATAAGAGAGGAAACACGCCAGAACGATTGATGGCAAAATGCCTCTGACCAGAATATCACAGAAAACAGCCACAGTTCGCTTGCACCCAACAATTAATATTTAGAGTATTTGTAGCCAGCCACACTGCAATCTTCTATCTCTTGCTTAGTAAACACTTTTTTTTCTAAGAGTGAGAGTGACTTTAATAATGAGAAGTGCCCTTTTTCTCTGAAGGACTCCCAAGGGTACTCTTATAAGCATTAACATAAAAGAAAGTATTGTGTTCAACGTATCACATATAATGATAATACCTACTTAGTTTAATGTAGCGTGTGTATTGATTATTCATTTAGCATACCATGTTAAACGATAATACGTGTTTGAGTTAATGTACCGTATCAAAAGGATAACGCTAATGCCATTGGGGATATTCTCTGTATGACTTCACAACATGAAGGTGTTCGGCAGGAAAGGGAATTAAATTGCAACAGAAATATGTGCTTGAATGAGAAGTAGCACTACTGGATTCATCCATCCATTCATTATGATCTAAAAAACACTGACACCCTGTGTAGAGCCCTGCACAGGCATGCATTTCAAGCCCGAGCCCGACCTATGCCCACGACATTCAGGCCTTACCCTGCCCAGACCAATTGCTTCTGCCAAATTTAAGGCCCTGCCTGAAACCCGGAATCAAAAATAACTTCCTCAATTAGTATATCCATTAGCTGCTCCTCTCTGTCTGTCACTCACTCCCTGCGGGCAGCTCGCTCTGCATGCGCTCTGCTCATGGTGGTTCTTAGTCTGTGAGTATCCATAGCCACGGCTACACTTGGGCTCTTTTGCTCATTGCAGAGACATGAGAGAGCAGTTAGCTGTTTCGTCACCATAAACTCAGACAAAACCCAAGGAACATTATTATGTTCTGTGAAATAATCTCTCCTGTCTTATATTTGACAAGGTTGAAACCCTTCTGACACCATGTTATGATCTTGGTAAGATATGACTGTACTGTACAGCAGAGCATGAGCAAATGGCTCGGCTTCAAAATGTTAGTGATCGATTTAGTGATAACCGAGTCCGTACCCTAGTTATTGATAAAAAAAACAGTTCCTTCCAGACCCCAACCCGATGTACTGTATAATGTTGGGGCCCGTAGGGTTTGGGTCGAGTAGCAGAGCTCTAACCCTGAGACGCTTCATGACTATAGGCCCAGTTCTTTTGTCTAGTCCTTTTGTAGGCCCGCGGATCAATTTCCCCCTATAAATAAACAACATTGCACTTAGGGTCCCCAATAGTCTAGGGCCAGCTCTGACTGCATGTGTTGGGTATGGATGTGGATACGCAGACCCCTCTAGCATATGCGGCCCCTTATGATCACTTAAAAATGTTTGTGGCCCCCACCCCGATCAATGTTACCCATCCCTGGTCTAGTCTATGCCAGGCCAGTGTCTCCATGCGTGTCCACCATTCACCCATCATGATGTCCTTGGTGACAGACTGCAGCACCACCTCCTCAAACACGTTCTCCACCAGAATGAACTGGGAGAAGTCCTCAAAGATCAGCTCCTGGAAGCGAGGGAGGTTCTGGTCAGGGAGGTAAGAGAAGAGATTAATTCATTCCTTTCAGTCCGGAAAAACTCCAGGGCTTGATGACATATCAATTGAGATATATCAAACCTTTTTTGATTTTCTCAAAGATCCACTATTAGCATATTTTAACTACTCCTATAAAAATGATAGACTATCAGATACACAGCAAGAAGGTCTGATTTCCCTATTACTGAAACAGTAAAGACAATAACTTGAAAAGATAGAACACTATGAAACAATCAAGAAACCAGGCCTGGTCTTCATAGCAGATTTTGAAAAGCCTTTGATAAAGTATGTCTAGAATTTATATATACAGGATTCAGACCCCTTGACTTACGTTACAGCCTTATTCTAAAATGGATTATTGTTTTTTTCCCCTCATCAATCTACAAACAATACCCCATAATGACAAAGCAAAAACATCTCTCCAGAGATGTTCGATCGGGTTCAAGTCCGGGCTCTGACTGGGCCACTCAAGGACATTTGGAGACTTGTTCCCGAAGCCACTCTTGCATTATCTTGGCTGTGTGATTAGGGTCGTTGTCCTGTTGGAAGGTGAACATTCATTCCAGTCTGAGGTCCTGAGCCTTCTGGAGCAGGTTTTCATCAAGGATCTCTCTGTACTTTGCTCCATTCATCTTTTCCTCGATCCGGACTAGTCTCCCAGTCCCTGCCGCTGAAAAACATCCCCACAGCATGATGCAGCCACTACCATGTTTCACTATAGGGATGGAGCCGTATTAGGTATTGGATCATTAAAAGACACAACTTTTACATTACCCTGTAGTTTACCAATACATTTGTCTGATAATGAAGTAGACATACTTGGTATTCATATCCCTCCAAAAATAAATGAACAATATATTTCAATAGAAAGATCTTGCAATAAT
This sequence comes from Salvelinus alpinus, assembly GCF_045679555.1. Taxonomy (NCBI): domain Eukaryota; kingdom Metazoa; phylum Chordata; class Actinopteri; order Salmoniformes; family Salmonidae; genus Salvelinus; species Salvelinus alpinus. The sequence continues at coordinate 23,175,035 of NC_092103.1, read as the reverse complement.
GGAAAGGTAAATAACTGTCTCTTTATGGAATAATCACACTGATTAACTCTTTAGTCATACCACAGTTTAACGTTACTTATTTACTTAGAGCTGCCTACTCCAGACAAATCATTTTTCAAATTATATGAACGAAGATATTTCATTTTATTTGGAACGGTAAGCCAGACAAAATTAAACATGCATATTTATATAATGAAATACGAGTGTGGGGGGAAAAAATTATTAAATGTTAAAGCATAAAACGTTCACTAAAAGCTTCAGTCACACAAAAGGTATACTTAACTTCTTCTCTAGTAGATTAGAAGAAATGTCTCACTCCTTGTTAAAAAATGTCCTTCATGCCTTTATCCAGATTACAACCTCTCACTTTTGGTTAATTTAAAATGAAACTGTAACGCTCTGGGTGTCGGGGGTGTGAAGTCAGGCGCAGGAACAACAGAGAGTTCAATATAGTGCTTTTAATGCACACACGGGAAACAATGTCCCCACGAAAACACTGGGTGAAACAAAACAAATGTCCCATACACGGGGGACAAAAACCCAGTCCAAATATACTCTAATGAACGCAACAAACAAATACGTTCGTCTACTCCCGAATCCCAATGTACAACTGAATCAATCCCGCACAAAGAAACGTACGGGCTGGCTGACTAATAAAGCCCAACTAATGATAATCACCTCCACACAGGTGTAACAAATAAACACATAAGGAGGGGGAGGAAAAAGAGTCAGTGGCAGCTAGTAGGCCGGCGACGACGACCGCCGAGCGCCACCCGAACGGGAAGGGGAGTCACCTTCGGTCGGAGTCGTGACAGAAACCTTGTTCTAAGTATCACCCTTTCTAAAACAAGCCATAACAAACTGGCTGCAATTCCAGTTTCATCGTTCAGAAGAGACAGAACAAATAGTACAACAAATATTATGGTTAAACTCAAATAAATATCTTTGATAATGATATTATGAATAGGAATGGTGGAGTTATGTCACACGTGCAGTTAACAAAAATATATGGAAATATTTGCTCTATCCAAAATTACAACCAACTGCATTACACAGCGGCGCCATAAAGGTTGCAAAATAGCTCGGAAGAGAATTTCGATGTTTTTCGATTCCATGGCACATGGTTTATTAACTGATACACAAAACAACGCTTGATTCAAAACTCAAAGTTTTTCAATTCAAATTATTATTGCCACCAACAGAATGTTATGAATATGGGGCATACAACCATCTCAGCTTTGCAGATTTGGCTGTGAAGAGACAGAATCATTAGATCACTTATGCTGGTATTAACCCAATGTTTCTGGTCACAGGTTCAGGGGTGGCTGAAAAATCACAACATTTACCTGCAACTAATCCTACAAATAGCACTGTTGGGAGATTTGGAAAGCCATAGTCAATCAACAATCAAATCAAATGAAAGTGTATTTGTCACGTGCGCCAAATGCAACAGATGCATTTCACCTTACAGTGAAATGCTTACTTACCAATAGTGCAAAAAAGGTATTAAGGGAACAATAGGTAAGTAAAGAAATAAAACCAACAGTAAAAAGACAGTGAAAAACAGTAGCGAGGCTATATACAGTAGTGAGGCTATAAAAGTAGCGAGGCTACATACAGACACCGGTTAGTCAGGCTGATTGAGGTAGTATGTAGATGTAGATATGGTTAAAGTGACTATGCATATATGATGAACAGAGAGTAGCAGTAGCGTAAAGAGGGGTTGGCGGGTAGTGGGTGGCGGGTGGCGGGACACAATGCAGATAGCCCGGTTAGCCGCATTGGAAAACCTACCTGATCTTTGTGGTTGAATCTGTGTTTGAAATTCCCAGCTCGACTTTGGGATCCTACAGATAATTGTATGTGTGGGGTACAGAGATTAGGTAGTCATTCAAAAATCATTTAAACACTATTATTGAACACAGAATGAGTCCATGCAACTGATTATGTAATTTATTTAAGATTGCATAACAAACGGGTTGAATACTTATTGACTCAAGATATTTCAGCTTTTAATGTTTAATTAATATGTTTTAAAAAATGACAACATAATTCCACTTTGAGATTATGGGGTATTGCGTGTAGGCCAGTGTCACAACATCTCAATGTAATCATTTTTAAATTCAGGCTGTAACACAACAACATTTGGAAAAAGTCAAGGGGTGTGAATACTTTCTGAAGGCACTGTAACTATTGTTCAAGTGAGGATACACAAGTGCTACGGGGATCAATGGCCCACAATGCAATGGGCAGCTGGCCACTACATGTGGCCACTTCCAAATTCTCATCTCATAGCCAATCAGATGCTGATCTCAGGAGGGATAGACTGGGCCAGACTAGAGGCTTGACTACTTACATTTTTGGGGTACTTTTTACCCTTTTTTCTCCCCAATTGGCAGTTACAGTCTTGTCCCATTGCTGCAACTCCCATATGGACTCGGGAGAGGCAAATGTTGAGAGCCATGCATCCTCTGAAACATGACCCTGCCAAGCCGCACTGCTTCTTGACACACTGCTTGTTTAACGCGGAAACCAGCCGCACCAATGTGTCGGAGGAAACACTGTACAGCTGGTGACTGAAGTCAGCGTGAATGTGCCCGGCCCGCCACAAGGATTCGCTAGAGCACAATGGAACAAGGACATCTCGGCCAGCCAAACCCTCCCCTAACATGGATGATGCTGGGCTAATTGTAAGCCGCCTCATGGGTCTCCCGGTCGCAGCCGGCTGCAACACAGCCAGCGATCGAACCCGGATCTTTAGTGACCGCTGCGCCACTGGACCGCTAGTGGGAGGCCCTTAAACATTCATCTTTTAACTTGAACAAACAATGAGGAAGTAATGGTGAGCGAGCGTTGTGCCTATTCTTTTTTAATGATTAGCACGTTTTTGCACATCGACTCACGTTTGTTGAGCGCCCTCTACTTCTTTCCAGACTAGAGGCTTGGACATAAATCATTCAAAGTGTTATTAAAACCCATGGCATTAGCTTGGGCAGTGGGCACAGAGAACAAACCTCCATCCCCTGGCAGTGACCATGCAGGACTGTACATAGCCACTGTCTGGGTTAATAAGGTGTGCCATGCGTGTGGGCCTACAGTACATTTACTATTGGACGCACTAATGCCAGGCACAACCACACTCTCCCTTTCTGATAATGGCTCTTTAATTAATAGATTATTAAAACTGTTCATTTATACTGTCAGCGTTTGGGAAGGGGGGTAAGTAGGGTGCGAGGTGTAGCAAAGGGATCATAATCAGACACAACGCCTGACCAACAGTGTTTTACTACATGCTGTAATTACGGTTGTGTAAATTTTGCCATGACAAAAGGAACAACTCTTGGGTGAAGATAAAATGTCTGTTACTGCCCAGGCCTGTTCTAATAGGCCATTAAACACCAGCACACTCATCCAGTGCTCTGTGCTACCTTCCTGGCTCAAGGATACAAACATTGAGGATGTATTTCACTGTATTTAATGGATACATCATCTCCCGACTCAATATTATTTCCCTTTTATCTTGCCCTTCACATAAATGGTGAGACAGTATGGTATGGTTGTGGGACTTTTAACTTGTTTTCATTCAGTTCCTCACCCAGAGCTATATGACTTAGTGATTATATAGTAGTTGCTAAACTTGTATGCCTTTCTGTTTTCTAAACCCACCACACGGTCACTCTCCCACATTTCCTCACCTTCAGTAGTGTAAGGCACCACCTAATTATATCTCTGTCCAATTAGACAGGTTATGTGTCTGACTACCTCTGAGTCTGCCATTCTGCCAGCCTGCTAATCCACCGTTGGGGACTGTCAGAACTGCCAACTTAATATGCATTATTGATTTACCCAGAAGTAAGAATACCCTCATTGAGAAATTAAATTGAAATGATGATCATCATCATCCACCCCCCCCCCCCACCCCCACCCCCACCCCCACCCCAGTCCGATTCCCTCAGAGTAGGAAGTCAATTGCTGCGACAACATCACTGGCCCAGCTCAATTTGGCCCACCAGCGGATCCAAAATTACAACCCCAATGTAATTAGCAGCTTTATCATTAGCATGACTGGCTCCTGGCTCCTATTCAGTCTCAGTCTCTCGCTCCGCCGGTGGGTGGGGGCTTTGCAATTAGTAATTAGCTGACTGATTAATGCCTGGACTGGATACCTTACTCTGACAAATGTATGTGAGGTTGGTCTTTCAGCTGGTCAAAATCTGAGACAAAATATACACAGGAAAGTATTATTTAACCTCTGTGTGTGGCAAACAAGATGTTTTTTCTCATGACCTAAGGCACATGCACGAAAGTACATGCATGCGATGCATGCATACTAACCAAAGCCTGGCAGTGTGCTTACATGGTTGTAATGTGCCAGGTGATAGAAATGTCAATGACTCTACCGGCACCCTAAAAGTTGGGTAAATAATGCTTTCTTGTGGATATTGTCTCGAATTTCAAGCAGCTGAATGACCAACCCCACGGACAATCGGCCGAGTAAATTCAAACAGAATTACAGTGGGGCAAAAAAGTATTTAGTCAGCCACCAATTGTGCAAGTTCTCCCACTTAAAAAGATGAGAGAGGCCTGTAATTTTCATCATAGGTACACTTCAACTATGACAGACAAAATGAGAAAAAAAATCCTGAAAATCACATTGTAGGATTTTTTATGAATTTATTTGCAAATTATGGTGGAAAATAAGTATTTGGTCACCTACAAACAAGCAAGATTTGTGGCTCTCACAGACCTGTGTCATAGTTGAAGTGTACCTATGATGAAAATTACAGGCCTCTCATCTTTTTAAGTGGGAGAACTTGCACAATTGGTGGCTGACTAAATACTTTTTTGCCCCACTGTATATTTAACATTCGTGACAGTTAAGCTTTGCGTGGCTATGCCTACACAATGGAAGCCATCGCTTCATTCGTGACTATGTCCCCTCCAGCTCAGCCACCACTTTCTGTTAGGAAAGAAAGCATGCAGGAAAAAGTGTTCAAGAAGACAAAGAAGAAGGAAATGCAATTTTGATTTGAGCATGGAAAGAGTATATTCAGCAGTTTTAGAACACTACACACTAACCTTGTATACGTGATGCTTTGTGTTCGTTTCTCTGTGTTATTTCATTAGTCCTGGCTTTTTCCATGGCAGCACAGCTCAACAACCCTGTCGACTTTGTCCCTTTCAATCAGCCTCATTAAATCCATCATAAATCTCAGCCAACTTTGTCCTTGACTGTGCTGTGTCATTGTGTGTGTGTGCCTGCACAGATGCCTTATATTCCTTGTATTCACAATAAAAGTCATATTATGTCTATTTATTATGTCTTCAAGGTTAACATGACGTTTATAAGGGCTCTGAATAAGAGCTCTGAATGAACAATGGTATCTGATTAGCATTAAACCTTTCCTTTGAAGTTCTTACAGGCACCAGGGGGACCTTGGCTAGAGTAAGTGCATGGTGAACACAGCCTTCCTTTGTATTTAATCAATAACTCCCTTTATTAGCTGAGCCCTGAGGGGATGGACTAAGGAAGATGAGTAGGAACAAATCCTCAGCATTTACAGTAAACACTCCTTGACTGGAGGGCAGGTATATGGAGTCAAAGAGTTGAGTGCTCTGGAATAGCAGCAGGCACTACCGTTGTTTATGTAAAAGCTTCCTTAGTAAAAAACAAATATTAGATGACTATGAATGTTTCTCATGACGTTGTTTGTTTTTTATTACAATATTTTATAGACAGATGTTAGTCTTTTATCGGCCAGTTCTCAGTTCTCAGTTCTCAGAGAGCAGTTGAGGATCCAATTATTTGAGCATGTTCCAAAGGACCAGCACACTAATCTAAATGTAGGCCTAACACATTCATATTAGGCTGCATTTAGAGATTCAGACAAATTCTGATATTTCTTCCACTAATTGGTCTTTTGACCAATCACATCAGATATTTTCCAATCAGATCTTTTTCAGAGCTGATTTGATTGGTCAAAAGACCAATTCGTGAAACAAATATCAGAATTGTTTAAACTGAAGGGGTTAAACCAAGGCATCATACTTTTTAAAGGGTTAATAAATTGTGTTATGAGAAACTGTAAGGTCTCCTATTAGGAGACCTCTGTGTGTGTGTTAACACCTGTTTTGAGTGTTGTGCCCTTTAGACACTATCAGAAGGCGGAAACCGCCTACGGTCAGACTCCTCCTGTTCGGGCCCCACCTGGCTATCTGAGGTTCTGAGAATACGATTGGATTTCTGAGAACACAAGGCTGCCGCAGGCCTGATGAAAACAGCCAACTGTCAGAAGATGCTTAGACTCGTTCACCTTGTTATGACCCTATACTTGTGATGAAAGGTTTCGGTCAAACCCACTTCTGAGCTTTTACTTGCTGACAAGATGGTTTCTGCAGTCGGGGGGAGTTTAGATTTATTAAAATGTTGTTGCCAGGGAAACTCACGCAAGGAGGACTGTGGAGGCTATATGAGTTACAGGATGTCTTAGACATTTTGCAGAACCTGGGGAGAGCTATCATATATTGTACTCTGTACCAACTTCTGCCTACAATTGTATTACTAAAGGAAAAATGTAATACTTAAACAAAGAGTCTGTGTTTCCTTTCCATTACTAATGTGTGTTTGATTATTATATAGACCTGATCATCTGTTGAAAAAATGGACCAACAAAACGCAGCCTAACTGTTTGCAAAGTGGATGATTTTTGGACTTGCAGTTGGAAGGGAATGCTGCCGATACGCTCTCCAACCAAGGTGCAGGATTTGAGAAGAAAATTAAGTGAAGAGGAAATTCAGCATTTTTTGCAGACAGTGGAAGTTGGTGCCAACGCGTTTCGGTCATAGAAATAGAATCCATGGATTCTATATGGTTTCGGCCCCTTCCTTAATAGGGGTTTACGGATTGGATAATGAAGGAGGTTTTAATATATTTCAAAATGCCCTCCAGGGGATCAGGAAGGTCTGACGAATGCCAGATCTTACAACGCCTGGATAGGTATTTTAATTATTGATAGGTACTGGGTATTGTAACTTCCGTTATATGAGTGGATATCCAACCCATAGGGGTGCTTCGCTCCTATTGGTTTACCCTGCTGCTGGTGCCGCTTCACCTGAGAAAATGAATTATGCATGCAACTTCAGCCTATGAGAATACAGGTGCCCCTATATATTAACCCTTGTGTTGTCGTAAGGGTAAAAAATGACCCGCCACTGTGATTAACAGCAGAGAAAACCCCCTAAATTATTTTTTTTCAACTTAAAATTTGGTAACTTTTCCCCAAAATGATTGACACCAAAATTTGAATTGCCTTTGTTCATATTTCCATGAAAGCTGGACACCACCAGGGTACAAAGGTTGTCTTAGGGTCATTTTTGACCCGGCATATATAAAATAATTTACACACCACAAAAACTACAAAGACACACACACACACACACACAATGAGCTTCAATGCCATACAACACTCCTTCCGTGGCCTTAAACACTAGTAAAACTAAATACATGCTTTTCAACCGTTCACTGCCCGCACCCGCCCGCCCGACTAGCATCACTACTCTGGACGGTTCTGACTTAGAATATGTGGACAACTACAAATACCTAGGTGCCTGGCTAGACTGTAAACTCTCCTTCCAGACTCATATTAGACATCTCCAATCCAAAATTAAATCTAGAATATAAGTAAAACTGACTGTCCTACCGATCTTCGACTTTGGCGATGTCATTTACAAAATAGCCTCCAACACTTTACTCGGCAAACTGGATGCAGTCTATCACAGTGCCATCCGTTTTGTCACCAAAGCCCCAAATACCACCCACCACTGTGACCTGTATGCTCTAATCGGCTGGCCCTCGCTACATATTCGTCGCCAGACCCACTGGCTCCAGGTCATCTATAAGTCTTTGCTAGGGAAAGCTGCGCCTTATCTCCGCTCACTGGTCACGATAACAGCACCCACCCGTAGCACGCGCTCCAGCAGGTATATTTCACTGATCATCCCCAAAGCCACCACCTCCTTTGGCTGCCTTTCCTTCCAGTTCTCTGCTGCCAATGACTGGAACGAATTGCAAAAATTGATGAAGCTAGAGACTTATATTTCCATCAATAACTTTAAACATCAGCTATCCAAGCAGCTAACTGATCGCTGCAGTTGTACATAGCCCATCTGTAAATAGCCCATCCAATCTACCTACCTCATCCCCATATTATTTTTATTTACTTTTCTGCTCTTTTGCACACCAGTATTTCTACTTGCGCATCATCATCTGCAAATCTATTACTCCAGTGTTCATTTGCTAAATTGTAATTACTTGCTACTATGGCCTATTTATTGCCTTACCTCCTCACGCCATTTGCACACACTGTATATAGACTTTCTTTTTTTATATTGTGTTATTGACTGTACGCTTGTTTATTCAATGTGTAACTCGTGTTGTTGTTTGTGTCGCACTGCTTTGCTTTATCTTGGCTAGGTCACAGTTGTAAATGAGAACTTGTTCTCAACTAGCCTACCTGGGTTAAATAAAGGTAAAATAAAAAATAAAAACATTTTTTTTTTTTTATTAAATTGAGATTATGTGTGCTACTGATTGAACTCAGCCAGCAGCACCTGAAGAGGAAGATCACCATGGTTGGCACAGTTGGAAAGAACAAGCCTGAGCCCCCCCCTGCACTCCTCGCAACAAGGGGGAGAGAGGCCTTCTCATCAAAGTTTGCCTTCACCCCCACCCCCACTTTAGTTTCTTACCTCCCAATGAGGAACAAGAATGTGGTCCTCCTGAGCACACTGCACAAAACAACTGAGATCAGTGATAGTGAGGACAGGAAGCCAGCCATCATCCTGGACTACAACCACAAGAAAGGAGGCGTGGACAACCTGGACAAGGTGATTGGAACTTACAGCTGCAGGAGGATGACTGCCTTCTGGCCCCTGGTCATCTTCCATAACATCATTGACGTGTCCTCATACAATGCCTTCGTGATATGGAACAAGATCAAACCCTACCTGGATGGCTGATAAGCGGAACAAGAGGAGGGTGTTCCTGGAGCAGCTGGGAAAGGCACTTGTAACTCCACACATTCAAAGAACTGAGCACCTCCCTCGCACAGCAGCCTCTGCAGCGCTTGTGAAAGCTGTTCAGGGGGATGAATCTTGTCCTGATCCACCTGAGGCTGCAGCTGGGGCAGGCAAATTCTGCCCCCCAAAGAAGGACTTTGGTAAAGAAAACAATTATGGCAGGTGTGTTGTAATAAAAACGAGTGGTGTCCACTGATTAAATGCAGTCTTTCTGTTTGGTGAAGAGGGAAAACCCAAATCTTCACAAAGTTTGTGATGAATGACAGGTTGTTTCTTCATGCATAATAGATTTGGGGTTTAAAAGTCAATTAACCTCTTATGGCTGCAAGGGAAATTATTGAGTAGCCAGAAAAAAGGTGCCCATTTCAAACGGCCTCGTACTCAATTCTTGCTCGTACAATATGCATATTATTTATTACCTTTGGATATAAAACACCTTCTAGTTTCTAAAACAGGTTTAATTATTTCTCTAAGTGAAACATAACTCTTTTTACAGCCCATTTTCTGGAAAAAGTGAATTTTCCAAGAAGCTATGTCTCTCTTCAAGATACTCTCTATAAAAGGCCTTGGCACTTGGGACTGTACAAACACGTCACACATCTTCCCCTGGTTGTCATGCGGAAGTGAGAGAAAAAAGGACTTGATTATCTCTGTCAGGGACTGAAAGGAACCTCTTTGAGTGATAAGTGCGCACTTTATAATTTTTTCTGGGCGCGAAGTAGGAACTGGACCGCGCTCCTGGAAAACACTCGTTATAGGTGAATATGACCTCCAGCTTCGATTTTCTTTGATACATGTCACAAAATCATCCTAAAGTATGTTTTTTCAATATACTTTAATTATATTATTGAAATTTATTCTGGACTTTAGACGTGATGCGACGCAAGAATTTTGTCAAGACGGAGAGGTTAGCATGGCATGGCCAGTGTGTCATGCTAATTCAACAGGGACATCGTTCGTTCTAGGTCCAAATGAACACGGTTCTGAACAAAGGACCCTTTGGAGAACATTCTGATGGAAAATCAACAAAGATAAGGACCCAATTTGGGATGCTTTTTCATATATCTGTCGAACTGTGCTATCGCTAGCGTTTGACTAGAATCAATGCTGCTGTGTGCTAGCTATTGTAGTAAGCTAATATAACGATATATTGTGTTTTCGCTGTAAAACACTTCAGAAATCGGAAATATTGTCTGTATTCACAAGATCTTTCTCTTTCATTAGCTATCCACCATATATTTTTCTGAAATCTTTTCTGATGTGAAATTAGAAGTAGACGTTGGTGTCTGTTTTCTCTGGCTACTGCCGTGCGATTTCTTACTGTAGCTATGATGGTAGCAGTAATGTAAAACTGATTTATAGCTAAAATATGCATTTTTTTTGAACAAAACATAGATTTATTGTGTAACATGTTATAGGACTGTCATCTGAGGGAGTTTTTTCTAGGTTATTTAGGTTAGTTCTAGGTTAGTTAGGTTGGCTTTGCATGCTAGCTGCATGCTAGCTGCATGCTACCGGTGCTGTGAAAAATATGTCTCTCTTTTTGTATTTGGTGGTGAGCTAACATGAATATATGTGGTGTTTTCGCTGTAAAACATTTAAAGAATCTGAAATATTGTCTGTATTCACAAGATCTTTCTCTTTCATTAGCTATCCACCATATATTTCTCTGAAATGTTTTCTGAAGTGTAATAAGGTAGTTGACGTTGGTGTCTGTATTTTCTCTGGCTACTCCCGTGCGATTTCTTACTGTAACTATGATGGTAGCAGTAATGTAAAACTGATTTATAGCTAAAATATGCATTTTTTTTGAACAAAACATAGATTTATTGTGTAACATGTTATAGGACTGTCATCTGAGGTAGTTTTTTCTAGGTTATTTAGGTTGGTTCTAGGTTAGTTAGGTTGGCTTGTGCATGCTAAATGCAGCCTACTTGTGCTGTGAAAAATGTCTTTCTGTCTTTTTTTATTTGGTGGTGACCTAACATAAATATATGTGGTGTTTTCTCTGTAAAACATTTAAAAAATCGGACATGTTGGCTGGATTGACAAGATGTTTATCTTTCAAATGCTGTATTGGACTTGTTAATGTGTGAAAGTTAAATATTTTACAAAAATAGATTTTGAATTTCGCGCTCTGCACTTGGACAGGCTGTTGTCATATTGATCCCGATGTCGGGCTTGCAGCCTGAAGAAGTTTTTAAGCTGCTTTATTTTAGGGGTTTAGTAAAGGCGGGTCATTTTTTATCCTTAGGACAAGGGGAGTATAGATAATGTTAAGACTACACAAGGGTTAAGATTACCTCCCTCAATCAGCCTCGCAACATGCTTCCATCCAGCCTGGCTCACTGTCGCTTTCCAATTCATCCCAAAGGTGTTCGATCGGTTCGAGGTCAGGGTTCTGTGCAGGCCAGTCCAGTTCTTCCACACTGATCTTTACAAATTATTTCTGTATGGACCTCGCATTATGCAAATCAAATCAAATTTCATTGGTCACAAACCCATGGTTAGCAGATGTTATTGCGAGTGTAGCGAAATGCTTGTGCTTCTAGTTCCGACAGTGCAGAAATATCTAACATCCACAACTACTACCAAATAAACACAAATCTAAGTAAAGGAATGGAATAAGAATATACAGTTGAAGTCGGAAGTTTACATACACCTTAGCCAAATACATTTGAACTCAGTTTTTCACAATTCCTGTCATTTAATCCTAGTAAAATTTCCCTGTCTTAGGTCAGTTAGGATCACCACTTTATTTTAAGTGTACGTATATACTTTATTTTAAGTATATATATTTAATGTATAATGTCAGAATAATAGTAGAGAGAGTGATTTAATCCAGGTTTTATTTCTTTCATCACATTCCCAGTGGGTCAGAAGTTTACTTACACATACACACAAGCTTCCCACAATAAGTTGGGTGAATTTTGGCCCATTCCTCCTGACAGAGCTGGTTTAACCCAGTCAGGTTTGTAGGCCTCCTTGCTCGCACATGCGTTTTCAGTTCTGCCCATATATTTTCTATGGGATTGAGGTCAGGGCTTTGTGATGGCCACTCCAATACCTTGACTTTGGAAGTATGCTTGGGATCATTGTCCATTTGGAAGACCCATTTGCGACCAAGCTTTAACTTCCCGACTGATATCTTTACATTTACATTTACATTTAAGTCATTTAGCAGACGCTCTTATCCAGAGCGACTTACAAATTGGTGCATTCACCTTATGATATCCAGTGGAACAACCACTTTACAATAGTGCATCTAACTCTTTTAAGGGGGAGGGGGGGGTTAGGAGGATTACTTTATCCTATCCTAGGTATTCCTTAAAGAGGTGGGGTTTCAGGTGTCTCCGGAAGGTGGTGATTGACTCCGCTGACCTGGCGTCGTGAGGGAGTTTGTTCCACCATTGGGGTGCCAGAGCAGCGAACAGTTTTGACTGGGCTGAGTGGGAACTGTACTTCCTCAGAGGTAGGGAGGCGAGCAGGCCAGAGGTGGATGAACGCAGTGCCCTTGTTTGGGTGTAGGGCCTGATCAGAGCCTGAAGGTACGGAGGTGCCGTTCCCCTCACAGCTCCGTAGGCAAGCACCATGGTCTTGTAGCGGATGCGAGCTTCAACTGGAAGCCAGTGGAGAGAGCGGAGGAGCGGGGTGACGTGAGAGAACTTGGGAAGGTTGAACACCAGACGGGCTGCGGCGTTCTGGATGAGTTGTAGGGGTTTAATGGCACAGGCAGGGAGCCCAGCCAACAGCGAGTTGCAGTAATCCAGACGGGAGATGACAAGTGCCTGGATTAGGACCTGCGCCGCTTCCTGTGTGAGGCAGGGTCGTACTCTGCGAATGTTGTAGAGCATGAACCTATAGGAACGGGTCACCGCCTTGATGTGAGTTGAGAACGACAGGGTGTTGTCCAGGATCACGCCAAGGTTCTTAGCGCTCTGGGAGGAGGACACAATGGAGTTGTCAACCGTGATGGCGAGATCATGGAACGGGCAGTCCTTCCCCGGGAGGAAGAGCAGCTCCGTCTTGCCGAGGTTCAGCTTGAGGTGGTGATCCGTCATCCACACTGATATGTCTGCCAGACATGCAGAGATGCGATTCGCCACCTGGTTATCAGAGGGGGGAAAGGAGAAGATGAATTGTGTGTCGTCTGCATAGCAATGATAGGAGAGGCCATGTGAGGATATGACAGAGCCAAGTGACTTGGTGTATAGCGAGAATAGGAGAGGGCCTAGAACAGAGCCCTGGGGGACACCAGTGGTGAGAGCACGTGGTGCGGAGACAGATTCTCGCCACGCCACCTGGTAGGAGCGACCTGTCAGGTAGGACGCAATCCAAGCGTGGGCCGCGCCGGAGATGCCCAGCTCGGAGAGGGTGGAGAGGAGGATCTGATGGTTCACAGTATCAAAGGCAGCCGATAGGTCTAGAAGGTGAGAGCAGAGGAGAGAGAGTTAGCTTTAGCAGTGCGGAGCGCCTCCGTGACACAGAGAAGAGCAGTCTCAGTTGAATGACTAGTCTTGAAACCTGACTGATTTGGATCAAGAAGGTAATTCTGAGAGAGATAGCAGGAGAGCTGGCCAAGGACGGCACGTTCAAGAGTTTTGGAGAGAAAAGAAAGAAGGGATACTGGTCTGTAGTTGTTGACATCGGAGGGATCGAGTGTAGGTTTTTTCAGAAGGGGTGCAACTCTCGCTCTCTTGAAGACGGAAGGGACGTAGCCAGCGGTCAAGGATGAGTTGATGAGCGAGGTGAGGTAAGGGAGAAGGTCTCCGGAAATGGTCTGGAGAAGAGAGGAGGGGATAGGGTCAAGCGGGCAGGTTGTTGGGCGGCCGGCCGTCACAAGACGCGAGATTTCATCTGGAGAGAGAGGGGAGAAAGAGGTCAAAGCACAGGGTAGGGCAGTGTGAGCAGAACCAGCGGTGTCGTTTGACTTAGCAAACGAGGATCGGATGTCGTCGACCTTCTTTTCAAAATGGTTGACGAAGTCATCCGCAGAGAGGGAGGAAGGGGGAGGAGGGGGAGGAGGATTCAGGAGGGAGGAGAAGGTGGCAAAGAGCTTCCTAGGGTTAGAGGCAGATGCTTGGAATTTAGAGTGGTAGAAAGTGGCTTTAGCAGCAGAGACAGAAGAGGAGAATGTAGAGAGGAGGGAGTGAAAGGATGCCAGGTCCGCAGGGAGGCAAGTTTTCCTCCATTTCCGCTCGGCTGCCCGGAGCCCTGTTCTGTGAGCTCGCAGTGAGTCGTCGAGCCACGGAGCAGGAGGGGAGGACCGAGCCGGCCTGGAGGATAGGGGACATAGAGAGTCAAAGGATGCAGAAAGGGAGGAGAGGAGGGTTGAGGAGGCAGAATCAGGAGATAGGTTGGAGAAGGTTTGAGCAGAGGGAAGAGATGATAGGATGGAAGAGGAGAGAGTAGCGGGGGAGAGAGAGCGAAGGTTGGGACGGCGCGATACCATCCGAGTAGGGGCAGTGTGGGAAGTGTTGGATGAGAGCGAGAGGGAAAAGGATACAAGGTAGTGGTCGGAGACTTGGAGGGGAGTTGCAGTGAGATTAGTGGAAGAACAGCATCTAGTAAAGATGAGGTCAAGCGTATTGCCTGCCTTGTGAGTAGGGGGGGAAGGTGAGAGGGTGAGGTCAAAAGAGGAGAGGAGTGGAAAGAAGGAGGCAGAGAGGAATGAGTCAAAGGTAGACGTGGGGAGGTTAAAGTCACCCAGAACTGTGAGAGGTGAGCCATCCTCAGGAAAGGAACTTATCAGGGCGTCAAGCTCATTGATGAACTCTCCAAGGGAACCTGGAGGGCGATAAATGATAAGGATGTTAAGCTTGAAAGGGCTGGTAACTGTGACAGCATGGAATTCAAAGGAGGCGATAGACAGATGGGTCAGGGGAGAAAGAGAGAATGTCCACTTGGGAGAGATGAGGATCCCAGTGCCACCGCCCCGCTGACCAGAAGCTCTCGGGGTGTGCGAGAATACGTGGGCAGACGAGGCGAGAGCAGTAGGAGTAGCAGTGTTGTCAGTGGTAATCCATGTTTCCGTCAGTGCCAAGAAGTCGAGGGACTGGAGGGACGCATAGGCTGAGATGAACTCTGCCTTGTTGGCCGCAGATCGGCAGTTCCAGAGGCTGCCGGAGACCTGGAACTCCACGTGGGTCGTGCGCGCTGGAACCACCAGGTTAGAATGGCAGCGGCCACGCGGTGTGAAGCGTTTGTATGGTCTGTGCAGAGAGGAGAGAAGAGGGATAGACAGACACATAGTTGACAGGCTACAGAAGAGGCTACACTAATGCAAAGGAGATTAGAATGACAAGTGGACTACACGTCTCGAATGTTCAGGAAGTTAAGCTTACGTTGCAAAAATAAAATAAAATCTTATTGACTAAAATGATATAGTACTGCTGGCGGTGAAGTAGGCTGGCTAGCAGTGGCTGCGTTGTTGACTTTGTTTGAACGTGTAGCTGGCTAAGTAACCTCTAACTGGCTAGGTAACCGACAATTTCTCAAAACTACACAATTATCTTGGATACAAGGACAGCAAAGACAACTATGTAGCTAGCTAACACTACGCTAATCAAGTCGTTCCGTTGTAATGTAAGTTGTAATGTGAGTTTCTACAGTGCTGCTATTCGGTAGAAGTTGGCTAGCTAGCAGTGTTAGCTAGCAGTGTTGACTAGGTAGGAGACGGCAGCGCAGCGCGGCGGACGAAAATAGCTGGCTAGTTAACCGAATAATTACTCTAACCAACTCTAAGCTACACAATTATCTTAGATACAAAGATAGCAAAGACAACTATGTAGCCAGCTAACACTACACTAATCAAGTCGTTCCGTTGTAATGTAATCGTTTCTCCAGTGCTGCTATGCTGCTATGCTGCTATTCGGTGGCTAGCTGGCTAGCTAGCAGTGTTGACTACGTTACGTTACGAAAATAGCTGGCTAGTTAACCAAAACCAACTTTAAATGTTGCTTCAATATTTCCACATAGTTTTCCTATCTCATGATGCCATCTATTTTGTGAAGTGAACCAGTCCCTCCTGCAGCAAAGCACCCCGAAAACATGATGCTGCCAACCCCGTGCTTCACGGTTGGGATGGTGTTCTTCGGCTTGTAAGCCTCCCCCTTTTTCCTCCAAACATAATGATGGTCATTATGGCCAAACAGTTCAATTTTTGTTTCATCAGACCAGAGGACATTTCTCCAAAAAGTACGATCTTTGTCCCCATGTGCAGTTGCAAACCGTAGTCTGGATTATCTATGGCAGTTTTGGAGCAGTGGCTTCTTCCTTGCTGAGCGGCCTTTCAGGTTATGTTGATGTAGGACTCGTTTTACTGTGGATATAGATGATGTTTCCTCCAGCATCTTCACAAGGTCCTTTGTTGTTGTTCTGGGATTGATTTGCACTTTTCGCACCAAAGTATGTTCATCTCTATGAGACAGAACGCATCTCCTTCCTGAGCGGTATGACGGCTGCGTGGTCCCATGTTGTTTATACTTGCGTACTATTGTTTGTACAGATGAAAGTGGTACCTTCAGGAATTTGGAAATTGCTCCCAAGGATGAATCAGACTTGTGGAGGTCTACAATTTTTTTTCTGAAGTCTTGGCTGATTTCTTTTGAATTTCCCATGATGTCAAGCAAATAGGCACTGAGTTTGAAGGTAGGCCTTGAAATACATCCGCAGCTACACCTCCAATTTACTCAAATGATGTCAATTAGAGTCTTCTAAAGCCATGGCATCATTTTCTGGAATTTTCCAAGCTGTTTAAAGGCACAGTCAACTTAGTGTATGTAAACTTCTGACCCACTGGAAATGTGATACAGTGAATTATAAGTGAAATAGTCTGTCTGTAAACAAATTGCTTGTGTCATGCACAAAGTAGATGTCCTAATCCTCTTGCAAAAACTATAGTTTGTTAACAAGAAATTTGTGGAGTGGTTGAAAAACGAGTTTTAATGAATCCAACCTAAGTGTATGTAAACTTCCGACTGTATACATATAAATATATGGATGAGCAATGGAAGTGTCATAGACAAGATGCAATCGATGGCATAAAATACGGTATATACTCTACATATGAGGCATGGTCCTAGGGCTCAAGTCCTCTGAGAGAGAGAAAGAAAGAAAGAGAGAAAGAAAGAGAGAAAATGAAAGAAAGAGAGAGAGAATTAGAGAGAGCATGCTTAAATTCAGACAGGACACCAGATAAGACAGAATAAATACTCCAGATATAACAGACTGACCCTAGACCCCAGACACATAAACTACTACAGCATAAATACCGGAGGCTGAGACAGGAGGGGTCGGGAGACACCGCGGCCCCATCCGACGATACCCCCGGACAGGGCCAAACAGGCAGGATATAACCCCACCCACTTTGCCAAAGCACAGCCCCCACACCACTAGAGGGATACCTTCAACCACCAACTTACCATCCTGAGACAGGCCGAGTATAGCCCACAAAGATCTCCGCCACAGCACAACACAAGAGGGGGGGGGGGGGGTGCGCCAGCCCGGACAGGAAGATCATGTCAGTGACTCAACCCACTCAAGTGGCGCACCCCCCTGGGGACGGCATGGAAGAGCACCAGTAAGCCAGTGACTCAGCCCCTGTAATAGGGTTAGAGGCAGAGAATCCCAGTGGAGAGAGGGGAAACGGCCCAGCAGAGACAGCAAGGGCGGTTCTTTGCTCCAGTGCCTTTTCATTCACCTTCACACTCCTGGGCCAGACTACACTATAGGACCTAATAAAGAGATGAGTCTTCAATAAAGACTTAAAGGTTGAGACCGAGTCTGCGTCTCTCACATGGGTAGGCAGACCATTGCATAAAAATGGAGCTCTATAGGAGAAAGCCCTGCCTCCAGCTGTTTGCTTAGAAATTCTAGGGACAGTAAGGAGGCCTGCGTCTTGTGACCATAGCGTACGTGTAGGTATGTACGGCAGGACCAAATTGGAAAGATAGGTAGGAGCAAGCCCATTTAATGCTTTGTAGGTTAGCAGTAAAACCTTGAAATCAGCCCTTGCCTTAACAGGAAGCCAGTGTAGAGAGGCTAGCACTGGAGTAATATGATCAAATATTTTGGTTCTAGTCAAGATTCTAGCAGCCGTGTTTAGCACTAACTGCAATTTATTTAGTGCTTTATCCAGGTAGCCGGAAAGTAGAGCATTGCAGTAGTGTATCATAGAAGTGACAAAAGCATGGATTCATTTTTCTGCATTATTTTTGGACAGAAAGTTTCTGATTTTTGCAATGTTACGTAGATGGAAAAAAGCTGTCCTTGAAACAGTCTTGATATGTTCGTCAAAAGAGAGATCAGGGTCCAGAGTAACGCCGAGGTCCTTCATAGTTTTATTTGAGACGACTGTACAACCATCAAGATTAATTGTCAGATTCAACAGAAGATCTCTTTGTTTCTTGGGACCTAGAACAAGCATCTCTGTTTTGTCCGAGTTTAAAAGTAGAACATTTGCAGCTGTTAATGGGCTCTATCTGTTAATTGAATGATTAGAATATTCCACCCTGAAACCATATAATAGTATGGAATTGATTAGAATGTATAAAATTATAATCAATAAATGTGTAGTTCTAGTCAGAATTAGGGTAAAACAATATAGCTAATGTTTGTCTTTATGGTATTTTAAAGACAGATTGTCTGAGCAAAATTCGGCACCGACCTGACTAGAGATTTGGGAGAGAATGGGGAGTACGGCTCAAGGTCTCCCTAATCTCTGTCGGCTGGGTAGTGAGACAGTGTGTGCGTAGCAGGACATTGTATGCGTCTGTTAGTTTGAATGTGTGTGCGTAGCAGGACATTGTGTGCGTATGTTTGTGTGAATGTGTGTGCGTATGGTTGTGTGAATGTGTGTGCGTGAGAAGTCAGTATAAAATGAATTGTTTTGTATTCTTGACTTTAGAACGTTCTCTGAATAAACTGTACTAAAGCTTTTGCATAAGCTGAGTCTTTGACTAATTATTATTATACCCATGGTCTTACAAACCTCGGGGATTAGTCAGAGCTATTGATTGTCAGTTATTATCATTGGGATAGAAAATTCACGTGATGGCAGCCATCCACTTCCTTATATCTTAAACACAGGCTTCCAGGGAGGGCAATTTTGGGGCTTCACCATGTTTCATCAAAATGTACAGCTGTGTGTCATCCGCATAGCAGTGAAAGTTAACATTATGTTTCCCGAATGACATCACCAAGAGGTAAAATATATAATGAAAACAATAGTGGTCCTAAAACAGAACCTTGAGGAAAACTGAAATTTAGTTAATTTGTCGGAGGACAAACCATCCACAGAGATAATCACATTGTGGGTGAGCTCACCATTGATCAAAATAATTGAGTAAAACACTTTCTAGAAAGTAATCCGAAGTTTAGTTTCAGCGTGCTGCCATGCTTTTTTCTCTCACAGAAACCAAAGATAAGAGAAGACAAGATGAGTTTGGTCTATTTATAGTATGCAATTTGAAGGGGTGTGTCGTCTACCATCGTTCACATCCCACCATTCACTTCCTGAAGTTCTCAAAAAAGGAGTGAACCCTTACTCACCTCATTTTGTTATAGCATCCTTGGTCAGACGATTACATGAAACCCAGAATGCATTGTATGTCAACAAACATGGCTCCACACACATAGCTGGAATTAGCTTAGCTCATCCTAATCAGTTCAACCTTCAAAAAAGTATTTTACACACATATTATGTGCCCATTACAATCTATGCAAGAATCGGAATGCATGATTTATCAACGTTACTTGAAAACATGTGAATAAAACAGTAAATATATCAATAATTACCACACAAACATTTTCTGATAGTGATTTATTGATACAAATGGCACGTGCCGGCAGTCAATCACATAACCTCTCACTCCCACTCTGAGCCATTCAGTGTTGTTTATGTATGTAGCTAGTGAGATAAGCTGTAGCATTAGCAATGTCTTTCAAAAAGGTGACAACTCACAAATGTGGAAATACTCAATATGTTTTTTAAATTCTGACAATGAGTCTGAGTATGAAAGTCAGGAATCAGATTCTGACAGTGACAGTGACGAGCTGCCCCCCAGCCATTGAGAACCCTGAATCTGAGGACCCCTTGTCCACTGACAAAGTCCCAGTTCCCTTTGAAGATGCTGGTGGTGATGGAAGCAGACCGACAGTGGATGAAGTACAGGAGTTCTGTGGTAGCTGGAAGGCTGCCAGCCATTTTACCCCTCCTGGCCCTGCTGTTTGGCTTTGATGAGTCCCAGTCTGGAGTGCAACGCCCCTCACCATTTCCATCTGAGGCAGTGCTTCAAGTTGTTTCTGACAGAGGAGCTGGTGGGAGACATAGTAGAGACCAATCACTATGCCTTGGAGCTACAGGAGAAGAGAGAGCCAGGAGTGGGGGGAGAACCACAATTAGTGAAATGTATACCTTCCTGGTGACAGTCCTTCAAGGGGATAGTAAAGAAGAACTCCCAAAGAGAATACTGGAGCACAGATCCTATGTTTGCAAATCCCTTCTTTGCCACCCTCTTTTCCCAAGACCGCTTTCTAGTTCTGCTGCGATGACTGCATTTCATCAACAATGCTACTGCCATCCTAAATGACCCCTTATACAAAATAAGAAATATCAACAGCTGGCAGTAAAGTGGTATGACAAACGAAACATCCATGTCCTCTCCACTGCCCATACAGCAACCATGTCGGCCACAGGGAAGGTGGACCACCTGACGGGAGAGAGAAAAATCAAACCTGACTATAACCTCAAAATGGGGGCAGTGGATAAGGTGGACATGATAAACAGCTTTGTGGAATGCACTCAGAAAACGACCAATTGGTACAAGAATGTATTTTTCCAGGGTAGCTTCAAATTACAACAAGCCAATACTTCTGACGCAATTAGCATTGTTTTACAGAGCTAATAGAAGAATGTAGCTAGCTACATAAGCACAATTGAATATAACACCATAAAGGTTATGAAATTAGTAACGTTACCTCGCGTGTCCGCGGTTATAAGGAATATACACAAATATATTATGCCCCATACACAGTGAGCTACAGTAGAAACGTTATAGCAAGATATACAGAAACTATTATAATGTAATAAGGCACTTACTTTGATAGGAACGCAGGCTGGATTTGAGCAAAACCCTTGAATGAGTAGATGTGTCCAAACTTTTGACTGGTAATGTACTGCAATTTGAGAAATCATGTGGCTAAATTGAATAAAAAGAAGAAGAAACTATACTATGGAACAAAGATAAATTATATAAAGAATTTGGGCAAAGAGGCAAAATCAGCTCCATCAACCAATGAACCATATTTAGGAATGACATGCCAGCAACAAACGCTGACACTACACAGTCAAGTATTATTGACCAAATTATGGGAGACAAGCATTGTAATTTTGAATTCCGTAAAGTGAGTCTGGAAGAGGTGAAAAAGTATTGTTGTTTATCAACAATGACAAGCCACCTGGGTCTGACAAACTTGAATGGAAAATTACTGAGGATAATAGCAGATGATTTTGCCACTCCTATTTGGCATATCTTCAATCTAAGCCTAAAAGAAAGTGTGTGCCCTCAGGCCTGGAGGGAAACAAAAATCAATCCTATAACCAAGAATAGTAAAGCCCCCTTTACTGGCTCAAATAGCCGACCAATCAGCCTGTTACCAACCCTTAGTAAACTTTTGTAGAAAATGGTTTTTGACCAGATACAATGCTATTTTACAGTAAACAAATTGACAACAGACTTTCAGCACGCTTATAGGGAAGGACATTAAACAAGCACGGCACTAACACAAATGACTGATGATTGGCTGAGAGAAATTGATGATAAAAAGATCGTGGGAGCTGTTTTGTTAGACTTCAGTGCGGCTTTTGACATTATCAATCATAGTCTGCTACTGGAAAAACACGTGTTATGGCTTTACACCCCCTGCTGTATTGTGGATAAAGAGATACCTGTCTAACAGAACACAGAGGGTGTTCTTTAATGGAAGCTTCTCCAACATAATCCAGATAGAATCAGTCATTCCCCAGGACAGCTATCTAGGCCCCTAACTTTTTTCAATCTTTACTAATGACTAGGGCTGTTTCGGTGACCATATTACCACCATGCCAGCGGTCACAAGTCATGGCCACAGTCAAATCCCACATGACTGTTTAGTCACGGTAATTAGGCTTTTCCAAAACTGAACTCTGATGCTGTTAATGGTCATTAGTAGCCTACAGTACCGAACTTGTCATGACGTGGCCCTTTCTGGGTATAGATTGTGGCTTCCCCCTCTCTCTCTCTCACTCTCTCCTACACCCAGGTTCTGTTCTCAGGCCATAAATTCCTGGTCATGCAGAGAGAAAGATTTTACGTGCCGAACTCCTAAATCCCCAAAATGGGAAAATGAAACAAAATGTCCACTTGTGAGAAGGTGGGAATGGTCCGTGGAGACTGAAGGGACTCGTATGATGAGTGTGTTTCATTTGGTGAGCTCAGAGAGGACAGGAAAATTGTTATATCTCTGAATGTGTATTTCTCAATTATGGGGTTTGCATCTAATTCTTGTATAAAATTAATAAGTATAGATGCAACTATTTGTGAAATGATGTAATATGATTTTAAACCTTTAATGTGAGAGAATTGTAATCCCTTTAAAGTTTAACTAAGTCATTGGCCTGCCCCCATGAGCACAGACATGATCAGGCGTCATAGAACCGCCATTTCTACTGTTACGAATTAAACCCCCTCCTGAGGAAATCCTCATCAGACCAGGTGTACCTCGTTGTAAACTGAGGTGGCACAGGTTTGAGTACCAAGACTAAGCAAACCCACAGCGTGAGCTGTGATTACGAATAGTTATTGAAATCCTAACCATACCACGTGGAGCATTGGCTACACGGCTGGAAATGTTTGAACTCTGAGACTATCGATCCCTACAGAATAAGAGCAAATCTTACATACTAATTACTAGTCTGTAGCTAGAAATGATGTAAACCTGGGATGCGAAGACCGATAACCGCTGAAACATCTATTCAATTAGAACATTTCTGAATGGTACTCTGAAGTATCCATTCTAACCACGAAATACTTTGATTTTCAGGGAAACAGAAAGAGAGAGAGACAGACAGACAGACTCGGATGAACTCTCTAGCAGACGGACTGTCAATTCCAACAGAGATCACGATGACACATGGGCGTAAATATATATTAATTGCAATTATTCCCGAATGAGTGAGCGTTCATGTGCAAAGGATTAGCATTTCAATGAATATAATTATCAACCGTGTATAGTGATCCCTTTTGTCTTTCCCGCTCTCTCTCCGTCCACACCCACTTCCCTTTGTCCACCAAGCCATCATATAGGCTTAGCCCACTAGGTAATCTTCCCTATCATTTGTTAGTAACATATCTTCTGTTTGTTTATGCATTTCTGTGATTATTTAGTTAGTTAGTAAATAAATTATTAAGCCAATTGGTGTATGGATGATTTATAGTAAAGGCTGGGTTTGTGTAGTTAACCTGTTGAGGCCACGGGTGCCGCTAGCGGCACTCCTCCCACATTCCATTGAAAAGGCAGAGCGGCAAATTCAAAAAACAAAATTGAAATATTTAACTTTCACACATTAACAAGTCCAATACAGCATTTGAAAGATAAACATCTTGTCAATCCAGCCAACATGTCCGATTTTTTAAATGTTTTACAGAGAAAATACCACATATATTTATGTTAGGTCACCACCAAATAAAAAAAGACAGACAGACATTTTTCACAGCACAAGTAGGCTGCATGTAGCATGCACAAGCCAACCTAACTAACCTAGAACCAACCTAAATAACCTAGAAAAAACTACCTCAGATGACAGTCCTATAACATGTTACACAATAAATCTAAGTTTTGTTCAAAAAAATTGCATATTTTAGCTATAAATCAGTTTTACATTACTGCTACCATCATAGCTACAGTCAGAAATCGCACGGGAGTAGCCAGAGTAAATACAGACACCAACTACCTAATTACACATCATAAAACATTTCAGACAAATATATGGTGGATA
The DNA here is from genome assembly GCF_045679555.1 of Salvelinus alpinus. Lineage (NCBI taxonomy): Eukaryota > Metazoa > Chordata > Actinopteri > Salmoniformes > Salmonidae > Salvelinus > Salvelinus alpinus. The sequence continues at coordinate 23,150,920 of NC_092103.1, read as the reverse complement.
GCTAATGAAAGACAAATATCTTGTGAATACAGACAATATTTCCGATTGTTGAAGTGTTTTACAGCGAAAACACCACATATATTTATGTTAGTTCACCACCAAATACAAAAGACAGACAGACAGTTTTTCACAGCAACGGTAGCATGCAAGTAGCTAACCTAACTAACCTAGAACCAACCTAGAACCAACCTAAATAACCTAGAAAAAACTCCCTCAGATGACAGTCCTATAACATGTTACACAATAAATCTATGTTTTGTTCGAAAAATGTGCATATTTTAGCTATAAATCAGTTTTACATTACTGCTACCATCATAGCCACCATCACAGCTACAGTCAGAAATCGCACGGCAGTAGCCAGAGAAAATACAGACACCAACGTCAACTACTTATTACACATCATAAAACATTTCAGAACAATATATGGTGGATAGCTAATGAAAGAATAAGATCTTGTGAACAGAGCCAATATTTCCGATTTTTGAAGTGTTTTACAGCGAAAACACAATATATCGTTATATTAGCTTACTACAATAGCTAGCACACAGCAGCATTGCTTCTAGTCAAACGGTAGCATAGCACAGTTCGACAGATATATATGAAAAAGCATCCCAAATTGGGTCCTTATCTTTGTGGATCTTCCATCTGAATGTTCTCCAAGGGGTCCTTTGTTCAGAACCGACTTTATTTGGATCCATAACGAACGATTTCCCTCAGAATTAGCAAGCACCATTAGCTAGCATTGCTAGCCTCTCGTTCTTGAACCAATTCTTGCGTCGCATCACGTCTAAAGTCCAGAATAAATTTCAATAATATAATTAAACTATATTGAAAAAACATACTTTAAGATGATATTGTGACATGTATCAAAGAAAATCGAAGCCAGAGATCATATTCACCTTTAAAAAGGTTTTTCAATGAGCCGAGTACAGGTCAGACTTCGCGCCCAGAAAATAAATAAAAGTGCGCACGTCTCAGTCCAAGACGTTGTGTTCAGTCCCTGGTCGAGATAATCAACTGATTTTTTCTCTCACTTCCGCATTACATCCAGGCGAAGGCGTATGACGTGTTTCTACAGTCATAAGTGACATGCCCTTTTATAGACAAGCTCCTGAAGAGAGAGTTCGCTTTTGGAAATCTCACTTCCGGTTAGGAAATGGTCTGTAAAAGGAGTTCTGTTTCACTTAGAGAAATAATTCAAACGTTTTTAGAAACTAGAGACTGTTTTCTATCCAATAGTAATAATAATATGCATATTGTACGAGCAAGAATTGAGTACGAGGCCGTTTAAAAATCATACGATTTTCTCCAAAAGTGAAAACAGCACCCCCTTGTCCTCAACAGGATAACAAACAATTTACGACGTTTGGAATGAGACTGACGTGAGGTAAAGAATAATGAATTAATAGAAGACTAATTGATCAGATATAAAACTTTCTGAAGAGTTATATTAGGAAATTATAATTTTGTAATCTGAAGATTTTCCTTGGTGCCCCACTTCCTAGTTAATTACACTTACCTGACTATTTTAAGAGGTGAAAATAGGCCAAATTATTAGGGTGAGGCACACGGGCTACTAACAGCTTACTGCACATAAGCTTAGTATTACTTTCTTAGAACAAGTATTTGATACACTGCCGATTTTGCAGGTTTTCCTACTTACAAAGCATGTAGAGGTCTGTAATATTTATCATAGGGAAAATTCAACTGTGAGACACGGAATCTAAAACAAAAATCCAGAAAATCACATTGTATGATTTTTAAGTAATTAATTTGCATTTTATTGCATGACATAAGTATTTGATACATCAGAAAAGCAGAACTTAATATTTGGTACAGAAACCTTTGTTTGCAATTACAGAGATCATACGTTTCCTGTAGTTCTTGACCAGGTTTGCACACACTGCAGCAGGGATTTTGGCCCACTCCTCCATACAGACCTTCTCCAGATCCTTCAGGTTTCGGGGCTGTCGCTGGGCAATACGGACTTTCAGCTCCCTCCAAAGATTTTCTATTGGGTTCAGGTCTGGAGACTGGCTAGGCCACTCCAGGACCTTGAGATGCTTCTTACGGAGCCACTCCTTAGTTGCCCTGGCTGTGTGTTTCGGGTCGTTGTCATGCTGGAAGACCCAGCCACGACCCATCTTCAATGCTCTTACTGAGGGAAGGAGGTTGTTGGCCAAGATCTCGCGATACATGGCCCCATCCATCCTCCCCTCAATACGGTGCAGTCGTCCTGTCCCCTTTGCAGAAAAGCATCCCCAAAGAATGATGTTTCCACCTCCATGCTTCACGGTTGGGATGGTGTTCTTGGGGTTGTACTCATCCTTCTTCTTCCTTCAAACACGGCGAGTGGAGTTTAGACCAAAAAGCTCTATTTTTGTCTCATCAGACCACATGACCTTTGTAAGAAATGCTGTCTTCATTGACCTTAACACATAGCTATAATACTGTTATAATGCCTTCCTTGTTAAAGCAGACTTTGTTGCAAACATCTGGCTACACCCCACAGTTAAACACGTTCTGCCCATAACAGATACTAACCTCACTCCCACACGCAGGGGAGGATGGCTGACTCAGACCTTTTATGACCATTGATAAGGCAGGAATGCCATTATACGAGCACGCACACGCACATGCACACACACACACACACCCTTGTTTCAGGCTGGGTTTCCAAGAACAAAGAACAGTGCCAAGAACCAATGAGGCATTGATACCAGCGTGGAGGGGACGGGCCTCCACTTACAACGACCAATCAGGAGCACGAACTACCAGAATCTACCTACGTCATTCACTGTATAAAATATACTGCACAATATGTTTCGGGACTCGCTTCTGCTAGTTCCTTCTGAGCTAAAATGAACGAGACCGTGCACGCTTTGCTCAGATATCTTTACATCCGAATAAACTGTCTTACTATACCTTATCCACCTCATCCAGCGTCTCAACTTGGTCTCATTTCTCTAGTAACGAATCATCAACAAAACTTGGTAGCAGAGGATGGTTTTCAACCTTTGAATTCGGTCTATAGAGAGTTGATGTGAGAAAAGAGAAGTTTGAGACAGATTCCAGAAGGACGGGTGACCTGTCCACAGGAGCCATTGGGGATTCAACTCACCCCAGGAAACTGATCAAAGAGCTCGACATTAAAAGGCAAGCAGAGCCTGTTAAATCAAAATCTGTATATTGTATTATAGCCAATATCTAAATTGAGATCAGGACTACTGGGTGTGAGTATGAATTTCTGTTAAATTTATGTGAAATTGTCCATAACTAAAGGCATTGTGTAAAGATATCTGAGTAATAAGAGGTCAAGATTCATATAGTCAGGCAATAGTTGAGTTTGATCAACTAGGTGTAACAGTGAGGAATCTAACCTGAAAAAGATTCATATAGTCCGCAATAGTTGATATGTCTATCAACTAGGTGTAACAGTGAGGAATCTAACCTGAAAAAGATTCATATAGTCAGGCGATAGTTGATATGTCTATGAACTAGGTGTAACAGTGAGGATTCTAAATTTGAAAAAGGTTCATATAGTCTGCCAATGTTTGATGTGGCTATCAACTAGGTGTAACAGTGAGGAATCTAAATTTGAAAAAAGGTTCATATAGTCAGCAAATAGTTTATGTGACTATCAACTAGGTGTAACAGTGAGGAATCTGATGATGTGATGGAATGTGAAATGATGGAATGTAATATTGTGTGATATATTGTATTAGCAAACCCGGGACTAGTCGATAACTATTTTTCGACTAGGAGCATCGGTAAGAACTCTAAGCTTGACCTAGGAGTATAGGAATTAAACCTGAACTCTCCAAATTAATGTAACAGCTTGACCGTTTCACGAGACTGATTGTTACTAATTACTGGTATTCTACAGTAAGGCTGTGTTGAAGTGACCGCCGAGTCAAAAGTTTGGGCCGTTTTGCAGCCGCCGTGCTGAGTGATGACTTGATTGTATTAAGCTTGATTTTTCCCTCTTGAGCTGTTGGTATTTCCTTAAGGATTAAGGACTAGAATTCATTTGACAATTATTATAGAAGCGCTTGAATATATTAATATATTGTCCCAAAAGGACACATTTGAAATACTTCGGGAAAGTATTTAATTAATTAGTTGAATATGTGATAATAATATTTTTTGAGAAAAATAAGTCCTAGAATTAATTAAATAATTATTCTAGAAGCGCTTGAATTTACTAATATATTGTTCCAAAAGGATATAACTGAAATACTTTGGGAAGGTATTTAAATAATTCATTAATTATGGACAAATAAAACTTATTGAGAAAAATAAGTCCCATAATTAATTCAATAATTATCTCAGAAGCGCTCGAATTTATTAACATATTGTTCCAAAAGGATATTGCCGAAATACTTTGGGAAAGTATTTAATTAATTCGCCAAACATAAAGTAATAACAGTCTTTGTGTACGAGGGTGGGACACAAGAGATAAGTCTGTGTTGGCACCAAGAATACATCGCTGGTTTCGACCAGTGACGGGCTAAGTACACCAAGATAGTAAAAGACCCAGACATAGCTTAACGACAAAATGGCCACAACCACCGTCCCCAAACTCAAATTCAATACTAATGGGAAAAGGTACCTTTTGGTAATGGTAGACAGGTTTTCCAAATGGGTCGAGGCAATACCAACAGCACGTGAGGATGCCTGGTCAGTCATTGGGTGGCTGCAGACTGAACTCATACCAAGGTATTGAGCATAAGTTTGGGTCAGTGTACAGGCCCCAATCTCAAGGCCTCGTGAAACGCGCCAATCAAATGTATGTGCAGGTTCGAAGTTGACATGGATCGAAGCCCTGCCCCTGGCGTTGATGGCCATGCTGATTATGTGAGAAAATTGACGGAACTTTCTGCAGCTCTCTCCACACAGATTCACAAGGTCCAAGAGGGGGAGCTGACGGGAGATCCGCCACCACTGAAGGTAAAAAATTGGTGACTGGGTGGGGGTTAAAGTCCACAAGAGAAAGTGGCTGGAACCCAGGTGGACTGGACAGTACGAAGTGAAGGAGATTACTTCACACTCAGTTCAGGTCAAAGGTAAATCAGGCGCACCTTGGCACCACCTCACACATTGCACTCCAGCTCCAATTCCTTCCAGAACACTGACAGAAGTCAGAGCTGATTTAAGCGGCCTAAATTCGATTTTAAATGAAGACACTCCTGACTCAGGTGATGCGGCATCAAACTCCGCCTCCCCTGAAAAAGGAACCTCGCCCAGTTAGAGGGACATTTCTCCCTCCCTGGGCAAGGCTAGGGATATCTGGCCCCTTATTTGTGATATTCCTACTGATATTTGGGGTGTCTGGGCACTTTCACATGGTTAATAGAACAACTATAACCGGATCCCCATGGCACTTTATGATTGCATCCCTATGTATGTCATGGACACTCTAGTCTAACTAGGTAATAACAGATAAAAAAATAAAAAAAATTATAAAACAAAAGTTATAATAAGAAACTAATATGGCTCAAATTGAGAAGGTTGAATAGAGCTGGTGAAGAGCTGTGCAGAGAATGGACAGAAGATGGCAGTATTGCAGCACTCAACGGTCTCCCAGCCGACGGGGAGCCTGGTTGAATGCTGGTGACATAATTTTGTTTTTGTAGTAAACGTTTGGGTTAAGGGTTTCCGTGTTCCCAGAGATAAGATATCTTAAAGGAGTACACTTATATATATGTTAGGAGGATTATTTTCTGAGTTTTATTTAGACAAGGGATTTTTTAAGATAAAGGGTTCTTTTAGTATGTCTAGACATGGTATGGAACACGAATGTAAGGAGGTGATGTAACCTTTTGACCTGTTTTCATTTCATTTTCCTGTGGTTTGATCACCCACGGGGGGATGTAGTGAGGATAATGAAATGGTGGTCATTTGGGATACTAATTTTGAGGTAAATTGATTATAATAGAGTTTATAACTCTTGACCATAATTGTAGTTTTAACCACAGAGGAGTCAGGTTTCTGTTTTTAAACATAGGCTATGACGGTTTTGAATGGGCTGTTATTGATTTGGTAATACAACAGAAAAAATCCCATTTGTCATCGATAATAAATGGGGGAAGATATGATACATTGAGGTTTGAACAGGAGATATTTTAAGCCTATAGGGCAGGAAAATACATAAGCATTTAAATATAAGAATATTTTACTAATCTTACCTAAGTCATTATTAAGAGTAGGTAAGGTTGATACCTGGCCAGAGCCAGGTATCAAACGGGGGAGGGGTACATTGTGGTCTAGGATAGGATGGGGCCTATTGGATAATAAACTAATTTAAAATAAAAAAAATTCTAGCTAACAAATGGGTATAGAAGTTAAATATATAATCAGATAGAACAAATGAGAAACTGTTTGTTAGCCAAACCTGTATGTCCAGGATTTTATGCGTTACAGGTGAATTAAAGGAGAAGGTGATTCACTCGACCTGGGGGCATATCGCACTTGGAGGGTGAGACACACTGACACTGCCGAATGATCACAGAGTTAAGGAGAAGAACCGTTGCTAATAGAGCTCGGGGATCAACTCCTTAATGAGGAATCCCTGACCCCGACCTCTCAACACTGTGTACGTTCATAGAAGTGAAAGTGTTGCTTGATCTCTGGCTGATGATGTGTTCTCTGGGAGAGGGTGGGGTTTTTACAGGACTGCTTGTAGTCCTGAGCTGTCTGATTAGGATACGATGGGGATGTTACCATCACAGTGCTGCCAGAACCACCACCAGTTCCAACGGACCAGGGTTCAGCCGGCCTCCTCCACCACTTCAAGACCAAGTCCCACGCCATCACCTAAGCTCTCCAATCTGGTACAGGTAATAAATGTAAAAGACATCTCAGATAGTGAACAATTGGGGACTGAAACTGGTTATGAGGAAAGGGAGAATATGTGGTTGGCCTATATGAGATACACAGCCAAAACACTTAATAGAAAGGACTGTGTCGTATGTGGACATGCCAGACCTATTCTGGCTGCTCACCCATTTGCCCTAAGCAATGAAAAAGGTTGGATGTGCATATTGGAAAGTTTCTATTATAATAAGCCAAATTCAACCCTGTGTAAAACTCTGAGTCTTGTGTTCCCAGAAGTCCCTCCCACAAGACACCATGGGGGGTTAAGGCATATGGGGGATATTACAGCTGTATCACTGGTAGAGGTAGAGGTATAGACTATGGGAGGCTCCCTACTACTGCCTGCATCACTAATGTCACTATTAACTAGAGGTGTTGCTGATGTATGGTGGATGTGTGGACCTGCCAGGCGGTTGACCCCACATTTTGAAAGGAGATTGTCAGGGCACATGTGTTTTGGCCAGTCTGATAACACCATTGACTATTATTGAGGTTGCAGCTAACCACCTCCTGGGATCTGCACATGACACAAAGGCTCGGGACCAACCCAGGAGACGGCAGAAACGTGACGCTCCTTGGTCCGAGAGTACAGATAACATCCACACCAACCTGTTGGGGTCCCAATAGGGGTCCCCCACGAATTCCAGACATTAAACAGGAATGATGGCCTGTGGCATTTATTGCCCATTATTGGCCCAGCTATTGTTGATGCTAAGCAGAATGCCTGGATCAATTATATCTACTATAATTAACAGCGATTTGTTAACTACACCCACACAGCACTTACGGGATGGCTGAACAATTGGATGCTACCTCTCAAACCAGTAGACAACATAGACTAGAACTGGACATGATTCTGGCCAACCAGGGAGGTGTATGTAAAATGATTGGAGAACAGTGTTGCACGTTTGCCCCTAACAATACTAGTCCGGATGGGAGCATTTCAAAAGCTCTGAGTGGGTTGGCAAGGTTATCGGTGGAGATGAAGGGTCTTGCAGGTGTGGAGGAGAGTGGACTGTTCCCCTGGCTGGGTGGTTGGTTTGGTAAGTACACTGCAATGATGGTTACTGGATTTCTGACTCTAGTTGTTGTTTTTCTTATGCTCATGTGCTGTGCTGCCTGTATCATACCTTGTTTGAAGAAGTCTGTTACAGATGTGGCAAGGACCTCTGGTATGATGCCGTTGCTTGATGCTCCAGTTGGAGAGGCTGATACGGAATCAAGCTTTCGCAGGAGAGTGGGCCTGACAGAGGAGGACCCTTGGTTTGCTGTAGTTGAGGTTGTCGAATGAATAAAAAGTGATGTTTGTCCTCCCTGTTGTGAAGGTTTGAAGTTCCCGGGTGGCGACGAGCCCACCTGGTACAGGTTGTATAGAGGGATGGACCTGAGGGTTTAACATTTTCTCGTTTTTTGGTTAATAATGTGTGATTTTGGACTCAACAAGGCTTCGAGGCGGTCCATGGCCAATTGGCAGCTACATCCCTGATGACATTTCAAAATAGAATCGCGGTCGATATGTTATTGGCTGAACGCGGGGGGGTTCTGTGCCATGTTTTGGGGAGCAATGTTGTACTTTCATTCCCAATAACAGCAACTGATGGTAGTCTTACTGTTGCCCTAGAGGGTCTTCATACACTTAATGGTAAGATGAAACAACACTCAGGGGTGGATACCTCTATGTGGGATTCTTGGATGGATGCTTTTGGCAAATATAAAACGCTTGTTTCCTATATTCTTGTTTCCATCTCTGTTTTTGCCGCGATACTTGTGTTTTGTGGTTGCTGTTGCATTCCATGCGCTCGCACTCTGATTACTAGAGTTATTACCTCTGCTATTGACCCAAAACAGGCCGATAGGGGTCAGATGTACCCACTCCTTGCTATTGAGGAAGCTGAGCCTGAGTATCAATTTGATGACTAGTGATGGCTAGATGTTTTACTATTGTCACGTCTCTGGTGAGACGTGAAGAGGGGGAATCAAAAATCTGTCTACTGACAAATTTTCCCCGGCTTGCATTACTATGTTTTACTATTGTCACGTCTCTGGTGAGACGTGAAGAGGGGGAATAAAAAAATTTGTCTACCAAAAAATGTGGGGCTCAAAATGACAGGTCGCCTATATCAGATACGTTTCTTCTTTCTTTGCATGGAAAGAATGTGCCCTTTTATAAACACATTTCATGCAATTCTACTACATTGTATATATGAATCTTTTTTAATAATAAGACAAATTAAGAGGTAGCCTAGCCTACTCTGCTGACAGTGACAAAAAGATAAATAAATACGACGTTGTCCATATAATTGTCAAGGCCGTTTAACCTCTAACGAGCCTCTACCCCGGGTCCGGGATCACCCCCCACCCCCCCACACACTGATTAGCATAGCTAGCATAGCTTCACAAGTAGATAGTAGCATCTAAATATCATTAAATCACAAGTCCAAGACACCAGATGAAAGATACAGATCTTGTGAATAAAGCCACCATTTCAGATTTTTTAAATGTTTTACAGGGAAGACAAAATATGTAAATCTATTAGCTAAACACGTTAGCAAAATACACCACTTTTCTAACTCCATCAGTTTCTTACTACTTCAGGTGCTATCACCAATTCGGCTAAACTAAGATATTGATAGCCACTAACCAAGAAAAAACCTCTTCAGATGACAGTCTGATAACATATTTATGGTATAGGATAGGTTTTGTTAGAAAAAAGTGCATATTTCAGGTAGAAATCACAGTTTACAATTGCACCGACCATCACAAGACGACTAGAAATACTATAGAGAGCAACGTGTATGACCAATTTACTCTTAATAAAACATTTCATAAGAATAGACAAAGCATAGCAATGGAAAGACCCAGATCTTGTGATTCCAGACAATATTTCAGATTTTCTAAGCGTTTTACAGCGAAAACACAATAAATCGATAAGTTAGCATACCACATGTGAAAACGTTACCAGAGCATCGATTCCAGCCAAAGAGCGCTATAACGTAATCACCGCCAAAATATATACATTTTTTCACTAACCTTCTCAGAATTCTTCCGATGACACTCCTGTAACATCATTTTACAACATACATATACAGTTTGTTCAAAAATGTGCATATTTAGCCATACAAAACCGTGGTTACACAATGAAAATACTAGGAAATCAAGCCTCAAAATGTCTGACGTCATCTTTCAGAGTGATCTAGTTTAATTGAAAGCTAATCTTATACTTGACTAAAAAATACAGGGTTGACAGGAATCGAAAGACAAATTAGTTCTTAATGCAATCGCTGATTTACATTTTTTAAATTATCCTTACTTTTCAATACAGGTTGCTCCAAGCGAAGCTATAGCAAACAAGATGGCGACATAAACGTTTAACATTTATCGACAGAAACACGATTTATCATCATAAATTGTTCTTACTGTGAGCTGTTCTTCCATCAGAATCTTGGGCAAAGAATCCTTTCTTGGGTCGAATCTTCTTTTGGTCGATAGATGTCCTCTGTCCTTCGAAATATCCACTAACGATCGAACGTGTCCAAAGTTTCAGAGTGCACAACAAAGAAATTCCTCAAAATCGCACTAAACGGATATAAATTGCTATAAAACGGTTCAAATTAACTACATTATGATGTTTTTAACAACTATAACGACTAAAAACATGACCGGAGAAATATCACTCTCTAAACAACGATTTGGAAGGAGGCAGGTCTGATGTCCATTTTGCGCATGACGCATGCAGGAAGAGAGCGGTACTTCTACGTTTTCGTGTTTTATAGTGGCTCTGATTGCGCAATCGAATCCATTCAAAACGTGATGACGTACTGACACCCAGAGGAAGACGTAGGCAGTGTCGGTTTCTCTATAGCATCTACTGGCACCTTAAAACCGATCCCAGATCAGGGGTAAAAATTTCTGAAATCTGACTCCCTGTCAGGAAAAGTGATGTAGAAGTAGTTCTGTACCACTCAGAGACAAAATTCCAACGGCTATAGAAACTAGAAAGTGTTTTCTATCCAATAATAACAATAATATGCATATTGTACGATCAAGAATTGAGCACGAGGCAGTTTAATTTGGAGACCAAAAAATGCTAATGCGGAACAGCACCCCCTATAGTTGCAAGAAGTTAAAGGAGTGGACCAAGGAGCAGCGTTTTGAGGGTACATACTTATTTACCGATGTCACCAACAAAAACAATAAATATCAAACCGCCACGCCAACGTAGTGCATCCAGGCAACTAACAAGGACAACTACCCACAAAACCAACTTGGAAAATGGCAACCTAAATAGGCTCCCCAATCAGAGACAACGATAAACAGCTGTCTCTGATTGGGAACCCATCCAGGCTACCATCAACCTAATAACCCCTAGACAATACAAAATCCCCATTGATAACAAAAACCCTAGACAAGACAAAAACCCATAGACAATACAAAAACTAAACAAATCACCCTTGTCACACCCTGACCTAACCAAATAATAAAGAAACCAAATATAACTAAAGTCAGGGCGTGACAATAATAGGCATGAGAGAAGGGGAGAAACAAATATAATATGAAGTACATTTAACCTGGAGGAGGAAATTATAATCAAAAAACAAACTTATAAGTAACACTGAACTAACAATGATAAATACTGAGTATGCGCAGTGTGCAGAGGATATTTCCGATGTTCTCCGCTGGTGTCAATAAGATGGGCTATACTGTTTTTTGCTCGATTAAGTTGATAACTAAAAGACAGATTAGTCCTTTCATAGTCTTCTCTTTACAGCATTAACCATTTGCTTTCCAAACTATGTTTTCCCGCAATTTTATTTTGAAATATTTTGCGATATGCCTGGCTTGGCCTCTCTACTTTTCACAGACAGTCGAAGCTCAACAATAATCTGCTCAAATTGCACACTCTGCCTTTCCTTCCGACTATAGGCAATGTGATTTACAACAATCCACAACAAAAAAGCTAAATAGGCCTATCCTCTGTGGCCAAATCATGCTTTTTTAGCCTATTTAGAATTCTTTTATTTATTTCTGTATAGACAGGAGTAGGCTATTTAGGCCATATCATTTTTGCAATTTAATTAAATGTACTTTAGGAAAAGCTTATCTTCCCTAGCCTTATGGACATGCTGCCTATGCTTGCATATCAAAAACTTAACTGCACGTAACCTCCATTTGCTATTCGACTAAATCTATTACGATTTGTTTTGTGTGCCATTAGAATAAAAAATTATTCCACACATAATGTATATACCTTCATATGACATGAAAATGTGAGATACGGTAGTCACTGGGAAGCTTTAACCTATACGTCACCTCGTTGACCCTCCGGAGAACCTTGAATGGCCCCACAAAATGGGGGCTCAGCTTCTTGCAGGGAAGGCAGAGTGGGAGGCAGAGTGGAGGTTCCTGATAGAGAGCCAGGCATGATCCCCATGATGGAACACGGGAGCCTCACTGAGTCTGCTGTCACTGCGGTGACAGCCACCGCAGTGAGTCATCATTACGCGCACCTGGCATCAATCATTACACGTACCTGCGTTTCGTCATGAGGCACACCTGGACTCCATTACCTCCCCTTTATCTGACACTCCCTTAGGTTCTTTCCCTAGGCAGTATTGTTTCATGTCAAGACGCTACTCCAATGTTGTATAGTTTCATGTTCTTTCTTATATTACATTTATCACATGCTTCTCGACTCCCATCGTTTACGTTACACATAAGGACAACTCAGAGTATGCGATTCTGTTCTTTTGAAATAGACTACATTTTATTCATATCATGTTTCCTTAGCCCTATCTAAAATAAAGTATGTATTTATTGTAATGGTGTAGGCTATATTTAAAAAAAAAAATAATAATAATATGTAGATGTTCTGAAGGTCTGCATCAGTGGCTTGTAGGCTATGCATGGAAGCCAGGAGATGCTAAACCTGTTTATGTTAAGTCAATCACCAGTGTGTCTATGTATGCAGATGACTCAACACTATACACGTCAGCTACTACAGCAAGTGAAATCACTGCAACACTTAATAAAGATCTGCAGTTAGTTTCAGAATGGGTGGCAAGGAGTAAGTTAGTCCTAAATATTTAAAAAACAGAGCATTGTATTTGCGACAAATCATTCACTTAACCTCAACTAAATCTTGTAATACATGTGGGAATTGGGCAAGTTGAGGTGACTAAACTGCTTGGAGTAACCCTGGATTGTAAACTGTCATGGTCAAAACATATTGATGCAACAGTAGCTAAGATGGGGAGAAGTCTGTCCATAATGTAATAAAGCATTTCTCTGCCTTAACAATACTATCACCAAGGCAGGTCTCATGGCTCAAAGTAGAGGAGAGATTGACTTAATCACTACTTTTTTGTTAAACGTATTGACATGCTGAATGCACCGAGTTGTCTGTTTAAACTACTAGGACACATCTCGGACAAACATGCACACCACATGCCACGAGAGGTCTCTTCACGATCCCAAGTCCAGAACATACGCACTATGCAAACACGTACACATGGATTTTGTATTGTAGATATGTAGTAGTAGAGTAGTGGCCTGAGGGCAAACACTTAATGTGTTGTGAAAAGTGTAATGAAATGTAATGTCATGTAATATTTAACTGCCTTAATGTTGCTGGACCCCAGGAAGTGTATTTGATTCCTTGGCAGCAGCTAATGGGGATCCTTAATAAATTGAAATACAATTCATTTTGAGATATTTGGCATAATAGACAGACATGTCCCTATTTCCCCAAAACAATGGCAGCCTGAAATTTCTAAGAGCAGTCTTATATTTAAACAGCTTATCATTTACAGTGCCTTTGGAAAATATTCAGACCCATTGACTTTTTCAACATTTTGTTACGTTACAGCCTCTAAAATTGATTAAATAAAAAAATATCTGCAGCAATCTACACACGACACCCCAAAATTACAAAGCGAAAACAGGTTTTTAGAAATGTATTAAGAATAAAAAACAGAAATACCTTACTTACATAAGTATTCAGCCCCTTTGCTATGAGACTTGAAATTGAGTTCAGGTGCATCCTGTTTCCATTGATCATCCTTGAGATGTTTCTACAACTTGATTGGAGTCTGCCTGTGGTAAATTCAATTGATTGGACATGATTTGGAAAGATACACAACTGTCTATTTGGCAGTGCATGTCTGAGCAAAAACCAGCCATGAGGTCGAAGGAATTGTCCGTAGAGGTCCGAGACAGGATAGTGTCGAGGCACAGATCTGGGGAAGGGTACCAAAAAATGTCTGCAGCATTGAAGGTCCCCAAGAACACAGTGGCCTCCATCATTCTAAAATGGAAGATGTTATTAACCACCAAGAATCTTCCTAGAGCAGGCCGCCTGGCCAAACTGAGCAATCGGGGGAGAAGGGCCTTGGTCAGGGAGGTGATCAAGAACTTGATGCTCACTCTGACAGAGCACCAGAGTACCTTTGTGGAGATGGGAGAACCTTCCAGAAGGACAACCATCTCTGCAGCACTCCACCAATCAGACCTTTATGGTAGAATGGCCAGACGGAAGCCACTCCTTAGTAAAAGGCACATGACAGCCCGCTTGGAGTTTGCGAAAAGACACCTAAAGACTCTCAGACCATGAGAAACAAGATTCTCTGGTCTGATAAAACCAAGATTGAAATCTTTGGTCTGTATACCTAACGTCACATCTGGAGGAAACCTGGCACAATCCCTACAGTGAAGCATGCTGGTGGCAGCATCATGCTGTGGGGATGTTTTTCAGCGGCAGGGACTGGAAGACTAGTCAGGATCGAGGCAAAGATGAACGGAGAAAAGTACAGAGAGATCCTTGATGAAAACCATGCACCACAGTGCTCAGGACATCAGACTGGGGTGAATGTTCACCTTCCAACAGGACAGCGACCCTAAGCACACAGCCGAGACAACACAGTAGTGGCTTTGGGACAAGTCTCTGAATGTCAATGAGTGGCCCAGCCAGAGCCCGGACTTGAACCCGATCGAACATCTCTGGAGAGACCTGAAAATAGCTGTGCAACAACGCTCCCCATCCAACCTGGCAGAGCTTGAGAGGTTCTGCAGAGAAGAAAGGGAGAAACTCCCCAAATACAGGTGTGCCAAGCTTGTAGCATATACCAAAGAAGACTCAATGCTGTAATAGCTGCCAAAGGTGCCTCAACAAAGTACTGAGGAAAGGGTCTGAATACTTATGTAAATGTGTTATTTCAGTTTTTTATTTTAAAGAAATTAGCATACATTTCTAGAGACCTGTTTTTACTTTGTAATTATGGGGTATTGTGTGTAGATTGATGAGGGAAAAAACAACAATGTAATGCATTTTTGAATAAGGTTGTAAGGTAATAAAGTCAAGGGGTCTGAATAATTCCACAAGGCACTGTATATGCTACCATTGGCCTTTTGTTTTTCAAATTGTGGTTTGAACTAGGCCTCTATGTGAAAGCGTGGCAATAACTTATTAACTTTTCATTATTGACAGATCTATATCTCTAATGATATGGCAGGCAGGCAGACTCTGATGACAGGCAGGCAGGCAGCACTCTCTTGAAAACGAACTGCTCAGCAAAGCAAAGGCTCTTTTGAGAGCTTCCAGATTTATTTAAAAAGCATATTTTCATTGTCTCTGTCCAGTGTGTGTGTTTGTATATTAAGGGGGTGTTACTTTGGATGATAATGTTATGCGTATTGCCCGTCAGTTTCATTATTATGCTATAAATGGTTATTTTATGGTTGTAAGTGATAAAATGAACTAGCATATGTTATATTCTGCAATTCTTCTACTACCTCAGTAAGGATAAATACTTTATTCAGTGACCTTGGGTATAGAAACTTTTTGATCTGATCAACACATTGTTTAAATAACTGTTTATTTAAATAAAAGTTTAAATAAATGTATAACAGCAATTGCTAAATAATTCAAATAGATGGAAGCATAAGACCATGAATGAAATTTCTCCCTTAATACACCACTCCCCCTTACCAGCAGCTAGCTTGCCGTCACAGGAAAACACCCACATACACTTTTTTTCTGTGTCTTTCCACACTACTAACGCAAGAGGAAGGACAAAACAAATGTCACAGATTGCTGTGACTGGTCAGCCTTTTCCTTTTACGGTCAGGTAACTTAGCTATCTGGGCGGCCGGCCGGACCTAGGTATATGGCCAGCCAGGCGGACTCAGCTGTCTGGCCTTCTAGGCGGACCTAATCATCTGGCTTGCCGGACAGACCTAGCTATCTAGCCGGTCGGCCGGACTCAGCTATCTGGCCGGCCGGATGGACTTAGCTATCTGTTAACATGTTAAGATCGTTGGAAATAAATATTACTTGCAATTAAAACAGAACATGATTTGAATATGTTTTACTAATGCATGTTTGGCCTAGTGCACTAGACTATTTTTGTATTTGAGCATCCTTAACATTAACCTGCCAGCTCATGTTGCCTCCAAATCAACCCTAACATTGTGCTGTTTGTTGTTTGTTTTGGCAGAAGTATGCCATGATTACCATAGCCGTTGTGATCCTGCTTGCTGTTATTGCACTTATCGATGGTTTGTGTCTGGGTCTAAAACTGCCCACAACCTCACAGCCATAGGTAATTACTACTGCTTTACACAGACAAACACTGTCTGTCAATATCGAACACACAATCTAGAAGAAAAAGAAACGCACACCTATTTAGGCGAGGTGCTGGTTAGCGGAGTAGAAAACTTGAAAATAAAGGAGAGCCGCACACTCTAGGAGCTCAGATGCAAAAATATTTAATTTACCAACGTTTCGACAGGCAAGCTGTCTTCATCAGGGTACAATCACAGACACTGCGGGATGACTCGTTTATATAATAATAATAATATCGAACACACACCCAGACAAATACTGTCATATCCTATAGCAGTTTGCATTTAACTCTCTAAATACAGTCCCTTTAGCCAACTGAAGCAATAAGCAAATACTGACAGGTTTCTCACTATGGGGTGAGGGGTGAACTTATTCATTCATTTATTTTATGTAACCTTTATTTAACTAGGCAAGCCAGTTAAGAACAAATTCTTATTTACAATGAAGGCCTACACTTAGGAGACTGTCCACCCCTGGCCTGTGGGCTGTAGGTAGGGCCCTGGGTTTTCCTAGACAGGAAAAAAAAGTAATTTTTAAAATCATTTTTCATGTTCTTAATTCGTGACTTTATGAAAGACCATACAGTGTGGTTTTGGGCAATGGGCTGATTCAACTTCCCTTTTTTCTTTTTGTTCACCACTCTTTTCCTAGTCCGCTCTTATTTTTCACAGAAAACACTTTATCTTGCTGTCTGCGTGGTTGTTGGTGTCATTGTTTTAGCCATTATTGTGGGGTTTCCTGTCTCATAGTTATTGTTCAACCCCAGTCATCGAGTAATTGTCGGCATCGAGTAATTGTCTCTGGCCCCCTCACAGTTCGAGGGAGTGATGAGTCTCACAACTCAATCGCTGGTTGTGAACTGTTTTCTGCCCCTCCCAAAAGATAGAATTTGTCGATAATCGGCCTTCTTTCTGGGTCTCACCCACAAACAGGACCAAGCCTGGCCTGCTGAGGAGTGACGGACTCCATCCTAGCTGGAGAGGTGCTCTCATCTGATCTATGAACATAGACAGGGCTCTAACTCCTCTAGCTCCACAATGAGATAGGGTGCAGGCCAGGCAGCAGGCTGTTAGCTAGCCTGCCAGCTTAGTGGAGTCTGCCACTAGCACAGTCAGTGTAGTCAGCTCAGCTATCTCCATTGAGACCGTGTCTCTCTTTTGACTAACCCATCAAGCATATTTCAAGGACAGCTTTTTTCAATCTTCATAACATTGCAAAAATGATGCAGAAAAGCTAATCCATGCTTTTGTCACCTCTAGATTAGACTACTGCAATGCTCTACTCTCCGGCTATCCGGATAAAGCACTAAATAAGCTCAAGTTAGTGCTAAACACAGCTTCTAGAATCCTGACTAGAACCAACAAATGTGATCATATTATTCCAGTGCTAGCCTCTCTACACTGGCTCCTGTAAAGACTAGGGCTGATTTCAAGGATTTACTGCTAACCTACAAAGCATTACATGGGCTTGCTCCTACCTATCAACCTTGAAAGTTCTTCCGGCTGAAATATCTACCATGACCCTTACTGGGTGAAGTGACTTATCTCTCATGGAATGAGTGAACTCAGGACCTCTTAAGGTTTCCAATGAGGAGTTTCTGCTGTACATTTCATAGAGGAAGAAGATAACACTGGGCACCTGCAGTATCAACCAGAGGGTCGTGCTGAAACTCTCCTAATTCACCCATAAACCTTTTCAACCAGAATGCACTTTTGACAGATACAGGTTCACACACACACACACACACACACACACACACACACACACACACACACACACACACACACACACACACACACACACACACACACACACACACACACACACACACACACACACACACACACACACACACCTGTGATAATTAGCTAGATAATGAAATGACATTGCTGACGGAGTACTCGTGGAGTTGAGACAAACATCATGATAATATTGTACTACTGCATAAACCTTCTGTTTTTATTAAGCTCACACTGGCAATTGAGCACAACGGGTGTAATTTAGCCAAGTATTGCAATCGGCTGAATTAATACAGGACGGTTGAAAAGGTGACTGGACACAGATATTTGATTATGCCTTTGGACTGTGGTTTTGTTCAAGTGCCTTAAGAAATGATCAAGTTAACCACAGTGCAGTCTGTAACTCTCAAGATGAAATCACCTGTCTAAAGTTGATCCATCTGATTGATGTCTCATGTACGGTGTCTCTATAAATGTTCTGTTTCACTTGAAATGTAACTATTTTAGGCCCCAAACATATAGCAAAAATAAAGCATTGTATAAAAAAAGCTTTCCTGGAAGGTTCATGTCAATTCCTCTTTTCCATTTAAATCAAATATTTTCATTTGAACATGTTTAGAGCAGTGATATTGCTACGGCTACTCATTCTTGTGTAACTGGAACAACTCCTTGTGCTTCAATGAAAAGCGTCAGAGGAGCTGAACAATTATCCATCCTCGCTCCTGTCCTTCTACCCTATCTCCAACCCTTTCTTTTGCTGTCTGTCTGTCTGTCTGTCTGTCTGTCTGTCTGTCTGTCTGTCTGTCTGTCTGTCTGTCTGTCTGTCTGTCTGTCTGTCTGTCTGTCTGTCTGTCTGTCTGTCTGTCTGTCTGTCCGTCCGTCCGTCCGTCCGTCCGTCCGTCCGTCCGTCCGTCCGTCCGTCCGTCCGTCCGTCCGTCCGTCCGTCCGTCCGTCCGTCCGTCCGTCCGTCCGTCCGTCCGTCCGTCCGTCCGTCCGTCCGTCCGTCCGTCCGTCCGTCCGTCCGTCTGTCTGTCCGTCCGTCTGTCCGTCCGTCCGTCCGTCTGTCTGTGTAACAAGGCTATTAGTAGCTCCAACCCAGGATCCAAACACACTAACAGGAGGAGTGAGTGTATTTATAATGTCACAGTCCTGACCAGGATAGATGGACACAGCCAGGACCTGCACTGACAAGTCTAGTGACTGTGTTTATATATCACAGCTCCTCGTCAGACCTGGCCTCCTTATCCTTGTAATTTTAAGGTAGGAACCTTTTTGGCATTCAATAGGAAATGTTATGTTAGTGTTATGTTATGAACAATAGCTGAGGTGCCACTTGTTCCAGGGTGTTGTACTGTATGTTGTTACAGCCCATGTTTATAATTTTGTTAATAGTATGTAGAAGATGTCAGTAGGGATCATGGTGACTGTTGCCGCGTTCAAGACAATTTGGACATTTCCGACTTCGAAACTTATTGTAGAAAGATGAGGTATGAGTTTCCCACTTGGAAAGTATCAGAATCAACCAATATGAAGCTCTTCGCAAATAACTTACATACATTTTAACTCGGAGGTTCCAAGTTTCTGAGCTGCCTTGAACACGGCATAAATCCTTGACTATGACAGGAAGTACCATGGTGATGCGGCATGCAGTCAGTTTCTTCACTGACCATTTGGTGTGTTTCCGAGATGTTTTTAAAGTGACATGATTCTTGAGTTTACCACTTGGAAAGTATCAGAATCAACCAATAGGAAGTTTTTCACAAATAACTTGCGTACATACAGTGGGGAGAACAAGTATTTGATACACTGCCGATTTTGCAGGTTTTCCTACTTACAAAGCATGTAGAGGTCTGTCATTGTGCTGTGTTTCAAGCATGCAGATCTAATGAAGAGAATCTCCTGCGTTAACACGTACCAACACACACAATAGAAACCATGGAAACTACTGAACCTGCTGCGTTATCTCTGGAGTCACGACACATTCACAAATGCATTCACACACCTTTGGTATTTGGCTGGATACAAGGAAGGATCTGCATACTACATGTTCTTACCTTTGTGTTTCTGTCATACAGCGGCCTTTATTACATGACTGAGGAGGACCAGGCCAACTGATATGAGAAGAATACACTGCCAAGGAATGTCGAGTCACATGCAGCAGAAAAGAAGGGAGGAGAGAGTATATTGAAAAAGAGTTGATGGTTGCCACAGTCAGAGGTAAGACAATTTGAAAAAGCATGGGAATCCCTCCTCGAAGATCATAATTGTACGTCTGAACTGTTTACAACATACCAACTGTACTGTACACGGTTGGAGAACAGTCATGTATGTGTGCACATTGCCTTTCAATTCTTATTACTTAAATGTAAAAAAAATGCAGAATAAAAAATACCATCAATAAGGGGTTTCTTTATAGTGTTTTCCTTTTTGTCTAAATACTGCCTATAAGCTTGATCAGAGAGTGAAAATAACAACACAAGCGGTAATTCATGTTGTCCTGGTAACCTCTGACTCATATCATGCTCAAGCATGAGCCACAATGTTGTTTTATGGTTGAGTGCATGTTGTGCATTTGTGTAAGCCTGTGGTCACATGCAGTGGAGAGGTACAGAGGTTGACTGCTCTCTCATCTCCTCTCCTTTATTACAGTGACTGTAGCTTTCGGGCTGGCGGATGAGGATTCACATTTGTTCCCAATAAGAGGACGTCACTGCTCTCTGCAAATGTGGGGCAGTTATGCTTGAGGTCATGGCGGGCTGTGAGGGGACAAGGAACGGGTTGTTGTGGGGACATTCATGCCTACAACAATACGCCATGGTTGTGTTCAGCAGGCATGACATGGGAAATAATTTTAAACGGAATGAGGTACTACTCCGTTTCCTGCCTTTTGAAAGGGACACCGTGCTCTCTGTTTCCCTTTCTCCCTGCAGCAAGACAGAATCTCTCCAAGGTGAGTCATTAAGGTGTGTCCAAATTTGGTTTTGCGTGTGTGTAAGGCTTAAAGGGAAGGCCCTCTCCTTTGGCTTGGGTTAACAGGACAGTTCAGCTCAGCACAGCTCTCCTCGAAGACAGAGTTCCCCAACCCTGGTCCTCGAGTACGCTCAACAGTACATATTTTTGTTATAGCCCTGGACAGACTCACCTCATTCGGCTTATTGAGGGCTTGATGATTGGATGACAAGTTGAATCAGGTGTTCTTGTCCAGGGTTACATTAAAAAAATATATTGTTGGGGATACTCGAGGATCAGGGTTGCTTTAAGACACCTTTTTTAAAGCCCAAACATATTGGTATCAGTTTAAAATAGGATTATATTTCACATTGCCCAACTGTAATTCTATTCTAGGCTAAAGATTCACATGATATAATGGCATTATTCTGTTAGAAAGTAGAACATGGAAATGTTCCAGATCACTAATAGGGTGAATGTATAGACTGATGTTTGCTCTCTCACCAGGTACAATAGGTAAACCCCTGCTATAAGGAACCCTAGCAGCTGCCTAAAGTGAATGGGAACGTCCTAGAGAGAAAACCTTCACTGTTTTAAAGAAGGGATTCTCCCATCTGAGCCTGGAGATACGATCATCCTCAAGGTAAAAGCCATGTTAGGCTGATGGGTCACTGCCAATTGTGTGTCACACAGACACATGATGTGTGTGTGTGTGTGGGTGGGTGTGTATGAATGAATGAGAGCAGCATTTCAACATTTCAATCAATCAAAGTTAGTTTTTTTTAATTTTCAGAAATTGTGAGACCATGTTTCCATCTAGTGTTGACTTTGCGGTGGTGAAAAAGTGCTGACTACACTACATACAGTGCTGTAGCAGTTAAGGCAGACACGTTTCATTTCTCATTTCAAACAGCTGTTGTAAGAACCCATAGCCCATGTCCAACTCTCTAATACAAGAAAAGGAACCATTATATTCAGATTAAGCAAAGGAGCATCTGAGTACTGATAAAAGATGATATCAAACCTTTGTGAAAGACTTCCATATCATGATATATCCTGTGGTCTTTGTAATCTAATCTGTATAATTCCCCCGGTGAGCTAAGCAGTATTAACCCCCTTAACCATGTCAGTCATCATCCAGGGGTGTTTGTGATAACTAATGACGGTGAGTGATTTTTGATTTGATTTGAGTGGCTGGAAGGAGGACAGCAGCAGAGCGGAGGGATGGAGAGAGGTACTTAGTATTGGCTGATAAAAGCTGGCCTGGGTCCAGCGGCTCCTCCTGTCATTGTAATGCTGTGTACAATAATCTCCCTGCTCTCTCTCTCCCTAACACTAATTCTAACCTCAACCCTAAACACCCTAGAAATAGCATTTGCCCTTGTGGAGACAAACAAAATGTCGCCCAGTAGGTCAGATTTTTGTTATTTTACTATTCTTGTGGGGACTTCCACACGTCCACACACACACACACACTCACACACATACACACACTCTTTTACGCTACTGCTACTCTCTGTTCATCATATATGCATAGTCACTTTAATCATATCTACATGTACATACTACCTCAATCAGCCTGACTAACCGGTGTCTGTATGTAGCCTCGCTACTTTTATAGACTCGCTACTGTATATAGACTGTCTTTTTACTGTTGTTTTATTTCTTTACTTACCTATTGTTCATCGAACACCTTTTTGCACTATTGGTTAGAGGCTGTAAGTAAGCATTTCACGGTCTACACCTGTTGTATTCGGCGCACGTGACAAATAAACTTTGATTTGATTTGAATTGATACTCAGTCAGTCAGTCTGTGGGGAAAGCCAGAGAGCTCTCGATGTGTGGCAGCAGCACTGTTAATCTATTGACATCAGGTCAATGGATTTATACCTAATCTAGGGATGAAGCTGTATTGTGTTTTGTATTATGAGTACAGTGTATATGTGTGTGAGCATGAGTCTGTGTTTTTGATTATACAAAGTCTATATTTGTGAATGTGTGTGTTTACAGCATACTGACTGTGTGTGTCTTTGTGATATACAGTGTGTGTGCCAGACTGCCAGGACATCTTGTGAGGTCACAGGTCAAGTGACATTGAGGGGCTACTGAGACAGTCTCAGGCAGAGCTGCTGTGGATCCAGAGACAGCTGTCAATCATCGCTGCCAGGAACTCCCATCACCTGCAGGCCAAAGGGAAGGTAAGGCTTAGGCCATGTGAGCTCACCTGTGGCCTTCTTCTGACTTTGCCTTGACCTTTTATGTTACCTTTTAAATATAACCCAAATGTTATGCATATCCTTGTTAAATGTGTCATTTATATGTTGTACTTTAAGTCAGTTGTCAATGTGTCCAGGAGAGGACAGTATATCTCACTGAAAGCACCAATGACCCAATGGTAAAAAGCAATGTCTGGATTCACCAATCAGAGGAAGAAACAGGGTGAAATCCATGATGACGTGTTATTAGCATCTTCAGTGGGTGTGGTTAAAAGGTCTTGTCAAATGACACCTTGACTCCTCAGACTCATTTGCCTGTCCAATCCCAACTAGAGCCTTACAGGGTTTTGCATTGTGCCTGAAAACCAACTGGCTTATAAAGAACTGTATCTAAGGACGGAGAGAGAGGGAGGGAGTGTGTACTCTCAGAGCAGCTGGCGTTGCTAGGCAACAGAGTGGAGGATTTTTTTTCTTCTTCTCTCCCTTTCTCCAGCCCTGTAAAATAGAGAGCTGCTTATGACTAACCAATACCTGCTGCTGTGATATTGTAATCTCCCTAAAAACACCACTCTGCTTTTAGAGGTATGATCTGGGATTGGGGAGGGCTGAGAGGGCACTGTTGCTTATTGGTCAGTCAAGGTGAAGGTGAGTTTTGATTGGTCTGTCCTGGTTAGCTTTGGTTTTTCCATTTGGCCCATGTCCTCCAGTACTTTAAGGTAAGGGTATTTTAGGAGTCCAAGCAGAGCCAGGAAGCACACATCTCACTATACCAAAGCTAGGATGAGGACAGGTGACATAGCAGTTCAAAAATAAATGCATGAAGGAATAGAAAGAAAAGAGAGAGGGACACATGTCAGTGTTTGAATGGGGGGAAGACAGGAATGATGAATCATGGCTAAGAGGATGGAAAAAGGAGCAGAGTTAAGTGATCCAGGGCAGTAATACATCGACCCAGTATACTCAGATCATGCCTTTCTCTATTCTAAAAAAGAGAGAGGAGAGTGAGAGAGATGGGGAGAGCGAGACATGGGTGTGAGGGCTGCTCAGGGACGACTACAGGGAGGAGATGCGTGAAGAGGAAACGTTCATCCATGATGCAATCATTTACACATCAATGAGCTGAGATTTACACAGGCAAATGATATGAATGCTGACAACCTTCAATGGGTTTGTGTGTGAATTTTTGTGAGTGGGATGAAGAGGAGGGATGTGGACTGCACGGAGCATGCGCGTGCATCTGTGAGAGACAGGGAAGGGAGAGATCGAGAAAGGCTGAGAAGTAGGGGAGGGAGGGAGTTTGTCGTGATAGAGAACCTGCGAGCGCTACTAAGGAGGAGAGAGTGCGAGAGAGAGCGGGAACACAAGCGAGTAACTGAGAGATGGTGTGTGTGTGTGAGAGAGAGCCTTAGTGCGTCTGACTCTCGGGGCTGTAGACTGGACCAACCATTAAGCCTTTGAAACGCTCACGGCGCACACACACGTAGGCACACGCCACTGCCGCGTCACCCCTGCCGGCCGGTAACGAGAGGGAGGATACAGTCGTTTTGAGACAAAGGGGGAACTGCCTTTGAGGTAGGGAGCTTTTTTACCCTATGCACCACTAGTGTTGTGCCACTGTCTCAGTGGGAATTGTTATTGCCATAACCTTCTGCAAAATGTAGCATACACATTTTCAGCAAAAGCATGTGCACATACATGCATGTGTAACGCTCTCACCACAGACTCGGATAGATCAGCATTGGAACAATGGTGAAAAGAACATCTCAGTAAACAAACTTGTATGGTATTGACTTGGTTTACACTAAACACACACACACACTCAGAAACTACAGTAGATGTTAGCCATGACACTCTTATTCAATCCACTAAAGAGGAATATATCATGACTAACCAGGTGTGGTTTGTGTGTGTGTGTGGGTGTGTGTGTGTGTGTTTGCTTGCACACTTACATGCATATTTGTGATTTGTGCCCATGGACTTGGTTGCGTGGGCGATGCTGCTGTGTTGCAGAGAGAGAGAAGTGTCTGTCTGCTGTGTGCTCCTCCTCAGCTCTACTCTGCTCTGCTGCTTTGAGAGAGACTGCTATGGCTGAGACTGCAGCTCTGAAACACTCTAGGCTAGGCTGGGCCAGACTGAGTAGCTACATTAGGCAGGACCATACATTAGGCAGGAGCTGGGAAGGCCTGTGGAGAGCTTGGCTACATGGGTCTACAGTCTATAGGACACCATGCAGGCTTTTGTGCATCTATATAGGGCTAAATGGGGCTAGGCATGGCAAGGCAGTGCTGTGTGGGATTTGGCAGGGTCATATACCACTTGGCCCCGACTGGCTAGTGCAAGCAGGGCCTGGCACGGCTGTGGAGGGAGGGGAGAGGATAGGCTGGGTGAGGCTACCTCATGACTAGGGAGGTAGGCTGGGTAGGTAATTGCAGGGTTGAATATACCTGAGCAGATATGACCAGGACCAGGCTAAATGTTTTTATAGTGGATGACTAAGAGGGATTCTCTGTGTGTGGGTGGTTTTATGTGATGAGCTGGTATTACCTTCAAAATCAAGCTGCCTTTTACAATGACACGTGTAGGATGACAGGGTGACAACTGGCCTTGACCAGGATCCCCATAGGACGGTGCACATTTGGCCCAGCGTCATCCGTGGTAGGGGGGGGCGTTTGGCCGGTGGGGCTTTCCTTGGCTCATCGTGCTCTAGCGACTCCTTTTGACAGGGCCTGGAACCTGTAAGCTAAC
Organism: Salvelinus alpinus; assembly: GCF_045679555.1. Taxonomy (NCBI): domain Eukaryota; kingdom Metazoa; phylum Chordata; class Actinopteri; order Salmoniformes; family Salmonidae; genus Salvelinus; species Salvelinus alpinus. The sequence goes on along the minus strand of NC_092103.1, from coordinate 23,124,776 downwards.
TCCGGTCGTCAATTGAACGGTGTTTCCTCCGACACGTTGGTGCGACTGACATCCAGTTTAGAGAGCAGTGTGATAAGAAGTATGTGGCCAGGTGGGTCATGTTTCAGAGAATGCATGACTCGACCGTCGCCTCTCCCGAGCATATTGAGGAATTACAGAGATGAGCCAAGGAACCAAATGCAGGGAGAAAACGGGGTAAAAAAACAGGCTTGTGGCCATACCACCCTTTACACACCTGTTCAGGGTCGGACCTGGTTAGTACTGGGTCGGGAGACCGCCTGGAAATACCAGGTTCCGTAAACTCAAAATACATATGAAAAAAGAGAAAGGGTGACATGATGAGTTAAATGGAGAGAGCGAGAGCACCCCATAGGCTGTGTTGGTATAGTAGTGTCTCAAGGCCACAGTGGGTGGTAAAGGTGGTGTTATTGAGGTTGACATTTGGCACATTGGATGTTGCAGCTAACAGACCTCAGGCTTTTTCCTACTCTCACTCTATTCTTGTCCATCTGCAATGAGGAAGGCTTTCACTAGGTTTCACTTTATCACAACCATCACGGACTGTGTTCCAAATGGCACCATATTACCTATATAGTGCACTACTTGGGTTCGGGTCAAAAGTAGTGCACTATATAGGAAATAGTGTGCCCCCCTCCCACAGATGATCCCGCAGGTGAAGAAGCAGGATGTGGCGGTCCTGGGCTGGTGTGGTTACACGTGCTCTGCTGTTGTGATGACTGTTGGACATATTTCTCGAAAAACAATGTTAGAGGCGGCTTATGGTAAAGAAATGAACATTCAATTCTTTGGCAACATCTATGGTGGACATTCCTGCAGTCAGCATGCCAATTGCATGCTCACTCAAAACTTGAGACATCTGTGGTATTGTGTTGTGTGACAATACTGCACGTAATGATCATGCTGTTTAATCAGCTTGTTGATATGCCACACCTGTCAGGTGGATGGATTATCTTGGCAAAGGAGATATGCTCACTAACAGGGATGTAATCAAATTCGTAAATAAAATCTGAGAGAAATAAGCTTTTGGGATAAAACAACAAGTACTGTATCTAATAATGACCTAATAACCACATATTACATAGTAACACTACATGAATGACTAGTATGTCAATAGCACAGTAAGTATAACAGCAAGGACTGTATATTTTTGCTGTTGTGTGTTTCTTTGCAATAGCCTACTATCTGTATATTATTCTTTGCAATAGCCTACTATCTGTATATTATTCTTTGCAATAGCCTACTATCTGTATATTATTCTTTGCAATAGCCTACTATCTGTATATTATTCTTTGCAATAGCCTACTATCTGTATATTATTCTTTGCAATAGCCTACTATCTGTATATTATTCTTTGCAATAGCCTACTATCTGTATATTATTCTTTGCAATAGCCTACTATCTGTATATTATTCTTTGCAATAGCCTACTATCTGTATATTATTCTTTGCAATAGCCTACTATCTGTATATTATTCTTTGCAATAGCCTACTATCTGTATATTATTCTTTGCAATAGCCTACTATCTGTATATTATTCTTTGCAATAGCCTACTATCTGTATATTATTCTTTGCAATAGCCTACTATCTGTATATTATTCTTTGCAATAGCCTACTATCTGTATATTATTTTTGCAATAGCCTACTATCTGTATATTATTCTTTGCAATAGCCTACTATCTGTATATTATTCTTTGCAATAGCCTACTATCTGTATATTATTCTTTGCAATAGCCTACTATCTGTATATTATTCTTTGCAATAGGCTATTGCAAAGAAACACACAGGACTGTATTTAAATATTTAGGAAATAGGAAGTAGTAAAGAGTGACTAATCATCACACACAATATTAGTAGTAACATAATAATAACAAGAATGAAAATTTACTTAGAATACTATTACTCTATCACATAACAACAGCGACATAACAACAGCGACAACAACTTACTTTGTTTTCACATCCCATGCACATACAGTATGTCCATCCACGCTCTGACACTGGAGAAAACACAGTTCAGGCCCAGCTAATACTTTACTCTTGAAAGAGTATGCAATGGACCCGACTGGCCAGTGCTGGGTTAGCTAGGAGCATCTGACCTATCACAGGATGCATCAATGTATTGGCAGAGTGTGGAGTGCATCGGGACTGTTTGATCGGCTGAAACCACGAGCTGGAGGTGATCGATATCTGTCATGTGAGTGGGAGAGTTAGATAAAGCTGCGCCAGCCAAATGTAAACAGCACACACGCTGGAAATTAGTCCCACAGCGCCCTCGGCAGGGGGATTCTGTAACAGTTCTTGAAGCCGGTTTCTTACAGCCCGACTGGCTGGTTTTCTGATTGGGTGTACAATTGGCTGGCTGGTTTGATTCCTCTAGGACTGAATCCTCTAGGTAGAATGTTGTCCTGATAGTTATAATTTTTTTATATATTTGTGTTTTACCCCTTTTTTCTCCCCAATTTCGATCTTGTCTCATCACTGCAACGCCCCAACGGGCTCGGGAGGCGAAGGTGGAGTCATGCGTCCTCCAAAACATGACCCACCTAACCGCGCTTCTTAATACCCGCCCGCTTAACCCAGAAGCCAGCCACACCAATGTGTCGGAGGAAGCACCGTTCATCTGACGACTGAGGTCAGCCTGCAGGCGCCCAGGTCTGTTGTGACGCCTTTAGCATTGTGATGCAGTGCCTTAGACCGCTGCGCCACTCAGGAGGCACCCTGTTTGTCTTTTTGTAGATAGATGTGATGCTTTGTTGGCTGGTTGGATGTCTGATTCTCTGGTCTTAAATAAATCCTCTTAAGGATCCGCCCCTTTTTTTAAATTTTCGCCCAAAATGACATACCCAAATCTAACTGCCTGTAGCTCAGGCCCTGAAGCAAGGATATGCATATTCTTGGTACCATTTGAAAGGAAATACTTTGAAGTTTATGGAGATGTGAAAGGATTGTAGCAGAATATAACACAATAGATCTGGTAAAAGATAATACAAAGAAAAAAATCTCTTTGATTTTTTGTACCATCATCTTTGAAATGCAAGGGAAAGGCCATAATGTATTATTCCAGCCCAGGTGCAATTTCGATTTTGGCCACTAGATGGCATCAGTGTATTTGAAAAGTTTTAGACTGATCCAATGAACCGTTGCATTTCTGTTCCAAATGTTGTATCAAAACTGCCCAAATGTGCCTAATTTGTTTAATAATAACTTTTCATGTTCAAAATTGTGCACTCTCCTCAATCAATAGCATGGCATTCTTAAACTGTAAAAGCTACTGTACATTGGACAATGCAGTTAGATTAACAAGATTTTAAGCTTTCTGCCAATATCAGATATGTCTATGTCCTGGGAAATGTTCTTGTTACTTACAACCTCATGCTAATCGCGTTAGCCTACGTTAGTGCAACGCATCCGTCCCATGGAAGGGACACCGATCCCGAAGAAGCAATGTTGAATGAGATGTCTCACCTACAGTATCTATCTGTCCATCTGTCTCTTTTCCTGCTATATGAGCTGGTTGGTTGTCTGGTTGGATATATGTCTGTCTGGTTGACAGATCCACAGGCTGGCCCGTTTGTCTGGCTCGCTTCCTGCCTGGTTGGTGGCATGGCTGTTTGTGGCTGATTGTCTGGCTGTTGGTCTGTCTGGTCTGTCTGTCAGGGGGGCTGCTGTGTGTGTGTGCCAGCTGGATGGTTGACAGACAGTCTTCCAATGGTAAGTGTAAGTGATTTGCACAGCGGTGTGTGTGTGTGTGTCAGGATTAGGAAATCCTCCCCTGGAAGGTTTAGTTTAATACCCCAAACACATTCATAGTTCAGGAATAAAATAATAATAATAGCCTAAATAAAACAAACACTTGTGTTCTTGGCTTTTGGTGTTATTGTGGCGTGGTTCATGTAGTTTGGAGACCCTCCAATCAGAGGTCACTCAAGGGCCAAAGCCATTTTGTCTGAAAAGCTTTTAGAGAGACTGTAAATTGATGTTCTGACAAGCTTGTCTTTCAGAAACATTTTCCTCATTATACACTTTGATAATGAAACATTTCAGAGAGAAAGCTGTATCACAGAAGAGTGGGAGATAGACAGAACAGGAAGAGGGAGAGGGAGACAGAACATGAAGAGGGAGAGGGAGACAGTACATTGAGTTCAGGCATCCTTTTAAAGCAATGCACTACAAGTTGCTTTTGTCTAGGTGGATATGTTGCTTTTTATATCTCTAGATATTGGAGTGCTTGGGCGGGGTAAGTGCCTCGCTTAGGCGCTCAAAAGGACCACTACACCCCACTAGGGATTTCAAACGGTAGCTTCCCAACCTCCAGCCCTATATCATTCACCCATAATGCTTTGTGAGACGCCTGGACGTCACATCAGCTCGTCGGCCGGCCCTCTCTCGTTCTGTATCCTTCCACAGAGCTGTGTGTAGTGTAAGCAGGTCGGAGAAGTGTATCTGTGTTTTCTCATCAACTCCCATTAACACACACGTACACCACACACACACACACTGTCACGCCCTAACTGTAGATTGCTTTGTATGTTTCTATTTTTGTTTGGTCAGGGTGTGATGTGGGTGGGCATTCTATGTTTGTATGTCTAGGTTTTGTATTTCTATGTTTTGGCCTGGTATTTTTCCCAATCAGAGGCAGCTGTCTATCGTTGTCTCTGATTGAGAACCATACTTAGGTAGCCTGTTTTCCCACCTTTAGTCGTGGGTGGTTATTTTCTGTTTAGTGTTTGTATCACCTGTCAGAACTATTTCGGTTATTCCTTTTGTTATTTTGTATTTAGTGTTCAGTTTCTAATAAATAATATGAACACGTATCACGCTGCACCTTGGTCCTCACCTTCTTCCGATGAATGCCGTTACAGAACCACCCACCAAAAAAGGACCAAGCAGCGTGGTAAGGAGGAGAAGCGCTATCTGGAGAAATGGACATGGGAGGAGATACTGGAAGGCAAGGGACCCTGGGTACAGGCTGGGGAGTATCGCCGTCCGCAGGAGGAATTGGAGGCAGCTAAGGCTGAGCAGCAACAGGCACGAGAGGCAGCCCCAAAAAATGTTTGGGGGGGCACACGGGGAGATTGGCGGAGTCAGGCGATAGACCTGAGCCGACTCCCCGTGCTTACCGGAAGCAGCGTAGTACTGGTCAGGCACCGTGTTATGCGGTGAAGCGCACGGTGTCGCCAGTACGCGCTCATAGCCCAGAGTGCTATAGGCCAGCCCCCCGCAAGTGCCATGCGAGAGTGGGCATCCAGCCAGGGCGGATTGTGCCAGCTCAGCGTGTTTGGTCTCCGGTACGCCGTTTCGGCCCAGGGTATCCTGCGCCGGCTCTGCATACTGTGTCTCCGGGGCACTGGGAGGGTGCAGTTCGCCCTATGCCTGCGCTTCGCCCATGCCGGGCGAATGTGGGCATTGAGCCTAACGGAGAGGTGCGAGTGGTGTGCACCAGATCTCCAGTGCTCCCCCACAGCCCGGTTCAACCTGTGCCTGCACTCTGGAGGTTCCGGGCTAAAGTGGTCATCCAGCCTGGAGGAGTGGTGCCAAGGCTGTGCACCAGAGCTTCAGTGCTCCCCCACAGCCCGGTCCATCCGGTGCCTCCTACACGCACCAGGCCTCCTGTAGGTCTCCCCAGCCTGGTGGGCCCTGTGGCAGCCCCACGCACCAGGCTGTCTCTCCGTCTCCTCCCTCCAGGTTCTCTCTCCAGTCCGGAGCTGTCAGAGCCGCCCGTCAGTCCGGAGCTGCCAGAGCCACCCTCCTGCCCGGAGCTGCCAGAGCTGCCCAACAGTCCGGAGCTGCCAGAGCTGTCCGTTAGTCCGGAGCTGCCAGAGCCGCCCGTCAGTCCGGAGCTGCCAGAGCCGCCCGTCAGTCCGGAGCTGCCAGAGCCGCCCGTCAGTCCGGAGCTGCCAGAGCCGCCCGTCAGTCCGGAGGCGCCAGAGCCGCCCGTCAGTCCGGAGGCGCCAAAGCCGCCCGTCAGTCCAGAGGCATCACTCACTCATCTTTCACGCCCTGACCGTAGATTGCTTTGTATGTTTCTATTTTTGTTTGGTCAGGGTGTGATGTGGGTGGGCATTCTATGTTTGTATGTCTAGGTTTTGTATTTCTATGTTTTGGCCTGGTATGGTTACCAATCAGAGGCAGCTGTCTATCGTTGTCTCTGATTGAGAACCTTACTTAGGTAGCCTGTTTTCCCACGTTTAGTCGTGGGTGGTTATTTTCTGTTTAGTGTTTGTATCACCTGTCAGAACTGTTTCGGTTATTCCTTTTGTTATTTTGTATTTAGTGTTCAGTTTCTAATAAATAATATGAACACGTATCACGCTGCACCTTGGTCCTCACCTTCTTCCGATGAATGCCGTTACACACACACACACCCACACACACACACACACATACACACACCTCCCTGAGGGGATGGAGTGTTTAGAGGGAGTCATGAGGAGACGTGTCCACTGGAGGGTGGCTAATTTCAGCAGGCAGGGACAGAGGCAGCATCAGTGTTCCCTTGAGTCAGCTGTCACTTCAGACTGGCCTAACTCTGCCCTGGATCCCTAGCTCCATGCAGTTGCAGCCACAGTCACAGCCCCATTCCCTCTTTACTGTATGATAGGCCCTGGGGAGGAGGCTATGCCTGGACACACATGTCATTATGTGAGACTGGCAGTTATGACATTGTGTTTCTTATGTCCTCCTGTACTGTCGTCTCAGGAAAGTCGTTTGCTCTGTAGCCCTGGTAGATGCTAAAGAAAACTTGAATTTGGGGTATTGAAAACATATACAATACTGTTCAAAAGTTTGGGGTCACTTAGACATTTCATAGTACATTAGTGTCTAGTTTGAAAAAGAGATGCCTCACAAGTCCTCAACTGGCAGCTTTATTAAATAGTACACGCAAACACCAGTCTCAACGTCAACAGTGAATATGCGACCCCCGGGATGCTGGCCTTCTAGGCAGAGTTGCTAAGAAAAAGCCATATCTCAGACTGGCCAATAAAAAGAAAAGATTAAGATGGGCAAAGGAACACAGACACTGAACAGAGGAACTCTGCCTAGAAGGCCAGCATCCCAGAGTTGCCTTTTCACTATTGACGTTGAGACTGGTGTTTTGCGGGTACTATTTATTGAAGCTGCCAGTTGAGGACTTGTGAGGCGTCTGTTTCTCAAAATAGACACTCCAATGTACTTGTTCTCTTGCTCAATTGTGCACCAGGGCCTCCCACTCCTCTTTCTATTCTGGTTAGAGCCAGTTTGCGCTGTTCTGTGAAAGGAGTAGTATACAGCGTTGTACCAGATCTTCAGTTTCTTGGCAATTTCTCGCATGGAATAGCCTTCATTTCTCAGAACAGGAATAGACTGACGAGTTTCAGAAGAAAGTTATTTGTTTCTGGCCATTTTGAGTGTGCAATCGAACCCACATGCTGATGCTCCAGATACCCAACTAGTCTAAAAAAGTCCAGTTTTATTGCTTCTTTAATCAGAACAACAGTTTTCAGCTTTGCTAACATAATTGCAAAAGGGTTTTCTAATGATCAATTTATCTTTTAAAATGCTAAACTTGGATTAGCTAACACAACGTGCGATTGGAACACAGGAGTGATAGTTGCTGATAATGGGCCTATGTAGATATTCCATTCCATACAAGATTAACAATGTCTACACTGTATTTCTGTTCAATGATGCTATTTTATCGAACAGAAATTTTGCTTTTTCTTTCAAAAACAAGGACATTTCTAAGTGACCCCAAACTTTTGAACTGTACTGTATTTTCCTGTTTCACCCCTTCATCTCCTTCAAATAATAATGGATTGCATTTATATCTTCCTTGGTATAATAACTTCTTGAGGCTGAACCCCTCGACAACATCCGCTGAAAAGGCAGAGCGCGAAATTCAAAAATATTTTATAGAAATATTTAACTTTCATAAATTCACAAGTACAATACACCAAATTAAAGCTTAACTTCTTGTTAATCTACCGATCGTGTCCGATTTCAAAAAGGCTTTACAGCGAAAGCACACCATATGATTATGTTAGGTCAGAGCCTAGTCACAAAAAACATACAGCCATTTTCCAGTCAAAGAGAGGAGTTACAAAAAGCAGAAATAGAGATAAAATTAATCACTAACCTTTGATGGTCTTCATCAGATGGCACTCATAGGACTTCATGTTACACAATACATTTATGTTTTGTTCGATAAAGTTCATATTTACATCCAAAAATCTCAGTTTACATTGGCGCGTTATGTTCAGTAATGTTGTGCCTCGAAAACATCCGGTGGATTTTCAGAGAGCCACATCAATTTACAGAAATACTCATCATAAACTTTGATAATAGATACAAGTGTTATGCACAGCATTAAAGATATCCTTCTCCTTAATGCAACCGCTGTGTCAGATTTAAAAAAGTTTCACGAAAAAAGAATCTGAGTACGGCGCTCAGACACAAAAACAAGCCATACAGATACCCGCCATGTTGTGGAGTCAACAGAAGTCAGAAATAGTATTATAAATATTCACCTACCTTTGATGATCTTCATCAGAATGCACTCCCAGGAATCCCAGTTCAACAATAAATGTTTGTTTTGTTCACAAATCCAAACCGACGAGGTGCGGGCAAGTCCAGGCGAAAGTTCAGATGAAAAGTCCAAAAGGTTATATTACAGTTCGTAGAAACATGTCAAACGATGTATAGAATCAATCTTTAGGATGTTTTTGTTGTTGTTTTAATAATGTTTCAACCGGAGAATTCCTTTGTCTTTAGAAATGCAATGGAACGCAGGTCGCTCTCACGGGCGTGACCAGCTCATGGCATTCTGCCAGACATCTGGTTGAAACAGCTCTCATTCTCTCCCCCTTCACAGTAGAAGCCTCACACAAGGTTCTAAAGACTGTTGACATCTAGTGGAAGCCTTGGGAAGTGCAATATGACCCCATAGACAGTGTATATTAGAAAGGCAATGAGTTGAAAAACTACAAACCTCAGATTTCCCACTTCCTGGTTGGATTTGTCTCAGGTTTTCACCTGCCATATGAGTTCTGTTATACTCACAGACATCATTCAAACAGTTTTAGAAACTTCAGAGTGTTTTCTATCCAAATCCACTAATACTATGCATATATTATCTTCTGGGCCTGAGTAGCAGGAAGTTTACTCTGGGCACGCTTTTCACCCGGACGTGAAAATGCTGCCCCCTATCCCAAATAGGGATGGCACCTTTTGCAGTGCCCCTGGGCAGTGGGGTCTCCTTAGACCAGATGGAGGAGTTTGTCACTGTGTCCTACTAGTGGCCCTCTAAATCTAGAACACACAAAATGCCATCTATTCTCCAGAGCTCAGCATATTGCACCATATCTGCTTTTGATCAGTTAGGTTTCCAGATAACCAGCGGTTTGGCCCTTCAAGCCATTGGTTAAGTCCTAATCATATTTTATCATACTCTTTATTGCATTTATCTTGATCACAATCTATGTCCTCAGAGAATGTATATTGTATAGATTAGCAAGTGTATGTCTGGTTCCTTTATGGCATATGGGTCTTTATGGCAAGCTCTCATGCATAGCAAATGTGTGGGTCTGGTGAGCTGTGGCACTTTGGATTGTGCAGTCAGGAGATTGTGTGGAGGTAAAGTGAAGAGCAAAGAAAAAGTAAGGACAGGAAAACGGGGGAAGGGGTGGAAGTCCTCTGGGGCTCCTCCTGGTCCAGGAAGGTGCTGTAGCCGTTGTCCTGGCAACAGGCCCACTAGCAAGATAGGGACAGATTCATAAAGGGAAACTGACAGACCATAATGGCTTCTTGCTGTTGCAAGCCTCACTTGTTCCAAATCAATTTCACCCAATGGAGATGTAAGGCGGAGATGGCAGAGATGTGCAGAGCACCTTACTGTACACACGCTAATGGCTTGTCATTGGCCAACACGCATAGGCCTAAAGCCTGGAACATGCTTCCTGGAATCCATGTGACTTGATGGTCAGCTGTTATGTCCATCCAGTATCTTAACGCTCTTATGGTAATGACCACTTCACTGACATGCTCTCCATATTGCCATAAATCAACTATTGGAACAATTATGAAATATGTAAATGTGCTATAAATAATTTACAGGGAAAACTATTATGCTAGCAGAGTGAATAGTGTTTGCGTGTGTGTGTGTATGCGCATAAACCTGTTATTACATCCACATTGTTGTGTTATGGTTACACAACAGTTCATTTCGTAACTCCATGGTCCTTGTGCAGGAGGAATTCTTACTCATTCCAGCTTTGTGAAATAGAATGGACATGCCACATGAGTCACCAGAGGCTGGGTTGCCAGAGTGGGACTGTGTTATAGTGATGGGTTTTCTAGATTGGGGATGCTGGAATATATATTTTCATTTTTCAATTTTAGTCATTTAGCAGATGATCTTATCCAGAGCGACTTACAGGAGCAATTAAGTTTAGGTGCCTTGCTCAAGGGTACATCAACATATTTTTCACCTAGTTGGCTTTGGTATTCGAACATGCCCCCTTTCAGTTACTGGCCCAGCACTCTTAACCACTAGGCTACCTGCCACCCCAAATATATACACTACATGAAAAAGTATGTGGACACCTGCTCGTCGAACATCTAATTCCAAAATCATGGACATTAATATGGAGTTGGTTCCCCCTTTGCTGCTATAACAGCCTCTACTCTTCTGGGAAGGCTTTCCACTAGATGTTGGAATATTGCTGCGGGGACTTGCTTCCATTCAGCCACAAGAGCATTAGTGAGGTCGGGCACTCATGTTGGGCAGTTAGGCCTGGCTCGCAATTGGCGTTACAGTTCATCCCAAAGGTGTTCCATGGGGTTGAGGTCAGGGCTCTGTGCAGGCCAGTCAAGTTCTTCCACACCGATCTCGACAAAGCATTTCTGTATGGATCTCGCTTTGTGCACGGGGGCATTGTCATGCTGAAACAGGAAAAGTTCTTCCCCAAAATGTTGCCACAAAGTTAGAAGCACAGAATTGGCTATAATGTCATTGTATGCTGTAGCGTTAAGATTTCCCTTCACTGGAACTAAGGGGCCTATCCCAAACCATGAAAAACAGCCCCAGACCATTATTCCTCCTCCACCAAACTTAAAGGTTGGCACCATCCATTGGGGCTGGTAGCATTCTCCTGGCTTCTGCCTAACCCAGATTCGTCCATCGGACTGCCAGATGGTGAAAGGGTCCAACGGTCCAACGGCCCCAGAGTCCAACGGTGGCGAGCTATGCACCACTCCAGCTGACGCTTGGGATTGTGCATGGTAATCTACGACTTGTGTGCAACTGCTCGCCATGGAAACCCATTTCATGAAGCTCCCGACGAACAGTTCTTGTGCTGACATTGCTTCCAGAGGCAGTTTGGAACTCGATATTGAGGTGAGCACAGACAATTTTTACACGCCAAGCGCTTCAGATCTCGCCGGTCCCGTTCTGTGAGCTTGTGTGGCCTACTACTTCACGACTGAGCCATTGTTGCTCCTAGACATTTCCACTTCACAATAACAGCACTTACAGTTGACCGGGGCAGCTCTAGCAGGGCAGAAATTTGACCAACTGACTTGTTGGAACGGTGGCATCCTATGACGGTGCCATGTTGAAAGTCACTGAGCTCTTCAGTAAGGCCATTCTACTGACAATGTTTGTCTATGGAGATTGCATGGATGTGTGCTTGATTTATACACCTGTTAGCAATGGGTGTGGCTGAAATTGCCAAATCCACAAATTTGAAGGGGTGTCCACATACTTTTGTATATATAGTGTATATGTAACCGATGTGAAATGGCTAGCTAGTTAGTTAGCGGTGGTGCGTGCTAATAGCGTTTCCATCGGTGACGTCACTTGCTCTGAGACCTTGAAGTAGTTGTTCCCCTTGTTCTGCAAGGACCGCGGCTTTTATGGAGCGATGGGTAACGATGCTTCGAAGGTGGCTGTTGTCGATGTGTGCAGAGGGTCCCTGGTTCGAGCAGGTAGGGGCGAGGAGAGGAACGGAAGCAATACTGCTACATATATATACAAACACTCAGTGTACAAAACATTAAGAACACCTTCCTAATATTGGGTTGCACCCCACCATTTTTGTCCTCGGAACGGCTTCAATTCGTCGGTGCGTGGACTCTACAATGTGTCAAAAGCGTTCCACAGGGATGCTGGCCCATGTTGACTCCCACAGTTGTGTCAAATTGGCTGGATGTCCTTTGGGGAGTGGACCATTCTTGATACACAGGAAACTGTTGAGCGTGAAAAACCCAGCAGCGTTGCATTTCTTGACACAAGCCGGTGTGCCTGGCACCTGCTACTATACCCTGTTCAAAGGCACTTAAATATTTTTGGAAAAAGCAGGTGTCTTTAAGGTTTTGTACTATGTAATTGTGAATAATGATGCGTGAGAAAGTTACAGACGCACAAATAAACATACCCCCAAGATATGCTAACCTCTCATCATTATAATAACGGAAGGTTAGCATGTTATAGGGGGGGTGATATTTATGCCTCTAACTTTCTCACTCACCATTATTCATGATTCATTCAGGATTATCCGTAATCATGGTAGCATCCACATTCATGTAGAAGTGTTTAGAAACACTCTATTCTTATTTACAATAAAAGTGACTCTAAAATGACACAATACATTATTTACCATTCATTTCTATTGAGCACAAACTAATCTGAAACACAACCAAACCAAACAGCAAATGCATACAATAAGTTTGTATAGTCACAAGCTTGATGTAATTATTGCATGCCAAGAATATGGGACCAAATACTAAACGTTTGACTACTTTAATACACATAAGTGAATTTGTCCCAATACTTTTGGTCCCCTAAAATGAAGGGACTATGTACAAAAAGTGCAGTAATTTCTAAACTGTTCACTCGATATAGATGAAAATACTCTCAAATTGAAGCTGACAGTCTGCACTTTAACCTCATAGTCATTGTATCTTTTCAAATACAAAGTGCTGGAGTACAAAGTACTGTCCCAATACTTTTTGAGCTCACTGTAGCTCAGTATTTTAATTATTTATTTTATCCAGTCATTATTGCTCTAATTTATCAAAGGTGGCAATGTCGGACCACACTGTATATGGATTGAATTTAAATAGCAACTTTCTACGTACTAAGGGACTCAAAGTACTTTACATAGTAAGGGGGAAACTCACCTCATCCACCAATGTGTGGCACCCACTTGGGTGATGCACGGCAACCATTTTGTGCCAGAATGCTCACCACACATCAGCTAACACAGTGGAGAGGTGAGGCGTGATATACAGTATGCCTATCTATCTATCTATCTATCTATCTATCTATCTATCTATCTATCTATCTATCTATCTATCTATCTATCTATCTGTCTATCTGTCTGTCTGTCTGTCTGTCTGTCTGTCTGTCTGTCTGTCTGTCTGTCTTTCTTGTCTGTTGCCCTGTTGCCCTTCTGTGACGGACAGGGCATAGCAGGAAGAGACCCTGCATGAGGAATGACCTGTGTGTCGTTAAGGAGGGTCTCGCTCCCGCTAGAAGGCTACAGCTGTCTCCCAGACACAGTCCCCATGGCAACGCCTCTTCTGTGCGAGCCCCGGCACATGAGGACCATCAATGATGGTCCTCATGATGATAATAATAATATGGATGCTAACTGGAAAAACTGCTAATTAATAATAAAGGCTTATAACAGTGTAGTGCCAGGGTCATAATTAGTGTTAATAATGTGTGTTATTCATATGCATAAAGACATAATCACTGGTTTAACATATCCCAATAAAAAACCTTATATTGCAATTCTATTGAATCAACTCGCCCCCAGGAAATTAACATTGTTTTGGTGAATGCTTCCTAAAGTGATTTCGGTAGGGTCTGCATTGGTTGAGGTCTCCATCCTCCCTAATTGAATTTGACCCAGACAGAGCAGAGCTCTTTTAGCTCTCTCTCTCTCTCTCTCTCTTAGGCTGCCTCCATAACTCCATTTTCCTCTCCAGGAGACTGCTAAAAGCACAGCACCATTTTCATAGAGGAAAAAATGTATAGGACCGACACGATTCCTCTATTCCACAATGAGATATACAGTAGCTGTATCGTGACAGAAAGGAACAGAAAAGGGGGTAACCCATGAATTATTGGGTTAATTAAGCAATGGATTGAGGGCCTACGAAGGCCCACCACTCCTCTACCAAGTCCCATGCAGTCTGGGTGTAGCCAGCCTGGGCACTGAGTTCAGCTGGATGCATGGTTTGTGTTGGCATTAATCAAAGCGGACTTGATCCAGATCTGAACGGACTGAGCCAGCCCATAATCAAATCAGAGGCAGAGCAGAAGGCTCATTGCTGGCACATAGGCTAAGTAATTGAAAGGTCAGTTGAAATATATAACCACCTACTTACTGTACCTACCTACCTGTGTGTGTTTGTGTGTATGTGGGTGTTTGTGCGTGCGTGCACATGTGCGTGCTCCTAAAATTAATACTATTTTGAAATAATTGATTTATATCTGATAAAAATTTTGTCCCAATTCACCTGCACCTGTCCAATAGCTTTTCCCGGGTTTCCACTGTAAAGCCTGTCTTTTCCATATAAGTGTTTTATCTTCCATTTGTAAAATAGTTTAATCCACATATTTAAGTAGGTTGTAGGCTTTTTGAATGAAGACAGCTTTTAATAATGTAACTGATTTGGACAAGATCGTTTAGTTTTCCTCCAAAACTTTGGGTATGGAAAAATGCTTTCAGTGCAAACTTAAATTACTAAAACCAGATATATAGTATGTACAAAAAGTATGTAGATATTTGACCGATATATTTTAAATTAATATAATCTTTCGGAACTAACAATCACCAAAATAAAGCCAGGGAGAACAGAAAATTCCCAAAACAATTTTAGCAGTAATTATGTTATTATTATGTTTGAGCAAAAGAACAGTACTAGCCATGGCAAAATGCTAAGAATTATAGGAAATTAGCTTTCAAACTGAAACGTGTTCTCATCTCCATGGCAAAATGTGTAGAATAGCAGGAAATTAGCTTTAAAACTGTTCAAATGTATTTCTGCTACATAGAGAAATGTGCAGGGAATTGGCTTTAAAATGCAAACATTTCTCTACACCACTAAGATAGAGGCATCTACATTGTTCTCTAAAATTTAGCCACGCCGACAGGCCAACCACACACATCGCCACACCCTCTGCCATGCCCACCACCTAAGCCCTTTTTGATCTAGAAAAAACCCTGGCTTGTTAGCAAAGCTGTGGTAAATATCCCTAGCTTGATAAAGCAGAGAAAATGGAGGGTGGGGTGGGGGGGGTCGTTATGCTTTTCAGTGTATTACTTATGATAGTCATGGGGTTGGGTGGGGGGGGTCGTTATGCTTTTCAGTGTATTACTTATGATAGTCATGGGGTGGGGTGGGGGTCGTTATGCTTTTCAGTGTATTTCTTATGATAGTCAAATAATCATTCTCTGTTGAGTTTTAAATAAATCAAAAGACAATGCACGTGCTGAGAGATGTTTATCATTAAGAAGCAGAATGGTCTGGAAAACTGTAGATTTCTCATTTCCAAACTGATATACTGTCATTTTCTTGTTGTGGAGTCTTGTTGTTATTGAGAAGTGAAAGGGTCAAATACTGTGGGCCTATGCAACACTGTATACATTACTCAGTGTCTAAGTCAATGAGAGCGAAATAACGTTCTCAAAACAAGAAGTCACAGATTTTGCCCAGTAGCAATGCAAGGGTGACTAGTCAGTATACCCACATGGATGATGACGTCCATAGAGGGTTCAAAGGCCACGGCTAGCCAAAGGAAGGGGCTATCTGAATTTAGAAAGCCTTTACTACTGCTTGTCCAAATAGCTGTGTTACATGGCCCACAAAATCAACACAACTTAGGAAGTGTTTTTAGTTACGTTGCCTTGGGAACTGCCTGTTCCTGTCCTCGAGCTATTAATGACTGAAATGAACCCTCGAAGTGAGAGAGCTGGAAAAGCAGACCCATTTCAGTAATACCACCTGTTCTTTCAGTCAAATTCAGCAATACAAATTTCTTGTCTATTTTCTATAGAATCTCAGCCATATGAATCTTATAAGCCAGATCTAAAGCAAGGAGCAATATGTGCAAAAAATATGACACCATTGAAATGTAGGGCCTTCCTGGATTATTTCAAACCTGACTAACCAGATTAAGTCGTTTTGGACCCAACACCACTGGGCACACACGCACACTGATTAAGGCATAGAATTATGAGAGGAAGAAGAAGGTGTGTGTGTGTGTGTGTGTGTGTGTGTGTGTGTGTGTGTGTGTGTGTGTGTGTGTGTGTGTGTGTGTGTGTGTGTGTGTGTGTGTGTGTGTGTGTGTGTGTGTGTGTGTGTGTGTGTGTGTGTGTGTGTGTGTGTGTATATTTGCTCCGATTCAATTTGTGTTAAAACTGAGAAGATTACTAATTCAATTTGCCATCAGCAAGCATCAAAACACACAGCAGATTATTCAACCGATCCAGCATGTTTTAGGTTCGGGTGTGCACTGCGCATCATGCGCAATTGATTCTTATGTCATACTCTCTTATGACTTCATATTCTTTCTTATTTTCTTCCTCTCGTTCCATCGTTCTCCTCCTTTGCACCTCAGGATCTTGCTCAATGCTCAGGTGTGTGTGATCAGCATTTTTCACATTTCAAAAAAAGTTGTTTGTCTTGCACGAACACACACACACACACACACACACACACACACACACACACACACACACACACACACACACACACACACACACACACACACACACACACACACACACACACACAGTGTATGCAGAGGAACGTAATCTGCATACATACAGACCCCAGCGACAGACAGAGAACTACAGTATGTGACTACAATCAAACAGGTTCCACCCATTCTGCAGTCACCGACAGCATACACTTTTAGCATTCTAGCAGTTAGCATTGTGTGTTTGCTTGTGTGTGTGACAGAGAGAGCAGCATCAGTCAAGCACTGCCCAATTAGCCCCACCCCATACACAATGCTACTCCACAGCTAGAGGAGGAGGAGGGGAGGAAGGGATCGGAGGAGGGGTCAATCCACCCTCAGACAAACCCCTCAGCAACTATCTCCAGCTTTCAGACAGTCAGTCAGGTAGTGAGGCAGTCAGTCAGGCAGCCCACTGGAAGCCCAGCCCCCAGCAGACAGGCAAGCAGGGCAGCTTCCTCCTCGTAGGACTACTCCCGATGTTGCAGTACAGCCCTCTGGAACTCTACTGCTGCTAGTAGGAGATTAATTCAGCAAAGGGGATTCTGGAGCTAGCTGCACAACCAGAGAACCTGAGAGAGAGAGGAGGCAGAGAGAGAGAGAGACAGAGAGAAGAGAGAGATAGTCAGGAGGCAGAGAGATAGAAAGACAGGAGGAAAAGAGGGACAGAGAGTCAGGGGGTGGAGGAATGAGAGAAGGGGAGGAAGGGAGGGAGAGACGCAGGCCTAGGCGCTGCTGCTGCTGCAGCCGCCTGACATTTAGCCACCCAAGATAATAGGAAGGAAGGAACACTAGCAACATCTCAGTCACAGAGCTACAATGCTACTGTAGCTAGCCAGCAGACACGGTAAATACTGCTCCTTATCACCACTTGGCCTCCCCCAACAACTGCATAGTATCTATCTTTCTCTCTCTTCTCATCTTCTCATCTCCTTTCCTCCCTCTCTCTATCCCTTGGGTGTCTTGCCTGTGTTTGGCACATGTGTGTGTGGCTATGTCTGTATGGCAGCCATGTGTGTAGGCTGCATTGTGGTTTTAGTGTGGCACATGCAGCTCTGTGGCTGGCTGAGGGAAGCTTCTCCCATGTACTATGCCGGAGGAGAGCTGGGAGATGGAGTGCAATAGTACATCAGGGACGCTGGGCACTCCAGCATTGTTAGCTCTGCCTCACTGTACGCTGCCACCCGTTTCTCATAGCTGTGTGGTCTGTGTGGTCACTTAGGCCTGATGTCACCTACACTCAATTCAATTCAATTCAAGGGTCTTTGTTGGCATGGGAAACATACGTTAACATTGCCAAAGCAAGTGAGGTAGATAAGCAAGGAGGGGAGGGGAGATTGGGTGGGGGAAATGCAAATAAGAAAGTACTATAGAGACAATGGTGTCTTTTCCTGATTTTGGTGGTTGGTTGTGTGACATGAACCTCTCCCTTTTCCTGGCCGATGTGTTGGAGACGATGGGAATCTCCATCCAGCAGAAATGTGCTCTTTGATCCCAGTACTGTGTCATAGATGTAGCTACAGGGTGTATATTCCTCTTCTACAACATAGACTGATTGAATTCTTTGTAGAGGAAGAAGAAATCTGTGCAGCCCTGTGTAAGTCTATTTTTGGTGATAGGGAGGAGGCTTTTTGGAAACGGCCTAGCTCCACTTACTACATCATAGCTGTATTGATATGGGTCTCGACTACTGCTCTCCTCTCATGGTGAAGGTCGGTTCTAGAAACAAAGCTGAAACTAAATCACTTAGATCCACTGATATTTATACTCTAGTTACAATTATATTGATAAAGAATGCGTGTGCAACTGTGTGTGTCTTCAGGCCTGAGTGTACCCTGTGGTTTGTGTGGGTGTGTGAAAGGGAGCAAGGGAAGACAAGAGTGTAGATGGGAAAGGAGGGAGGGAGAGGTATACAGCCTAAACTCCCACTCTGCAGTATTTCGACAGGCATGCTTCTCTCTCTCTCTCTCTCTCTCTCTCTCTCTCTCTCTCTCTCTCTCTCTCTCTCTCTCTCTCTCTCTCTCTCTCTCTCTCTCTCTCTCTCTCTCTCTCTCTCTCTCTCTCTCTCTCTCTCTCTCTCTCTCTCTCTCTCTCTCTCTCTCTCTCTCTCTCTCTCTCTCTCTCTCTCTCTCTCTCTCTCTCTCTCTCTCTTTCTCATTCTGTGGGTGTGAAACCTCAAACAACAGAAGAAGCTGCAGCAGTGACAGGAGTGGCTCATGGGCACCCCCCGCCTCCTCTTCCTCATTATGTGCTTACTCCCTCTCTTCCTCCTCCCTCTATTCTCTGCGCAGACTGGCAGCCAGTACCAGCTGAGCTCAGCCGGATGCCAGGGGATGAGAGGGGAGACAGGAGGGATGGAGGGAGAGAGGAGTGGGGAGGGGGTACCAAACTTCTATTTTGAATCCCCGTCTGGCTGATTTTCCTCCTCTTGTCTTGAGATTAGCGATGGAATAAGACAGCCTTAACTAATCTCAATGTTCCTGAGGACACAGAGCCAGGGGGAGGGCTCAGAGTAGTCACATACATGCGCACAAAACATGCATGTTTGCATTCACTTACATGTGCAAACACACACACATACAGAGTCACATACATACACACACACACACACACACACACACTGAATCCCATCCATGATGCATTTGCTTGTCAGCACAGCATGTACATGTGTTTTTGTGTGCGCACACGTGCAGTGTGTGGCCATAGTACAGTACAGTGTGTAAGTGAGGTGTAAGCACAGGAAAACAGCCCGTCTCTTCCCTCAGACCCTGTACTATGTATCTGTATCAGTGTTTGCAGGTGGGTCAGACCAGGTGACTCAATGTTCCCATGTAGACTGTGCGTCTTTGATGGATTAATTTGCTAATTTAATTCTGCCTGCCTGTTTGAATAACAGATTAAGTAAGGAGCCTTTGCTTACACTACTGTTCTGTTGGTTTAGAATACACATCTGACCCCCTGGGATTTGATAACATTGAGAGTGTAATATGGTGCAAATGAGGTTAGTTGCGGCTATTTGCTTTCTCCGCCGATATTTTACCTGGAATAGAGGGTTTCTATAGCAACGCCACAGACCCCGTACCCCACCTCACATATGTGTGTGAGCATGTGTGTGTGTGCCGCATTGACTGGTCGCAAACGCACCAGAAGCGTTAGTGTCATTAAGCCAGTGAGGCTGAAGAGAGTGGGGAGCGTTTCAGCCCCATGCATGGTAGTAGTACTACAGGAATTGAGCAGTTGCATTTTACAGTAGAATGCTACAGTAGCTTCTTAGTCTAGGTTTGTTTGTAGTTTTTTGATCATTTGTAGTCTTTTGGTTGCTTTAACTTGAGCCTTGGCTTTTTATTTGATGTTTTACCTGCTGTCTTTCCAGTATCTATCCATCTCCCCCTCTCTTCCCCTCATCCATCCTCTCACTCACCCTTATCTCTCATGAATCATTAGTCGTGGAGGACTGAGCTACAGCAGGACTAAACCCTGAGGCTGAGGGGAGCAGGCCATGGGGACAGCAGGACTAAACCCTGAGGCTGAGGGGAGCAGGCCATGGGGACAGCAGGACTAAACCCTGAGGCTGAGGGGAGCAGGCCATGGGGACAGCAGGACTAAACCCTGAGGCTGAGGGGACCAGGCCATGGGGACAGCAGGACTAAACCCTGAGGCTGAGGGGAGCAGGCCATGGGGACAGCAGGACTAAACCCTGAGGCTGAGGGGAGCAGGCCATGGGGACAGCAGGACTAAACCCTGAGGCTGAGGGGACCAGGCCATGGGGACAGCAGGACTAAACCCTGAGGCTGGGGGGAGCAGGCCATGGGGACAGCAGGACTAAACCCTGAGGCTGAGGGGAGCAGGCCATGGGGACAGCAGGGAGACTGTTTATGGTCCTGTTCAAACACAGCCAACATGACAGCCATTTCTACATAGTACTGATCCAGTCACATGTGCCACCGAGCCAGGCTCTCTAGAGGAGGAGGGTCCACAAGCCCAACTGACTGTACTGTAGAGTCAAACATATAGGCCTACAGGACCTAGTGGGATCATCTTTTATGTGCATTACAGTAACATCACCATGGAAACAGTGGGCTAAGCAACGTGGCAGCGATGAAGGTTGAGGCTGGGCCGTTCAGTGTATTTCCAGCATGCATTTTAACTGTGCAATTGGGTCACCTTGAATTATTTAGCTGTTCTTCAGTCATATGTTTTGCTAGAGATTTGGATAGTGTGTGTTGTGTTGTGGGGGGGGAGTCCTAGTCAGACATGTGTAAGTCCCTGCCATGGGGATTCTTAGTCACCTTAAAGCTCTTATCCACCTAAGTGATATAAAAACCTTGGGGGGATTTATTTGTATTTTTTCCTTTTGATATTCTCCAGTGTGACGAATAGGAACAATAGGTCCCAGTGATGTCAAATGTGATATGTCATCTGTTTGACTGGAAGCTCTTTTAGTCACGTCATCTGATGCGTGCTCTGCTCTCCCGTGACCCCTCTTTGCCAGAGTGGAACAGCCCACTTCACTCACAGCCCCGGGGCCCGTTTGTTCTCGAGGGGCCAACGCATTTCACCCTGGCCCCAGCTGGATCCCTTCCATTATACACACAAAAATACACACACAACACAACCTAGGTAGGGAGGTTATGTGCGGTAGAGGGAGAGGAGGATGTGGAGGAGGTGTATTATACAGTGGAGAAGTTATTCCTTCTTGACTAGGGCTGGCCTTTCTCTTGGCAGTGCTCTGCCCTGTCTCCTTAGTGAAAGCCTGGCTGAGACTTGTCCTGCTTTGTGGATGCAGGTGATGGGGGTCTTTCTCTGTGCCTCCCACAAGCAGCCAGCTCAGGAGTAACAACCTTACACGCATGGTTTGTTCCTTAGACTGTCTGGTTGAGAGGCTGGCAATCTGCAGGAATATATAGACACACCGCACGCAGTACCATCCCAATCCCCAAACTATGTTTCTTACATGTGTCTGATCCTCTCACCGCCTCATATATATAGAGGCTAGGAGGAGTTGTTAACTTGTAATTGGGCGTAAAACAAAACTAACACCACAAACCTCTCTGAGAATGTGTTCCCTGAAAGCAGTCTCTCTGGCCACCCCTTTTTATATGTTGTTTCTCCGCTCATACATATCCAGTAAAATATATGAACAATTCAGGAGCTGGGCATGATCACTTTACCCCATCAAACCAGCCTGTTGGCCAGTGCAACAGGACAAGCAGAAACTCTAAAGTCTGGCCTGTGTTATGTTGGTGATTTAGAGGCTCAGGCTGATTTTGTCATTTGGTCAAATAGCAAAGATGACAATGATGCGTAGCATGTCTTTTTTATTTATATCAAAGGTCCATTAATACATTTGTTTTCTTCTCTCACACACCTCACACAGTACAGGAGCTAGAGATGAATACACAGCACACACCCTAGACATTTCAGAGGCAAAAGACTGCTGTAGCATAGAGGTTGTGTCCCACCTGACACCCATTCTCTTTATACTGTGTTACTTTTGACCATGGGCCTTGGTCAAAAGTAGTGAACTATGTAGGGAATAGGATGCCATTCGGGGATGTATCGATAGAGATTTCATGGCTGATGTTGGTTGAGATAGAAATTATCCTTCACCACAAGACCGGGTCTTATTGTTTAAATCCTTAAGGGTTAAGACTACGGTTGTAGAGACTGTCCCTGGACCAGAGCTTAGGGGCAGCCCCTCCCTAAAGCTGCTGGTTATGCACTGAGCCAGCTGTGTCCTGGCAGCAGAGTCCTTTTTTCAACCCGGCACTGTTTTAGAGATGCCCCACAGCCCTGCATCCACCCACATACACACACACTTACAAACACAGAGTTCATACACTCATGGCACGCAGTCACGCATGCTCGCAAGCACACACAAACACACAAACACTGTATTAGCCCCACTCACTTGTGTTTTATGAATGAGCTACCTGTAGAGCACAAACGGAGAGAGGTGAGAGGAACATTGTTAAATAGAATCAGCAAAAAGCCCTATCATAGTACGACTGAAGGCACATGGCCTCCATCTCTGTTGCTGGGAGCTGGCTGGGAGTGCTCAGCTGCCGCTGTCAAGGTCCTGACTCTTCCAGACCTCAGATGGTGCTGAAGAGACAGCTGATCTTTAAATTTAGGTTATGGGCCATGTCACGTTCCCTTTGCCCTTTCGCTGTCCTACATCACCTACATCACACAGGACTAGCACAAAGTGGTAGTGTGGCTAGAGGGAATGGGGGTCAGAGTTACAAAAGATGGGCTATGTTCCAACATCCACCCTAGCGTATGACTTAAAGTGCATGCCCAATACATTGCTTCATTCTAAGTTGTGTGCTAGACTGGTGTTGATATTGAATCTAAACTGAACGTATTGACACGTTTAACATGCTTCAGTGAATACTGCAAGGCTCTCTATAAGGATATCTTCGACATTTGTTTTACATGGACTCTGATGCCCCTGATGATATAATGTAGTGCTATGGTATAGCTCCACCACTGCAGCGGTGTATCTCAGTGTGGCCTGCCTGCCAGTAATCCCGTCAGATACAGTATAGAGACCCCTTAATAGAGGCATCCAGTCTGTCCCTACTGTTCCCAGGAACAAAGCTGCTCCCACATGACGTCTCATTAACGTAGGATATCCCCCCGGACGTTAAAGGGACCAGCGGGAAGCCACGGGCTCCAGATAAATTGATTTAGTCTGAAGAAACACACACACAGACACTCCTTAGTGCATGTCTAAGACATTTAGGAAAATAGCTGTTTAGTTATAGATAACCCAACAATGCTGAATACATTTACACTACACCCTCACCAAGACATCGCTAGTGACGAAATAAGATGGGATTGGTAGACTGGCATGTATAGGCCTAGGAGATATTCAGTATGCTTTGTTTTTGTCATTGTATGGAATGATTGGATGCCTAGTCATTGTCGTTAATATCAGGTAACATTAGCATGGCACAGGAATGATGCCATGTCAGAAGACTGAACTTATCCATACATTGTTCTGACAGGTGCACAGCATCACACACCAAGCATAGGATGATGACATCATCATTGCAGCTGCCAAAGCAGGGATGTTACCCTGAGAGGCTGAAGGGATTATAATACTCTGCATTCTGTGGCTGTAGGCAAGGGGAAATGCTGTCATAGCAACCACCTGGTGAAAAGAACACAAAAACAAGGAGAGAGAGAGCGAGAGATGGAAGAGAGAGAGAGAGACAGTGCTCAGGACATGTATAGATGTGCTTCTCTACTTGTGATTTACACATTGACTAAGGACTTCAAAGAGAGACTGGTTATATTTTATTTGGATAGTCCCATATACAGTCAGGTACAGAACAATTGCTCAGATAAAGTATTTTTTTAAATTATTATCCAAAAGAAAGTGGTCAAATTTATTTGATCTAAATCTGAAATGTCATAGACTACCAATTGCAAGAGCAGCTCACTCTGGAGTCAGATGTTAACAAAATCTGTAATTTAGCTTATTAAACACAAAAACAGTTTGAAGTGAGAATTGGGCAGGTCTGATGCTGAAAAAGAACGGAAATCTTGCCTACTTTACCCATAAATTCTGTTCTTTTTGCAAAGAAAAGTATAGGGTAGTTCCGGTAGTTAGCTACACCGCTACATTGGCACAAAGTAATGAACTACTGAAAACACTACCAAGATTTCCATTTAGTTCAACTACCACCAAGCTACAGCCAAATGTAATTCAACGACTAGTTGAACAACATGAAGTTCACTACTTCCCATCACTGGTACCTGGGGTTTTTGTCTTGCTGGAAGATCTGACGCTTGGGGCCAAGCTTCAGCCTCCTGGCAGAGGCAACCAGGTTATTGCCTAAAATGTCCTTGTACTGGATACATTTCACGATGCCGTTAACCTTAACTAACAAGGGCCCCAGGAAAGTGGAAGCAAAATAGCCCCAGAACATCAAAGATCCACCACCATATTTGACAGTAGGTATGGGATCCTTTTCTGCATACTGTGCACTCTGAAAATATTCAGACCCATTGACTTTTTCCACATTTTGTTATGTTACAGCCGTATTCTAAAATGGATTAAATCATTTTGTCCCTCATCAATTTACACACAATGCCACATAATGACAAAGCAGAAAACAGGTTTTTAGAAATTTTAGCAAATGTATTAAATATAAAAAACAGAAATATCACATTTACAAAAGTATTCAAACCCTTTACTCAGTACTGATGAAGCACGTTTGGCAGAAATTACAGCCTCAAGTCTTCTTGGGTATGACGCTACAAGATTGACACGCCTGTGTTTGGGGAGTTTCTCCCATTCTTCTCTGCAGATCCTCTCAAGCTCTGTCAGGTTAGATGGGGAGCGTCGCTGTACACGTTTCCCTTAATTCTGACTAGTCTCCCAGTCCCTGCCGCTGAAAAACATCCCCACAGTATGATGCTGTCACCACCATGCTTCACCGTGGGGATGGTGCCAGGTTTCCTCCAGACGTGACTCTTGGCATTCAAGCCAAAGATTTCAATCTTGGATTCATCAGACCAGAGAATGTTGTTTCTCATGGTCTGAGTCCTTTGTGTGCTTTTTGGCAAACTCCAAGTGGGCTGTCATGTGCTTTTTTACTGAGGAGTGGCTTCCGTCTGGCCATTCCACCATAAATGCCTGATTGGTGGAGTGCTGCAGAGATGGTTGTCCTTCTTGAAGGTTCTCCCATCTCCACAGAGGAACTCTGGAGCTCTGTCAGAGTGACCATCAGGTTCTTGGTCACCTCCCTGACCAAGGCCCTTCTCCCCTGCATGCTCAGTTTGGCCAGGCGGCCAGCTATAGGAAGAATGGTTCTAAACTTCTTCCATTTAAGAATGATGGAAGCCACTGTGTTCTTGGGGAACTTCAACGCTGCAGACATTTTTTGATACCCTTTCCCAGATCTGTGCCTCGACACAACCCTGTCTCGGAGCTCTACGGAAAATTCCTTCTGTCTCGTGGCTTGGTTTTTGCTCTGACATGCACTGTCAACTGTGGGACCTTATATTGACAGGTGTGTGCCTTTCCAAATCATGTCCAATCAATTGAATTTACCACAGGTGGACTGACCAAGTTGTAAAAACAAGGATGATCAATGGAAACAGGATGCAACTGCTCTCAATTTCGAGTGTCATAGCAAAGGTTCTGAATACTTATGTAAGTAAGGTATTTCGGTTTTTTATTTTTAATACATTTGCAAAAATGTCTAAATCTGTTTTATCTTTGTCGTTATGGGATATTGTGTAACTCTGCCAAGCCTACAAGCAAAGATTAAATGGTGAAGGCCATCAAGATGTTTTGGCTTTAGAAACTGACAATACAACAACGCAACAAATGCATTGATCATCTCAGCAAGGTTTTACCCGTGGTCGTGGTGCTGGGGGTAAGTGCATCTAAATGTAGCTGAGATGTAGAGTAGTTGAAATAAACATCTACATTTTGAAAGTATTTTTTTCATTATTTTATTAATGAAAGCATAAGATGTTGATGAACAAATACGGTACAGTATATGCTTTATCCAACATTTTGCGGTTGCATGAGGTTTGGAGTTAGACATTTAAAACTTTAGGGAATTTAACATCGAATACATTGCAAGTTGGTGGCATTTTTCACACCTAACCGAGCTATTAGGCTATCCTATTAGATTTGTTTTATTCAATTCAGTGTGGTATGAGAACTGTAGCCCCTATCTGCAAAAGTAGGGTTTATTTTACACAACGTTTTCACAAACAGCAAACATCTTACAAGGTAAGCTTTGATGTGGTCTGTGTTTGAGCTATAGCTACACTGGGGGTATGAAATTAATCTTTACGTTGGTAGGAACAAATCTAGCCTATTGCCAATGTTATCTGATGATGTATTACTTAATGGCAACATCGAATGTCCACCAACTATATCTTTGCACATCAAAAATATGATGTTGCCTGCTTACGCGCTGTAGGCATCCTTTACACAGGGGATTGGCAACTATAATCTTGTAGCCAATGAGATAAGCTTTCCAGGGTTATGCAGTTGACCTGGGTGGGACAAAGCAAGGCCTAGAACCTTATATGTGTAATGCGAACTATTGCTATCTGGCTCAGAGACTTGGAAACGTCCCGTGACCACACCTGACAGCACTTACTAAAACATCTTCCCCATGTCTAGTTGTTAGGTCTATCAATCCCATTTTCTTTTTTCTGATATTGTTCCACATGTCGTGGAATCCATCTAATGTGTTTCCAGCTCTAGTCATCAATAATTAACTTATAGCTTGTCAATGAAAGATGAAAACGGTTATTTTGTGTGTGCTTGATCTTGGGCATTTTGAACTACCAGGCTATGAGGGGTGCGGCTATGGAACCCTGACCTGTTTACAGGACGTGCTACCTGTCCCAGACCTGCTGTTTTCAACTCTCTAGAGACCGCAGGAGCGGTAGAGATACTCTTAATGATCGGCTATGAAAAGCCAACTGACATTTACTCCTCAGGTGCTGACTTGCTGCACCCTCGACAACTTGCTGCACCCTCGACAAGTCCACCTGTGTGCAATCTAAGTGTCACATGATCTGTCACATGATCTCAGTATATATACGCCTGTTCTGAAAGTCCCCAGAGTCTGCAACACAAGCAAGGTGCACCACCAAGCAAGCGGCACCATGAAGACCAAGGAGCTCTCCAAACAGGTCAGGGACGAAGTTGTGGAGAAGTACAGATCAGGGTTGGGTTATAAAAATTATCCGAAACTTTGAACATCCCAAGGAGCACCATTAAATCCATTATAATTTTTTTTTAAGAATATGAAAAGCCAACTGACATTTACTCCTGAGGTGCTGACTTGCTGCACCCTCGACAACTACTGTGATTATTATTATTTGACCATGCTGGTCATTTATGAACATTTGAACATCTTGGCCATGTTCTGTTATAATCTCTACCCGGCACAGCCAGAAGAGGACTGGCCACCCCTCATAGCCTGGTTCCTCTCTAGGTTTCTTCCTAGGTTTTGGCCTTTCTAGGGAGTTTTTCCTAGCCACCGTGCTTCTACACCTGCATTGCTTGCTGTTTGGGGTTTTAGGCTGGGTTTCTGTACAGCACTTTGAGATATCAGCTGATGTACGAAGGGCTATATAAATAAATTTGATTTGATTTGATATGGCACCACAACAAACCTGCCAAGAGAGGGCCGCCCACCAAAACTCACGGACCAGGCAAGGAAGGCATTAATCAGAGAGGCAACAAAGAGACCAAAGATAACCCTGAATGAGCTGCAAAGCTCCACAGCGGAGATTGGAGTATCTGTCTATAGGAGCACTTTAAGCTGTACACTCCACAGAGCTGAGCTTTACCGAAGAGTGGCCAGAAAAAGCTATTGCTTAAAGAAAAAAAGAAAAAAACATGGTGGTGGCAGCATCATGCTGTAGGATGTTTTTCATCGGCAGGGACAGGGAAACTGTTCAGAATGGAGGGAATGATGGATTGTGCTAATTACAGGGGAATTCTTGAGGGAAGCCTGTTTCAGTCTTCCAGAGATTTGAGACTGGGATGAAGGTTCACCTTCCAGCAGGACAATGACCGTAAGCATGCTGCTGAAGTGGTTGAGTGGTTTAACCACTTGAGTGGTTCAAGGGGAAACATTTAAATGTCTTGGAATGGCCTAGTCAAAGCCCATACCTCAATCCAATTGAGAATCTGTGGTATGACTTATAGATTGCTGTACACCAGCAGGAACCCATCCAACTTGAAGGAGCTGGAGCAGTGTTGCCTTGAAGAATGGGCAAAAATCCCAGTGGCTAGATGTGCCAAGCTTATAGAGACAAACCCCAAGAGACTTGGAGCTGTAATTTCTGCAAAAGGTGGCTCTGCAAAGTTTTGACTTTGGGGGGGTGAATAGTTATGCATGCTAAAGTTTTCTGTTTTTTTGTCTTATTTCTTGTTTGTTTCACAATAAAATATATTTTGCATCTTCAAAGAGGTAGGCATGTTGTGTGAATCAAATGATACAACCCCCCCCAAAATAATTTTCCCTTTGTGCTTTGTGGGATTTTGACTATAGATAGTTGCCTGTTAGAACTATTGTTAGCTTCACGTTTCGTTTGAGATTTATTGTTTTGTTTTGCTGTGAGTTTCACTTAGTAAATAAAACATGTGGAACCCAGATCACGCTGCGCTTTGGTCCAGTTATTATAATGAACGTGACATAGTAATCTCTTTGTCAAAAGGTCGCTGTCCTTTCCGACATGATATGCCCAGCAAGCCAGCAAAGTATGGCATCAAGATATGGGTGGCCTGTGATGCACAATCCAGCTACGCTTGGAAGATGCAAGTCTACACAGGGAAGCCGACCAGTGGAGGCCCGGAGAAGAACCAGGGGATGCGATTTGTGCTTGATGTGACAGATAGACTGAGGGGGCACAATGTCACATGTGACAATTTCTTCACCTCGTATGAACGTATGAACAGCAGCTCCTGAAGAGGAAGATCACCATGGTTGGCAGAGTTAGAAAGAACAAGCCTGAGCTCCCGCCCTGCACTCCTCGCAACAAGGGGGAGAGAGGCCTTCTCATCAAAGTTTGCCTTCACCCCCACCACCACTCTAGTTTCTTACCTCCCAAAGAGGATTACGAATGTGATCCTCCTGAGCACACTGCACAAAATGGCTGAGACCAGTGATAGTGAGGACAGGAAACCAGCCATCATCCTGGCCTACAACCACTACAAAGGAGGTGTGGACAACCTGGACAAGGTGATTGGAACTTACAGCTGCAGGAGGATTAGTGCCCGCTGGCCCCTGGTCATCTTCCATAACATCATTGATGTGTCCTCATACAATGCCTTCGTGATATGGAACAAGATCAACCCTACCTGGATGCCTGATAAGCGGAACAAGAGGAGGGTGTTCCCTAAGCAGCTGGGAAAGGCACTTGTAACCCCACACATTCAAAGAAGGGACGCCTGCCCCGCACAGCAGCCTCTGCAGCGCTTGTGAAAGCTGTACAGGGGGCTGAATCTTGTCCTGATCCACCTGAGGCTGCAGCTGGGGCAGGCAAGAGGAGGTGATGCCAATTCTGCCCCCCAAAGAAGGACTGTAAATCAAATACTATGTGTTTCACATATGAGAAATACATCTTCAAAGTCCATGCACACACACTTGCATATTGTCCTACATGTGCTAATTAGAGTTGATTGATTTCTGTTCTTCAGATTTTTGTTTTCTATCTATTATCTTATTTTATTCTTATTTATTGTTGTTGTTTATAGACCTTGTGGGTGTGGGCAATGGTTAAAAAAAATGGGAGAAGACTAGTATTTTGTAGTGGAATTCCTCGTTGTACAGTATGTAAGAATATATCACTATGTTGCCAAAAATGTTCAAGACTGATATTGTTTCCCTTCAATAAAATGCATTCAAAACTACTTTCTGCATATTTCTGCTACTGTAATGATCGTTGTTTGAAGGATTGGACCAAGGTGCAGCATGGAAGGCGTTCATAATTTGTATTAATGTGAACCAGCAACAAAACAATAAAGAGTTACAAAACGAAACGTTCAGCTTTGTAGGGCTAAAAAGCAACAATACAAAAACAAGATCCCACACACAACGGGTGGGAAAAGGCTGTCTAAATATGATCCCCAATCAGAGACAACGATAGACAGCTGCCTCTGATTGGGAACCATACCAGGCCAACATAGAAAAGAAAAAACTAGACTACCCACCCTAGTCACACCCTGACCTAACCAAAATAGAGAATAAAAAGTCTCTCTAAGGTCAGGGCGTGATAGCTACTTTCTTAGGCTATACAAGTGCTATCTCTTGCTAAAAAAATTATGTTTACACCGATGTCGTACCTTCAGCAATAATAATAATAATAATAGTAAAGAAAGCAATTATGACAGGTGTGTTGTGATAAAAACGAGTGGTGTCCACTGATTAAATGCAGTCTTTCTGCATTGTGAAGAGGGAAAACCCAAATCTTTACAAAGTTTGATGAATGACAGGTTGTTTCTTCATGCAAAATAGATTTGGGGTTTAAAATTCTATTTAGCTGCTTGAAGGTGGGTCATTTTTTAACCTTGGGGAGAATACAGAATGTTAAGATTACATAAGGGTTCAACTAGATTTACTGGTTCATTTTTCATTAGGTTACAATAATCCTCGCCTTCTGGGAATGTTAAAATGTAAAACAGTTATGGGTGGAGTTAGATATATGGCTATCAGAAGTATTAAAATAATCCAATGTCAGCCTTTAAATGCATTATTTTCCAAATGTTTAAGTGCGTGTGGGTGATGGAGAGAAACAAAATGGTGCAGTTTGAGGCAATGTGGCAGAGAGCAGGCGCTGGAGATATGGGTGTGAGCAGTTTGTTCTGGACAGGTGTGATATAGTTGTTGTTTCTATGTGTATGTTTTGTATTGTCTAAAAATCTCTAATAAATTCTTACAAGAAAAATAAATAGTGAAAAATGAAAATCTTGCAACATGCATCTTATTATTCATTATGAATAGGATTTATTAGAATTTCTTCATTTACATTCTTCATTGTGACCACAATGTCACAAATAATTCAGGCACAAACAATATGAGCAGATTAATTTAGTCAAAACAGTCCAAACATTTCTTTATTAAAGACAATCAGAAAGTTGGTACTTATTTATTTTGATCCTGTCACACCCTGATCTGTTTCACCTGTCTTTGTGCTTGTCTCCACCCCCCTCTAGGTGTCGCCCATTTTCCCCATTTTCCCCAGTGTATTTTCCCTGTGTTCTCTGTTTGTCTGTTGCCAGTTTGTTTTGTTCGTCAAGCCTACCAGTGGTTTTCCCCTTGCTCCTGTCTTTTTCTAGTTACTGTTTTCTAGTTTTCCTGGTTTTGACCATTCTGCCTGCCTTGACCCTAAACCTGCCTGTCGTTCTGTACCTTGTTACACCACCCTGGATTATTGACCTCTGCCTGCCCTGACCCCGAGACTGTCTGTCGTTCTGTACCTTATGGACTCTGATATGGATTACTGACCTCTGCCTGCCCTAGACCTATCGTTTTGCCTGCCCTCTGTTCTAGTAATACACATTTGTTACTTCGACACTGTCTGCATCTGGTTCTTCTCCTGAAACGTGATAGATCTAAAGCCACGAATGAGTGAGTCACTTGGCTTTATGCTGCAAAATCCTCGCTGGACTCGCTGGTTTCATTCCATTTCTTCTTCACATCAGCAAAGAAGGGCTCTGTGTTTCAGAAACTCACTTCATATAGAGGGGCTATCACACTTTCACACTGTGGTAAATAAAGCCAATATGTTATTTAGAATTACTTATTTCTGTTTTTAGAGGGAGAGAAACCAAAAGCCCACCGTGCCTATTTTTCGAAAATCGGCACGGTGTGTAAAATTGTAAAGTGTAAAATTGGCCATTGAATTTGAATTGGCCATTGAATTCTCTCGCCACTCTTTTTTTGCCTGATGCAGGACTCTAGTACCAAAGAAGAGAAACTCTCGGACTAAAAACACATCCATTAATTTATGAAAAGATAGTCAATTTGTGCCACAGTTTAGACTACCGATAGATCAGTGTTCTAACTCCTCCTTGTGATAGTGTGCAGCAATGACAGAATTATGTAATTTACAACAATCTGCCACCATCCACCGCAAATGGTCGCGGCATAAGCTTTAAACTTCTAAAGGAAGAAACACTGTAGGACTTGTATTTATTTAATACATTTTAGAATAAGGCTCTAACGTAACAAAATGTGGAACTTTCCGAATGCACTGTATGAATCCTTATTTCGACACCAAACCCACCCACTGGTCTGTGTGGTCAAAGAGCACTATTTTCATGTTATCTGACCATAGCACTGGTTCCAATCCAAGTGCCAATACCGTTAAGCAAACTCCAGATACTTACATTTGTTGGATGACATGAAAATATATCTCTTTGGCCACGCACACCAGTGGTGGGTTTGGCGTTGAAAGAAGGATGCCTAGTCAAAGCAGTGATGTTACCCTGAAAGGCTGAAGGGACAATTAAATGTTTTATTTGTCAATACTCTCTCTGCATTCTGTGGCTGTAGGTAAGGGGAAGAGCTGTCAAAGCAACCACCTGGTGAAAAGCACAGAGAGCGTGAGAGAGAGTGGGGGGAGAGAGGGAGAACAGAGGTTGGGATGATGATGCTTCGATCACGCGGATTGGAATATGTTCCGCATCGCGTCCAACAACAATATTGACGAATATGCTGATTCGGTGAGCGAGTTCATTAGGAAGTGCATTGACGATGTCGTACCCACAGCAACGATTAAAACATTCCCAAACCAGAAACCGTGGATTGACGGCAGCATTCGCGTGAAACTGAAAGCGCGAACCACTGCTTTTAACCAGGGCAAGGTGACCGGAAGCATGACCGAATACAAACAGTGTAGCTATTCTCTCCGCAAGGCAATCAAACAGGCTAAGTCCCAGTACAGAGACAAAATCGAGTCGCAATTCAACAGCTCAGACACAAGAGGTATGTGGCAGGGTCTACAGTCAATCACGGATTACAAAAAGAAAACCAGCCCCGTCGCGGACCAGGATGTCTTGCTCCCAGACAGGCTAAACAACTTTTTTGCCCGCTTTGAGGACAATACAGTGCCACTGACACGGCCCCCTACCAAAACCTGCGGGCTCTCCTTCACTGCAGCCGAGGTGAGTAAAACATTTAAACGTGTTAACCCTCGCAAGGCTGCAGGCCCAGACGGCATTCCCAGCCGCGTCCTCAGAGCATGCGCAGACCAGCTGGCTGGTGTGTTTACGGACATATTCAATCAATCCTTATCCCAGTCTGCTGTTCCCACATGCTTCAAGAGGGCCACCATTGTTCCTGTTCCCAAGAAAGCTAAGGTAACTGAGCTAAACGACTACCGCCCCGTAGCACTCACTTCCGTCATCATGAAGTGCTTTGAGAGACTAGTCAAGGACCATATCACCTCCACCCTACCGGACACCCTAGACCCACTCCAATTTGCTTACCGACCCAATAGGTCCACAGACGACGCAATCGCAACCACACTGCACACTGCCCTAACCCATCTGGACAAGAGGAATACCCATGTGAGAATGCTGTTCATCGATTACAGCTCAGCATTCAACACCATAGTACCCTCCAAACTCGTCATCAAGCTCGAGACCCTGGGTCTCGACCCCGCCCTGTGCAACTGGGTCCTGGACTTCCTGACGGGCCGCCCCCAGGTGGTGAGGGTAGGTAACAACATCTCCACCCCGCTGATCCTCAACACTAGGGCCCCACAAGGGTGCGTTCTGAGCCCTCTCCTGTACTCCCTGTTCACCCACGACTGCGTGGCCATGCACGCCTCCAACTCAATCATCAAGTTTGCGGATGACACTACAGTGGTAGGCTTGATTACCAACAACGACGAGACGGCCTACAGGGAGGAGGTGAGGGCCCTCGGAGTGTGGTGTCAGGAAAATAACCTCACACTCAACGTCAACAAAACAAAGGAGATGATTGTGGACTTCAGGAAACAGCAGAGGGAGCACCCCCCTATCCACATCGACGGGTCAGTAGTGGAGAAGGTGGAAAGTTTTAAGTTCCTCGGTGTACACATCACGGACAAACTGAATTGGTCCACCCACACAGACAGCGTTGTGAAGAAGGCGCAGCAGCGCCTCTTCAACCTCAGGAGGCTGAAGAAATTCGGCTTGTCACCAAAAGCACTCACAAACTTCTACAGATGCACAATCGAGAGCATCCTGTCGGGCTGTATCACCGCCTGGTACGGCAACTGCTCCGCCCACAACCGTAAGGCTCTCCAGAGGGTAGTGAGGTCTGCAGAACGCATCACCGGGGGCAAACTACCTGCCCTCCAGGACACCTACACCACCCGATGTCACAGGAAGGCCATAAAGATCATCAAGGACAACAACCACCCAAGCCACTGCCTGTTCACCCCGCAATCATCCAGAAGGCGAGGTCAGTACAGGTGCATCAAAGCAGGGACCGAGAGACTGAAAAACAGCTTCTATCTCAAGGCCATCAGACTGTTAAACAGCCACCACTAACATTTAGCGGCCGCTGCCAACATACTGACTCAACTCCAGCCACTTTAAAAATGGGAATTGATGGAAATTATGTAAAAATGTACCACTAGCCACTTTAAACAATGCCACTTAATATAATGTTTACATACCCTACATTACCCATCTCATATGTATATACTGTACTCTATATCATCTACTGCATCTTGCCATCTTTATGTAATACATGTACCACTAGCCACTTTAAACTATGCCACTTTATGTTTACATACCCTACAGTACTCATCTCATATGTATATACCATACTCTATACCATCTACTGCATCTGCCATGCCGTTCTGTACCACCACTCATTCATATATCTTTATGTACATATTCTTTATCCCTTTACACTTGTGTGTGTGTGTAAGGTAGTAGTTGTGGAATTGTTAGGTTAGATTACTTGTTGGTTATTACTGCATTGTCGGAACTAGAAGCACAAGCATTTCGCTACACTCGCATTAACATCTGCTAACCATGTGTATGTGACTAATAAAATTTGATTTGATTTGATTTGATTTGATGGAGGAAATCAGCCAGAGCTGTCAGTGTCAATTAGTCACTGGAAGTGTTGAGGGCTCTCTCTCTCCTGGTCTGTCCACCCTCGACCAGGCAGGCTGGGACGCAAATATGGATTTCAGTGTTGTATATCTCTACAGCTGAGCACCGGTCCTTACTGGAAATCTATGCTTTTCAGTTCCACTTGCATATTTTTGTAACCATATGTGTCTTAATTTGTTATCCCTTTGTGGGGTGAGTTTTACTGCATTTTGTCAGTGTTCTATTTTTGGAATTTCACAGCAAGTTTGAAGTATCCATAGAATGTTCAATAAATAACAGGATGTAATCTGTACACCTCAAAGGGTTAAATAAGCAATCCAACTCCTCACGAGGCTAGGAATAGAGGGTTGTCTTATAGGTAGCAGGACCAGTGTGAATAGTTGACTCACAGGTGGAGGAGGAGATGTCACTGCCTGCCAGTGTACCCAGTCATGCCCATGTGAAGGGAGGCCTCTGTGCCTCTGTCTCTCTCTCTCTCTCTCTCTCTCTCTCTCTCTATATATATATATATATATATATATATATATATATATATATATATATATATACAATTGAAGTCAGAAGTTTACATACATCTTAGCCAAATACATTTAAACTCAGTTTTTCACAATTCCTGACATTTAATCCTAGTACAAATTCCCTGTCTTAGGTCAGTTAGGATCACCACTTTATTTTAAAGAATGTGAAATGCCAGAATAATAGTAGAGAGAATGATTTATTTCAGCTTTTATTTCTTTCATCACATTCCCAGTGGGTCAGAAGTTTACATACACTCAATTAGTATTTGGTAGCATTGCCTTTAAATTGTTTAACTTGGGTCAAACGTTTCGAGTAGCCTTCCACAAGCTTCCCACAGTAAGTTGGGTGAATTTTGGCCCATTCCTCCTGACAGAGCTGGTATAACTGAGTCAAGTTTGTAGGCCTCCTTGCTCGCACACGCTTTTTCAGTTCTGGCAACACATTTTCTATTGGATTGAGGTCAGGGCTTTGTGATGGCCACTTCAATACCTTGACTTTTCTGTCCTTAAGCCATTTTGCCACAACTTTGGAAGTCTGCTTGGGGTCATTGTCCATTTGGAAGACCCATTTGCGACCAAGCTTTAACTTTCTGACTGATGTCTTAAGATGTTACTTCAATATATCCACATAATTTTTCTACCTCATGATGCCATCTATTTTGTGAAGTACACCAGTCCCTCCTGCAGCAAAGCATCCTCACAACATGATGCTGCCACCCCCGTGCTTCATGGTTGGGAGGGTGTTCTTTGGTTTGCAATCCTCCCCCTTTTTCCTCCAAACATAACGATGGTCATTATTGCCAAGCAGTTCTATTTTTGTTTCATCAGACCAGAGGACATTTCTCCAAAAAGTGTGATCTTTGTACCCATGTGCAGTTGCAAACCTTTACATGGCGGTTTTGGAGCAGTGGCTTCTTCCTTGCAGAGCGGCCTTTCAGATTATGTCGATATAGGACTCATTTTACTGTGGATATAGATACTTTTGCACCTGTTTCCTCCAGCATCTTCACAAGGTCCTTTGCTGTTGTTCTGGGATTGATTTTCACTTTTCGCACCAAAGTACATTCATCTCTAGGAGACAGAACGCGTCTCCTTCCTGAGCGGTGTGACCGCTGCGTGGTCCCTTAGTGTTTATACTTGTGTACTATTGTTTGTAAGGATGAACGTGGTACCTTCAGGCATTTGGAATTTGCTCCAAGGATAAACCAGACTTGTGGAGATCCACAAAATCTTGGCTGATTTCTTTTGATTTTCCCATGATGTCAAGCTAAGAGGCACTGAGTTTGAAGGTAGGCCTTGAAATACATCCACAGGTACACCTCCAATTGACTCAAATAATGTCAATTAGCCTATCAGAAGCTTCTAAAGCCATAAAATCATTTTCTGGCTAGCGGGACACCAGCCGACAACTTCCATTGAAATTGGAGGGAGCGCAATTCAAGTAAATAATCGTAACATTAAACATTCATGAACATACAAGTATCTTATATAATTTAAAATCTTAAATTCTTGTTAACCTAACTGCGTTGTCCGATTTACAATAGGCTTTCCGGCGAAAGCATACCATGCGATTGTTTCAGGACGGCGCCCCAAATCAACAGTTTTTCAACCAGCACAGGCTTCATAAAATCACAAATAGCGAATAAATAAATCACTTTCTTTTGAAGATCTTCCTCTGTTTGCAATCCTAAGGGTCCCAGCTACAACATGAATGGTTGTTTTGTTAGATAAAATCCTTCTTTATATCCAAAAAGTCAATTTAGCTGGCACCATCGATTTCAATAATCGACTCGTTCAACATGCAGACAAAGGTTCCAA
Source organism: Salvelinus alpinus (assembly GCF_045679555.1). Taxonomy (NCBI): domain Eukaryota; kingdom Metazoa; phylum Chordata; class Actinopteri; order Salmoniformes; family Salmonidae; genus Salvelinus; species Salvelinus alpinus. The sequence continues at coordinate 23,087,078 of NC_092103.1, read as the reverse complement.
AAAGCTACAGCGAAACTTCGTCCAAAGAAGTCAAACAATGTTTCTATATAATCCTCAGGTACTCTAAAATGTACATAAACTATAATATTTCATACAGAAAGTAGTATGTTCAATTGGAAAGCTAAATTAGTTAGCGCGCGCCCTCTCTCGCTCTACGAAAGACTGATATTGTTCCGGTGCTCTCCTAACCAAAACTCCAAATTTTTCAAAAAGCAAGCCTGAAATTTGAATAAAGACTGTTGACATTTAGTTGAAGCCTTTGGAATTGCAATCTGGGAGATGGAATTACATAAGAAGAGAGAGCCTGGGACCTAAAAATAAATAAATTCTGTTTGGTTTTTCTTCGGATTTTCGCCTGCCATATCAATTCTGTTATAGTCTCAGACATTAGTTTAACAGTTTTAGAAACTTCAAAGTGTTTTCTATCCAATGCTACCAATTATATGCATATCCTGGCTTCTGGTCCTGAGTAACAGACAGTTTACTTTGGGCACGTCAGGCAGGCGGAAATTCAGGAAACTAGACCCTATCCCAAACAAGTTTTTTTAATGACTCCAACCTAAGTGTATGTAAACTATGTAAACTTCCGACTTCAACTGTATATATATTTCTATAACTCTCCCCTCCCTCCCTCTCTTCTCTAGTCTCTCCCCCCTCAATTCTGTCTGTGTGTGACAAACAGTGGTGTTGACACAGAGGCTGTGTTCATTCCTCTCAGGGCTGAGGCACAAAGTGGATCTGGCACCTGAAGTGCACTAACATCAGGATTAGCCACGTAGGAGAGGTGTCTCCACAGCCAGTGGGTGGTACAGTACAGTTGATTACAATGTAGGGAGAGAGGAAGGGATGGGGAGAATGTGTTACACAATCAGATTAGGAATGCACCCCCCATACACACCGCTCTGTGCCGGCACCTTAACATCTACACATACACTCCGGCGCACACACACGCTTACACACTCACAGTGGCAGTCTATTGTTTATTGAGTCTCTCCATATGTGCAGACAATTTGATGATAGGGAGCCTGCTGAGGCTTTACCCTCCCCACAAATCCTCCATCCACCCTGGGTCTAGAGCTGGCATCTACCCTTACGGCACTCTCTGTCTCTTCCTCTCTCTCTCTCTCTGTCTCTCTCTCCTCTCTCTTGCTGAATCTCTGTTCAGGACTTAAGCCTGTTACATAATTGTATTAAAGCAGGAGTCACTTCACACCTCTTTCACTGTGTGAGATTTGGCATTATCCTCCCCAGATCTGGCAGAGGGAAGACCGCCTCTCAACTCCTTTGTGACAAATGGCACCCCATTCCCAATGTAGTGCACTAATTTTGACTAGGGCCATAGAGCCATTTGGGATGCACACATTGAGCAGAGTTGATCATCAACATGAGGTTGACTACACTATCATATGCTGTTTAACCTTTACTTAACACCCATCCCGGATCCGGGAGCATCCTCATCAGTAAAAGCTGACTAGCATAGCCTAGCATAGCGCCACAAGTAAATAATAGCATATAAATATCATGAAATCACAAGTCCAATACAGCAAATGAAAGATAAACATCTTGTGAATCCAGCCATCATTTCTGATTTTTAAAATGTTTTACAGCGAAAACACAATATGTATTTCTATTAGCTAACCACAATAGCCAAAGACTCAACCGCATATTTTCACCATGTTTCTACCGCATAGGTAGCTATCACAAAACCGACCAAATATAGATATAATTAGTCACTAACCAAGAAACAACTTCATCAGATGACAGTCTTATAACATGTTATACAATAAATGTATGTTTTGTTCGAAAATGTGCATATTTGAGGTATAAATCATAGTTTTACATTGCAGCTACCATCAAAAATATCACCAAAGCAGCCAGAATAATTACAGAGAGCAACGTGAAATACCTAAATACTCATCATAAAACATTTATGAAAAATACATGGTGTACAGCAAATGAAAGATAAACATCTTGTGAATCCAGCCAATATTTCCGATTTTTTTAAGTGTTTTACAGCGAAAACACAATATAGCATTATATTAGCTTACCACGATAGCCAAACACACAAACGCATTTATTCACCGCATAGATAGCATTCGCAAAAACCAGCAAAAGATATAAAATTAATCACTAACCTTGACCAACTTCATCAGATTACAGTCTTATAACATCAGGTTATACAATACACTTATGTTTTGTTCGAAAATGTGCATATTTAGAGCTGCAAACCGTGGTTATACATTGTGAATATGTAGCATCGATTCACCAGAATGTCCGGAGCTATTTTGGACACTCACCTAATCTGACCAAAGAACTCATCATAAACTTTACATAAAAATACTTGTTGTATGGCAAATGAAAGATACACTGGTTCTTAATGCAACCGCCGTGTTAGATTTTTAAAAATAACTTTACCATAACAAACAGCTTGCGTTATTGCGAGACAGCGCCCGCCAAAACGGCAGAGAATAGAAAGATATCCGCCATCTATACCGAACGCTTTTCAGAAGCCAATGTCGACGTACTTCGCGCGCCAGAGAAGACAAAGAAATTTCCAGACCTGTCACTCCAAAAGCTCTTGTTCGGCCTCAGATCAAGCTAGACACCCCATTCCACCTTCCACTGCCTGTTGACATCTAGTGGAAGGCGTATGAAGTGCATGCATATCGATAAATATTAGGCAATTGAATAGGCAGGCCCTGGAACAGAGCATCGTTTTCAGATTTTTCACTTCCTGTATGGAAGTTTGCTGCAAAATGAGTTCTGTTTTACTCACAGATATAATTCAAACAGTTTTAGAAACTTGAGAGTGTTGTCTATCCAATAGTAATAATAATATGCATATTGTACGATCTAGAATAGAGTACGAGGCAGTTTAATTTGGGCACGATTTTTTCCAAAGTGAAAACAGCGCCCCCCTATTGACAAGACGTTTTAATCCCCTGGATCATTGGAGATCTCAAGGCGGCACTGTTAATGGTGTTGGCCTCACTAAATAGAGGGTGGCAACGTGCAGCTGTGTATTCTGCCTTCTAGATCAGTGGTTCTCAATCCTGGTCCCAGGGTCACATTTTAGTTTTTGCCCTAGCTCTACACACCTGATACAAACCATCAAAGCCTGCTTTTTTTTGTCAGCGGTGTAGTGCTATAGCTAAAACAATAATTTGCACCCCGTTGGGTCTCCAGGACCAGGATTGAGAACCCGCTGTTGTAGATAACGGAGGGGTGTTGTGTGCTGGTGAACCACTTCGGCCCACACAAGGTACGACAACCTGAGATGAATGTCTCTCTGTTGTATAACTACACATTTGCAGGTGGAGTTACTGTACAACGTGCATTGTAGCTCATTGCAGCCTATTGCTGTCCTGTACACACTATTACAATGCACCGATATCACCATTCAATGTACTGTCACATTGAGACTAATTATCTATTCCCCCCCCCTTTCTGTCTATCTATCTGTCTCTCTCTTTCTCTCTCTCTCTCTCTCTCTCTGTGTCTCTGTGTCTCTCTCCTGCATCTATTCTGCCCCCTTCCTCTCTTTCCCTCCACAGAAGACTCAGCCTTTGGATGCGTTGCAGGAGAAAGATTGCCTGATCCTTGAGTTGTCCAGCAACAGCCTGAAGGCATCCAAATACGACCAGGTAGGTAAAAGACTCAGTCTGCATCCCAAATAGCACCCTATTCCCTACACAGTGTATAGCACCCTATTCCCTACACAGTGTACTACTGTGTAGAGAATAGGGTACCATTTGGGACCTAGCCTCAACCTCATCATATAGCTCAGCCCAGTACTGTGCTTATATCACTTGATCAATGGGCAGATATCATATTGGCCTAGCAGGGCCCCAGGGGTGTCTCTCACAGAGGAGGCTCTACATTACACTAACTGATGGAAACTGGGATCCATCTCTGATAGATCGATAGCCACTGAAAGCCCCTTGCACAATTTCTCTCTGTCTCCATAAGGAGATGATGCTTGTTGTGGTTAAGTGGAATTGTATACATTAGATGAGGAGTGTATTGTGTATCATGGATGCTGGGACATTTGTTAGCTGTAACAGGATGTGCTAGACAGTGATAACAGACAGGCTACCATATGGACGTTGTAGAGTTTTGGAGTTGAAGTGCATTCCCAATGGAGGTGGAGAGGCCATGCTCATAGCACATAGGCCAGTCATAATGTCAATGCCCACACGAAAGGCTTTACTATTCTCTAAACACTGTTATCTGGGAAACAAAACCAAGACACCAAAATGACACAAACATCACAGCATCACTTCCCAGCCTCTGTGTGTGTAAATCTATCTCTATCTCTATCTCAACCCTATCCAGCAGGCCCCAAAGACGCAGACGGACGCGCACACACACAAACACACACACAGACTGGGAGTGTGAGTGAGTGACCGTCTGTGGCGGGGGGGCGGCTAGCGCTAATGGTGTCACTTTCACGGGGCCAGCTTTGACACGTGTCCAGAGAACAGAACAGCTCGGCACTTTGCTCCATCCTAATCCCCTATCCGGCTCCTCACGCATTCCGCCCGCATGCCACGGCCATCAGAAAGAAGCCATCTGTCAGCCTTTGAAATGAAAGAGAGGGTGGGCAGAGTAGTGCGGTGTCCAGGTACCTGAGCCTGGGTTTGACACTACTACCTGAGAGGACATGGTTAGCGTTAGCATCAGAGGCAGTGATTAAAGGAAGAGTTAGCGTAGCGCCGTGCGCTAGCCGAGTTGCTTGCCTCTCACCTTCTGGGTGTGAATGAGATTGTGGAGACTCAGTAAATAACATGGGACAGAGAAAGGCGCCTCTGTCTACCCCTCGCATCAGAGGGGCGATTTCTCAAAGCAGATGACGTAAGATCGATGGGAGATGCGAGCAGAGCGGCCTTCCAATATCAGAGGAGGGGGGGGGGGCATATAGACAAGAGGAGAGGGGAGAGTGAATGAGTGCTGAGAGGAATGTGCCAGGGCTGTCTGGTTGATGGGAGGGAAGGCGAGGGACTCATTGCTGTGGGTGACTTAAGCCAATCAGTCTGGTGTTTGTCATTATCATTTTCTCTTCATGGTCGATCCCCTCATGATCCCCAGATGAACATTACCTGACCCCTGTGTAGAGAAAGGATTGTATCACATCTAGGTGCAGTTGTCAGAATACTGGAATAATGGGGAGATATATAATAGATTCAATTTCATATCATAACAGAGGATCTTGTCACAATCTTTACCCACAACCCAAAATTATCATGGATTATTTCATTTGAGGGTATGGCTGAAATAACTTGTTTCAGCAAACAAGTACAACATTGTGAATAACTGGTGCGATACGATTTCATGTGGTCCACAAGTTACCTTGAAGGAGCTGATCCAATTATATTAATTAATTAGAGACTTAAGCGGTTGGTGGGTGGCTAAGAAATGGTTCTGTTGAGATGCAGCCGAACTCCAGAGAACCCAACTGAAGTCACCTTCCTTCAAGGCTTTCTGATTGATGATGAAATGGGGCCATGAGCTTGAGTCAGCAGCTTCCTTGTATCGTCGCTATGGAGATAGGCTGACTAATTTCACATCAGTTTAACTCTACATCACCCCCCCCCCCCCCGGGAAATATAACATTTACATAAGTATTCAGACCCTTTACTCAGTACTTTGTTGAAGCACCTTTGGCAGCGATTACAGCCTCGAGGCTTCTTGAGTATGACGCTACAAGCTTGGTATATACGTATTTTTCCATTCTTCTCTACAGATCCTCTCAAGCTCTGTCAGGTTGGATGGAGAGCGTTGCTGCACAGGTATTATCAGGTCTCTCCAGAGATGTTCGATTGAGTTCAAGTTCAGGCTCAGACTGGGCCATTCAAGGACATTCAGAGACTTGTCCCGAAGCCACTCCAGCATTGTTTTGGCCGTGTGCTTAGGGTCATTGTCCTGTTGGAAAGTGAACCTTTGCCCTAGTCTGAGTTCCTGAGCACTCTGGAGGAAGTTTTCATCAAGGATCTCTCTGTACTTTGCTCCGTTCATCTTTGCCTCTCCTAGTCCCTGCCGCTAAAAAACATCCCCACAGCATGATTCTGCCACCACCATGCTTCCCCGTAGGGATGGTGCCATGTTTCCTCCAGACGTGACTCTTGGCATTCAGGCCAAAGAGTTCAATCTTGCTTCTCATGGTCTGAGAGTCTTTAGGCAAACTCCAAGCGGGATGTCATTTGCCTTTTACTAAGGATTGGCTTCTGTCTGGCCACTACCATAAAGGCCTGATTGGTGGACTGCTGCAGAGATGGTTGTCCTTCTGGAAGGTTCTCCCATCTCCACAGAGGAACTCTAGAGCTCTATCAGAGTGACTATTAGGTTCTTGGTCACCTCCCTGACCAAGGCCCTTCTCCCTCAATTGCTGAGAATGGCTTGGTGGCCAGCTCTAGGAAGAGTCTTGGTGGTTCCCAACTTCTTCCATTTTTTCTTTTTTTTTACCTTTATTTAACTAGGCAAGTCAGTTAAGAACATATTCTTATTTTCAATGACGGCCTAGGAACAGTGGGTTAACTGCCTTGTTCAGGGGCAGAACGACAGATGTTTACCTTGTCAGCTCGGGGATTTGATCTTGCAACCTTTCAGTTACTAGTCCACCGCTCTAACCACTAGGCTACCTGCCGCCCCAAACGTTAAGAAATTAAGAATGATGGAGGCCACTGTGCTCTTGGGGACCTTCAATTCTGCAGAAATGTTTTGGTACCCTTCCCCAGATCTGTGCTTCGACCTTATACAGACAGGTGTGTGCCTTTCCAAGTAATGTCCAATCAATTGAAATTACCACAGGTGGACTCCAATTAAGTTGTAGAAACATCTCAAGGATGAACAATGAAAACAGAATGCATCTGAGCAAAATTTCAAGTCTCATAGCAAAGGGTCTGAATACCTACTACGTAAGTAAGATATTTCAGTTTTTTATTTTTAATACATTTGCAAACATTTCTAAAAACATTTTTATTTTTGTCATTATGGGGTATTGTGTGTAGATTGCTGAGGAGTTTTTTTTATTCAATCAATTTTAGAATAAAGCAGTAATTTAACAAGATGTGGAAAAGGTCAAGGGGTCTGAATACTTTCTGAAGGCACTGTAAATGAAAAAGGACAGGTAAGTTGATGGAAGAACAAAATTATATTTTTTCTCTTCTCACTCACTCCATATACACTACATGGCCAAACGTATGTGTACACCTGCTAGTCGAACATCTCATTCCAACATCATGGTAATTAATATGGAGTTGGTCACACCTTTGCTGCTATTACAGTCTCCACTCTTCTGGGAAGGCGTTCCACTAGATGTTGGAACATTGCTGCGGGGCTTGATTCCATTCAGCCACAAGAGCATTAGTGAGGTCGGGCACTGATGTTGGGCGATTAGGCCCGGTTCGCAGTTGATGTTACAATTCATCCCAAAGGTGTTCAATGGGGTTGAGGTCAGGGCTCTGTGCAGGCCAGTCAAGTTCTTCCACACCGATCTCGACAAACCCTTTCTGTATGGACCTCGCGATGTGCACAGGGGCATTGTCGTGCTGAAACTGTCATGTTGTCTTTGATCATGTCTTGTCCCTGTGCTTCCCTCTGCTGGTCTTATTAGGTTCTTTCTCTTTCTCTCTCTCTATCGTTCCGTTCATGCTCCCAGCTGTTTCTCATTCTCCCTACGGCCTCATTTACTCTTTCACACCTGTCCCCTATTTTGCCCTCTGATTAGAGTCCCTATTTCTCCCTCTGTTTTCCGCTCCTGTCCTTGTCGGATTCTTGTTTGATGTTTGCAGTTTCTGTGTCCTTGTTCCGCCCTGTCGTGTTCTTTTGCCTTCTTCAGATGCTGCGTGTGAGCAGGTGTCTATGTCAGCTACGGTCTGTGCCTTCCTGAAGCGACCTGCAGTCTGTGGTCGCGTCTCCAGTCGTTCCTCTCTATTGACGAGAGGATTTCAGTTTCCTGTTTTGGATTACCATTGATTTATATCCAGGAGTATCATTATTTGTTTTATACTGGAATAAAGACTCTGTTACTATTACGTCGCTTTTGGGTCCTCATTCATCTGCATAACAGAAGAATCCGACCAAGATGGACCCAGCGACTACGGATTCTCTCAACACTGCCGTCAAGTTCCAGGGAGCAATGCTCGGCAGACACGAGCAGGAATTGTCTGCTGCTCGTCATGCCGTTGAGACCCTGGCCACTCAGGTCTCCGACCTGTCAGGACAGTTTCAGAGTCTTCGTCTCGTGCCACCAGCTACTTCCTGGTCTTCCGAGTCTCCGGAACCTAGGGTTAATAACCCACCATGTTACTCTGGGCAGCCCACTGAGTGTCGCTCCTTTCTCACCCAGTGTGATATTGTGTTCTCTCTCCAGCCCAACACATACTCAAGAGAGAGAGCTCGGATCGCTTACGTCATATCACTCCTTACTGGTCGGGCTCGGGAGTGGGGCACAGCTATCTGGGAGGCTAGGGCTGAGTGTTCTAACGTTTATCAGAACTTTAGAGAGGAGATGATACGGGTTTTTGATCGTTCAGTTTTTGGGAAGGAGGCTTCCAGGGCCCTGGCTTCCCTATGTCAAGGTGATCGATCCATAACGGATTACTCTATAGAGTTTCGCACTCTGGCTGCATCCAGTGACTGGAACGAGCCGGCGTTGCTCGCTCGTTTTCTGGAGGGACTCCACGCTGAGGTTAAGGATGAGATTCTCTCCCGGGAGGTTCCTTCCAGCGTGGACTCTTTGATTGCACTCGCCATCCGCATAGAACGACGGGTAGATCTTCGTCACCGAGCTCGTGAAAGAGAGCTCGCGTTAACGGTGTTTCCCCTCTCCGCATCTCAACCATCTCCTCCCACCGGCTCAGAGACTGAGCCCATGCAGCTGGGAGGTATTCGCATCTCGACTAAGGAGAGGGAACGGAGAATCACCAACCGCCTTTGCCTCTATTGCGGTTCTGCTGGACATTTTGTCATGTCATGTCCAGTAAAAGCCAGAGCTCATCAGTAAGCGGAGGGCTACTGGTGAGCGCTACTACTCAGGTCTCTCCATCAAGATCCTGTACTACCTTGTCGGTCCATCTACGCTGGACCGGTTCGGCTGCTTCCTGCAGTGCCTTGATAGACTCAGGGGCTGAGGGTTGTTTTATGGACGAAGCATGGGCTCGGAAACATGACATTCCCCTCAGACAGTTAGGGAAGCCCACGCCCATGTTCGCCTTAGATGGTAGTCTTCTCCCCAGTATCAGATGTGAGACACTACCTTTAACCCTCACAGTATCTGGTAACCACAGTGAGACCATTTCCTTTTTGATTTTTCGTTCACCTTTTACACCTGTTGTTTTGGGTCATCCCTGGCTAGTATGTCATAATCCTTCTATTAATTGGTCTAGTAATTCTATTCTATCCTGGAACGTTTCTTGTCATGTGAAGTGTTTAATGTCTGCTATCCCTCCTGTGTCTTCTGTCCCCTCTACTCAGGAGGAACCTGGTGATTTGACAGGAGTGCCGGAGGAATATCATGATCTGCGCACGGTCTTCAGTCGGTCCAGAGCCAGCTCCCTTCCTCCTCACCGGTCGTATGATTGTTGTATTGATCTCCTTCCGGGGACCACTCCCCCTCGGGGTAGACTATACTCTCTGTCGGCTCCCGAACGTAAGGCTCTCGAGGATTATCTGTCTGTTTCTCTCGACGCCGGTACCGTGGTGCCTTCTTCCTCTCCCGCCGGAGCGGGATTTTTCTTTGTTAAGAAGAAGGACGGTACTCTGCGCCCCTGCGTGGATTATCGAGGGCTGAATGACATAACGGTTAAGAATCGTTATCCGCTTCCCCTTATGTCGTCAGCCTTCGAGATTTTGCAGGGAGCCAGGTGCTTTACTAAGTTGGACCTTCGTAACGCTTACCATCTCGTACGCATCAGAGAGGGGGACGAGTGGAAAACGGCGTTTAACACTCCGTTAGGGCATTTTGAATACCGGGTTCTGCCGTTCGGTCTCGCTAATGCTCCAGCTGTCTTTCAGGCATTAGTTAATGATGTACTGAGAGACATGCTGAACATTTTTGTTTTCGTTTACCTTGACGATATCCTGATTTTTTCACCGTCACTCGAGATTCATGTTCAGCACGTTCGACGTGTACTCCAGCGCCTTTTAGAGAATTGTCTCTACGTGAAGGCTGAGAAGTGCGCCTTTCATGTCTCCTCTGTCACTTTTCTCGGTTCTGTTATTTCCGCTGAAGGCATTCAGATGGATCCCGCTAAGGTCCAGGCTGTCAGCGATTGGCCCGTCCCTAAGTCACGTGTCGAGTTGCAGCGTTTTCTCGGTTTCGCTAATTTCTTTCGGCGTTTCATTCGTAATTTCGGTCAAGTGGCTGCCCCTCTCACCGCTCTGACTTCTGTCAAGACTTGCTTTAAGTGGTCCGGTTCCGCCCAGGGAGCTTTTGATCTCCTCAAGAAGCGTTTTACATCCGCTCCTATCCTTGTTACTCCTGACGTCACTAAACAATTCATTGTCGAGGTTGACGCTTCAGAGGTGGGCGTGGGAGCCATTCTGTCTCAGCGCTTCCAGTCTGACGATAAGGTCCATCCTTGCGCTTACTTTTCTCATCGCCTGTCGCCATCGGAACGCAACTATGATGTGGGTAACCGCGAACTGCTCGCCATCCGCTTAGCCATAGGCGAATGGCGACAGTGGTTGGAGGGGGCGACCGTCCCTTTTGTCGTTTGGACTGACCATAAGAACCTTGAGTACATCCGTTCGGCCAAACGACTTAATGCACGTCAAGCTCGTTGGTCGTTGTTTTTCGCTCGTTTCGAGTTCGTGATTTCCTATCGTCCGGGAAATAAGAACACCAAGCCTGATGCCTTATCCCGTCTCTTTAGTTCTTCTGTGGCTTCTACCGACCCCGAGGGGATTCTCCCTGAAGGGCGTGTTGTCGGGTTGACTGTCTGGGGAATTGAGAGACAGGTAAAGCAAGCACTCACTCACACTGCGTCGCCGCGCGCTTGTCCTAGTAACCTTCTGTCCGTTCCGTGTCTCTCAGGTCGTCAATCCTGTCGCTGTGCGACTGCTTCTTCCGCGACATCTTCGTCGCGTCCACCCTGTCTTCCATGTCTCTTGTGTCAAGCCTTTTCTTCGCGCCCCCGTTCGTCTTCCCTCCCCCCCCCCCGTCCTTGTCGAGGGCGCTCCTATTTACAAGGTACGGAAGATCATGGACATGCGTTCTCGGGGACGTGGTCACCAGTACTTAGTGGATTGGGAGGGTTACGGTCCTGAGGAGAGGAGTTGGGTTCCATCTCGGGACGTGCTGGACCGTTCGTTGATCGATGATTTCCTTCGTTGCCGCCAGGGTTCCTCCTCGAGTGCGCCAGGAGGCGCTCGGTGAGTGGGGGGGTACTGTCATGTTGTCTTTGATCATGTCTTGTCCCTGTGCTTCCCTCTGCTGGTCTTATTAGGTTCTTTCTCTTTCTCTCTCTCTATCGTTCCGTTCATGCTCCCAGCTGTTTCTCATTCTCCCTACGGCCTCATTTACTCTTTCACACCTGTCCCCTATTTTGCCCTCTGATTAGAGTCCCTATTTCTCCCTCTGTTTTCCGCTCCTGTCCTTGTCGGATTCTTGTTTGATGTTTGCAGTTTCTGTGTCCTTGTTCCGCCCTGTCGTGTTCTTTTGCCTTCTTCAGATGCTGCGTGTGAGCAGGTGTCTATGTCAGCTACGGTCTGTGCCTTCCTGAAGCGACCTGCAGTCTGTGGTCGCGTCTCCAGTCGTTCCTCTCTATTGACGAGAGGATTTCAGTTTCCTGTTTTGGATTACCATTGATTTATATCCAGGAGTATCATTATTTGTTTTATACTGGAATAAAGACTCTGTTACTATTACGTCGCTTTTGGGTCCTCATTCATCTGCATAACAGAAACAGGAAAGGAACTTGACTGGCCTGCACAGAGCCCTGCAAGAGCCACAAAGTTGGAAGCACAGAATCATAGAAATCAAATCAAATGTTATTTGTCACAAACACATGCTTAGCAGATGTTAATGCGAGTGTAGCAAAGTGTTTGTTCGTCTAGTTCCGACAGTGCAGTAATATCTAACATGTTAATGACATTTAGAATGTCATTGTATGATGTAGCGATGATATTTCCCTTCACTGGATCTAAGAAGCCTAGCCCGAACAATGAAAAACAGCTCCAGACCATTATTCCTCCTCCACCAAACTTTACAGTTGGCACTAAGCATTAGGGCTGGTAGCGTTCTCCTGGCATCCGCCAAACCCAGATATGTCCGTCAGACTGCCAGCTGGTGAAGTGTGATTCATCACTCCAAAGAACGCGTTTCCACTGCTCCAGAGTCCTATGGCAGCGAGATTTACACTCCTCCAGCCGACGCTTGGCATTGCGCATGGTGATCTTAGGCTTGTGTGCGCTGCACGGCCATAAAAACCCATTTCATGAAGCTCTCGACGAACAGTTCCTGTGCTGAGGTTGCTGCCTGAGGCAGTTTGGAACTCTGTAGTGAGTGATGCAACCAAGGACATACGATTTTTACGAGTCGTTGTTGCTCCTAGACATTTCAGCATCACAATAACAGCACTTACAGTTGACCGGGGCAGACATTTTATGAACTGACTTGTTGGAAAGGTGGCATTCTATGACGGTGCCAAGTTGATAGTCACTGAGCGCTTCAGTACGGGCCATTCTACTGCCAATGTTTTCCTAAGGAGATTTCATGGCTGTGTGCTCAATTTTAAATAGCTGAATCGACTAATTTGAAGGGGTGTCCACATACATTTTGGCCTTGTAGTGTATATTTCTTCACCCTGACTCACTCTTCCCCTTACTTGATTTCTGTCTTTATTTAATTTTTCTCTAGGTAAGGTCAGACTATGAGCAGCTCGGACACACCTACAGTGCTGTGAGTTAGGAGAGAGACTTAGCCCAACAGGAGAGGAAACGGCTCCAAGGCAAACTGGAGAACCTTGAGCAGGTCCTCAAGGTGAGAATCCGTCCGCCCATCCGTCCATCCATCCATCAGTCCTAACTCTCCTACATTCACTTCTACTGTTTTTTCAACTCAACAGTAAGCTCTGTCAGCCAATCATGAGATATGGATTAAACTTCAGAGACAGGGTTCTATAAGACCTTTGCAATCTGATTGGGTTAGGTTAAGGTAAGGCTAGATCACTAGATCAATATTTTCTGAAAACCCGATTGGACAATTGCATATATCTACAAAGTCTATCCTATGAGTTATAGAATACATCTTACTTCCCAATAAAAGTGTGTAAGTTTTGTCATTTGTTTTGCAGGAAACTCTTTTTCATTAGACGCTTGTATGCCAATAGCAATCAGCAGCAGTCTCATAGCAGTGTGAAATATGCTCTCATTGCAAATCACTGCTTCCCTCCATTCAATATTGATTGTCTGTTTGTAAGGAGTGGCTATATTTGAGAGAAAAATGTACCCATCTCAGGAAATTGACTCCTGCTCCTAAAAAATAAAAGAAGTGTGTGTTACTTTCTCATTGCCTATTGATTTGTACGGATGTGGAGATTGCATGTTGGAGAATATTATGGAGAGAGATGAGGATGGAGAAAGCAGAGAAAGACTGAAAAGGGAGAAGGAAAAAAGTATATAAGTGAGAGATTTCCTGAAGTGGAGCACTCTCCTTCGTTTCCAGTGTGCTCAATGTTTCAGGGATAATAGTTGGTACTTTTTCACCATTGCATAACCATGTTTACCAAGATTGTGCTATACCTCAGAATTTTCAGAGAGAGATAGTCACTGACATAATATTGCCATAAAGTTAGCTAATCTGAATAAGTGGAGTATTAAACTGAGAAGTTGCATCTTTGTTGCTGTGGATGAGGATGATGATGATGACGATAATCATCATCATCATCTGACAGAGTGAGCCTAGTGACAGTCCCTCAGTCACTGGAGTCTCCTGGGTCTCCAGCAGAGCTTAAGACTCCTCTGTGATTATGCAAAGCAGTGCCTGCTTAGGACACCTCTGAGCATCTTTGGGGAGAAAGAAGCTTTCCTTCTCCAGAGAGAAAAAGATGAATGTCAGAGTTTATAAGCTGCTTTATGTTTTTAAGCTCCAAGAAACATCTTATGTCCCTGACTCCAAGTCCTAATGGTGGCAGCTGCTCTTAACTCTGGAGATACAGTCATAATAACTCATTTGGGAGTGGGTGACTATACACTGAGTGTACAAAATGTTAGGAACACTTTCCTAATATTGAGTTGCACCCCCTTTAGCCCTCAGAACATGCTCAATTCATTGGGGCATTGACTCTACAAGTTGTTGAAGGCATTCCACAGGGATGCTGGCTCATGTGGACTCCAATGCTTCCCACAGTTGTTTCAAGTTGGCTGGATGTCCTTTGGGTGGTGGTGGAGCATTCATGATACACACAGGAATCTGTTGAGCGTGAAAAACCCTGCAGCGTTGCAGTTCTTAACAAACTCAAACTGGTGCGCCTGGCGCAGGTGTTCCTAATATTTTATACACTCAGTGTATGTGATTGATCACAAGAATCAGTGAGTCGGACTAGATATGGCATCAATAGAGGTAAACAAACTTCATACCCTTAGAATGGAAAACAACAGCATTATTGTTGCTTTTGCCTTTGACTTTGTATGTATTAATCTGGTACTATGTGTGCTGTAAAAGTGTTTGGACTGTGTTGTAACCATTCAAGGCATAGTTACCGCACTATGACCATGTATTGACCATGTTGTGACCTGGTCTCCCCACATATGAACATGTATTGACTGCGTTGTTTGGGACCTGGTCTCCCCAGCATATGAACATGTATTGACTGCGTTGTTTGGGACCAGGTCTCCCCAGCATATGAACATGTATTGACTGCGTTGTTTGGGACCTGGTCTCCCCAGCATATGCGAGAGGCTGCTGAGAGGAGGCAGCAGTTGGATGAAGAGCATGAACAGGCCCTGGCTGCCCTCACCACCAAGCAGCAGAAGATCCACCTTCTGCATAAGGTAAGCCCATAACACCCCATCTCGTCTCCGCCCTAGACTCCAACCATCCCCACAGTGGTCACTAAAGACAATGCATCATGATAACAGTGGTCAAGTATGTGTGCATTTATTAGAGAGACTAGTATTGTGCAACTATTACGCAATGTTCCCCCAAAACACTGTAACTCATGTCTCATGAAAAACAACAACATTCTACCATAGTGAGGGTTCTGCATGTGTCTGCTCTTGCACTGACAGTTCCTCTTGACTTGTTGTTCAACTCAGACTGTGGATATGAAATATGATGGGAATGTAAAAGGGGCCATATAATCAGTAGTCTCCTGTGATTGTGTGTCTGTCTGTCTGCATTGGAAGCAGTAATCTGAGCTCCTAGAGAGCTGTGTGAATCCCTGTGTGTTCTGTTTAGAGAGGAGCCATGACAGACACATAGCAATTAGAGCAGACCGCAAGCACAGCACAGATCAGACTCCCCAGAGACACTGCCTAAAGTTAACCAAGCACTTCACTTTAGGGAGACGGAGAGAGAATTCGTGTGTGATTGTGTTTGTGTGTGTGTGTTATTGAGAGTTGAATGAGGATGTTTGCTTTTGAGTATTGGTGTGTGTTTGTCGGTGTGCACGCCTATCTGCGTTTCAATCGGTGAGTTTGTATGCATCTGCCTCAGCGTGCTCATTTGAGGCCTCGTCCTTTGTCTGTTTTGTCCTTTACCTAATCTATTGCGCTGTGATTCCATTTAATTACCAATCGCACAGATGATATATCACTTGAGTAGAACAGCATTTCGTCCTTCTAGATATCAAAGCCAATCTGGATGAAACAGCTTGATATTATGAGGCTTTTCTGATGCAGGTTTTTAAATTGGAAGTCATAGCACCCCTTCCATTTCGCCTAGTCTCCCCTGTCCCCAGCTACCCCACAGCTGTGAGGCATTCATTGCCTTTGTACTGTAGTCCGTGAACTGTTCTCTTTAAGACTTTTTCTCCTGCTCATGCTGTGCAGAGCTGACACCACTGAGGGTTCTGCATGTGTCTGCTCTTGCGCTGACAGTTCCTCTTGAGTTGTTGTTCAACTCAGACTGTCTCTTCTATGTCTGCAGTGTACCAAGAGCTGTGCCAAGTGTATGCTTGATGTATTACTGACAGAGAGAGAATGTGCAGTGCTCACTGTGTCACCTGCAGGTCCTATATAACTGTGTTTGTGTTCTCCAGGCTCAGGTTGAAGCTGAGAGAGAGCATGAGGGAGCGGTCCACCTGTTAGAGGTAAGTGGACATGGAGGTCCAGTGGGCAAAGTGAGGATGGCTTCCGTGGCTGTTTTCAAAATGGTTGTCAATTGACTGATACATGTGGTTTTGTTTGTGTATGCAAGACACATTGATGCATAAGAAAAATACCTTGTTTTAAATCCACCAAATCCGTATTGCCTTTCATGAAAAGCTAGAGTTTTGAGGTAAGCCTGGTTAATCCCAGGTGATACTCTATACTGTATTTGTATTGCTTTTGGAGGCTTTTGTTGAGTGGGGAGCTAAGCACTGATGAGCATGGAATACCCAGAGAATTGGGTCCGCAAAACCTCAACCTGCCCATAACTCTTTCTTTTACTACTCAGTTAGACCGCTGAACTCTGCCGTTGCTCAGGCTAAGTTCAGAAGCTCTTATCCCAGCCACGGCACTAATGGCTCTGGAGAAACCTCTTTTACAGAAAAATCAACAGGAGTTCAGGGGGCAACCATCCAGATGATGAAATATCTACAGTGCAGAGGAGCTGCATTAGGGCTGGCACTGTGCACAGAGAACTCCAACAGCATGTTCAGTTAACCCAGAGAGGAGATGGCTCTAAGATGAACTAGGCATAATGTTCATTTCCATCATTTCTAGTTTTCAGCACTGTCTTGGTTATGATTTGGGGTGTTTGGGGTGTTTTCTTTTAGAATATTCATTGTACATGATATTCTCCATAGGGGACTCGTCGTACCTACTTGTTTTGTAATGGTTCTCTTTTCAAATTTATTGACATGATTTTGCATGGATTACTGTATTACATACGCATTGATTGCATACGGTGTAACAGCTTGATTTGTTTTCTTTCATCTTTATTCAATGTCATTGTGTGTTTCTATGTGTTTATTCTGTGTCTGAACAGAACCACTTGGACAGAATGCAGATAACTATGTTTCCCACCCTGAAACATCTAGTTACACAGTGTTCATCATCTCCATGGTCACTTCCTTCCTATAGCCTTTAAAACATCTCAGTGAATCACTTGAGTTCTAATTTACATCAGTGCATATGTTATGGTAATTAGGCAATCATACATATGTTAATATTGAACTAGATTGAATTATATTAGTTGAACAGAGCCTGTGTTGGTACTGGATCACACTATAGATCCTCTTCTGCCTCCTCTGTACTGCAGTCCAAAATTGTGTCCCAAATGGCACCCTATTCCCTATATAGTGCACTACTTGTGACCAGGAACTTTAGGGCTCTGGTCAAAGGTAGTGCACTGTATGGTAGTAGTGCACTATATAGGGAATAGAGTGCCATTTGGTACACCTCCCAGATGTTCTGTAACATCAAAACACATTTAATTTCCTTGTTTCCATTTGAAAACGATGGCTGTTCATTCATCCTCAGTTATTGTATCTCAGCCCATCTTGCAGCCCAGTGTTCTGACTCTGAAACATCTAGTTTTATTGCTGGGTAAAACCAACTTTCCCCTTGGCTAGGACCCTGGCTTGTCTTATCTCTTACCCAGCAAACCATGGGGTTTGAGCCTTCTAGCTTTCAGAGAAAACCCAACGGTTGTTAAACTCAAGGCTCTAATCATCGTCTCGGAGCTGCTTAGATAATGTTTTTAATGTACATACTTTTATAAGCCTCTTAACTCGTCACAGAGCTTGGCTTTGGTTATCAAAGTGTATCAGTGTTGCACAGTCTCTTCTTCCATATACTGTACATTGATTACTTGGCAGGCAGTGTTTTTGATATGAAATGGCTCTTTTGGGATCCCGTGCCGTAATTGGTTCGGCTTGCGATCTGCAGCACCAGATAAGGATTTAAGCCATTGATTAGTTGAACTCATAGTCATGTAGAGGTATATTACGTACATGTTATTAACATAAAACATGCATTGCTTTGTAATAGATCCCTTGTGGCTCAGTTGGTAGAGCATGGCGCTTGCAACGCCAGGGTTGTGGGTTTGATTCCTACGGGGGACCAGTATGAAAATGTATGTAAGTTGCTCTGGATAAGAGCGTCTGATAAATGACTAAAATATAAATGTAATACAGTGTTTCCCCTTCTAAAGATTTGCTACATAGGAACACAGAAACATTCCTTCCATTGATTGATTCTGTCTCTCTCTCTCCTCCCCTCTATATCACATCCTTGTCCACGGAAGGCCAAGGTTCGCGACCTGGAGCAGAAATGCAGGTCACAGACTAAACAGTTTGGCCAGTTGTCCAAGAGCCTGGAAGATTTCCGTCTGGAGGCGGATACTGTGGACATCTTCAGCACTGAGCCTTTCTCCAAACAAAAAATTCCCCTTTCCCTGGAAAATAAACTCTCCCAAATCCTCAACGGACTGGCAGTGCAGGCAGGGAAAGGTGAGAGCTCCTAACCCTGCCCTCTGTAAGAACATTGTGCAGTCAGAAGACATACATATGAAGCAGAAAACAGCCTAGCCTTAGAGAGTCATAGTACATGCATCATATCTGGCATTTGTTTCAAACTGTGTATCTCATCAATCAAGACCAGCGGACGGTTCTGAAAGTCTATGTACACACTCTTGTTTGTGCTCCAGATGAGGCTCTATCTGTCATTATGCGTGGGTAATTAATTAATTCAAAATGGAACAAGACAGTAATTTAATCTAGTTATAACAACAGTGACCTTTACTAGAAGCCGGCTGGAGTGATGTTGGGAGAGTGGCAGATAGAGAAGGTAAATTGGCAGCTAAACTGAATGGTGTGAGTCAGAGTAAGGTCCTGCTTCTCTCTCAGCCCATCTCAACGGTAGGCTACAAGGCAAATCTGGACCACTGTGGAAATGGGCGAAATGCTGCTATATTCATGATCAATAACACAGCTCATTGATCAGAGGGTTGATATATGACATTTGCTAATGAGAGCCAACACATTAGTATTCTAACCCCACATACTGTAACCTGCCAGCTAATACATACAGCAGAATCAGCAATACAGATACCATAGATTAGAAGGTTCTGAGATACTGCTCTAGATATCCTCTACTGTCACTTTACTGCAGTGAAAATGCTACTGTATGGTTGTAATCTGGTGGTATGATGAAAGAAATCCAACCACCAATAATTGTATATTTTGGTTTAAAATGTGAAATTACCTAGGTTTGGTGTTGTGTAGGGGTGTGTCGACGAGAACTCTGTGATGGGTGTGTCCTGGTCCCTGTCAGCTGTGTCGTTCGAGAGTGTTAAACATCAGGGAAATGCATTGCAGATGCGTCAGGCAGAAAGAGCACAGCCAGGTCCTGGCCATATACTGTAGAGTGTTTGCTGTGTACTCCCCTGAACAGGAAATCAATAGCTGTACCATGAATGAAAGCAGAAGGAATGACAGATGCTCTTTATTTGGTGTGGAAATCAATGTTTCCCAGGCAATGAGAGCTCGGCAAACACTCCGCTGATATCGAAGTTCCTCCGCCCACTGCAGATCGGAGACAGAGACAGGCCAGAGCTGCTATCTGTCAATCCCACCACCGTGACAACGAGCTGCCCCAGCAGCCCACAACGGGCGACCCCCTCAGAGGTGGGTAACGCCCCTCTTCTCTTCTCATTCAGAGACAAACTCTCAAGGCCAAATCATGAGGGTGCTTTATCTCTGCTCTTACCAAGAGATGGGCTATTCGTGGAACAGCTGTATAATAGCACATGACAGCACTCAGCTGAGCTATAGCTGTAAAACCTATGGGTTTAGCACCGGACAGAAACTATGATTGCTCCTCTGCCCCTGTGTTCCTGCAGATGGAGGATGAGGTCAGCCCTGCGCCCCGGTCCAAGCCTCGCTACACTGGCACAGTCCGTCTCTGCACCGCCCGCTACAGGTGGGACTGTTCAATCTGTCACACAACACCTGGGACAGCTGGATCAGATAGGGCTCTGGTCCAGGGCGTTATGTCAGTGTGAGCAAGCCGCACGTTACACCCTGGACCAGAGTTAGATCACCAAGTACATCAACCTGCAGATCGGAAGCACTCTTTTCTCCATAAAAAAAAATCTTGTAGTATATCTTGTGGTCAGGAGCACATCAATATGTTGAACTCCCCCTCCTCTCTCTTGTTGTGTAGTTACAACCCTTACGATGGGCCAAACGAGCACCCAGAGGCAGAGCTCCCCCTGGTGGCTGGGAAGTACCTGTACGTGTACGGCACCATGGACGATGACGGTTTCTACCAAGGTGAGAGTGAATCCAGGGCTACTACTTTGACTTTGCTGCTAACTTCTTTGTTGAGAAAAAATGTACTTACTCCAACTGTGATATGTGTTTGTCTCACCTAGCTATCTTAAGATGAATGCACTGACTAAGTCGCTCTGGATAAGAGCATCTGCTAAATGGCTAAAATGTAAATGTAGTACTACACACATTCCACACACACACTCTTCACCACTGGCATCAGTTTCAACAGGGCCCGCGTCATATCTAATCTCATTAGACTTATGAAGGCTTTTTCATCCATGGCTACGCTAATCCTCCTAGCATCCCTGGCCCAGACTTCAGCCTGCATCAGCAGCTCTGGTGAGTCATCACTTGCAGCCATGGGCGGTGGTGTTGGTGGTGGTGGGTGAGAATGCCTAGCTACTGCCTGCCTGGCTGGCTGCATGGAGGAGGAAATGGTTTGTATTTACCACAGGGATACTGATGCTCAGACCAAGCTGTTGTCAAGATGCAGCCTGAGCCATGTAGCTCGACGGCTAATCCAGCAAGGCTCTGATTAATCACAGACATATCCCTCTGCAGACAGAGAGCTAGGGCCTCCCAGCCTCACTACTGTACTGACTGGAATGATGAGATAGAGAGGGAGAGGACAGTCAGGATCTCTTTGAAAAGCAAGTACAGTACTGATGAGAGAAAGAGGTTGGTGGTCACTAAGTCACTATAGCGAATTGGGTGCCATATCAGACACACCCTTAGTTCCATCCACTGTTCAGGAATAGGTTTTTAACCCCCCGTACTTCCTGGAGAAAGTGATGATGGCATCATAGCCCTATCCTTCTTTCTCTTTCAGATCTGAGAGAACAGTCCCTACCATGAGGACGAGCACCACAGGGTCATGTTGTCCTGGGAAAATAGTGCTCAAAACACAGAGCACACTTGCATTGAGTCACGAGGGCTCTCGTTATTATTTTCCTTGATATTTGTTCACTGATGAGATGGTCTAATTTTAGCTGATGTTAACATTTGCAGCAGGCATCATTAAAGGCTTGAGCGTGCCATAGATTCCCCTTGAGACGGCCGTGTGTGAATGGTATCTATCATCAGGCTACTGTGTGTCAGAACAGAACAGGGTTCCTGGAAGGTGTTACTGTGTCTGACTGAATAATCGCTCAATTAAATCTTCATAGCCATAAAATCCTGGGTGATACTACATGTTACTCCCAACAAAAATATCCATATTCTGCTCAACTCTTTTGATCCCTTCTTTACATACCACATTTCCATATAGATATTAATTCCTTTATACATTCTAAAGGTCCTTTTTCATGGAATTGTTTGGAATAACGTGTTTGGGGACAAGATTTGTAGAGGAATTTGCAGAAGAGAGATGGTTGTGGGTTTGTATTTTGTTGATAATAAAGAAAGCATCTCTCTCTGTCTGTCTCTGTGTGCTCCAGGTGAGCTGCTGGACGGCCAGCGAGGGCTGGTCCCGTCCAACTTTGTGGAGTTTGTCCAAGACAAGGAGAAACCATCCATTCAACTAGGGGACGGAGAGGAGGACCTGTGCTCTCTGGACCATATCACCCTTGGCCTGATGGGGGTGGATGGAGGGGCCCCTCGGGATGGGCTACTGGGTTCCAGCAACCCCCTGGGCCCCTGCAGCAACGGCACAGGGCCCCTGGACACTGAGGATCTGGTCGATGACATTGTGCCTTACCCCCGGAGGATCACCCTGATCAAGCAGTTGGCCCGTAGCGTCATTGTGGCCTGGGAGCCCCCCATGGTGCCCCTGGGATGGGGAAAAGTCAGCTGCTACAACGTGCTGGTGGATGGAGAGGTGCGTGCCAGCATACCCTATGGCGACAGGACCAAGTCGTTGTTGGAGAAGCTGGATCTGGACACGTATACGCACCGCGTGTCCGTGCAGAGTGTAACAGACAGGGGACTATCGGACGAGCTGCGCTGCACCCTGATGGTGGGAGCCAACGTGGTGGTGGCGCCGTATGGACTGCGTGTGGACGACATCCTGCGTAACTCAGCCGAGCTCTCATGGTTGCCCAGCAACAGTAACTATGGGCACACAGTGTTCCTGGACGGAGCGGAGCATGCAATGGTGAAGCCGGGGAGGTACAGGCTGCGCTTTGTTAACCTCAAGGCCATGACGGTATACAAGGTGAGGGTGGTGGCCCGGCCACACCAGGTGCCATGGCAACTGCTCATGGAACAGAGGGAGAAGAAGGAGGCTGCTGTGGAGTTCTGTACACAAGCTGCTGGTGAGGCCGGTTTGATCTTTTCTTAAGTCTAAGTGTTTTATGTTGTCCATGTACATATATTTGTTCATATGTCATCAATAATGTTTTCAAGAAAGTTTGGATAAACGTCCATAGATATATAGATGACTCACGTCCTTACGCGTGCTATGTATGTCTGTTATGTTTTGTCCAGGTCCAGGACCATATTCCAGATCAGGTCAGAATGAAGACCAGTTGGGTTATGGTGGTTATGGGAAAAGTAGGAAGTAGCTTTTGATTGGCATGTGCAACTGACACATCGAATGAAAACAAGCTAACAGCACTTTAAAACCTAGGAAACTAATATGAGTAACTTCCTCAGCTTTTCCCTCCCTTTTGCTCAATGCTAATATACCTCATAGATTAAAGTTATGTCTCAAATGTCACCATATTCCTTATATAGTGCACTACCAGAGCCCTGGTCAAAAGTAGTTGACTATCTAGGGAATGGGGTTCCATGTGGGATGCAACCTAAATCTGCTGAAGTAACTCTCTCCCACTCTATCCTTCACTGAAATGACCACATCAGTATCTGTGTGCATTTCCCTCTGCCTGAGCTGTGACGTCACTGCGATGTCCTGCATGGTGTACCTAGTGAACCAGGAAAGAACAGGCTGTACTCATTCAACCCACACTGACGCCTTTCACACACAAGAGACACACAGACACATGCACACATAGACAGACACACACACACATACAAACATAGACAGACTACACAGATGGACGCACGCACGCGCGCACACACACACACACACACACACACACACACACACACACACACACACACACACACACACACACACACACACACACACACACACACACACACACACACACACACACACACACACACACACACACACACACACACACACACACACACACCTCCCTCTGTTCCTTTTAGCCTTCTACTTTCACTTTTTCATCATACAATATATTGCTAGAACATTCCAAATTGCTTTTAAATACTATATTGATAAATACATATCCGTTTGAGTGTGATTAGACTGATTACAAAGCTAAAGAGTTGGATGTTAATCAGATAAGATGTTTCATGCATTTAGGATTCACTCTTAAAATAATCCCCCCAAAATTGCCTGGATATTACATAACATTTACATCGTGATTCCTTAGGTCTATGCAACCAACATTGGAAAAGGGAAAGGGGATTTGTGTATCACGTAATTTCACAACAAAAAAGAGATAGGATGAAACAAGTAACAGCACTCATGAATGCTCCACTCACCTCCACTCACCTCCACTCCCTCACCGTTTGTGTGTAAAACCTATGTAGATAGTATCTAACGTGTCACCCCCCCTCCAGGCCCCCCATTACCACCTCAGGAGGTGCAGGTGCAGTGTGGCCAGGCACCAGGGGTCCTACAGGTGCACTGGAAGCCCCCTATCCTCTCACCCAGTGGAACCTCCAATGGAGCCAGCGTCATCGGATATGCAGTCTGCACTAAAGGACAAAAGGTGAGTCAGTAACTGTGTGCCAAAGGACAGAAGGTGAGTAAGGGTATACCCCAAGTGACAGCAAAGTATGTGAGAGTGAGTGAACTACAGAGTGTTAAAGTATGTGATATGTGTGTGTAATTGTGTCATTACATCACCGCTGGCTTTAGTGCTCAGCAGTGCTACCTAGACAGCTCTCACTGTCAGTGCTAGTATTCTCTATATACAAGGGCCTGTGAAAACCCTAGAAAGCACTCTCACTCCCTCTGCTGGTGAACATTAAATATGGACATCCTCCCTTTGTAGAGTTGCACAGGGTCTGTATTAGGCAAACTGTCTATACTAGTGGACGTTTCTCTGAATTTAAGAGCAATGCAGTTGAAAAGCAGTTGAAAGGAATGCAACAATGAACTGAATGTCAACTGTGTCCAACCCGAGGTGTGTGTATTGTGTTTCCTGTCAGATAGCGGAGGTGTTGTACCCTCTGGCTGACTATGTAACAGTGGAGCTGACCAGGATCCAGTGTCTGGAGGCCAGGGAGGTCATCGTTAGGACGTTATCAGCACAGGGAGAGTCCCAGGACTCCCACGTTGCCCCGATTCCAAACAACCTACTGTTGCCGCCTCCTCACCCTGCCCCTGTGCCCCCTCAGCAACCACACGCAGGGCCCCCTCCACCTCACTCCCACACCCCCCCACCCCACCTCCAATCACCTCACCTCCCCCACCCCCAACTACCCCCGCCTCACCTCCAGCCTCCCTCACCCCTGCCTCACAGACAACCCTTCCCTAACCACAATCCTCAAACCCAGCCACACCTCCAACCCCTGCTCCCTCATCTTGTTCTCCAGCCTCACCGACAGCCTCAACCCGCTCACCCTGGTGGTCCTCCACAGCCCTTGCACCTCCAGCCTCATCCTCCGCATACAATTCCCCAGCACCGCCTACCCCTGCTGCCCCACCCACCCCCCCAGCTCCACCAGAGACCAGTAAGTGCCAGAGACCTGGAAGCCAAAGAGCTGGTGGTCCAGCATGGGGGCGTCCCAAGCCAGCCCTGGGACCCTACCCGCTCCCCCTCCGCCCAGCCTCCTCCTGCCCCCATGTACGGGCACACCCTGGAGGCGCCCCTTTCTGCCAACCACCGCTCGCCCTCCCCCCAGAGGATCCTGCCACAGCCCAGGGGCACCCCCATCCCAGACCAAATGGCCAAAGCCATCGCCCGCGAGGCAGCACAGAGGGTGGCTGCAGAGAGTGGCAGAGTGAGTCATTCATACATAAAGCCAATCAATGTATCCCTGGTTAAAGCTCTAGTCTGATCATTTGTTTGTTGAAGTTACAAATATCTGCCTATGGATTGTGTTAGATGGAGAGGAGAGTCGTCTACAATGATCAGTGCCAGGCCTTCCACCAACAGAACTCAGATGAGGAAGAGGAGGATGAGGAAGGGTATGGTCACGGCCGCAAGAGACAGGGGGCCTCAGTAGATGAATTCCTCAGAGGGTCCGAGCTGGGCAGGCCGGTAAAGACAAAATTAAATAGGGTACATATTCACATCCAATGGTTTTGCCCAGGTGCTGGATATCCTAGTATGATTTCACACATTTATGTGTGTGTGTGTGTGTGTGTGTGTGTGTGTGTGTGTGTGTGTGTGTGTGTGTGTGTGTGTGTGTGTGTGTGTGTGTGTGTGTGTGTGTGTGTGTGTGTGTGTGTGTGTGTGTGTGTCAGGCCCACTACAGCCACAGTGAGGAGTACCACAGTGATAGCAGCCGGGGCTCTGACCTTTCTGACATCATGGAAGAGGATGAGGAGGAGCTCTACTCTGAAATGCAGCTGGAGGAGGGACGACGACGCAACTCCCACAATGCACTCAAGGTAGGAATACCACTCATGTAGTCTCTCATCAAAGCTTAACATTGAAATGTTAAATATTAAAATTGAGTAAACTGATTTGGTTCTGATTACCACTTGTACAATGGAAAAAAATCAAGTACGCAAACCCCTTTATCACAGTTGGATGATATGGCTCCTGTGTCCAGCCATGTGTCTACATTAGAATACTTCCTCGATCTTGTTTGATTGTTTGACCTTTTATTTGTAGCAATAGTCATTGGAAGTCATTTTGCTAGTTGTGGGAAGATGAAGACTTTTTTATGTGTGATCTTTTTAAGATTGGGAACACCCCCTCTGGCGGTCGGCTGGATCGGGAGACGGGGAGAAGAATGCCCCGGGATGGTCCGCAGCCCCAGAGACACCCTCTTATGGCGCCCTCCATTGGTCAGTCGGGTCACATTACCCCAGAGAAGATTATTGTTTTTGTGCATTGATGTTCTCTGTGCCCTAGTAGATGTTCTGCTTCCTGTTTTAATCCTCCATGAGCTTCTTTGTGTACAGATCACCTCTGTGTCTTTGAACCATGCTCATGCCTTCACAGTACTGACAGCTTACTTATAGACATCAGTCAATGTACAGTATTATCAGCTACTAGAACGTTCCCTGGCTGCTACGGTGACAAGGTACACAAACACGTATTTCACCATAACAAATGTAGCTGAATATTTCAATTATTAAGAACTGCTTTTGAGCTCTCTGTTTATGGCCAGCAATATGTTAAGATTATCAAAGGTTATGCCAGGAAGAAACCTCCGAACCAACCAACCAATGAGTAGCATTCGCGCTTTAACCACCAACGTCTGATTGGTGTTTCCTGTAGAGATAACCACAGAGAGTAACAGTGATGGGAACCTCTCCCCCGCCACGGAAGATGTTTACTATGGCAGTGTAGCACGGCACAGGACGTGGTCGTCCCGCCGACGCCCCACAGGCATCATGCCTTCCTATAATGATACGTGCTGTGGTTTATCCCTCGCTCCTTCACCAAAGCACAGCCAAAAGCCACCAGCGCTAGTCGAGAGAAGAGTAGTGATGCCAACGACTGCCTTAATATGTCTCAGAACGCCTAGCATGATCCACTGCACTGCACCAATATGGCAGCTTGCTGAGCCACACTGGGCCAAAGATGGCCGCCCACTGTTGCGGATTGGAATGACTGCTGCTCAAATTATGCTTCTCCCCTCCCTCCCTTGCACTGAACTCCATCAGATGCCTGCTAAACCCTTCCCCCTCTCAATTTAACCCCACCCACCACACCTTTACTGGGGTTACTATGCATGACTGGGTGGAAGGAGTCAGGGTTATTGAAGAATTATATAGCATCGCTGTCCTTGCTGAGAACTCAATAACTGTTACAGAAAGTTCTACTAAAATGGTCCTATTACATCTTACATAGAAATACATATTTATCAGTTTATTTGGGTTTCCATATGTTCACTATGCTGATGGCCTGATTTATTTTATCGTTTCTAAGCAAGGAGTCAACTAAAGGACAGACAGAGTTTTCTTTGGACAAACTGTAGGCCCACTGTACTTTAGTGGAGCCTAATACAATAGTCAGATCAGTACCACTACGTCAGGGTTCAGCAGTATGCATGTTTAACTCAGAGTCTTGTAGTATATGTGCTCCTTTCTGTGTGTGTGTGTGTGTGTCCGTGTGTGTGTGTGTGTGTGTGTGTGTGTGTGTGTGTGTGTGTGTGTGTGTGTGTGTGTGTGTGTGTGTGTGTGTGTGTGTGTGTGTGTGTGTGTGTGTGTGTGTGTGTGTGTGTGTGTGTGTGTGTGTGTGTGTGTGTGTGTGTGTGTGTGTGGACGTGTTTAACTATTCTTGTGGGGACCAGAAGTCCCTACAAGAATAGTAAACAATGTAAAAATTGACCAACTGGGGACATTTTGTTAGTCCCCACAAGGTCAAATGCTATTTCTAGGGGGTTTAGGGTTAAGGTTAGAATTAGTGTTAGGGTTAGAATTAAGTTAAATATTAAGGTTAGGAGCTAGGGTTAGTTGTAGGGTTAGGGTTAGGAGCTAGGGTTAGGTTTAGGGTTAGGATAAAGTTTAGGTTTTTGGGTTAGGGTTAGGGTTAGGGTTAGGGTTAGGGTAAGAGTACGGGTTAGGATTAGGGTTAGGTTTAGGGTTAGGGGTTTTGAATGGGACTGAATTGTATGTCCCCACAAGGTTAGCTGTACAAGACTGTGTGTGTGTGTGTGTGTGTGTGTGTGTGTGTGTGTGTGTGTGTGTGTGTGTGTGTGTGTGTGTGTGTGTGTGTGTGTGTGTGTGTGTGTGTGTGTGTGTGTGTGTGTGTGTGTGTGTGTGTGTGTGTGTGTGTGTGTGTGTGTGTGTGTGTGTGTGTCATAGTGTTTTTGTCAACCATGTTGGTGTAACCCATCACGTCTGGTTTGCTATCTGTCTGTAACCTGGCCATAAGTTCATATGTGGTGTCAAATTGATGTACATTACATTATTACATTATTTACTCTTGTCTCTGTGCTGATACTGGGACCAATTGATGGATTGACAACAGAATTCTGCTTGCACGCTACAAAATGAAGTGTTGGTTTGATGAACAAGCTCAATCCATTATAGACAGTAGTACTGCACAGTCACCTACATGGTTTGGCTCTCTCACTTGTAAATCACTTGTAAACAACACACCTGTCTATACAGTATTTGCCCCTTCCCTTCTTTCCATCCATGCATAATAGCATGCGCAACATGAATCACTACTACACACTAGTGTTACTGAGTGGCAAAATTCAGTAAAAAAAATGGTTTCTCTCATGCTATAGATATGAATCCAGAATCAATGTAACATAATGCCATAGACTGTGACCCATTACAACTGTAGTGGATCCTAGTGGACCTATAGTTGAAGTCGGAAGTTTACATACACCTTAGCCAAAAACTTTTAAACTCAGTTTTTCACAATTCCTGACATTTAATCCTAGTAAAAATTACAGTCTTAGGTCAGTTAGGATCACCACTTTAAGAATGTGAAATGTCAGAATTATAGTAGAGAGAATTATTTCTTTCAGCTTTTATTTCTTTCATCACATTCCCAGTGGGTCAGAAGTTTACATACACTCAATTAGTATATGGTAGCATTGCCTTTAAATTGTTTAACTGGGTCAAATGTTTCAGGTAGCCTTCCACAAGCTTTCCACAATAAGTTGGGTGAATTTTGGCCCATTCCTCCTGACAGAGCTGGTGTAATTGAGTCAGGTGTGTAGGCCTCCTTGCTCACACACGCTTTTTCAGTTCTGCCCACAAATGTTCTGTAGGATTGAGGTCAGGGCTTTGTGATGGCCACTCCAATACCTTGACTTTGTTGTTCTTAAGCCATTTTGCCACAACTTTAGAAGTATGCTTGGGGTCATTGCCCATTTGAAAGACCCGTTTGCGACCAAGCTTTAACTTCCTGACTGATGTCTTGAGATGTTGCTTCAATATATCCACATCATTTTCCTACCTCATGATGTCATTAATTTTGTGAAGTGCACAACACGATGTCGCCACCCCCTGTGCTTCACGGTTGGGATGGTGTTCTTCGGCTTGCAAGCATCCCACTTTTTCCTCCAAACATAAAGATGGTCATTATGGCCAAACAGTTCTATTTTTGTTTCATCAGACCATTTCTCCAAAAAGTACAATCTTTGTCCCCATGTGCAGTTGAGAACCGCAGTCTGGATTTTTTTATGGCGGTTTTGGAGCAGTGGCTTCTTCCTTGCTGAGCAGCCTTTCAGGTTATGTTGATATAGGACTCGTTTTACTGTGGATATAGATACTTTTGTACCTGTTTCCTCCAGCATCTTCACAAGGTCCTTTGCTGTTGTTCAGGGATTGATTTGCACTTTTCGCACCAAAGTACATTCATCTCTAGGAGACAGAACGCGTCTCCTTCCTCAGCAGTATGACGGCTGCATGGTCCCATGGTGTTTATACTTGTGTACTATTGTTTGTACAGATGAACGTGGTACCTTCAGGCGTTTGGAAATTGCTCCCAAGGATGAACCAGACTTGTGGAGGTCTACCATTTTTTTTTTGAGGTCTTGGCCGATTTATTTAGATTTTTCCATGACGTCAAGCAAAGAGGCACTGAGTTTGAAGGTAGGCCTTGACATACATCCACAGGTGCACCTCCAATTGACTCAAATGATGTAAATTAGACAATCAGAAGCTTCTAAAGCCATGACATCATTTCTGGAATTTTCCATGCTGTTTAAAGGCACAGTCAACTTAGTGTATGTAAACTTCTGACCCACTGGAATTCTGACACAGTGAGTTATAAGTGAAATAATCTGTCTGTAAACAATTGTTGGAAAAATTACTTGTGTCATGCACAAAGTAGATGTCCTAACTGACTTGCTAAAACTATAGTTAGTTAACAAGAAATGTGTGGAGTGGTTGAAAAACGAGTTTTAATGACTCCAACCTAAGTGTATGTAAACTTCCGACTTCAACTGTATATTGAGATGCCGGTGGATGTGTTCTCTTTCTCGCCCGTGTTTAAGAGGGATACAGGGACAGGGAACGCTGCTCCCCTACTAACTACGATGAGTCAGAACCTGAAGAATCATTCCGTATCTTCGTGGCTCTGTTTGACTACGACCCCCTGTCCATGTCTCCCAACCCGGACGCAGCAGATGAGGAACTGCCCTTTAAAGAGGGCCAGATCATCAGGGTGGGTGTCACACACAGGGCTAGGCCATGCGAGGAGATATATTGTGCTTGTGTTTGAAAACAATGAGGTACAATATAAAACATAATTGAAAATAGACTTGTCCTTCTGCCATCTGTTTCGTTTTGCTCCCAATCACTCTTGTTCCATTTTTCTCTCTCTCTCTCCCTCCCCTCTCACTCTCCCTTGCTTTCTGTCTCTCGCTCGCTCGTTCACTCTCACTCTCTCTTTCCAGGTATATGGTGATAAGGACACTGATGGTTTCTACCGAGGGGAGATCAGGGGAGGCAGGATGGGGCTCCTGCCCTGCAACATGGTGTCAGAGATCAGGGCTGAGGATGAGGAGACCATGGACCAGCTCATCAAGCAGGGCTTCCTCCCACTCAACACACCAGTGGATAAAGTTGGAATAGGTAACCACAGAACTATAAGGAGTAGAACAGACATCCTCATTCAAGTCAATGATTCCATAACGGGTGGACTGGTAGCCATTTTGACTGTACCCATTTCATATTTTTCTAGGTAACATACTGGGCAGGGCACACGTATCTCTCTATGACACCACATATACATCTGTCACTATATCACCTCCTGTCCTGGCGTGTCCTATTGTTTCCTCTCACAGGGCAGGACAGACGAGGCCTCTGCCAGCACCAGGCCACCAGGAGGATGGTGGCCCTCTATGATTATGACCCCAGAGAGAGCTCCCCCAACGTGGACGTGGAGGTATTGACACACACACACACACACACACACACACACACACACACACACACACACACACACACACACACACACACACACACACACACACACACACACACACACACACACACACACACACACACACACACACTGTACATACACACACACTGTACATACATGTAACCAGATAGACAGACCTTGTAAGGGTATAAATGACGTCTCTGTTTCCTGATAGGCTGAGTTGACTTTCTGTGCTGGTGACATCCTCGCTGTATTTGGAGAGATTGATGAAGACGGGTTCTACTATGTGAGTATGCCTCTTTTCTGGGTTCCGTGATGTTACTAGTAGCAGTGTTACATAGGGCAATTCAAAGGTTGTAAAAGTCAGATGTTTTAGTTCTGCATTTTTAAGAAATACCATTGGCTCAACTGCCTGCTCATACACATAGTATGTCCTTTTGCCCAGGAGAGGGCTCTTTCCCTCAGGTTTGACCATCAGAGTTCAATGGGTCTAGCCATGGTTCTCATCCCCAGTGCACCCTCCTCTCCTCTCTCTGCAGGGTGAAATCAATGGCCACCGTGGCCTCGTCCCCTCCAACTTTCTGGAAGAAGTGCCTGACGACGTGGAGGTGTACCTGACGGACACTCCATCCCGCTACGCCCAGGATGAGCCCGCCAACCGGGCCGAGGCTAAAAGGGTACATCGCCGCTCTCAGCGCTAGGCCCTCTGTCCATCCATCCTCTGTCTCTCTTGATTTACGCCTCGCTTCCTCCACTTGCCGTCTGTGTTCTGTGTGTGTGTGTGTTGTCCGTGTGTGACAGTGGTGACTATACAAACCTTAGCCCCGGCCGGCGAAAGGGACAAACGCAGTTAAACCTTTCTGAGAGTTAGAAAGGAAGAAGCAAAGCCTGATGTGGACAGAGAGATAGAACACTTGAACTGTGCCCGTACGGGGTGGGTGATATTCACAGACCAGTGACATGAGAGAGTGCAGATTTGAAATAGGCTAAAGTCATTCCTACACAGGAATATAGAATGATCATTGGGTAACCTCTTTGCACCGAAACACCAAACTCAACTCTGGATCTTGTGTCTATTAATAAGTGCTTTATGAACACCTCTGAAACTTTCCTGATTTCTACCAGTTGTACCCAAATGGACAGAAAGGATTTGAGTAAACTGTAGGGTTGGTAATATAGCAAAGCATGCCTTTTTCAAAAACAAACTCGATACCTTTTATATAATAGTAGACTTTGGCCCAACTGCTGTATTTCCTGGGAGAGGCTTTGTTTCTTTTTGTATACTGCACACACTTCCAAAAATATATATTTTTCAGGCCTGATGAAAGTTGATAGATATGCCATGTTTGATCTAAACCAGAAGAAATAACAGCCACAGTGATTCATCCATACTGTAATGGTACAATGGAACAATAAAAGCAGCAATAATTTTCATTTGCGACCTGTGTTCATGTGCGTATTCTTGTTGTTTTTCTTTTCTGTTCTCATAGTCGTGTGTTGGGTGTACTGAAAATGAATCGTCACCACATCTGATTGACTTTTTTTCCTCACCTGCTTTGCAAATACAAACAGAAGAAGATTGTTCATTTCACGTCATAAATGGCTCTGTCTGCCTTGTACAGTATGTGAGCAACTAGAGATACCAGCCTGACAGATCTAATGCTGGATATTGTGATTACACTTATGTTAAATGGTTCATTTGTAGCCAAGTTTATAGACAAGTTTATAGCAACATGGTTATTCATGCTTGCACATTAAAGTTTTATATACTAGTCGGTGTAATTAGGAAAGTGTTTCCCCTTACTTTTTAGTGTAACCAGAATGCTAATTTGCAGCATAAATTCGAAAAATTGTTATGAATAGATTTTTTGTAATAATTTATTGGAGTGATTTAATGCCTGCAAAGTGGTGGACTACTAATTATCTGTGAGATAGTACTCTATTATGCAAACTTAAAAGTTCCCTATATCTGTAGTTGTTGAAAAACCATTACTAATGGGAGCTGCAAATCCCCATTTGATTCAAAAATGATTCCTCTTTGTCTTTGAGAGACCATTTTAAAGGTCCTAGATGAACTGTATGATAGCATACCATACTTTGATCGGTTGCCAGTCCAGTACATTAGGCAAGAGGGATGGTATCTACAGTTGTGTCCCTGAGTGTTGTATATTACTGTTGGTGTCCCTCATGATCGATGGACCTATCAGAATCTGTGGTGTTGCGATGTCGTGCTCTATGTTTGATGGCTTCCTCCTCAGTGTTTGTATGTGTGAAACCTCAACAGCGCCACCAATGTCTTCAGTCCCCATCAACAGAAGGAGAGGGAGGTATTAAGGAATGATTTCAATAATAGCCCAAAAGGCAATACCTCATCCTTATTCTGAACCACTTTTATCAACATTATGGGCTTGTTTCCCGGACACTAGTCCTGAACTAAAAACCTATTCCAATGGCAAATTTTTATTGAACAAGCATTTGAAGCTAAATCTTTGTCTGGGAAACCAGCCCTATTTGAAACATAAACGTTACGTAGGTATTTGACACAGATTTAGTGGAAAACCT
This sequence comes from Salvelinus alpinus, assembly GCF_045679555.1. Taxonomy (NCBI): domain Eukaryota; kingdom Metazoa; phylum Chordata; class Actinopteri; order Salmoniformes; family Salmonidae; genus Salvelinus; species Salvelinus alpinus. Next base: position 23,053,078 of record NC_092103.1, on the reverse strand, counting down.
ACAGTAAGTATAATGGTCTGCATTGACACTGTTCTCTTTTTCATAGGACTTTATAGAGTTATATTTTCATACTTGTCTATATTGACAGCTAATGCTGAGAAGTCTGAAGGTCAGCACACATAACATCAAATTCAATTGGAAATTGAATTAGACTGTAGAAATATTTGGCATACCCAACCCTTCACTCTATTTAACACAACGTATTTTAAAGTCCCATTGGATATATAGCTTTACTGTAGATGGATAGGGCTACTCAGGTGACAGTGGGGTGATAAAGTGTTATTGAGGGACACAATGCTGACTGTAGACTGTATGTACTATTGTAGCCCTACCTCAGTCAGAGAAAGGGTAGGCCACAGTGGACTACTGATTTCTTTGTATTGCACTGCCCCTACCCCCTCCACCCTCCATGGCATCTCTCTTCAGGTAACCACGGATACCACAGAGAGCACGGCCCCGCCTGTCCGAGCGGCATCCCCCATGGTGCGTCCCGTGTGTCCCCCAGGCACCATGCGGCCCATCAGCCCCACCAGGGGCCCCAGGGACCTCCGAGACAACAAAAAGAAAAAAGGACTGCTCTCCAAGGGGAAGAAACTGCTCAAGAGACTCTCTCCGGTTAAATAAACTGTTCCCAGCTGAGCCCAGAACAGATACTGGGCCCAGTACTGTACATCACATACAGTACATGCAATCAAATCAGCAGATCGTACGCACACAACTACAATTGCAACATATGTGTGTATGTGTTACAGGACAATATATGTGAATCTAATATATTCAGTGATACATGTTCTAATGATTAATACACATACTTACATGTACTTCGTGCCAAATTCAATGAGACCTTTGGTCACACATACTGTATAACTGTGATGTATTTGAGGTAGAGGGAAAAAAGGAGTACAAACTAGGATTTTCATGACATGGATTTTCATTTCCACTGTTTTCTTTAATCAAATGGAGATCAGGACGATGCTGCTAAACCATTTGTGTGCATTTGTTTCAAGCAGGGTAACAACAGAGTAGTCTATTTCTTTTGTTACAAATCTAACATTTCCAGATGGTTTCCATAGCAATTGTGCAATTATAAGGTCTCTAACAGACATGACGTGGCAAAAAACATCAATGTTGTGACTGGAGCACTGGAGCAACAACTCAACTATTGATGGCATTCTGTCAGTAATGCTGGCTGCTAATACAGAGGCTTTATCCAGTGCAATATATCACAGACAGGATGGTGACAAAGGGTTGAATCACTCACAGAACCTAGAAGTCTAAAGGGTAGTTGGACACAGGGCATTACAGACAGGAGAAGGAGCTGCATTGGATAATACATTTGAACCATCTCAGTGGCCTTTATGAAAGCAATTCTAGCATGACTTTCCTCATTTTCTATGGTTGAACAAGGTTGTTTTTAGACTTACATAAGACTTTGCCAAGAACCCCTAGTGCATCTCTGCAGCTTTGTTTGAAAAAAATCTAAAATGTATGTTTGTTCGTTTCATTGCTGTCCAACTGTCATGAAACACCTAGTTAAAGACAACCTTCTGTGTTTGCCTTCCAATTGCACAAAGGTGTGTTTTGTCTGATGAATGAAAAATAAGTAGTTCTCGGTGTGTATGGATGTGTTGAGGGTGTAGGCTATGTGTGTGAGTTTGTGTGCTCAGTGTGCATTCATGTCTGTGCATCCTTTTTTTTTAAAGAGGACAAGTAGTTGAGTCATGTGATCTTAGTGGTGTGCTGCTAACTACATTGCCGGTGTAATATTCAGTTCTGTTATCTGTCGAAGAGGGCCATTTTCCCCACTCAGCCATTTCAGTAAAGATGTCTAGGTGTGTTCAAGATTCTGCACCGTTTACTTGTTTACACTCTTATAGACCTCGTGACAACCTATTTTTGAAGTCAAGGGAAAGGGAGGGATGACCTACATACTGTACCTACAACCTCTAAACCAGTAGTCATGTGGCTTATGGGATACATGAGTGCTAGGATGCATCCAGCTGATCCATTGACTGGAGAGGCTGTCATAGCCTTTAGACAAACATTGTCCTGTATTTTGACACCTTTCAAAACCCTATATTAACCCATTTTCATAAACCATGATCCTATTCTGTAATAGTTTAACATCACTTCCGTTGCTGTACAGCCACAGTTTGATGGACATAATCATAATGGACAATATTTCAATCCATGACTCAAAATGACAGTGTTTTATTCTGACAGGGTCCTCTAAATTCCCATCAGCTAAGATATCTGAGTCAAACGTAGTACCCTGCTGTATAATGATTACAGGGTTCTTTTATGTTCATTAAAAAAGAGAGAAAATCAAATGATGGATTGCCAAAAAGGAATGTACGAAATGTTCAGCGGGCAATATAGTAGACATTTTATAATTTGTCCCATGTTATGCATTATGTTATGCATCCATTGACAAAAGGTGTTAGTCATAATACCAAATCCTTTATTTGTAAATGGGTTTAGTGTCTATACTGTTGCTCTTTTGTACCTTTCTCCATTTATAGATAATTTCTAAATGTTTATACTTGATTTTCAGACTGCCTTTTTTAGTGCATTGAGATTTATTCTTACTGTAAACAGTGCAAGCATTCTCCATGGTGTCCTCAAGATAAGATGTTTAAGTCTGCGGTTATGTGCTTGCTCTGTGAATCAAAGATACAACAAAAAAAATTGAAATCATTATTTATGGTGTGTGTGTGCATGTGCAAAAAAATACATTTTTTATCAAAAATAAATTTGATATTTTGTAGAATATTGTGTTTGGATTACTTTGGTATATATTTACATTTTAGTCATTTAGCAGACGCTCTTATACAGAGCGATATACAGTTAGTGCATTCATCTTCAGATAGCTAGGTCAACCACACATCTCAGTCAATAAAGTAGCTATCAGCAAAGTCAGTGCTAGTAACGGGGAAAACGTCATGTGCGAATGTTAGTTTACAGTGGGGGACTACTCTTTAAAGAGGTAGGGTTTCAGATGTTTTCGGAAGATGGGCAGGGACTCTGCTGTCCTAGCTCCAGGGGGAAGCTGGTTCCACCACTGGGGTGCCAGGACAAAGAGGCACTTTGACTGGGCTGAGAGGAAGCTGCCCTCCAGCAGGGGTGGGAGGGCCAAGAGACCAGAGGTGGCAGAATGGAGTACTCGAGTTGGGGTATAAGGTTTGAGCATAGCCTGAAGGTAGGGAGGGGCAGTTTCTCTTGTTGCTCCATAGGCAAGTACCATGGTCTTGTAGTGGATGTGAGCTTCGACTGGAAGCCAGTGGAGTGTGCGGAGGAGTGGGGTGACATGGGAGAACTTGGGAAGATTGAACACCAAGTGGAGAAAGAACAGCTCTGTCTTGTCGAGGTTGAGCTTGAGGTGGAGAGCCAACATCCAAGCACAGATATCTGCCAGGCACGCAGAAATGCGTGTCGCCACCTTGGTGTCAGAAGGTGGGAAGGAGAAAAGTAGTTGAGTGTCATCCGCATAGCAATGATAGGAGAGACCATGTGAGGATATGACAGAGCTGAGTGACTTGGTGTATAGTAAGAAGAGGAGAGGGCCTAGAACCGTACATGGTGCAGATACAGATCCTGCCCACATCACCTAGTAGGAGTGTCCTGCCAGGTAGGATGCAATCCAAGAGTGTGCAGAGCCTGAGACACCCAGCCCTGAGAGGGTGGAGAGGAGGATCTGATGGTTCGCGTGTCAAAGGCAGCGGATAGATCTAGGAGGATGAGAACAGAAGAAAGAGAGTCAGCTATGGCAGTGCGGAGAGCCTCCGTGACACAGAGGAGAGCAGTCTCAGTTGAGTGACCCGTCTTGAAGCCTGACTGGTTAGGGTCAAGAAGAGACAGCACACGTAAGTATTTTGGAAGGAAAAGAAAGAAGGGATACCGGTCTGTAGTTTTTGACGTCAGAGGGGTTGAGTGTTGATTTCTTGAGGAGGGGAGAAACTTTGGCCATATTGAAGTCAGAAGGGACGCAGCCAGTGGTCAAGGATGAGTTGATAAGAGAAGTGAGGAATGGGAGAAGGTCTCCAGAGATGGTCTGGAAAAGGGAGGAGGGGATGGGGTCGAGCGGGCAGCTTGTCGGGCAGCCGGATCTCACTAGTAACAGGATTTCATCTGGAGAGAGAGGGGAGAAAGAGGTCAAGGCGTAGGGTACTTCTGTGTGAGTGGGACCAGTGGACTCATTAGGCATGTTCGTGATTTCCCTTTTATATCTCAATGACCAGAATGATAAATGATTTCTAGCCCATATTGCATGAATTAAAACTAATAATAATAATAACATAACTAAATATGGATTTTGCAGCATAGCCTAGCTACCACAGATGAAAGGGAAGACCTACTGAAGGGATCACCTTCAATCCGTGCTATTACACTTTATATCCTCTGGATGGCAGCAGTGATCTTTACTTCACCATTTGCAGACCTTATCAAACGTGAAAAAGGACTATTTAAATTTGATAACAACAATAACAAACACTCACGTGTTAGGAGAACGAAGAAATGGCAAATCTGCGTGCTTTTCCAGACTTGAAGGCAGAGGGTTTGTTTGAATAGTGTCATTACAGGTTTGCAAAGTGTGCCTAGTTAGACATAGCTTTCTCACAATTTGAACTTGACAGCATCTGTAGCTTCTCCTGTTGTAGGTAACTAGCTAGCTAGCTATGGCTATTGGCCGCGGACAACTTTTCCGCAGTTTCAGAGAGGGTTTGTTGAAGAATGCCCCGCTAACAGAGGGTCGAGGACCGACAGGCAAAGAGAATAGCAGACTCTGCGAGAAAATGACTGGATTTTCCCCGGCCACTCAAAGGTATGAGTTGTGGGATGTCATCAACTCCTGTTGCATAGTGTGCACAAACCAATAAGCTGGTTTGTAGCTGACTAACTTCAGCTAGCCACTGACTTTTGTTGACTGCAAAATTGTGTTGCATCTCTGTCTTTCTCTATGCTCGACTACAAGTGTGGAACCACGAACACTGCCACAAAAGAAGAAGAGGAAAAAGAAGGCGGCAAAGGCTACTGTACCCTGTCAGCCAGTTGGACCACTGCCAAGGGTACCTACAAAGTCTACTGGACATGCTGGCAAGCCAGCTGAGTGCACACCGAATCACATAGAGAGGTAAAAGTGGGTTGCTGTGGAACCCACTTGACACTGATAAAGGGGTGGCATATGTTATTGGTTCTATGCCCTGCAATCTGAAGACTCGATTGTGTTTGCACTAGATGGGAAAGATCAAGCATTCCAATAAACGTTTTAATCATGTCTAATTGGTGTTTTATTAGGATGCCACCGGAGATCCTTCTGAAGATCCTGTCGTACCTGGATGCCCTCTCTCTCTTCTCCATCGGCTTCATCAACAAGCGATTCTATGAGATGGCCCACAACAAGTAAGGAGTGAAGTACTGGTCACATTGTAGGCTACTCTTCCTCCCTACAGTCTTACAGACTGGTTTTACGTGATCAATTTTGACCCACAGTATTTTCTTGCAGTGGAATGTGGCACAAGATGTATTCTGCAGAGTATGGACACAGTAAGAAGTGGAGGCCCAAGCGTTTGGACGAGGTTCAGTGCAATTCATATTTCATAACACTCCTTTTTACTTATCACACCAGGGACATTTTTTTATGAGCATTATGTGCTTGTATGCACAGTACTTTTTGTATTAAGATTAATATTATTGTGTTTTCCTCCACCAGGTGCTGGATAAGCTGAGTGCGGTGGTGGTCCAGGAGAGACCAGAGGGCTATTGGAGAAGACTGTACTTCAGGACCATGGCTGGCTTCAATGAGACCAAGTGGAGGAAGGAGTTGAGAGACATCAACCCTTTCACAGGCTTGCCCAGTCAGACTGAAAGAATCGTCAGGTTAAACAGTTTCTGCAGTTAGTGCTAAAGTTGTACTGCCTCTGTTGTTCAGGCCCATGTATAAAACATGCCATTTATAAGGCGCACACATACAGAGTCTCCAATGCTACTGTAATATTGTCAGAACCTAGTCACTGGGCCAGAGTCAATTAAATTGTCCGCAACTATGTTTACATAGTTACTTTAATGCATTTTGTTCTCCTCTCCCCTGCCTCAGGAGCCAGCGTGTGACCTGGGAAATCACAGTGTCTGACAAGTGGGGGTTGGAGGGGACGTTTGAGCAGAGCCGTGCCTACTTCTCTGACTCGTCCGTGACGGTTTGCTGGAGCAGCGGGCGCTGGCCCTCCTTCCACCAGCTCTCTACCTTACAGCTAGATGGTGTCAAAAGACAAGCTCTCAGCTCCCCTAACATCAATAAGTGAGTGTCTCTCTTTCTCTTTTGTCTCTTCTTGCCTCTGAGTGAAATGCCTGCTCCCCTCTGCTCCCCTCAGGCCTGGCTGGCGGTCTCTGATGGCTAAGTTTGACAGGGACACCATCTCTAAGAGTGGCCAGGTCATCGGTAGAGACCAACTAGTCACCCTGGTACTCTTTTCGCCTAGCATCGTCATTGGCGTCTGGAGGGTATGTCATCTAAATCACATCATTAGAAAATTGATGGGCTAACCCACAGTGTGCTGATGATTTGTTTCAGTTTGTTTCCTGATAAAAAGTGTATAATATTTGGGATTTCCCTGTGTCATTCCACAGGGCCGGTGGTCCATTGCCTTTGTGATGGCCAGCTTCCACTACCACAGGCTGGTGGAGAGGAGTCTCCTGGGCACCTCGATGTGGTATGCAGCGCCCCTGACTCCGGAATAGGCTAGGATTGAACAAATTGGCTTGACTGGATTCAGTTTTTTATATTTCAGCAGAAAAGGATGTTGCATTCAATTAAAAAACTAAATCATTCAGTCATTCATTTTCTCTCTCTCTCTCTCTCTCATTCCCAGCCCCTATTCCATGCCAGAGAACAAGCCTCCTTTCGACGACGCGGACCCTGACTCCGGCCTCCATGGTTACACGCTCCGCATTATACTACACAACACTGTGACCCAGATCATGGCCGGCCACTTCTCTCAACTCTACTGTAGCAAAAGTAATGAAACCAGTACCCAGGAGGTTTCTCTTTCAGAACCATGTTGGGCCACTGTACGATACAGCAGTCTGGAGTTGACTTTGGTTGTGTGTTGTGGTTGTCCAGGTCAGGTCCATGGTGGTTTCATCCAGCTGAATGTCATCAACAGGGGAAGCCTGTCCCAGCACACCCCTCTCTCTGGCAGGATCAGCCTGCCCTGGAAGTGTGAGGCTCTAGAGGGCACCGTGGAGGTACTGTAGGGGAACACTGACTCCGACTGGTTTAGGTTACACTTTACTGGAACCACCAGGGCTACATGATGGGGTCATTGTAATAACAGAACAGCTGACATATAGACTTTGGCGCTCCCTCTCTCTCTCTGTCTATTTACCTCTCTATTTCTCTCTCTCGCTAGCTTTCCATTCAATTGGCGACAGATTTTCATGCGAATATTGTAAAATCTGCATAAAGAAAATATGTGCATTTTCCCACCAGTGCTGTTTCCACCAAACTGACTTGTTGTGGATGAAAATGAGTGTGTGATGATGTAGTGCAGACAAAAAAAAATTGTCAAACTGTTGGTTAAATAATAAATGTGCCTACTCTGGTCTTGGCACGTGCGCTCTAGCCAACAGATCACAGATACAGACCGTGTAGGCACAGCCTACCCATCATGTCGAACAAACAAATTATCTGTCTGCATTTATAAAATTGTATCGAAACTTCCTGTTTCCATCACAGCTGTTTTTTGTCTTTGCATTGTCGGAAAGGGCCCGTAAGTAAGCGTTTCACTGTTAGGCTACACCTGTTGTTTAGGACGCATGTGACAAATAAAAATGGATTTGATTTGGAAACATGGTTTATGTCTCTCTCTACTTCTATTTCTCTCTCTGTCTCTGTCTGTGTAGAACTGCTGCATGATGAGCCTGACCCTGATGGATGAGTACCAGAACCCCTTCTGGTGTGTCAGCACACCCGTATCTATGGCACTGAATAGTAAGGAGCCCTCCAACGACTACGAGGGTCAGCACTTCCTGATCAAGTACCAGGATGCAGAAGGCAAGGTAAACCAACCCCACATGACTCACACGTCAGGATAGATTACTTTTTGGTTGGTTTATTTGACAAGGACCATGTCATTGGAAACATTGTAACTGTACTGTATATATTTACATTTTACATTATCACCCATAACTTTTAATGTAAGTAAATGATCACATATGGGGAGCAGCAACCAGTGAGTGGACATCTGATTTTTTTTCTTTACAATAACAGTAATGTATGAATTCTTTATTATTGTAGGTGAGGATGGACCTTGTGTGGCTGGAAGAGCAAAGACAGTACTTCCTCATCAACCTGGTAGTCTTCATCGCCACGGCCAAAGTCAACAAGCACTTTGGGAGAGCCTACTGACGCTGCATGTAGAGGTGGCACTGTACTACAAGCCTCTATCCTAAGGCCTTCATAATGATGACAAAGTGGTGACATAAACAGTCATGACAGCTGACAACTGTTTATGACATCTGTTATGTTGTTGTTATGCAGTATAATATAGGCCTTATGATAGAAGCTTGAAGTAAAGTGTTGAGCCTGTATACAGTATGTCAATTGATGACGTGGTTTAGTTGTGTTTTGTTTGAAGTAGTTCAAGTTTGAGGGTTTGCCCCGGCCAGTTTTCATTATTTCTGTATATTTATATAGTTTTATGCATTGTTTTGTGAATCATTAGTACACATTGGTAAAATGTAATCCTACTTTTTTGAAGTATGTCTCGCCATATTATAAAGAGCATACTACATGTGAAATGTGTTAACAGAGTTCAACTATTTTGGGTTTGTAAACTTTCTGTTACAGATGGACAATCTGATTCCAGATAAATATTCTGATTTATATATTTCGGTGGTATTTTTTACTCCGCCATAGTGCAAGCTAAGTGAAACTGGAGGGATCAGCCTGTGTTCTACTGTATTACGCTTTACATTCTCAGGATGGCAGCAGTGATCTTTATCCCCAATAGCACTATTTTCAGTCCCAGCAAAACGCAAGTGCTCCCTCACACCTCTGGCCACGATTGCTTTTTTTTTTCTAAGCCGAGCGAAGACTTATTGTGTATATTGCCTCACTGTTAGAACCTAATCAGGACAACTGCTGATGCCAACTGTCAAAGCATCAATATAATTATTTCTACATACTGACTCCAAATGGCAAAAACATATCCAAGCCATCATTTATACAAATATTGTTCAATACAGTAGCTAGTTACAGTAAAGAGTTATTGATTGAGTGGAAAGAACTGCTGCGATTCACTGCTTTGGTTCATTGAGTCAATGCTTCAGTATTTGGCACAGGAGCCCTGTGTATGTTCTGAACCAGAAAACGAAAGAGAGAAAAAGTGAGAGAGTGGAGATTACACTCATACATCACAGCATCCTGGTCCCACCCCGCCGCCTTCTCCGGATCCTGAGTGAGTTGTAACGCTCCCTAGGGCCCTGGGGCCATCGGATGTTTAAAATTCTCAACAACTGACCTCTCCAAGCATCCGTCTTCGGGTGGCCTTTTCAGATAATTATATTTCACAGGTCCTAATAGTGCTGACCCCTCAACAGACAGCAGAGATCACTACAAAAGATAAAGATTATACAGATCAGGTAGATGTGTTTAAATCCCTCACAGTTCTTTTGACTGCTTACTTTTGTCTTGAGAATGTGTTCCTGTTTAAAGAAGCTTTACCGACATAGGTAGTAGCCAGTTTATTAGGTATACCCATCTAGTACCCGGTCACACTCCCCTTTGCCTCCAGAACACATTGAATTCTTCAGGGCATTGAAACGTTCCTCAATTGCTATCAAGGGATCTAACATGTGCCAGGACAACTTTCCCCACACCATTACACCACTGCCACCAGCCTGTACCATAGACACCAGGCACGTTTGGGCCATGGACCCATGCTGCTTACGCCAAATCCTGACTCTGCCATCAGCTTGACGCAATAGGAACCGGGATTCATCGGACCAGACTGTTTTTCCACTCCATTTTTGTGATGGGTGGTGTACCTAATAAACTGGCTCTTGAGTATATACCGTGTGTTTGCGTTTGTGTGTGTTCGTATGTGTGTTAGAGTCCTGAGTTGATGCCATTACAAGTGATGCTATAAAAAAAGCACATATCCCTAAGTCAGCACAGGTGAGAAATAGTCAAATAAAAAATTGAGATCACATGGAATACCAATACCCTTTTACATTTCAACCCTGCAGGATGTAGCAAGAGTCAGGACTGTGGCCTCCCCTTCATTAGTCTGTGAGAGCAGATACCGGTTGGAGGACAGGTACTCTAGCGGTTAAGAGTGTTGGGCCAGTACCCAAAAGGTTGCTGGTTCGAATCCCCGAGCTGACTAGGTAAAAAATATGTTGATGTGCCCTTGAGCAATGCACGTAAACCTAATTGCTCCTGTAAGTCGCTCTGGATAAGACCGTCTGCTAAATGACTAAAATGTAAATGTAAAAAATTCCACTTGGCCTGTAACTCATCCCAGTCTCCTGCGGAGTGATGTGTATGGTGGCCATGCTCTGAGAGCCACTTTCATTTGTCATCCTGTGATGAGGCTCAGCCTGGCACCAGCCATTCATCTTTGTCTGTCCTGTTCACAGTGGGCTAGCCACGGGGCAATGCCTCCCATCACTGCGGCTCTGGAGAGCTCCCAGAGCTACCTCACAAACTCTGGACCATATTCTTGAGCTGCCTATAAGCACTGACTGCTGGACATAACCTGCAGTATTGTCAGTCAGTCCATATAGGCAGCTCAAGAGTATGATCCAGCTTTCTCTAGAGGTTGTGTGGAGGCCATGATAACAACAATGTACAGGGCTTCAGAAATGTTTTCATGGTTCTTACTGTCTTAAAAACTTGTATGAGCTAATGATAAGTCATGAGATTTCCTATAGCCTACATCACTGTACCGGGCATATCTGATTTACACTAATCTCTCAACTCAGATTTGATGGATACAGTGAAGTCCATCTCATCATTCAACTAATGGAGAGTAGTAGAGAGGTTGAAGACAGATTAATACCATAGAGAATGATATTTGTCTCTAGAGGACAAAAGGCTGTTTTAGCATGGGCAGCGCCATTGAGGGCTTCCACCATGCTTCCTCCATTTTAGAGTAGTCATAGTAGTCAACTGGGTGGGGATTCCTATGGGTAGTAGCCTCAATGGCGCTGCCCATGCTGTCACAGATGCTATAATGGCACAGGTATAAAGATGAGTCCTCTATCTCTATGATTAAGACACACCTGCACAGTGGCTTTTAATGTCAATCTCAGAATAGGATTAGTGTCAGCAAAGGTTAACAGAGCCACCAATCATCCAGTGACCTGGGTCCTTACAGATCATTCATGGATGTTCTTTTCATGTTTCACCTAGATTGGAATTATCAGGAAAAGGATCCAAAATCTTTTTGAGCGAGGGGAAATCGTAGGGTTAATGCGAGGCCATACTTCCTGAACCATTGATTATTAAAGTGTTCATTTTAGGACCGAAGAGAAAATAATCTATTCTAATTTCAGAGCAAGAACAGAGGGGAGAATTGGGAGAGCACACACAGTGAGTAACAACCCCAAACACATCATTTGCAGTTTTTTCCCACAGGATAACATATTTTTTCAGCCTCTCTTTCATCCCCACTAAGCTCCTCCTACCAATCACCTTATTAGGGACTCATACTTCTCTGCTGATTAGTCTGAATAGCTGGACATCCATCCAGCTTCCTGTCGGTAATTAGGGTTGAACATGGTTGATCCATTTTAGATGACCATTCAACCTTTCAGCCACCTATACTGTTTAGCTAGTTTATCCAGGCCAACAGCACCAGTGACCAGACCACCACTCAACAGGGTTCCTTCCATTAATAGCAGCCGTAAGAGCATGTTTGCATGTCTTGAATGGCACAGCTAAGACCTGGAACCATTCCCAGATGGCTACCACCGCCAACATGCACGTTGCTGAAGCTTTAATAAGGGTAGAGAGACAAAACTCCCTCCTAACACTGCATCACAAAATAATGCTCCTAATTTAAATTCACCAGGCCTAGTTTGGCTTGTGGTAAAAGGTATTTTAACAATGTTAAACATATACACACTATGGTCCAGGATGGATTACACATGAAACAATTGGGCTACATAGGTTCCCCTTCTTTATAGCTGTCCACAGGCACTTTCATTTCTCTAAGACACATATTTATTTTAATCCGCTGGCACTGTCAGGGATGGGATGTTTATTTGGAAATGAGTCTGTCCCTGCATAAAGCTGCTACCTTTGCACCCATGTCACCTACCATTTAAAAGCAGGTTGCGCTGAATCAGGACAGCATCAGCTTGGCAGCCATGTTCCATTTATTTCAGTCATTAATGAGTGTTGACACAGGTGTAGTTGCACAGACAAACAACCAAGTGACCATCAAACCACAGGACACTGGGAGTCTGGGACACCCTCTGCCACTCAGTCCAAACAGAGAGGGAGTCACAGAGATGAGAGGAGGACAGGACAAGCCTGACAATAATATTGGCTCATTAAACATTGCAGGTTTACTGCAAAGTTGATGTTGTCTCAGCCAGCCAGGCATTCAGCTACAGTCTTGGTGTGGATCCAGAGATGACACAGCGTCGATGAGCCGTATCCTCACCTCCGTTCTGTCCTAAAAATGCCCATCTCATCATCTCTCCACTGCCCCTGCAGGGTGCCATCATGGGAGGCTGCATGGCATTTCAATTAATATCTTACACGCAATGATGTTCAGTGTACCACATCAAGTGAGGGCCTGACATTTTTTAACAAGACTGGGTTAAGATTAAATGCAGTATAGACATATTTTAGGCCATTTGTATAATATTTGAGACGTGCTTGCTTAGGCAAAAAGGAGTACATAATAATAATAGTTTGGTGGGTGCTTATATTTGTCCTAATTAACAGATGCACAAGTGTGTATTATACTCATGAGTCAATTGGAAATGTATTTTTGGCATATCTCAACATCCCATCCCAAGATTCAGCCTTTATCAATGGCGATCCTGGAGCAATTAGGCTTAAGTCAATCAAATTTACAGTACCAGTCAAAAGATTGGACACACCTACTCATTCAAGGGTTTTTCTTTATTTTTACTATTTTCTAAATTGTAGAATAATAGTGAAGACATCAAATGATGAAATAACACATATGGAATCATGTAGTAACCAAAAAAGTGTTAAACAAATCAAAATATATTTAAGATTTTAGATTCTTCAAAGTAGCCACCCTTTGCATTGATGACAGCTTTGCACACTCTTGGTATTCTCTCAACCACCTTCACCTGTAATGCTTTTCCACCAGTTATGAAGGAGTTCCCACATATGCTGAGCACTTGTTGGCTGCTTTTCCTTCACTCTGCGGTCCAACTCATCCCAAACCATCTTAATTGGGTTGAGGTCGGGTGATTGTGGAGGCCAGGTCATCTGATAAAGCACTCCATCACTCTCCTTCTTGGTCAAATAGTCCTTACACAGCCTGGAGGTGTGTTGGGTCATTGTCCTGTTGAAAAACAAATGATAGTCCCACTAAACGCAAACCAGATGGGATGGCGTATCGCTGCAAAATGCTGTGGTAGCCATGCTGGTTAAGTGTGCCTTGAATTCTAAATAAATCACCAACAGTGTCACCAGCAAAGCACCCCCAAACCATCACAGTCTCCTCTATGCTTCACGGTGGGACCCACACATGCGGAGATCATCCGTTCACCAGCTCTGCGTCTCACAAAGATACTGTGGTTGGAACCAAAAATCTCAAATCTGGACTCATCAGACCAAAAGACAGATTTCCACCAGTCTAATGTCCATTGCTCATGTTTCTTGGCCCCACAAGTCTCTTCTTATTATTGGTGTCCTTTAGTAGTGGTTTCTTTGCAGAAATTCAACCATGAAGGCCGGATTCACACAGTCTCCTCTGAACAGTTGTTGTTGAGATGTGTCTGTTACTTGAACTCTGTGAAGCATGTATCTTCTGTATACTACCCCTACCAAGTAACAACACAACTGATTGGCTCAAACTCATTAAGAAGGAAAGAAATTCCACAAATTAACTTTTAACAAGGCAGACCTGTTAATTGAAATGCATTCCAGGTGACTACCCCATGAAGCTGGTTGAGAGAATGCGAAGAGTGTGCAAAGCTGTCATCAAGGCAAAGGGTGGCTAGATTCCAAATATAACTGTGGCGTACAGTAGGTCAGCCACCAGGGGGAGACTCGTCGAGGCCTGGTGACAGACGGAGTATACATCACGAGGTGATGGCTCCACCTGCTGAACATGCCAGGTCTCGACGGGCGCTCCGCCCAGGACTAATTGGGGCTGATTGGGGAGTTGGTGAGTAATCAAGGGCTGATTGCTCACCAGCTGTACAAGCCCCATAAAGCTGCCAGAAGGGCAGCACACAGAGGAGGACTGGGGGAAGTAAGGTGACTTCCGTGTAGTTGGAGACGGTGCCCTCCGTGTAGTTGGAGACGGTGCCCTCCGTGTAGTTGGAGACGGTGCCCTCCGTGTAGTTGGAGACGGTGCCCGAGCTAAGACGTTTGAGTTTGTGTGCCCGACAGGATACAGCAAGACCCGGAGCCCAGAAGACGGTATCCCGGAGAGGGTCTCATGGTGAAGACCTATCCTTTTCTTTTGATTTATTATTTAATAAACACCCTTGAAACCGAGCTAATCATACTCTGTCTGTGTCTGATCTGTGTAAACGTCTTGACCAAACCCCCTGGTCTGCCACAAGAACATATATTTTGATTTGTTTAATACCTTTTTGATTACTATATGATTCCATATGTGTTATTTCATATTGTTGATGTCTTCACTATTATTCTACAATGTAGAAAATAGTAAAAATAAAGAAAAACCCTGGTGTAGGTGTGTCCACACTTTTGACTGGTACTTCATGTCGTGCACCCGAGAGTCAAATGTCGATAGGAATGGATTTGGTGAAAAGCAGGAAGTTTGGGTAGCCATTTAATAAACTGTTCAGCAGTCTAATGGCTTTGTGGTAGAAGCTGTTCAGGAGCCTTTTGGTCCCAGACTTGGTTCTCCGGTACCGTTTGCCATGTGGTAGCAGAGGGAATAGACTATGACTTGTGTGGTTGGAGTCTTTGACAATTTTAGGTGTCCGGCCCACACTACCCACTGTAAGATCTTGCGTTCGGATTCAGAGCTGTTGCCATACCAAGCAGTGATGCAGCCAGTCAAGATGCTCTCAATGGTGCAGCTGTAGAACTTTTTGAGGATCTGAGGGCCCATGCGAAATTGGCGTGCCCTCTTCACAACTGTGTTGGTGTATTTGGACCATGAAAGGTCATTAGTGATGTGGACACCAAGGAACGTGAAGCTCTCGACTGTCTCCACTACAGCCTTCGTTTCCTCTAGTCCACGATCAGTTCCTTTGTCTTACTGACATCGAGTGAAAGGTTTTTGGTGCTGGATCCACACTGTCAGGTGCCTGACCTCCTCCCTGTAGGCCGTCTCATCATTGTCGGTGATCAGGCCTACCACTGTTGTGTCGTCAGCAAACTTAATGATGGTGTCGGAGTCGTGTTTTGCCATGCAGTCGTGGGTGACCAGGGAATACAGGAGGGGACTAAGTACACACCCCGGAGGGTCCCCAGTGTTAAGGATCAGCGTGGTAGACGTGTTGTTGCCTACTCTTACCACCTGGGGGCGGCCCGTCAGGAAGTCCAGGATCCAGTTGCAGAGGGAGGTGTTTAGTCCCAGAGTTCTTAGCTTAGTGATGAGCTTCGTGGGCACTATGGTGTTGAACGCTGAGCTGTAGTCAATGAACAGCATTCTCACATAGGTGTTCCTTTTGTCCAGGTGAGAAAGGTCAGTGTGGAGTGCGATTGAAATTGTGTCACCTGTGGATCTGTTGGGGCGGTATGCGAATTGGAGTGGGTCTAGGGTGTCCGGGAGGTTGCTGTGAGCCATGACCAGCCTTTCAAAGCACTTCATGGCTACCGATGTGAGTGCCACGGGGTAGTAATCATTTAGGCAGGTTACCTTTGCTTCCTTGGGCACAGGGACTATGGTGGTCTGCTTGAAACATGTAGGTATTACAAACTCGGTCAGGGAGAGGTTGAAAATGTCAGTGAAGACACTTGACAGCTGGTCCGCGAATGCTTTGAGTACACGTCCTGGTAATATGTCTGGCCCAGCTGCTTTGTGAATGTTGCCCTGTTTAAAGGTTTTGTTCACATTGGCTACCGAGAGCGTTATCACACAGTCATGCAGAACAGCTGGTGCTCTCGTGCATGCTTCAGTGTTGCTTGCCTCGAAGCGAGCATAAAAGGCAATAGGCTCATCTGGTAGGCTCGCGTCACTAGTGTCATGACGTGCCCCTTTCTGGATATAGATCGTGGCATCCCCCTCTCTCTCTCTCTCTTACACCCAGGTTATGTTATCTCAGGTCGTAAATTCCTGGAGGAGACTCTCTCCCCCTGGCCATGCAGAAAGAGACAGATAGAGAGAATAAAGGATTTCACATGGCAAACTCCTAAATCCCCAAAATGAGGATTTGATACAAAAGGTCCACTTGTGAGAAGGTGGGAATGGTCAGTGGACAACGTACTTTGGTGCGAGAAGTGCAAATCAATCCCAGAACAAGAGCAAAGGACCTTGTGAAGATGCTGGAGGAAACGAGTACAAAACTATCTATATCCACAGTAAAACAAATCCTATATCGACATAACCTGAAAGACTGCTCAGCAAGGAAGAAGCCACTACTCCAAAACCGCCATAAAAAAGCCAGACTACGGTTTTCAACTGCACATGGGGACAAAGATCGTAGTTTTTGGAGAAATGTCCTCTGGTCTGGTGAAACAAAAATATAACTGTTTGGCCATAATGACCATCATTATGTTTGGAGGAAAAAGGGGGAGGCTTGCAAGCCGAAGAACACCATCCCAACCGTGAAGAACAGGGGTGGCAGCATCATGTTGCGGGAGGTGCTTTGCTGCAGGAGGGACTGGTGCACTTCACAAAATAGATGGCATCATGAGGAGGGAAATGATGTGGATATATTGAAGCAACATCTCAAGACATCAGTCAGGATGTTAAAGCTTGGTCGCAAATAGGTCTTCCAAATGGACAATGACCCGAAGCAGACTTCCAAAGTTGTGGCAAAATGGCTTAAGGACAACAAAGTCAAGGTATTGGAGTGGCCATCACAAAGCCCTGACCTCAATCCCATAGAAAATGTGTGGGCAGAACTGAAAAAGCGTGTGTGCGCAAGGAGGCCTACACACCTGACTCAATTACACCAGCTCTGTCAGGAGGAATGGGCCAGAATTCACCCAACTTTTTGTGGGAAGCTTGTGGAAGGCTACCTGAAACATTTGACCCAGTTAAACAGTTTAAAGGCAGTATTACCGAATACTAACTGGGTGTATGTAAACTTCTGACCCACTGGGAATGTGCTGAAAGAAATAAAAGCTGAAATAAATCATTCTCTCTACTATTATTCTGACATTTCACATTCTTAAAATAAAGTGGTGATCCTAACTGACCTAATAAAGGGCATTTTTACGATGACTAAATGTCAGGAATTGTGAAAAACTGAGTTTTAAAGTATTTGGCTAAGGTGTATGTAAACTTCTGACTTCAACTGTAACTATATCTCTGAATATGTACATTTCTCAATTATGGGGTTTGCATCTAGTTCTTGTATAAAATTAATGAGTAAAGATGAAACTATTTGTGAATAGATGATGTTGATGTTAAACCTTTAATGAAAGAGAATTGTATTCCCTTTAAAGTTTAACCAAGTCATTGGCCCGCCCCCGTGAGCACATACATGATCAGGCGTCATGGAACATCCCTTTTCTACTGTTACGAATAAAACCACGCATACCTCGGTCAGCTGAGGGGGCAAAGGTTTAAGTTTAGACTAAGCAAACCCTCAGCGTGAGCTGTGATTGCGAATAGTTATTGAATTCCTAACCATACCACGTGGAGCATTGGCTACACGGCTGGAAATGGTTAAACTCTGAAACTATCGATCCCTACAGAATAAGAGCAAATCTTAGATACTAATTACTAGTCTGCAGCTAGAAATGATGTCAACCTGGGATGCGAAGACCGACAACCACCGAAACATCTATCTATGAGAACATTTCTGAATGGTACTCTGAAGTATCCATTTTAACCACAAAAGACTTGATCTTCAGGGAAGCAGAGAGAGAGAGAGAGAGAGAGAGAGACTCGGATGAACTCTCCAACAGAAGGACTGACAATTCCAACAGAGATCACGACGACACTATATAAATATAAATATATAAATATATATTGATTGCAATTTTTCCCGAACGAGTGAGCGTTCATGTGCAAAGGATTAGCATTTCAATGAATATAATTATCAACTGTGTAGTGACTCCTTCTGTTCTTTCCCACCTTTTCAGTCTACACCCACTTCCCTTTGTCCACCAAGCCGTCATATTGGCCTAGCCCACTAGGGAACCTCTCCTATCATTTCCTTGTAACCATATCTACTGTTTGTGTGTTTATGCATTTCTGTGATTATTTAGTTAGTTAGTAAATAAATGATTAAGACAATTGGTGTATGAATGATTCATAGTAAAGGCTGGGTTCATGCAGATAACCAACAATTTACAACGTTTGGAATGAGACTAACGTGAGGTAAAGAATAATTCATTAATTAGAAGACTAATTGAACAGATATTAAAAATATCTGAAGAGTTATATTAGGAAAATTATAACTTTGTAATCTGAAGATTTTACTTTGTGCCCTGACTTCCTAGTTAATTACATTTACATGATTAGTTAAATCACATAATAATAATGAAAGATTTCATTCATTGATTTCATAAAATAACAGTCTTCACTTTAATGATGCCAAAGACACGACACTGGGCAGCTCACGTCTGGGTTTCCCTTTGTAGTGCGTAAAAGTTTTCAAGCCCTGCCACATCCGACGAGCATCAGAGCCGGTGTAGTAGGATACAATCTTAATCCTGTATTGACGCTTTGCTTGTTTGATGGTTCGTCTGAGGGCATAGTGGATTTAAAATCAACCTGCTATAGAGCATTCTGGGAAATATGATAATAATGGGTGTGGTTGTGAGGGTTTTACTCTTCATAGAGTAAAGATGACACAATCACACTAACCTCTATTCACCAGCACTGGCCTGGGTTCTTTTACACCACTGAGTGTTAATTTACCTATTTTTTACACAGAAAAGTTACACTGAAAAATCAACACTAGGTAACACAATTTGCTGGGTACAAATTTTCTCATATAGGTACAGTTTAAAACATTCTCACATCAAACTTTTTTTAATGTTAAAGGATTAAGTTTAAACACTGAGGTAAACACTAATGGTCAAGGCACTATTTTTAAAAAATGAGAAAAGAATACATCTTATTCAGATTCAGAACGGTTCTCTTTAGAATGCTTCTTGCCTTCCAAATAATCATCAAAGAACCCTTTCTTCCAAAAACGGTTCTTAGAATGAAAAATGTTCTAGGTAGAACCCTTTGCTCTACAAAGAACCCTCATCTTCCAAAAAGGGGTCTTCAGGTGAAAATGGTTATTGATAGAACCCTGTCTATCCATCTGCTAAGAACCCTTTTGAAACCCTTTTTTCTAAGAGTGTATACGCAATGCTCTCTGAAAAAAAGTGGGTATACGGTGTCTACCTTTATATAGCTCCCACTACACTACTGTTAATAGGCTACAAAAACAGAGTACAAAATAACAATAGACTAAAAATAGCATAGTTATTAGGTCAAATAAAATATATAGACATGTAGGCCTACAAAGTATTTCTAGGCCTTTTGTGAATTGTAGCCTATATACTAGTAGCGCAACATATTCCAAATGGGACAGCCTTTAATAAATCGTGGAGAAATCACTAGAGCCCATTGACCTCTCGTGCGTTTAATTTCCTCGCAGCCCTTTCCTCCACGGCGATTACGCACGAGAATCGTTAATCTGACGAAATATGGGCACAGCGCTCAACCTGATTTTTACTCATTCTATATGCAGTCCAGGACAGGATATAACATATCCGCAGTCTACTCAGTGACGTTTGCTATTAGTTGCGTACACAATAAACGGTGAATGTAAAAGAATACCACAACTTGGACCTTTGTTCTACAATTTGGCGATCCACAAGCGAAAGTGAATTTTACGCAGAAAAATTTGACGGAGGCAAGGTGCAGAAAGTAGCGTAATGTGGATACCCAAACTGGTGGACCTAAACAACACTTCAGTAAATATTTGGAACAGGAATTTACCGTTGCATCTGTTATTAACATAGAGTTATATATATTCATTACAGCTCTTTACTTTAAAAAACAATTAATTACCATAGATGTGTGTCAATTGAGAGCAGAAAGTCAGACGCTGATCTCTTGGTACGTTGTTAGAGCGCTCCTGTAGATAATCAGGACTGTCCAACTTGCCAAGATGCTATATTTGCCTCTCTTTTGGATGTTGCCAATTGTCACAGTATTAATTTTCAAACTTTTGACAGGTAAGGATCCACTTTGCTGTGATAGATGGTGATAATGAAATGGTTTGAGGTCAATGCTTTTTTCATTTAGTCCATTCTAACTTATTTTGATTCTCCCAATTGATCAACAGATAAAAAACACAGCTTGACAGTTGGAAACACATTTAAAGGAATATCTTATTTTATTACAGTAGGCCCATACATTGATGTAGACTAGAGGCATTCATTTATTGAATACATGCCCTTTCCTATTTACATTCTACATGAAAAAATATATCTAAACAAAATAAAACATGCTTTTCAGCTTGGGATGATCCCAAAAAGAGCATGAATGCTATAATTAGTTAATGCTTTAAGATACCATAGGCCTATGTTTGCTCGAAAGTATTCTGGTGCTACAAAAATGTCCATTAATTATAATTCACATAATAATGAACATTTCCTGTTGTTGCAGGATTCTATTCCTGCTGTAGCAAACTGGTCCAAATTAAGATCCTACACTAAAACCTTAGCATTTACATTTGAGTAATTTAGCAGATTGTAATCAATGTGCTTGAACCCCCTTGTGTGGACAGTACCACTCTTTCACCCAGCAGTCCAGCAATTATGGGGTGGTGCAGGTGCAGACATGATTTGTTCATTAGACATGTGTGTGTTTTGGGGGCAGTTTGGCCAAATGATGTGATGCTAGAGTGGAAATCATCACCAGAGAAAGAGGCTGGATGTCAGGAAACAGCCACTGTGTTTGTTTGGAGATAACCTGTCCTGCATTATAGAAGATGAGGCCAAGCTGTCTGTCTTCTGTTGATAACCATTTCAGACTGCTGTTTGGTGTGTGTCTGTGTGTGAGTGACTGTGCCTTCTCAGCCCTCTACTTGTGCAGGTGTAGCCTGTAGAGAGATTAGAAAGTCAAGAAGCATTAATATTTGCTTTGTGCACAATTTCACCTTTTGACCCTCCACAAACCCGGTTTATCCTTGGAAATTAATATGTGATTTTAATTGACCCTCTCCGTGAGAGGTGAGAGGAAGGTCACATAGGTTGAGCCATGAAGGGCAGCGTTACCCTTCCATTTCCCCATTACTAATTGGCTAGCAATTGCTTACTCCCTTCTAACGAAATGCTAATGGTTTCTCATTAATATTCTGCATGGCTGATCAGTGTGATCAGTGGTACATGAGGGTGTTTGGCCTCCCTGTGGAACTGTATCATTATGTTCTTGTTGTCTAAAGCCAACTCATTGAGAACAGAACAACACATTCAGGTGTTTGAGGCTTGACTTGTGGAACGCCTTTTGACAAATTACTTCAAAGATGCACGACATGTCCAGATCAACCTTCAATTTCCGCCGTTGCACTTTAACGATGGCGGCCGTGTAGGCTTAGGAAGAGGAAGCTGCTGGGTCTGTCAGCGAAAGAAAGGTTAAGTGTCTGCCGGCTGCTAGTGCATACCAGAGTTCTGACACATTGTTTCTTGTACGGACAGGCAGTCATCCAACAGAGCCTCACAGTGCTGGTCGCTCGTTTATTCAGATACATGAAGAGATAGCTACAGTATCTTCTGGCATGGCAGAGGTGGGAGGGTTTCTATTGAGATATACACTGAGTATACAAAACATTAGGAATACCTTCCTAATTTTGCCCTCTTTTGCCCTCAGAACAGCCTCAATTTGTTGGGGCATGGATTCTATAAAGTGTCAAAAGCATTCCACAGGGATGCTGGCCAATGTTGACTCCAATGCTTCCCACAGTTGTGTCATGTTGGCTGGATGTCCTTTGGGTGGTGGATCATTCTTTATGCACACAGGAAACTGAGCGTGAAAAACCCGCCAGTGTTGCAGTTCTTGACACAAACCGGTGCACTTGGCAACTTGTACCATACCCTGTTCATAGGCACTTAAATATTTGTTCTTGCCCATTCAGCCTCTGAATGGCATTCATACACAATATAATTAAACAGAATAGAATAGAATAAAACATTATTGTCCATCCAGGATGGCCACCTTACATTTAAAGGATCACATACATTCTCACATCACACACATTTAAACCAGTCAGTCCATCATACTGCATACACTAAAAACATAGAGGACATTGATACATTCACTCACAACTGACCGCTGCCCCAACTACACTTGATAGATAAAATTGACCAATACAATTTTTTTTAAACATAAAATAATTGATTTTTTGTCTATCTGTGTTTTCATAATTTTCATAAAGAGTATGACATTGTTTCCGCACGTAGCATTGAATACAAGGGAAGCCAGAGAGCATTTGGCCTCCCCCCCAAAAAAACATGTATAAAATAATAGCCAATCAGCGTTGAGCTAAGCTGAGTTAGCTCAACTGTGAATGGTCTTGGCACACCAAAAGAAAGTGTCAAGGGAACCCAGTTTGGATTTGGCTTCCCCCCTATCACAGATAAATAAGTATTTGATAGAAACAACTTGAATTGTTGCATCTTGTTATGTTGTTGTCCTCTAGCTAGCTAAAATTGTCCCTTTCCTAAATAAGCCATGGATGGAGATATGGATTTGGACTTGTGGTTTTACTTAATTCTCCGTACTGGCCATTGGACTGAGAGGATGGAAGTTCAATATGTAACTATATGTAGAAGGCTAATATTAACTAGCTAACATTGCCCATGAAAGGCAGTTAGGCTAGCCTGCAAGCATTTTAGCCAGGTAGCCTAGGACGACAAAAAATAAAAGCATGTACTGTATGACAGAGTCATAGACCATTTCGCCCCGTAGCACTCACTTCTGTCATCATGAAGTGCTTTGAGAGACTAGTCAAGGATCATATCACCTCCACTCTACCTGATACCCTAGACCCACTCCAATTTGCTTACCGCCCCAATAGGTCCACAGACGACCAATCGCCATCACACCGCACACTATCCTATCCCATCTGGACAAGAGGAATACCTATGTAAGGATGCTGTTCATTGACTACAGCTCAGCATTTAAAACCATAGTACCCTCCAAACTCGTTATTAAGCTCGAGACCCTAGTCTCGACCCCGCCCTGTGCAACTGGGTCCTGGACTTTCTGACGGGCCGCCCCCCAGGTGGTGAGGGTAGGAAACATCTCCAACACGCTGATCCTCAACACTGCGGCCCCACAAGGGTGCGTTCTCAGCCCTCTCCTGTACTCCCTGTTCACCTATGACTGCGTGGCCGTGCACGCCTCCAACTCAATCATCAAGTTTGCAGACGACACTACAATGGTAGTCTTTGCAGACGACACCAACAATGACGAGATGGCCTACAGGGTGGAGGGCCCTCGGAGTGTGGTGTCAGGAAAATAACCTCTCACTCAGCGTCAACAAAACAAAGGAGATGATCGTGGACTTCAGGAAACAGCAGAGGAAGCATCCCCCCATCCACATCAACGGGACAGTAGTGGAGAAGGTGGAAAGTTTTAAATTCCTCGGCGTACACATCACAGACAAACTGAAATGGTCCACCCACACAGACAGCACGCAGCTAAAAAATTTAGCTTGTCACCTAAAACACTCACAAACTTTTACAGATGCACAATGGAGAGCATCCTGTCGGGCTGTATCACCACCTGGTACGGATTTGGGGATGCTGTCACATATTTGTTCACATTCGTCTTTATAATCGACAGTATCAAATCTTCCATTCAGATGATGATGATGGTGGTTGGACAACATTCAGATGATGATGACGACGATGGAGACAACATTCAGATGATGTTGACATGGGGGACAACATTCAGATGATGATGATGACGGGAGGACAACATTCAGATGATGATGATGTGGACAACATTCAAATGATGTCAATGATGATGGGGGACAACATTCAGATGATGATGATGATGGGGGGACAACATTCAGATGATGATGATGATGGGGGACAACATTCAGATGATGATGATGATGGGGGGACAACATTCAGATGATGATGACGGGGGGACAACAATCAGATGATGATGATGGGGGACAACATATATATAATGATGATGGGGGAAAACATTCAGATGATCATGATGATGGGGACAACATTCAGATGGTGATGATGATGGTGGGAGAACATTCAGATGATGATGATGATTGGGGACAACATTCAGATGATGATGATGGGGGACAACATTCAGACAATGATGATGATGGCAGGACAACATTCAGATGATGATGATGGGGGGGGACAACATTCAGATGATGATGATGATGGGGGACAACATTCAGATGATGATGATGATGGGGGGACAACATTCAGATGATGATGATGATGGGGGGACAACATTCAGATGATGATGACGGGGGGACAACAATCAGATGATGATGATGGGGGACAACATATATATAATGATGATGGGGGAAAACATTCAGATGATCATGATGATGGGGACAACATTCAGATGGTGATGATGATGGTGGGAGAACATTCAGATGATGATGATGATTGGGGACAACATTCAGATGATGATGATGGGGGACAACATTCAGACAATGATGATGATGGCAGGACAACATTCAGATGATGATGATGGGGGGGGACAACATTCAGATGATGATGATGATGGGGGACAACATTCAGATGATGATGATGATGGTGGGACAACATTCAGATTATGCTAATGATGTGGACAACATTCAAATGATGTCGATGAAGATGGGGGACAACATTCAGATGATGATGATGATGATGGGGGTCAACATTCAGACGATGATGACATGGGGGCAACATTCAGATGATGATGATGATGGTGGGACAACATTCAGATGATGATGATGATGATGGGGGACAACATTCAGATGATGATGATGATGGGGACAACATTCAGACGATGATGACATGGGGGCAACATTCAGATGATGATGATGATGGTGGGACAACATTCAGAATGATGATGATTGGGGACAACATTCAGATGATGATGATGATGGGGACAACATTCAGATGATGATGATGGGGGACAACATTCAGACAATGATGATGATGGCGGGACAACATTCAGACGATGATGACATGGGGGCAACATTCTGTTGACGATGATGATGGGGGACAACATTCAGATGATGATGATGATGATGGGGGGACAACATTCAGATGATGATGATAGGGGACAACATTCTGGTGATGATGATGATGGTGGGACAACATTCAGATGATGATGATGGGGGGACAACATTCAGATGATGATGATGATGGTTGGACAACATTCAGATGATGATGATGATGGGGACAACATTCAGACGATGATGGCATGGGGGTCAACATTCAGGTGATGATGATGATGGTGGGACAACATTCAGATGATGATGATGATTAGGGACAACATTTAGATGAGGATGATGATGGTGGGACAACATTCAGATGATGATGATGATGGGGACAACATTCAGACGATGATGGCATGGGGGTCAACATTCAGGTGATGATGATGATGGTGGGACAACATTCAGATGATGATGATGATTAGGGACAACATTTAGATGAGGATGATGATGGTGGGACAACATTCAGATGATGATGGTGCGACAACATTCAGATGATGATGATGGGAGTACAACATTAAGTTCTTATGGCTGCGGGGGCAGTATTGAGTAGCTTGGATTTAAGGTGCACAGAGGTGCCCAGAGTAAACGGCCTGCTCCTCAGTCATAGTTGCTAATATATGCATATTATTATTATTTTTGGATAGAAAACACTCTGAAGTTTCTAAAACTGTTTGAATTATGTCTGTGAGTATAACAGAACTCATATGGCAGGCAAAAACCTGAGAAAAAATCCAAACAGGAAGTGGAAATTCTGAGGATGGTGGATTTTCAACCAAGATCCCATTGAAATTACAGCGAGATATGAATTTGTTTGCACTTCCTACGGCTTCCACTATATATCAACAGTCTGTAGAACTTTGTCTGATGACTCTACTGTGAAGTGGGGCCGAATGAGAGGAGAATTAGTCACCACTGCCATGAGGTGACCATTCTTTGACCATGCATAAGAGGGAGCTCCATTCCATCGCTCATCTGAAGTCAATGTAATTCTCCGGTTGGAACGTTTTTCAAGATTTATGTTAACAACATTCTAAAGATTGATTCAATACATCGTTTGACATGTTTCTACTGACTGTTATGGAACTTTTGGACATTTCGTCACGTTTTAGTGAACGCGCTAACCAAAGTAGCTAATTGGACATAAATAACGGACATTATCGAACAAATCAAGCATTTATTGTGGACCTGGGATTCCTGGGAGTGCATTCTGATGAAGATCATCAAAGGTAAGGGAATATTTATCATGTAATTTCTGGTTTCTGTTGACTCCAACATGGCGGCTAATTTGACTTGTTCTGAGCGCCGTCTCAGATTATTGCATGGTTTGCTTTTTCCATAAAGTTTTTTTTTAATCTGACACAGCGGTTGCATTAAGGAGCGGTATATCTATAATTCCATGTGTATAACTTGTATTATCATCTACATTTATGATGAGTATTTCTGTTGAATAGATGTGGCTATGCAAAATAACTGGATGTTTTTGGAAATAGTGAACGTAACACGCCAATGTAAACTCAGATTTTTTTTATATAAATATGAACTTTATCAAACAAAACATACATGTATTGTGTAACATGAAGTCCTATGAGTGTCATCTGATGAAGATCATCAAAGGTTAGTGATTAATTTGATCTCTATTTGTGCTTTTTGTGACTGCTATCTTTGGCTGGAAAAATGGCTGTGCTTATTCTGTGGCTTGGTGGTGACCTAACATAATCGTTTGTGGTGCTTTCGCTGAAAAGCATATTTGAAATCGGACACTTTGGTGGGATTAACAACAAGATGACCTTTAAAATGGTATAAGACACATGTATGTTTGAGGAATTTTAATTATGAGATTTCTGTTGTTTTGAATTTGGCGCCCTGCACTTTCACTGGCTGTTGTCATATCATCCCGTTAACGGGATTGCAGCCATAAGAAGTTAATTAAGCCCTTCCCAAGCTTGTTTTAGATTACCTGTACACAATTCATGTCTCAATTGTCTTAAGGCTCAAAAGTCCTTATTTAACCTGTCTTCTCCCCTTCATCTACACTGATTGAAGTGGATTTGACATCACTAATGGATCATAGCTTTCACCTGGATTCACTTGGTCAGTCTATGTCATGGAAAGAGAAAGTGTTCCTAATGTTTTGTACACTCAGTGTATAATAGGGCTGTGTATCCCATGGGCGTTCATACTGTATGTGCATTATTGAAAGCAGGATATGTATTGTGTACATCCACAGCGTTAAAGGGTCCAACTCCTGCTGGAGCATATATTTGTCACAACATTGTCCACCAGGTTAGATGTTATACAGTTGTTGCATGTTATGTTATGTATTTTAACAACTGTTGCCATTCTATTCTTCAACAGCATGTATTTTGTAATTACCATGTAATGTAGCTACCCTGTAGTTTTCTGAAGACCACTGTGCAATGTAGGGCTATCTCAGACAAGGTACAATAGCCTGTATATTACAACAGGATTGAACATATACGGACGGACCAATGAAGTTGTGGCAGAAAAATACTACCTAGATAAATTTGTTTCATACTTTGCCTAGTTATTGTAGTGCTCTGCTGTAAAGCTGCAAACCTGTTCTTGTTGATGTTTACAATGAAAGGGATTGTGCTGGATTTGCTGGATTTGTATTTTCCGCATGCACCGAACTCAACTGGTGTAGACTTTACTGTGAAATGCTCATTTACGAGCCCTTCCCAACAATGAAGATTTTAATCAAATAAAATACAGATAAATTAAGCTATATACAGGGAGTACCAGTACAATGTGCAGAGGTACAAGGTATTTTAGGTAAATATGTATATGAAGGCAGGGTAAAGTGACTAGGCATCAGGATAGGTAATAATAAGAGTAAATAAAGAACAGAGTAGCAGCAGCAAAAGATGAGTGTAAAGGTGTGTGTGTGGAATGTGTATGTATGTGTGTATGTGTTGTGTCGGTCTGCGTGTGTGTGTTATGTGTGGCTGTGTCATGATGGACTGTATAGTGAGGCAGGAGGGCAGTGGGCTAGCTAGGACTTTCAGTGTGATAAGTGACTGGTGTAGATATTGGCTTTCAGCAAACCTTCCCTGAAAAGTTTGGTAATCTATTCTAGAATTCCGCTGAATTCACTGAATAAACACGGGTTACTGTGCATTAGAATGGCTTTTTATATCCACCATTATTAAATTTTTAAACCAAATGTTCAGAAAATCTATTCTATAATAATGCTACTATATACTTTCAACAGACATACATTTGCTACGTATGTGCTTTCTATTTGCTCTATGCTAACAGCTGTATTTCATATCTCATCCTCTAGGTGTGCACTGCCAGGAGCTGTCCAAGGACAGCAAGAACCAAGCTCCCTTCCCTGTCTACCCCTCAGTTGGCTACCAGATCCTCAACGCAGACTACCTGCTGTTGAGGGAGTACAGCCAGGAGCTGCTGGGGAACTCCAGCCTGCAAGCCCAGAGGCAGGCCTTCCTCATTACCAACCCCGGGGCGGGCCTCCTGCAGCCGGCCGTCAATGTCACCTTCGGCTCCCTGTCTGTGGAGAGACCCATCGGCCCAGAGCTGCTCCTTGGCAGTCGCAGGATCCTCCCTGTCATCCTGGCCCGCCAGGTCCTCTCCTCTGCCCCCATTATCAGGATCCTCTTTCACATGCCCAGTATGGCCAGTGGAGGTGACGCTGGAGGGGGCAGAGCTGGGGAGGGGGTGGAGGTGGGTAGTGGTGGGAGGAAGGGAACGGAGGAGGGGGCACACTGTGTGACGACGTATGCCTTCTGTGAGACGCAGGAGGTGCGGGGGGCATGCCTGCTGTCCCCAGGGGGGTTCTGTGTTGCCCAGTTGAAGCCCGACCCGGCCTGGTTCAGCCCCGCCAGCCGCTCCTCCAGCTCCGACAGCAGGGATAGACAGGGAGAGGTGCAGGGTATTCCCGTGGAGATCTACTTCCAGAGCCGACTGGACTGGACAGGCCAGTGTGTGCCCCAGGACAGCCTGCAGCATGTGGGGGTGGGGAGGGGCGGCCCAGTGGGATCTGGTATACCCATGAGGAGGGTAGGGAGTGTCAACATCTTAAAGACACCACCTGGAAACCCTACGTTCCTGCGTCTGAGGTTAGGGGGGGCCGTGGTGGTCCAGACCTCCTCCAAACCACTGAGGACCACCGACATGGCCACCTTCTATGTGTTCCTGTCCAGTGTGTCTGCTGTGGAGAGCTTCACTCTTAGGTAAGAGTAGGGCTGCACGATATGGGAAAAAATTGAATTGTGATTTTTTTGATCAAATATTGCAATTGCGATTTGACTTTTGATTTAGATCAAAACATATGGTTGAACAGTTGAAATAATAGAAATAGAATGATTTATATTAAAAAGCAAAAGTTAAAGCAGCATCGTTCTTATTTGGAACAATCTGTTGACTGCAATTGACCGAACAGAACAACATGCAAACTTATAGTCGATCTAACATTGAGAGGTAACTGCAGGGTTTGAGTGATGGGACGGGGCTTGGTATGTGTGGGATGCAGCCACAAGAGGAGAAAAAAACGGAGTAAACTATAAAAACTGACGTTACACGCAGCGTTTGAAAATATTGCATGCGATATGAAAATGTCAAAATATAGCATGCGATATGAATCTCTTGCGATTTGGATATTGCACATGTCAATATTGCAATTTCTATGTGAATTCAATTAATTGTACAGCCCTAGGTAAGATCACTGCTTGGATATACTGTCTGTCTGTGTGCCTCTGTCAGTCCATAGCTAGAATATCCAGGTCACAATCAGATCGTCTGATACATTAGCTGTGAAGTTTGCACATAATGCTGTTGATATGACCTTACTTTGTCTATATATTGTATTGTAAAGTTTAGTGTTGTCTAAACGTGCTGAACGTATTCTGCATGCACTGATACACTCTAACTCACTAATGGATCCATTTTACATCCTATTTGCTTAATGTAAGTTTAGGTCTGTATGTTGTGGTCGTACTAATGCATCATGACTTTTACCACTAAGTCTTCCTGTGCCTTTTCTGTTACCTTGACGCATGCTACCATAATGTGCTGGCCACTGGCTCAGAACATAAATCCATAAATAATAGAAAATTAAGAAATAGGATTTATGTATGGATTGTGAAAACATTCTCAGAACACATAGCAAATGTTTTTTCCTATTAAAAAGATGTTCAGTGTATATGAGGACAAAATAATATTGTGAGTAGTCAGAAATTAGAGACAGAATGGTTTTTATTGCCATTTTAGGCCTTGTGTAAAAAGTCTATCACCATGACGTATAAGAGGGGCTCTTCTCAAAGGATAAGTTCCATGCATTTAAATTGTAACTTAAGGCCACTTGAATGGCGCCAGGGCATGTCACCAAGGCCGTGCTGTGGGACGGTTGAACGCTGGTGTGGCTAGAAGTCGTCTTGCTGTTCCGCTCCCTACACAGATTACAGACTTGTTGTGTGCCAGTCCCAGTCTACTTCACTCCCGACTGGAAGAAGTTCAGAAGGCAGTCTTCCATAGACAGGGAAATAATTGGGAAATGGATTCGGCAGCCTTCATATCTTAACATCCCATTAACGTTTGAAAAGGGATCTCTGGATATTTTAGTTCATAAATAATGCATACATTTAATGGAGCAAGAAAACAAATAACTAACAACTGCCTGACTCCTTATGGTGAAAATTAACTTATTACGCAGGCAGCTTTATCGCGCCAAACACACAATTCAGTCTGTTTTGCAAAGGCTCTACTCGCTGCCTTGGATGCACATCACAGAGCAGAATAAAATGGTGTTTATTGGAATGTTTTAGATCAGTATACCTCAAAGTCATTTCAATCGGCGGAAGTTTGCATTTTCCACTCTTCCACTCGTTTTGTTTGAAGAAACAGCAGAAAAGCTTCTGATACGTTGTTATCCCAAAGTAGGGGACAAAGTAACACACCCATTTTCTCAGATAACATAGAAGATAGAATGACATAGTGAAGTCAGCACGTTCCTAATGCGGAGGACGAGCTCCTAGCAAAAAAACTGCCCAGTCTGACCATGTTTCGCCTAGTTATAAAAAAAGTGGTTTTGAGCAATGTAAGTAAAAAAAAAGTACCTCAAAGTTTTTTTCGGTTGTAGAGTTGTGTTTAGTTGTTTAAGGTTCCAAATGTATGTCATTTTGTTGCACTAGTCTAGATTTTAAAAATCTGATTTCCAGAAGGACGTTTAGAGTTCATCTAGATCTAAGTGAAGGCTTAAATTAAACCTGGCCTAGAGGCAGGTTTAACTTCTGATTAATGGATGTTGGCCCCAAGGTTGACCTTGGCAATGGAGGAAAATGGATTACCTGAACTAAAATCTATTTCTGTGTCCATTTCCATATGTACAAAGAAAATGCAGCTGATATAATTAGTTTTCTTGAGCCAAGGCTTTATCTGAGTCTCTTTGGGGAAGGCCCATCCCTCCTTCCCAACAAGTACTGATCCCCTTGAGGTTTCTGGGATCTGGAACCTTCCATCATGAAACAGGAGATTTGTGTAGTGCAAGTGAACTAACTGTATGCAGAATAGTCCACAAAGTCTGCAATGCTATATGTGAACTGAAAGACAATTATACCAAGTTCCCTGATGCTGCTGCCCGAGCCAACTACAAGGTAGAGTTCTATGAATATGGGAACTTC
The DNA here is from genome assembly GCF_045679555.1 of Salvelinus alpinus. Classification (NCBI taxonomy): domain Eukaryota; kingdom Metazoa; phylum Chordata; class Actinopteri; order Salmoniformes; family Salmonidae; genus Salvelinus; species Salvelinus alpinus. The sequence goes on along the minus strand of NC_092103.1, from coordinate 23,020,859 downwards.
TCTGGAGTCATTGGCTGTATAGATGGATGTCATATTCCCATCAAGTTTCTCTCTACAGCAGATGCTGAGGAGTACAGGAATCGTAAAAACTGGTTCTCAATAAATGTAAAAAGTGTGTGCAGTTCTTCTACATTGTTGCATGTTGGAAAGGTGCAACTCATGACTCAAGGATTCCTCTTTGTATGCTCAGCTTGAAGGTGGACAACATAGTGGAATCTTACTTGGTGACAGTGGGTATGCACAGACCAACTTCTTGTTCACTCCCTATCTTCATGCAATAGGACCCCAGCAACAATGGTACAACCAAGCTCATATCCGCGAGGTATATTGGAGCACATGTTTGGTGTATGGAAGAGTAATTTCCAGTGTCTCAGAAGCACATTGCGCTTTTAACCAAGATGATGCTGCATTGTAATAATTGTAACAGCAGTGATTCACAATTACCTCAGAAAGCATGGCTGCCTAGATCCTTGCATTAAAGATGAGGATGACACAGATGTTCCAATGGTTGAGGCAGACAATGACAGAAATGGACTAGCCTGCAGAGATGCTTTTGCTATTCAGCACTTCTCACAACAAAGATAGCTCAAGTGATTGAAGCAAACAGTAGCCATGGATTGGAAACAAAAATATTTTAAATTCACAAATGGAAATATCGGGACCCCGAACTGGTGCTGGTTTGAGAAGAACATTGGTACTGCTGCTGCTTCCTGTTTCTCTCCTCCTCCTTCATAACCAACACAACATGAAGGATTTGCGTCTTCATATCATGCTCTTCTTTTAAATACATTCGTTTGCGCTCATGAAATTCCATGGTCAGTTTCTCATGCATGCTCAGCCTTTTTGTCTTTGTCCTCCGGCCTGAGTTAGTGACACAATCTTCCCTTCTGGCTGCTGCAGATGTACTGGGCTGACCACCATCCTGTATTATCCCCTCTAAGCTATGGTGATCATCTGCCTCTAGAAAATGATTGCATTGCTGCATTAGAGAACATTATTTCTTCAAGAGTTGAGTTCATTACATAATTCTTATTATGGGAGTGCAAGAGACAACTGACAACATTACATGTTCCCTGGAGTACGGGGATTGCACATGTTGAATGAATGTGTCCTACCAAATGAGGATTGGAACAGTACCCCATCTGAACTGTCCAAATTGTCATCATCGAGGATACCTTCCAGAGGTTGCTGGCTCAACATTTCCCCCAGCTCATCTCTCTCTGGGCCTCCTGGGTGTCCATCACCAGTCTTGAAACGCTCCCTATGAGCAGTGGTGGAAAAAGTACCCAACTGTCATACTTAAGTAAAAGTAAAGATACCTTAATAGAAAATGACTCAAGTAAAAGTGAAAGTCACACAGTAAAATACTACTTGAGTAAAAGTCTAAAAGTATTTGGTTTTAAATATACTTAAGTATCAAAGTAAGTGTAATTGCTAAAATATACTTAAGTATCAAAAGTAAAAGTAAAAGTACAATAATTTCAAATTCCTTATATCAGGTATTCCCAAACAGGGGTACGTACAATGCCGTCGGGGTAAGCCAAATAAAAATGTGATTCACATTTAAAAAATATATATATTCAAAAAAATGTTACTTAAAAAAAAAGAATGTTCTTCACATTTTCTAACTGTACATTTAGTAAGGCCCGCATCCATAGAGACACACATCAGCTCTACTGGTAGTACTGCTGCTTATTTTTTTATTTTTTTTAATTGAACCCTCCAAGATCAGTTCCCCAATAGCTGTCCCTCAACCATTCGAGACCCCTCCCACAGTCCCCCCGCCCCCGAATAAAAAATAAAAAATACAATTAATTCCATTCCCCACCCCAAGGAGGATGTCCTTGGGGTGGGGAACATCCACTCCCACAATGCACCAACAACCAAGATAATGAACTAAAGAGAAAAAAGGAAAAGACAGAAGAAAACAGCACAACAATGCCATTTAAAAAAAAAAAATAATAAATTTAAAACAAAGGACATCAAGGACAACTGAAATCATAACAGCAATGCCTACTTTATATGTTTGTGTGGATGTCTGGCACTATTACATGTATGTGTGTGTTCTTGTATGTGTTTATTTTAATGAGAGTGTGTGTATATGCATGTGTACAAACACCTGCACGGCATCAGCCTCAGGCAAACCGGCATTAGTTGTAAAAACACTGCCACTTAGTGTCATTCAAATGTACTTTTATTATGTTTTATTTGGACTTATTTTTCTCCTTTATCTTTTGACCATCATTCTCTCACACACAGCAACTCCACTCCCACTTGTCTCCAATTCCACATACCAACCCTCAGCCCATCCCATTTATCTCTGCTGGCCACCCACTTCGTGTTTCTACGCAACACATATCTTTCAACTATGCTATGATGTTTAACGTACAATTTCGATCTATCTAATCGAATAGAATCTACAGATTGCGTGTTGAAGATAAATAATTTTACTAGGAGTATTAGTATATTAGTAATTGACTGACCCGGTTTCTCCAGATCTCCTAACAGTACTATTTCTTGGGTCAATTTTAGATCAATGCTATGCATTTTCAGCCATTCCTGAACCTGAGACCAGAAACAGGCTACCTGAGGGCAATACCAAAATAAATGGTCTATTGATTCTGTATCCTCACAACAAAATCTGCAGAGCTTCGATGATTTTATGCCTCAAATATTCAACATTTTGTTGGTGGCAAGATTTCTATATAATAATTTTAGCTGAAAGCACAGAGTCTTGAATCTTGCGTTGTTTTATATATCAACTCATACACCCTGTACCATGGAATCGGTACATCAAAAATCTCTTCCCAACTATTTTGCAATCTGTATGGCACAGTTGTCAACATCCTCCATGTTTTTATTCCTCCACCAGTTTTGATCCTTTATATTGGGCAGACAGACCAGTTCCCTACCTCTTCCCACTGCCACCCGCCTTTTTGGGGCAATGCTGTAATCAATTGGTTGTACTCTTGGATTGAGCAGACCTTCCCGTACAATTATGATAACTTCATGAAGGACATAACTCTACCATTACAATTTACAATATAATTTAAGAAAAAAATACCCTTTTCGAAAATCTTTCCCATAAATACAGGTATTTTATCAACCAGCACATTTGAGTTCGCCATAATATTTGTTGTAATATTTGTTCTGTCTTTTCAGGGGGATGAAATTGAAATTGTAGCCAGCTCTGCAATGCTTGTTTGAAAAAGACAGATACTTTGAAAAAAGTATAATTTTCAATTAATCGAAAATGAGACATGGCAATCTGCACAAAGGCAAAAAGGCCATTTTTAAACAATGGATGAGCTTTTCTTATTAATCTACTTGAGAACCATTTAGGGTTCAAATAAAACTTTTGAATGAGTGAAGCTTTTAGAGAGAGGTTTAGTGCTTTTATATTTAATAATCTCAACCCACCCAATTCATATTCATTATATAGATAGGCTCGTTTTATTTTGTCTGGTTTAGCGTCCCAGATAAAGCAAAATATTTTTCGCTCATATGATTTGAAAAACGAATCATCAGGAGTAGGCAGCTCCATAAGTAAGTGAGTAAGCTGATATATGACTAAGGAGTTAATCAGGGCAATTTGTCCATAAATAGACAGGTATTTACCTCTCCATGGTTGCAGGATCTTGTCTATTTCTACAAGTTGTCTATTGAAATTCATTGTGGAGAGCTTATTTATATCTTTTGTGATATGAATACCGAGTATGTCTACTTCACCATCAGCCCATTTTATAGGTAAGCTGCAATGTAATGTAAAAGTTGTATTTTTTAATGGTCTAATACATAATATTGTACACTTATCTTAATTAGGTTTTAGTCCAGGGAGTACAGAAAAGTTATCTTTAATGAGACATTGCAGGGATCTAGCTTGTGGATGTGGGACGTCCCACCTCGTCAACAGCCAGTGAAACTGCAGGGCGCCAAATTCAAAACAACAGAAATCCCATAATTTAAATTCCTCAAACATACAAGTATTTTACACAATTTTAAAGATACACTTATTGTAAATCCAGCCAAAGTGTCCGATTTCAAAAAGGTTTTACGACGAAAGCACACCAAACGATTATGTTAGGTATGAGCCAAGTCACAGAAAAAGACAGCCATTTTTCCAGCCAAAGAGAGGAGTAACAAAAAGCAGAAATAGAGATAAAATTAATCACTAACATTTGATGATCTTCATCAGATGACACTCATAGGACTTCATGTTACACAATACATGTATGTTTTGTTCGGTAAAGTTCATATTTATATCCAAAAATCTGAGTTTAGGCGGGACGCTACTGTCTCACTTGCCAAAAAGCCTGAGAAAATGCAGAGCGCCAAATTCAAATTAATTACCATAAAAATTATTTTTCATTAAATCACACATGAAAGATACCAAATTAAAGCTACACTGGTTGTGAATCCAGCCAACATGTCAGAATTCAAATAGGCTTTTCGGGGAAAGCAAACGATGCTATTATCTGAGGATAGCACCATTGTAAACAAAGAGAGAGAAGCATATTTCAACCCTGCAGGCGCGACACAAAACGCAGAAATAAAAATATAATTCATGCCTTACCTTTGACGAGCTTCTGTTGTTGGCACTCCAATATGTCCCATAAACATCACAAATGGTCCTTTTGTTCGATTAATTCCGTCGATATATATCCAAAATGTCCATTTATTTGGCGCGTTTGATCCAGAAAAACACCGGTTCCAACTTGCTCAAAAGTGACTACAAAATATCTCAAAGGTTACCTGTAAACTTTGCCCAAAAAATTAAAACTACTTTTGTAATACAACTTTAGGTATTTTTTTACGTTAATAATCGATAAAATTGAAGACGGGATGATCTGTGTTCAATACAGGATTAAAACCAACTATAGCTAGCTTTCTGGTCTCGCGCCTCTAACAAACAGGACACCTCGAGTGACTCTCGTTCAAGATGGCCGTACTTCTTCATTACACAAAGGAATAACCTCAACCACTTTCTCAAGACTGTTGACATCCAATGGAAGCGGTAGGAACTGCAGGCGGGTCCCTTAGAAATCTGGTTTCCCAATGAAACCTCATTGAAAAGAGAGTGACCTCAAACAAAAAAAAAATCTGAATGGTTTGTCCTCTGGGTTTCGCCTGCTAAATAAGTTCTGTTATACTCACAGAGATGATTCAAACAGTTTTAGAGACTTCAGAGTGTTTTCTATCCAAATCTTCTAATAATATGCATATCTTATCTTCTGGGGATGAGTAGCTGGCAGTTTAATTTTGGCATGCTTTTCATCCAAAATTCAGAATGCTGCCCCCTACCCTGGAGAAGTTAACTTCTCTGCGCTACGGATCCCTTTTACGGGATCACTTTCCTAAACCACCGCTAGAATTGCAGGGCGCCAAATGCTAAAATATTACAAAAAATATTTATAATCATGCAATCACAAGTGAAATATACCAAAACACAGCTTAGCTTGTTGTTAATCCACCTACCGTGTCAGATTTTGAAAATATATTTTACAGCGAAAGAAATCCAAGCTTTTGTGAGTGTAGCTTTCAATGCTACAACAGCTAGCCCCAAATTAGCATGGTCACGAAAGTCAGAAAAGCAATAAAATTAATCGCTTACCTTAGATAATCTTCGGATGTTTGCACTCACGAGACTCCCAGTTACACAATAAATGTTATTTTTGTTCGATAAATATTACTTTTATAACAAAAAAACACCATTTGGGTTGCGCGTTATGTTGAGAAAACTACAGCCTCGTTCTGGTCCTGAAAGGAAGATGAAAATTTCCAAACGTATCAGATTAAAAAATATTACTAAAAATATTTATAATCATGCAATCACAAGTGAAATATACCAAAACACAGCTTAGCTTGTTGTTAATCCACCTATCGTGTCAGATTTTGAAAATATACTTTACAGCGAAAGAAATCCAAGCTTTTGTGAGTGTAGCTTTCAATGCTACAACAGCTAGCCTTATATTAGCTTGGTTAGCTTAGTCACGAAAGTCAGAAAAGCAATAAAATTAATTGCTTACCTTTGATAATCTTCGGATGTTTCCACTCACGAGACTCCCAGTTACACAACAAATGTTATTTTTGTTTGATAAATATTACTTTTATCACAAAAAAACGCCATTTGGGTTGCGCATTATGTTGAGAAAACCAAAGCCGTGTTCCGTTCGACAAATTCCAAAAAGTATCCGTAATGGTCGTAGAAACATGTCAAATGTTTTTTATAATCAATCCTCAGGTTGTTTTTAACAAACATAATCGATAATATTACCACCGGACCATAATCTATTCATTCAGAGACGAAAGGAAAATGGGGAGCCCCTCTCTCGCACGCAGGAAACATTCAGAGGACACCTGACTACTTATGAAACATCTCGCTCATTTTTCAAAATAAAAGCCTGAAACTATGTCTAAAGTCTGGTCACAGCCCGAGGAAGCCATTGGAAAAGGAATCTGGTTGATACCCCTTTAAATGGAAGAAAGACGGTCAAGGAAACTTCCGGGTTATATTTTCTCAGGTTTTCGTCTGCAGAATACGTTTTGTTATACTCACAGACAATATTTTGACAGTTTTGGAAACTTTGGAGTGTTTTCTATCCTAATCTGTAAATTATATGCATATTATACGATCTGGGTCAGAGAAAATGTCCGTTTACCTTGGGAACGTTATTTAAAAAAAAGAGGTTAACTCCGTCCATTATTTGGTTTAGGTGACTTGCTCCAATTTCACAAAATGCTTATGTCCCATCCCTAGTTTTTGAAGCATCCTTAGATCAGCACTAAGTGCACATCATTAATCTAATTAGTGCACATCATTAATCTAGTTAGTCCTTATTTACCTTAGTCTGGGACTCCATAGTCTAGAATTTATCAATCTGAAGTTAAACAATGTCACAGAAAGCCAATTTTTTTATCTGGATTAATTTAAGTAGAATTAGCCTAGTCCTGATTTAAATTAAACTCTGTCCGGGAAACCGCCCTGTAGTGACTAAATGACAGCATAGCTTTTAAATATCATGTTAGCTAGTCTTGGGTGTTAGCCTGGGAGAACTACAAGAGAGACGGGTGGGACAAAAGTAACACAACGTAAATTTATGACATGGAAATGTTAATTTCCCCAGGTAAGTTGACTGAGAACACATTCTCATTTACAGCAACAACCTGGGGAATAGTTACAGGGGAGATGAATAGGTGACCATGATGGTATGAGGGCCAGATTGGGAATTTAGCCAGGACACCTGGGTTAACACTCCTACTCTTACAATAAGTTCCATGGGAACTGTAGTTACCACAGAGAGTCAGGACACCCATTTAACATCCCATCTGAAAGACAGCACCCTACACAGGGCAATGTCCCCAATTCCTTCCTGCGGTATTGGGATCTTTTGTTCTTTGACCACAGAAAGGGTGCCTGCTACTGGCCCTCCAACACTACTTCCAGCAGCATCTGGTCTCCCATCCAGGACCAACCTTGCTTAGCTTCAGAAGCAAGCCAGCAGTGGGATGCAGGGTGGTATGCTGCAGGCCATTGTATCCTCTAGTTCATATTGCTTTTATAATGTTAACAAAATATCAACAAGCGACTGAATGTTTGAAAATTATATATGACATCATTAGAATTATGCTTTAATCAATTGACTGGATGGATCAGCTTCTCACATAAGCTTTTATCGACAGGTTAGTGGTTAAAATATATATCTTTATGATTCTGGGAGTCAATTACCTTATGTCAATCCATGGAAATGTGATAATGAGTTTGCCGTTTTTGAAGAGAATAAAGGAAGTGTATTCTACCAAGACACAAGGAGCGCACATGACAAGGACAGCTGGAGCGCACCTGATTGGTAGGGCTGTGCATGAATATTCATTGAAAATTGTGAAAAACATCTCCTACTACATTCCCGTTAAAGTGGGATGAGAAGATGATGGTTAATATAGATATTATGCCATCCATTTAGTCTGATTTATATTATAAGGCACAACATTGTGATTATTTTCATACATTTCAAACCTATAGCATTAATTATTCAAATCGACACAAACTTGAAATTATGGCTGATAGTACATTCGTTGAAAGTAATGAGCATTACAAACCAGAAACATGGACATAAGACAGATATTGTGCACTTCTCGCCAGCTGTTCTGTCCGAAGGCTGTGTTACTCCCGCCCTGCCGGCAGGTACAAAAGTAATGTTGCAGTAGTTCTATTATCTTTTTAATTATATTTATCTAGGCAAGTCAGTTAATTAAGAACAAATTCTTATTTACAATGACAGCCTACCCCAGCCAAACAACGCTGGGCCAATTGTGTGCCGCTCTATGGGAATCCCAATCACGGCCAGATGTGACACAGCCTGGATTCAAACCAGGGACTGTAGTGACACCTCTTGCACTGAGATGCGCCACTCAGGAGCCCAATTTAATTTCAACCCTTAACAAGGCCTGTAACAAATAAGGAGAAAACGCAGAGATAAAGAAATAATAAACATTTTTATTAAATAAAATAAACTGTCCAAGTAACAATGGAGTGTGTAGTCAGTATTGCAAGTGAGTGGATGCCTGCATAGATGGTGAAAATAAGGGGTGTTGAGAGGTGCCAAAACCTATGAACACAAAGAAGCCCCAAAATGCCATAACCAAAAACAACAGTATGTCTGCGTGGAGAGAGTCTCTTCAACGTATGGGGGAAACGTATATTTATCCCCGGGACATACCCGAGCCCAGGTGTCCCATTTCGCTGACGAACCCCCCCCTGCTCCGCCCCCGACATCCTATTAAGGAAAACAAGAGCAAAGACAACGTTTTCGGCAGACAGAATGGGAGGGTTGTCACAAACTGCATTGAGACAATGATTTATCAATGACCCAAGACCAGCTCAGTTAAACCCTACCATTGTGTCGCTGAGTTGTCATAATACTGAAGCAAATGTACATTATCCCAGGGGCGTTGGCAGACACAATGTAAGAAACTTAAGTTATGTCCTCCTAACTGCCCTGAATGCCTCTGTGGATCCTACAGCTATTGTATGCAGTAATCATGTGCCAATGAACCATAGTTATACTGTTAGCACTGAGGCGGTGTGCCCTAGTAGGAAGTCCACTGTGTGCAGCTCACCCTGCACTATCAGCTCAAACATAAATAACATGACCATGTCTACTTCTGATAAGCTTTTCAGTAAAGCAATTAAAACAATCAAGCGTCCCAGAAAAGTGCAAAAAATGTCCCACATATTTACATATGTCGCCTAAGAAACAAGGTTCATGAAATCAATAACTTGCTAGTAACAGATGACATTCCTATTCTGACTATCTCTGAAACTCACTTAGATAATACCTTTGATGATACAGTGGTAGAAATACATGGTTATTTCTAGAAAAGACAGAAATGCCAATGGAAATGCCAATGGGGGTGGTGTTGCGGTCTATATTCAGAACCACATTCTTGTAAAGCTTAGAGAGGATCTCATGATAAATGCTGTTTAAGTAATTTGGCTACAGGTTCATCTGCCTAACTTAAGGCCATTCTTGTGGGAAATAGCTATAGACCACCAAGTGCTAACAGTCAGTATCTGGATAATATGTGTGAAATGCTTGATGATGTATGTGATATCAACAGAGAGGTATATTTTATGGGTGATTTCAATATTGACTGGCTTTTATCAAGCTGGCCACTCAAGAAAAAGCTTCAAACTGTAACCAGTGCCTGCAACCTGGTTCAGGTTAACTTCTTATGGCTGCAGGGGCAGTATTGAGTAGCTTGGATGAAAGGTGCACAGAGGTGCCCATATTAAATGGCCTGCTCCTTAGTCCCCGTTGCTAATATATGCATATTATTATTCATATTGGATAGAAAACATTCTGAAGTTTCTAAAACGGTTTGAATTATGTCTGTGAGTATAACAGAACTCATATGGCAGGCAAAAACCTGAGATAAAAATCCAAACAGGAAGTGGGAAATCTGAGGTTTGAAGTTTTTGAACTCAGCCCCTATCGAATTCACAGTGGGATATGGGTTATGTTGCACTTCCTAAGGCTTCCACTAGATGTCAACCGTCTTTAGAACGCACTTTTGGATTTGTTTACCAAACGCCCTAACAAAAGAAGCTATTTTGACATAAATGGATATAAATGATGGACATTATCGATCAAAACAAAAATTTATTGTGGAACTGCGATTCCTGGGAGTGCATTCTGATGAAGATCATCAAAGGTAAGTGAATATTTATAATGCTATTTCAGACTCATGTTGACGGCGCAACATTGCGGATATTTATTTTGGCTGGTTTGGGCTCTGAGCGCAGTTCTCAGATTATGCTATTTCCGTAAAGTTTTTTTGAAATCTGACACAGCGGTTGCATTAAGGAGAAGTGTATCAAAAGTTCCATGCATAACACTTGAATTTTCATCAACATTTACAATTAATATTTCTGTGAATTCATGTGACTCTCTGCAAAATCTTAGCATATTTTTGAACTACTGAACATAACACACCAATGCAAAATGCAATTTTTGGATATAAATATGCACTTTATCGAACAAAACATACATGTATTGTGTAACATGAAGTCCTATGAGTGTCTTCTGATGAAGATCATCAAAGGTTAGTGATTAATCTTATCTCTATTTGTGCTTTTTGCGACTCCTCTCCTTGGCGGAAAAAATGGCTGGGTTTTTCTGTGACTTGGTGGTGACCTAACATAATCTTTTGTGAAGCTTTCGCTGTAAAGCATTTTTGAAATCAGACACTGTGGCTGGATTAACGAGAATTGTATCTTTAAAATGGTGCCTAAAACTTGATTAATGCGATTTCTGTTGATTTGTATTTGGTGCCCTGCAATTTCATTGGCTGTTGGCGAGGGGTTCCGCTAGCGGAACGGGTTTTCATCAAGAATCTCTCTGTACATTGCTCCGTTCATCTTGCCCTTGATCCTGACTAGTCTCCCAGTGCCTGACGCTGAAAAACATCCCCACAGCATGATGCTGTCACCACCATAGTTCACCGTAGGGATGGTTCCAGTCTTCCTCCAGACGTGACACTTGGCATTCTTGGTTTCATTAGACCTGAAAATCTTGTAACTCATGGTCTGAAAGTCTTTTGGCAAACTCCAAGCTGGCTGTCATGTGCCTTTTACTGAGGAGTGGCTTCCGTCTGGCCACTCTACCGTAAAGGCCTGATTGGTGCAGTGCTGCAGAGATGGTTGTCCTTCTGGATGGTTCTCCCATCTCCACAGAGGAACTCTGGAGCTCTGTCAGAGTGACCATGGGTTCTTGGTCACCTCCCTGACCAAGGCCCTTCTCCCCCGATTGCTCAGTTTGGCCGGGCGGCCAATTCTAGGAAAAGTCTTGTTGGTTCCAAACTTCTTCCATTTAAGAATGATGGAGGCCACTGTGTTCTTTGGGACCTTTAATGCTGAAGAAATGTTTTAGTACACTTCCACAGATCTGTGCCTTAACCTCACTAGGGGAAGTGGGTAGCGTCCCACCTGGCCAACATCCAGTGAAATTGCAGAGCGCCAAATTCAAAAACAGAAATACTCATAATATGAATTCATAAAACATACAAGTGTTATACATCGGTTTGAAGATTAACTTCTTGTTAATCCAACCACGGTGTCAGATTTCAAAAAGGCTTTACAGTGAAAGTATACCATGCGATTATCTGAGAACAGCGCCCAGCAGACAAATCATTACAAACAGTTACCAGCCAAGTAGAGGAGTTACACAAGTCAGAAATAGCAATAACATTAATCACTTACCTTTGATGATCTTCATATGGTTGCACTCACAAGACTCCCATTTACTCAATAAATGTTCGTTTTGTTCGATAAAGTCCCTCTTTATATTCAAAAACCTCCATTTTGTTTGCCCGTTTTGTTCAGTAATCCACAGGCTCAAACGCAGTCACAACAGGCAGACAAAAAATCCAAATAGTATCCGTAAAGTTCGTAGAAACATGTCAAACGATGTTAATAATCAATCCTCAGGTTGTTTTTAGCCTATATAATCAATAATATTTCAACCGGACAATAACGTCGTCAATGTAAAAGGTAAACAAGAAAGGCGCGCTCTCGGTCGTGCGCATGAAAACTCTCTGGGACACTGTAGGGTCCAGTCATTCAGAGTGGTCTTACTCCCTCATTTTTCAGAATACAAGCCTGAAACAATTTCTAAAGACTGTTGACATCTAGTGGAAGCCATAGGAAGTGCAATTTGAGTCCTAAATCAATGGAAACTGTAATGGCATTCAATAGAAAACTACAAACATAAAAAAATCCCACTTCCTGGTTTTCGCCTGCCAAATCAGTTATGTTATACTCACATACATTATTTTAACAATTTGGGAAACTTTAGAGTGTTTTCCATCCAAATCTACCAATTGTGTGCATATCCTAGCTTCTGGGCCTGAGTAGCAGGCATTCTACTTTGGGCACGCTTTTCATCCAGAGGTGAAAAAACCCTAGTTAACACAATCCTGTCTCGGAACTCTACGGACAATTCCTTCAACCTCATGGCTTTGTTTTTGCTCTGACATGCACTGTCAACTGTGGGACCTTACACAGACAAGGGTGTGCCTTTCCAAATCATGTACAATCAATTGAATTTACAACAGATGGACTACAATCAAGTTGTAGAAACATCTCAAGAATGATCAATTGAAACAGGATGCACCTGAGCTCAATTGCAAGTCTCATAGCAAAGGGTTCGAATAGTTATGTAAATAAGGTATTTCTGTTTTTTAATTTCTATACATTTGCAAAAATGATAAAAACCTGTTTTCTCTTTGTCATTATGGGGTATTGTTGTCACGTTCCTGACCTTATTTCCTTTGTTTAGCCTTGTTTAGTTGGTCAGGACGTGAGCTGGGTGGGCATTCTATGTTATGTGTTTCTATGTTGGGTTCATTGCATTAGCCTGATATGGTTCTCAATCAGGGGCAGGTGTTTTACAATTTCCTCTGATTGAGAACCATATTAAGGTAGGCTGTTCTCACTGTTTGTTTGTGGGTGATTGTTGCTGTGTCTGTGTTTGTTTCACCACACGGTACTGTTTCGTTTCGTTCGTTCGTTTGTTCCTACCTACCTGTTCGTGCGTTCATGTTTTATGTTCTCAAGTTCAGGTCTGTTCACGTCGTTTTGTTATTTTGTATTTTGTCAGTGTTCTGTTTTGTTGGATATCATTACAATTCGACATCATGAACATTCACCACGCTGCGCCTTGGTCCTCCTCTCTTCCACCTAAAGACGAACGTTACTATTGTGTGTAGATTGATGAGGAAAAACATTAATTTAATACATTTTTGAATAAGGCTGTAACGTATTAAAATGTGGAAAAGTTGAGGGGTCTGAATAATTTCCGAATGCACTGTAAATACACCTTATGGAACAGCAGGGACTGTGAAGAGACACACACACACATGTACAGACACACACATACGCACACACACACTAGCACATGCACTCTTACACACACGCACATTGTAATATTGTTGTACGGTGGTATTATACATTTTTGTATTGTAGATATGTAGTGGTATAATAATGTTATATGATGTACAGTTTTTTTATGTGTGATGTAAGTGCCTTAATGTGTTTGGACCCCAGGAAGAGTAACTGCTGCCGTGGCAGTAGCTAATTGGGACCACTAATAAATAAATACAAAATATACAAAACTGACCTGGACTAGCATTGAGGAGACTTTGGTGAAAGACTCTTAAACTCTCATGGCCTTGATATTATATTTATTTGAGAGATTAATCTCTATGCCACCTGAACTTCCCAAATCCATTGACCCACTACAGATGCTTTTAGGCCTCTGTGCTTGAGTCCCATTGTAAATCATAGCCCCATACTGAGATTTAGAAAGGGGAGAGGACTAAAGGGACTGATCCCAGTGTTTAAGGCCATGTGGAGGCTGGCCCGGCCTGGCCTGGCTTGGTTTGGCTCAGAGATGAGTGATTCTTCCTGGGGGAAAATCCCTGCTCTACTTCACTCCTCCAGGCCCAATATTGAGTACAAACCCTGAGGTTTATGACAGATAATCCCTTTCCTGATTGAAAATGACTCGAAAGGTTAACCCTTTGGTTGAGAGATGATCTGACCATGGCTCCATTACTGCCTCCTGGACTTTTATGTGAGTTTGTGTGTGTGTGTGTGTGCGTGCGGCCATACGTGAGTGAGTGAGTGAGTGTGTGTATGTGTGCATTTGACGGTGGTCCCAGTCCCACAGTCATTGGAACAAGGCTCTCACTTACAGTAAGCATCTTTACTGCTCTACCTCAGAGCCAGAGCTCAGAGACCATCCATTTCCAGTCTGTCCAAAGTGGCCATCCCTGTCAGTCTTTCTTTCTATGAAAAATCCCACTGTACAATATCAGCATATAAAGCATATATCAGCATATAATATTAAACTTAAAATGACTTGTGGGGGAAAAAAATGGGACTTTTGTATGGCTGTTCATTTTACACAAGTAATTTAATTTGCACCACAGTATTGCGGGTAATTTAAGAACATTTCACGCAGCCCTGTCTTTTGCCTGAACAAATATGATTGGTTGGTCCAAACAAATTAATACTTTGTCAAATTCAGGCCAGGGGATGATAACTTTGTGTATTTTGAAAAGTGGTATTTTGATGATGAGTTTGTGCTGTGCTTGAGGGGAGGTTCAGGAGGTCTCTGGCAGGCAGTCTATTTAGCTGATAGCCTGTTGGCTGTTCCCAACTAAATATATTGTAAAGGTGTGAGATGTGAAGGTAGTAGATGAAGCGGGGGGCTGTAAAGGATTACGAATGAAATGATGATGAGTTGACTTTGAGGAAGTCACACAGACAAGTCTCTCTTCATATTCCCCCTTTTCAACGTGATCTCAGGCAAGGATTTATTTAATCAACCTCCTCTTTGACTTTTATTTTCCTTTCCCCTTCCTGATCTCATACTTGGACTGTTTACTAATCCAGCCAGGCTGAAAATAGACTGTTGTCATCGGGCTTTGCCCCTCATCGCTATCGTCCTCCTCAGGGAAATTAATCACTGTTGGTCTGAATCACTTCTCGTTCCTGATACTGGCCCATTAAATTGAGATAAAAAAAGGTCCTCATTTCTCTTAGCAGGAGTAACGATATGTTTGGTTGGTGGATTGCTCGGCTCTAATGCTGGCCTTGCCTCAGTGAACCTAGCTGAGAGTGATTTAGTCTGGCTCCTGACCCAGAACTCGATCCAGATCTGCCTGGGTTAGTATTGATCAGACTGTCAGCTGTCACTGAGCACCAGTCTCTGTGTGTATGACTGAATCACACGGCCCAGCAGTTAGACGGTACAAGGGGAGGGAGTGTGTGTGTGTGTGTGTGTGTGTGTGTGTGTGTGTGTGTGTGTGTGTGTGCGTGCGTGCGTGCGTGCGTGCGTGCGTGCGTGCGTGCGTGCGTGCGTGCGTGCGCGTGTGTGTGTCTAATCCACTGCACTGAAATCTCTGTTATTATATTTATAAAGCTTCCTTGTCGGTGTGTGTGTGTATGGAGATTAAGAGTTGTCTGTCTGGAAGCGTGGTGGGACTTTAAACCACTGGGTTATCACTTAATAGCGACTCTCATTATTCTAATGTTGTCCCCCTATCATCATCATCTGAATGTAGTCCCCCCATCATCATCATCTGAATGTGGTCCCCCATCATCATCTGAATGTTGTCCCCCCCGCCATCATCATCATCATCTGAATGTTGTCCCCACATCATAATCATCTGAATGTTGTCCCCCATCATTATCATAATCTGAATGTTGTCCCCCCGTCATCATAATCTGAATGTTGTCCCCCCATCATCATCATTTGAATATTGTCCCCCCATCCTTATCATCATCTGAATGTTGTCCCCCCATCATCATCATTTGAATATTGTCCCGCCATCATCATCATCTGAATGTTGTCCCACCATCATCATCATCATCTTAATGTTGTCCCACCATCATCATCATCATCTGAATGTTGTCCCACCATCATCATCATCATCTGAATGTTGTCCCCCCATCATCATCATCATCTGAATGTTGTCCCACCATCATCATCATCATCTGAATGTTGTCCCACCATCATCATCATCATCTGAATGTTGTCCCACCATCATCATCATCATCTGAATGTTGTCCCCCCATCATCATCATCATCTGAATGTTGTCCCACCATCATCATCATCATCTGAATGTTGTCCCACCATCATCATCATCATCTGAATGTTGTCCCACCATCATCATTTTCATCTGAATGTTGTCGCCCATCATCATCATCTAAATGTTGTCCCCCCATCATCATCATCATCTGAATGTTGTCCCACCATCATCATTTTCATCTGAATGTTGTTCCCCATGTCATCATCATCTGAATGTTGTCCCCCATCATCATCATCATCTGAATGTTTTGCCACCATCTTCATCATCATCTGAATGTTGTCCCCCCATCTTCATCTTCTGATTGGTGTCCCCCATCATCATCATTCACATCATCATCATCTGAATGTTGTCCCCATCATCATCATCATCATTATCTGAATGTTGTCCCCCCATCATCATCATCATCTGAATGTTTTGCCACCATCTTCATCATCATCTGAATGTTGTCCCCCCATCTTCATCTTCTGATTGGTGTCCCCCATCATCATCATTCACATCATCATCATCTGAATGTTGTCCCCATCATCATCATCATCATTATCTGAATGTTGTCCCCCATCATCATCATCATCTGAATGTTGTCCTCCCGTCATCATCATCTGAATGTTTTCCCATCATCATCATCATCTGAATGTTGTCCCCATCATCATCATCATCTGAATGTTGTCCCACCATCATCATCATCATCTGAATGTTGTCCCCCATCATCATCATCATCTGAATGTTGTCCCACCATCATCATCTGAATGTTGTCCCACCATCATCATCATCTGAATGTTGTCCCATCATCATCATCATCTGAATGTTGTCCCCATCATCATCATCATCTGAATGTTGTCCCACCATCATCATCATCATCTGAATGTTGTCCCCCATCATCATCATCATCTGAATGTTGTCCCACCATCATCATCATCTGAATGTCATCCCCCATCATCATCATCATCATCATCATTATCTGAATGTTGTCCCCCATCATCATCATCATCTGAATGTTGTCCTCCCGTCATCATCATCTGAATGTTGTCCCCATCATCATCATCATCATCATCTGAATGTTGTCCCCCCATCATCATCATCATCTGAATGTTGTCCTCCCGTCATCATCATCTGAATGTTTTCCCATCATCATCATCATCT
The DNA here is from genome assembly GCF_045679555.1 of Salvelinus alpinus. Classification (NCBI taxonomy): domain Eukaryota; kingdom Metazoa; phylum Chordata; class Actinopteri; order Salmoniformes; family Salmonidae; genus Salvelinus; species Salvelinus alpinus. Next base: position 23,003,563 of record NC_092103.1, on the reverse strand, counting down.
GAATGTTGTCCCCATCATCATCATCATCTGAATGTTGTCCCACCATCATCATCATCATCTGAATGTTGTCCCCCATCATCATCATCATCTGAATGTTGTCCCACCATCATCATCTGAATGTTGTCCCACCATCATCATCATCTGAATGTTGTCCCATCATCATCATCATCTGAATGTTGTCCCCATCATCATCATCATCTGAATGTTGTCCCACCATCATCATCATCATCTGAATGTTGTCCCCCATCATCATCATCATCTGAATGTTGTCCCACCATCATCATCATCTGAATGTCATCCCCCATCATCATCATCATCATCATCATCATCTGAATGTTGTCCCACCACCATCATCATCATCATCATCATCATCATCTGAATGCTGTCCCCCCCATCATCATCATCTGAATGTTGTCCCTCATCATCATCATCTAAATGTTGTCCTAACATCATCATCATCATCATCTGAATGTTGTCCTCCCATCATCATCATCATCTGAATGTTGTCCTCCCATCATCATCATCATCTGAATGTTGTCCCCCCGTCATCATCATCTGAATTTTGTCCCCCCATCATCATCATCTGAATTTTGTCCCCCCATCATCATCATCTGAATTTTGTCCCCCCATCATCATCATCTGAATTTTGTCCCCCCATCATCATCGTCTGAATGTTGTCCCCCATTATCATCATCATCTGAATGTTGTCCTCCCGTCATCATCATCTGAATATTGTCCCCCATCCTCATTATCATCTGAATTTTGTCCCCCCATCATCATCATCTGATTGTTGTCCCCCATCATCATCATCATCTGAATGTTGTCCCACCATCATCGTCATTATCTGAATGTTGTCCCTCCATCATCATCATCTGAATGTTGTCCCCCCATCATCATCATCTGAATTTTGTCCCCCCATCATCATCATCTGAATTTTGTCCCCCCATCATCATCGTCTGAATGTTGTCCCCCATCCTCATTATCATCTGAATTTTGTCCCCCCATCATCATCATCTGATTGTTGTCCCCCATCATCATCATCATCTGAATGTTGTCCCACCATCATCGTCATTATCTGAATGTTGTCCCTCCATCATCATCATCTGAATGTTGTCCCTCCATCATCATCATCTGAATATTGTCCCCCATCCTCATTATCATCTGAATTTTGTCCCCCCATCATCATCATCTGATTGTTGTCCCCCATCATCATCATCATCTGAATGTTGTCCCACCATCATCGTCATTATCTGAATGTTGTCCCCCATCATCATCATCATCTGCATGTTGTCCCCCATCATCATCAACTGGATGTTGTCCCTGCATCATCATCCTCTGATTGTTGTCCCCACATCATCATCATCTGAAGGCTGCCCCCACATCATCATCTGAATGTTGTCTCATCATCATCATCATCTGAAGGCTGCCCCCACATCATCATCTGAATGTTATCTCACCATCATCATCATCAGAATGTTGTCCCCCACATCATCATCATCTGAATGTTGTCCCCATCATCATCATCTGAATGTTGTCCCCATCATCATCATCGACATCATTTGAATGTTGTCCACATCATCATCATCATGATCTGAATGTTGTCCCACCATCATCATCATCTGAATGTTGTCCCCCATCATCATCATCTGAATGTTTTCCCCATCATCATCATCTGAATGTTGTCCCGCCATCATCATGATCTGAATGTTGCCCCACCATCTTCATCATCATCCAAATGTTGTCCACCATCATCATCATGATCTGAATGTATTCCCCATCATCATCATCATTCTGAATGTTGTTCCAACATCATCTTCATCATCTGATTGTTGTTTCCCATCATCATCTGAACGTTGTCCTCCTTCATCATCATCATCATCTGAATGTTGCCCCTTTTCATCATCATCATCATCATCATCATCATCTGAATGTTGTCCCCCATCATCATCATCATCATCATCATCGGAATGTTGTCCCACCATCATCATCATCATCTGAATGTTGTCCTCCCATCATCATCATCTAAATGTTGTCCAACGATCTTCATCATCATCGGAATGTTGTGCCCCATGATCATCATCTGAATGTTGTCCCCCATCATCATCAACTGAATGTTGTCCCCAGATCATCTTCATCTGAATGTTGTCCCGACATTATCATCTGAATTTTGTCCCCCCATCATCATCATCTGATTGTTGTCCCCCATCATCATCATCATCTGAATGTTGTCCCACCATCATCGTCATTATCTGAATGTTGTCCCCCATCATCATCATCATCTGCATGTTGTCCCCCATCATCATCAACTGGATGTTGTCCCCGCATCATCATCCTCTGATTGTTGTCCCCACATCATCATCATCTGAAGGCTGCCCCCACATCATCATCTGAATGTTGTCTCACCATCATCATCATCTGAATGTTGTCCCCACATCATCATCAGAATGTTGTCCCCACATTATCATCATCATCCTCTGAATTTTGTCCCCCCATCATCATCATCTGAATATTGTCCTCCCATCATCATCATCTGAATGTTGTCCCCCATCATCATCATCTGAATGTTGTCCCCCATCATCATCATCTGAATGTTGTCCCCCATCATCATCATCTGAATGTTGTCCCCACATCATCATCATCATCGGAATGTGGTCCCCAAATCATCATCATCTGAATGTTGTCCCCACATCATCATCATCTGAATGTTGTCCCCACATTATCATCTGAATTCTGTCCCCCCATCATCATAAGAATGTTGTCCCCCATCATCATAATCTGAATGTTGTCCCCATCATCATCATCATCATCTGAATGTAGATCCCCATCATTATCATCATCATCTGAATGTTCTCCCACCATCATCATTATCATCTGACTGTTGTCCCCCATGTCATGGTCATCTGAATGTTGTCCCCATCATCATGATCATCTGAATGTTGTCCCCACATCATCATCATCTGAATGTTGTCCCCACATCATCATCATCTGAATGTTGTCCCCACATTATCATCATCATCATCTGAATTCTGTCCCCCCATCATCATAAGAACGTTGTCCCCCATCATCATCATCATCATCTGAATGTTGTCCCCCATCATCATCATCATCTGAATGTTGTCCCCATCATCATCATCATCTGAATGTAGTTCCCCATCATTATCATCATCATCTGAATGTTCTCCCACCATCACCATCATTATCTGATTGTTGTTCCCCATCATCATCATCAACTGAACGTTGTCCTCCTTCATCATCATCATCATCTGAATGTTGCCCCCTTTCATCATCATCATCATCATCTGAATGTTGTCCTCCCATCATTATCATCTAAATGTTGTCCAACCATCATCATCATCGGAATGTTGTCCCCCATGATCATCATTTGAATGTTGTCCCCACATCATCATCATCTGAAAGTTGTCCCCCCGTCATCATCATCATCTGATTGTTGTCCCCACATCATCATCCTCATCTGAATGTTGTCCCCACATTATCATCATCATCTGAATTTTGTCGCACCATCATCATCATCATCTGAATGTTGTCCCCCCATCATCATCATCATCTGAATATTGTCCCCCATCATCATCATCATCTGAATGTTGTCCCTCCTCTTCATCATCTGATTGCTGTCCCCCATCAGCATCTGAATGTTGTCCCCCATCATCATCATCATCTGAACGTTGTCCCCATCATCATCATCATCATCTGAATGTTGTCCCCCATAATCATCATCATCTGAATGTTGTCCCCCCATCGTCATCATCTGAATGTAGTCCCCCAATCATCATCATCTGAATGTTGTCCCCCCATCGTCATCATCTGAATGTTGTCCCCCATCATCATCATTATCATCTGAATGTTTTTTGCCCGTCATCATCACCTGAATGTTTTTTCCCCACATCATCGTCATCATCTGAATGTTGTCCCCCATCGTCATCATCTGAATGTTGTCCCCCATCATCATCATCTGAATGTTGTCCCCACAACATCATCATCGGAATGTTGTCCCCACATCATCATCATCTGAATGTTGTCTCCACATTATCATCATCATCATCTGAATTCTGTCCCCCCATCATCATAAGAACGTTGTCCCCCATCATCATCATCATCATCATCTGAATGTTGTCCCCCATCATCATCATCATCTGATTGTTGTCCCCATCATCATGATCATCTGAATGTAGTTCCCCATCATTATCATCATCATCTGAATGTTGTCCCACCATTATCATCATCATCTGAATCTAGTTCCTCATCATTATCATCATCATCTGAATGTTCTCCCACCATCACCATCATTATCTGATTTTTGTTCCCCATCATCATCATCATCAACTGAACGTTGTCCTCCTTCATCATCATCATCATCTGAATGTTGCCCCCTTTCATCATCATCATCATCATCTGAATGTTGTCCTCCCATCATTATCATCTAAATGTTGTCCAACCATCATCATCATCGGAATGTTGTCCCCCTTGATCATCATTTGAATGTTGTCCCCACATCATCATCATCTGAAAGTTGTCCCCCCATCATCATCATCTGAATGTTGTGCCACAATCATCATCATCATCTGATTGTTATCCCCATCATCATAATCTGAATGTTGTCCCCACATCATCATCTGAATGTTGTCCCCACATTATCATCATCATCTGATTGTTGTCCCCCATCATCATCATCATCTGAATGTTGTGCCCCCATCATCATCATCATCTGATTGTTGTCCCCCATCATCATAATCTGAATGTTGTCCCCACATCATCATCATCATCTGAATGTTGTCTCCACATTATCATCATCATCTGAATTTTGGCCCCCCATCATCATCAACATATGAATGTTCTCCCCCAATATTCATCATCTGATTGTTGTCCCCCATCATCATCATCATCTGAATGTTGTCCCCCATCATCATCATCATCTGAATGTTGTCCCCCATCATCATCATCATCTGAATGTTGTCCCCCCATCATCATCATCTGAATGTTGTCCCCAAATTATCATCATCATCTGAATGTTCTCCAACCATCTTCATCATCATCTGAATGTTGTCCCCATCATCATCATGATCTGAATGTTGTCCCGCCATCATCATCATCTGAATGTTGTCCCCCATCATCATCTGAATGTTGTGCCCCCATCATCATCATCATCATCATCTGAATGTTGTCCCGCCATCATCATCATCTGAATGTTGTCCCACCATCATCATCATCATCTGAATGTTGTCCCCCATCATCATTCACATCTGAATGTTGTCCCGCCATCATCATCATCTGAATGTTGTCCCACCATCATCATCATCATCTGAATGTTGTCCCACCATCATCATCATCATCTGAATGTTGTCCCCCCCATCATCGAAAGAAGAGTACCCACCACATTTCTGAACAATAAAAATGCCCAAATAAAAAAGTAGTAAACCCAAGATGGCTTTGTAAATAAAAGTATACCAGTGACTGAGCCTACGAGTGACTAGAGAAGGCCAGCCAACCCTGGTGCAGTGGTGCGTAAGGGTTTTGCAGTTTAAAATAAATGTCAAAGTGCCATGCTAAAGGGTTTCAAATGATCTCAAACACTGAGTGGAAGCATTCATATATAAAATATCCCCATAGTCTAGTAAAGGCATAAATGTAGCTGATACTAGTCTTCTTCTGGCTTAAAAAACCCCAGGCCTTATTCCTAAAATAAAATCCCAATTTCAGCTTAAATTTTTTTGTAAGTTGTTGAATATGCAATTTAAAAGAGAGGCCGTCATCAATTAAAATTCCAAGATATTTATATGAGGTTACAACCTCAATCTCCTTGCCCTGACAGGTAGTAATAGGTGAAAGGTTCAGAGGTCTATTTCTTGCTTTTGAAAACACCATTAGTTTAGTTTTGTCAGTATTGAGGATAAGCTTCAATTGACTCAAGGTATGTTGAACAGTATAAAAAGCAGTTTGCAAGTTCTGGAAAGGTTTTGTAAGAGACGAGGCACAACAGTAAATAACAGTATCATCAGAATAAAAATGAAGTTCTGCCTTTTCAAATCAAATCAAATCAAATTTTATTTGTCACATACACATGGTTAGCAGATGTTAATGTGAGTGTAGCGAAATGCTTGTGCTTCTAGTTCCGACAATGCAGTAATAACCAACGAATAATCTAACCTAACAACTACCTTATACACAAGTGTAAAGGGATGAAGAACATGTACATAAAAATATATGAATGAGTAATGGTACAGAACGGCATAGGCAAGATGCAGTAGATGGTATCGGGTACAGTATATACATATGAGATGAGTAATGTAGGGTATGTAAACATATAAAAGTGGCATTGTTTAAAGTGGCTAGTCATACATTTTTTACATCAATTTTTCCATTATTAAAGTGGCTGGAGTTGAGTCAGTATGTTGGCAGCAGCCACTCAATGTTAGTGGTGGCTGTTTAACAGTCTGATGGCCTTGAGATAGAAGCTGTTTTTCAGTCTCTCGGTCCCTGCTTTGATGCACCTGTACTGACCTCGCCTTCTGGATGATAGCGGGGTGAACAGGCAGTGGCTCGGGTGGTTGTTGTCGGCTTCAGTGAAGGAGAGTCCGCAGGTTTTGGTAGCGGGCCGTGTCAGTGGCACTGTATTGTCCTCAAAGCGAGCAAAGAAGTTGTTTAGTCTGTCTGGAAGCAAGACATCCTGGTCTGCGACGGGGCTGATTTTCTTTTTGTAATCCGTGATTGACTGTTGACCCAGCCACATACCTCTTGTGTCTGAGCCGTTGAAAAGCAACTCTACTTTGTCTGTGTACTGATGCTTAGCTTGTTTGATTGCCTTGCGGAGGGAATAGCTACACTGTTTGTATTCGGTCATGTTTCCGGTCACCTTGCCCTGATTAAAAGCAGTGGTTCGCACTTTCAGTTTTGCGCGACTGCTGCCATCAATCCACGGTTTCTGGTTTGGGAATGTTTTAATAGTTCCTGTGGGTACGACATCGCCGATGCATTTGCTAATAAACTCGCTCACCGAATCAGCGTATTCGTCAATGTTGTTGTTTGACGCAATGCGGAACATATCCCAGTCCACGTGATCGAAGCAATCTTGAAGCGTGGAATCAGATTGGTCGGACCAGCGTTGAACAGACCTGAGCGCGGGAGCTTCCTGTTTTAGTCTCTGTCTATAGGCAGGGAGCAACAAAATGGAGTCCTGGTCAGCTTTTCCGAAAGGAGGGTGGGGGAGGGCCTTATATGCGTCGCGGAAGATAGAATAACAATGATCCAGGGTTTTGCCAGCCCTGGTAGCACAATCGATATGATGATTGAATTTAGGGAGTCTTGTTTTCAGATTAGCCTTGTTAAAGCCTTGCTATTAGCCTTGCTATTTCAGTCATGTTCCTTATGAGGAATTTAGGAATTTAGTTCAGAATCTGAAATAACACCTAGGTTTTTTACCTGGTGTTTTATCTTTATTGCCCGTGAAATCAAATGTGTGGCTAGATTCTCTCTCTGTGCTTTGGCTTCAACAATATGTACCTCAGTCTTGTCTTGATTTTGCTGGAGAAAGTTGTGAGCCATCCAAGTATTTAAATAACTAATACGGTTTAACCCTTTCATGCGTGAGTTCCAAACATCTCTAACGGTCGCCCCATTGTGAGTTTTTTGTTTTATGCACGTGATGTTAGAATGTTCTCTCCATTCCTGGATGTGATTTTTACGTAACAGTACATTTAATCTGCGCTGCCCTCACTGACTCACTCTATTATGTCCCATAAACATCACAAATGGTCCTTTTGTTCGATTAATTCCATCGATATATATCCAAAATGTCCATTTATTTGGCGCGTTTGTTCCAGAAAAACACCGGTTCCAACTTGCACAACGTGACTACAAAATATCTCAAAAGTTACCTGTAAGCTTTGTCCAAACATTTCAAACTACTTTTGTATTACAACTTTAGGTATTTTTCAACGTAAATAATTGATAAAATTGAAGACGGGATGATCTGTGTTCAATACCGGAGGAAAACAATGTGTAGCATGCTTTCTGGTCATGCACCTAACAAACAGTACACTTCACTGGAGCCTCATTCTGAACGGGGCTAAATCCTCATTTCTCAAAGGAAAAACCTCAACCAATTTCTAAAGACTTGGAGGAACTGCAGGAAGGTCCCTTAGAAATCTGGATTCCCAATGAAAACCCATTGAAAAGAGAGTGACCTCAACAACAAAAAAATCTGAATGGTTTGTCCTCAGGGTTTTGCCTGCCAAATAAGTTCTGTTATACTCACAGACATGATTCAAACAGTTTTAGAAACTTCAGGGTGTTTTCTATCCAATACTAATAATAATATGCATATATTCACATCTGGGACTGAGTAGCAGGTAGTTTACTCTGGGCACGCTTTTCATCCAAACGTGAAAATGCTGCCCCCTATCCTAGAGAAGTTAATTAAATAGTTCCTAAACCAATTTAGAACTGAACCGGAGAGGCCAACCCACCTCTCTACTCTGTCCAGAAGGACATCATGGTCAACAGTGTTGAATGCAGCACTTAAATCCAAGAGTACATGGACAGAGAACTGTTTGGCATCTGTGTTGTTTCAAAAATAATTTACAAGTTTAACTAAGACTGTCTCTGTGCTGTGGTGGGCACGAAAACTAGATTGGATTTTTTTCAAAAATAGAGTTGACACTTAAAAAATCATTTAGCTGTTTGAACACCAATTTCTCCAGAATTTTGCTTAAGAATGGAAGGTTGGAGATTTCCGAGAAATTGCCAAGAGCTGAAGAATCTAGATTACTTTTATTCAGAAGGGGTTTCACCACAGCAGTTTTTAGTGCAGTGAGAAATTGCCTGGGAACAGGGAATGATTAACAGCTTGCACTTTTTCAGATATTCATTCAAAAACTGTTTTGAAGACGGTGGTGGGGATAGGATCAAGAAGGCAGGTAGAAGGCTTAAGTTCTGATATCACTTTCCTGAGCATGTCTGTGTCAATTAGGTAAAACAAGTACATAATGCCTTTGCGTGGTAGGCTAGTGCACATATCATCAAACTTCTCATCAGCTCTTGCTTGATTCAGTCAAGCAATGTTGGTTATCACTGAAATATGCCGCAAACTCATCACATTTACAGTTGAAGTCGGAAGTCGGAAGTTTACATACACCTTAGCCAAATACATTTAAACTCAGCTTTTCACAATTCCTGACATTTAATCAGTCCCTCCTGCAGAAAAGCACCCCCACGACATGATGCTGCCACCCCCATGCTTCACGGTTGGGATGGTGTTCTTCGGCTTGCAAGCGTCCCCCTTTTTCCTCCAAACATAAAGATGGTCATTATGGCCAAACAGTTCTATTTTTGTTTCATCAGACCAGAGGAAATTTCTCCAAAAAGTACGATCTTTGTCACCATGTGCAGTTGCAAACCGTATGGTCGTTTTGTTCGATAAAGTCCTTCTTTATATCCCAAAAATGTCAGTTTATTTGTCGCGTTTGATTCAGAAATACACCTGTTCCAACTCGCCCAACATGCCTATAAAGGAATCTGAATAGTTACCTGTAAACTTCGTCCAAACAATTCAAACAACATTTCTAATCCAACCTCAGTTACCCTTATATGTAAATAATCGATAACATTTAAGACGGAATAAACTGTGTTCAATACCGGAGAAAAAGAACGAGGAGCGCGCCAAAAGACTAGAGTCCTTCTGAGGGATACTTCGAAAGAATACGAATACTTCTTCATTTTTCAAAAAACAAGCATGAAACAATTTCTAAAGACTGTTGACATCTAGTGGTAGCCATAGGAACTGCAATCTGGGTCGTAATTATTAGACTTTCCCACAGAAAAGCATTGAAAAGTCCAATGACCTCAACAACAACAAACATTCCTGGATGGATTGTCCTTGGTGTTTCACCTGCCAAATCAGTTCTGTTATACTCACAGACATTATTTTAACAGTTTTAGAAACTTTAGAGTGTTTTATACCATGCATATGCATATCCTAGGTTCTGGGCCTGAGTAACAGGCAGTTTACTTTGGGCACCTCAGTCATCCAAACTTCCGAATACTGCCCCCTAGCCTTAAAAAGTTAAGCAACACCCTCTGTGTTAGACACGTAACTCTTTATCCACATTATAGCAGGGGGTGTAAAGCCATAACACATACGTTGTTCCAGCAGCAGACTATGATCAATAATGTCAAAAGCTGCACTGAAGTCTAAGTCATCAGTAATTTGTGTAAGTGCTCTGCTTGTTGAGTGTTCTTCCCTATAATCATGCTGAAATTCTGTTGTAAATTTGTTTACTGTAAAATAGCATTGTATCTGGTAAAACAGAATTTTTCAGAAGTTTAGTAAGGGTTGGTAACAGGCTGATTGGTCGGCTATTTGAGCCAGTAAAGGGGGGTTTTACTATTCTTGGGTAGCGGAATTACTTTAGCTTTCCTCCAGGCTTGAGGGCTCATGCTCTCTTGTAGGCTTAAATTGAAGATGTGGCAAATAGGAGTGGCAAAATTGTCTGCTATTATCCTCAGTAATTTTCCATCTAGATTGTCAGACCCTGGTGACTTGTCATTGTTGACAACCAACAATCATTTTTTCCCCTCTTCACCACTAACTTTACGGAATTCAAAAGTACAATTATTGTCTTTCAAAATTTGGTCCAATATACTTGGATGTGTAGTGTCAGCGTTTGTTGCTGGAATGTCATCCCTAAGTTTGCTTATCTTGCCAATGAAAACGTCATTAAAGTAGTTGGCAATATCAGTGGGCTTTTTGATGAATGAGCCATCTGATTCAACAAATGAAGGAGCCGAGTTTGATTTATTTCCCAAAATTTCATATAAGGTGCCCCAAAGCTTTTTACTATCATTCCTTTATGTAATTTATATTTGTTTCCTAGTGTAGTTTCTTTTTCTTTTATTTAGTTTAGTCACATGATTTCTTAATTTTCAATATGTTTGCCAGTTGGGCTGCCAGACAGTTGGGCATGCCAGACTTATTTGCCATACCTTTTACCTCATCCCTCTCAACCAGACAATTTTTCAATTCCTCATCAATCCAAGGGGATTTAACAGTTTTTACAGTAATTTTCTTAATCGGTGCGTGCTTATTAGTAACTGGAATAAGTCGTTTCATAAATGAGTCAAGTGCAGCATCACAGACCAGCAAATATTCTTTACATCATCAACATATGAATCACAACAAAACTTATTGGATGACCTCTTATACACTATATTAGTCCCAGCCTTTGGAACTTTGGTTTTCTTAGATGTGGCTATTATATTGTGATCACTACATCCTATGGATTTGGATACTGCTTTAAAGCAAATATCTGCAGCGTTAGTAAAAATGTGATCATTTTGATGATTTAATTCCTGTGCTGTTTGTAACTACCCTGGTAGGTTGACTGACAACCGGATCCAAGTTGCAGGCACTGGTTACAGTTTGAAGTTTTTTCCTGAGTGGGCAGCTTGATGATAGCTTGTCAATATTTAAATCACCCAGAAAATGTACTTTTCTGTTGATATCACATACATTATCAAGCATTTCACACATATTATCCAGATACAGACTGTTAACACTTGGTGGTCTACAGCAGCTTCCCACAAGAATGGACTTTAGGTGAGGCAGATGAACCTGTAGCCATATTACTTCAACAGTATTTAACATTAGATCATCTCTAAGCTTCACAGGAATGTGGTTCTGAATATAGACCGCAACACCGCCTCTGTTGGCATTTCTGTCTTTTCGGTAGATGTTATAACCTTGTCACAGGATGTACCCGTGACAAGTTCTATTCAACGCTGGTTTGACACTCTGTGAAAAGGGTTCTACCTGGAACGAAACAGGTTCTACCAGGAACCTAAAAGGGTTCTTTGAAGGGTTCTATGGGGACAGCCGAAGAACCCTTTAAAGTTCTAGATAGCACCTTTTTTTCTAAGAGTGAACAATCATACTGGTAGAAGTAACATGTAGAGCTTCCTCTAGGTTGATCTTTGACCAACCACTGCATGTTTTGATGTGAATGTATGTTATGTGAGAGTTTGCCTGAAGGCAGCTTTAGAATCTGAGCCTTGTGCTGACTATGTCAGGCTGCTATCATTATCTGAGGCTCTCATGTGTTCCTCAGATAGCTCCACCTCCCCTGCAGCATTCAATCATGGTTCAATAACACTCAAACAGATTATGCTGTTGAGATCACCTCAAGTGTTCCCCTTAAGTAGCCTGTGAATTTATGTATTCATGTCAATTGACCTGTGTGTGTATGTGTGTGTTAACTGACCTGTGTGTGTACGTGTGTGTAAACTGACCTGTGTGTGTACGTGTGTGTTAACTGACCTGTGTGTGTATGTGTGTGTTAATTGACCTGTGTGTGTATGTGTGTGTTAATTGACCTGTGTGTGTGTATGTGTGTGTGTGTGTGTGTGTGTGTGTGTGTGTGTGTGTGTGTTAACTGACCTGTGTGTGTACGTGTGTGTTAACTGACCTGTGTGTGTATGTGTGTGTTAATTGACCTGTGTGTGTATGTGTGTGTGTGTGTGTGTGTGTGTGTGTGTGTGTGTGTGTGTGTGTGTGTGTGTGTGTGTGTGTGTGTGTGTGTGTGTGTGTGTGTGTGTGTGTGTGTGTGTGTGTGCGTGTGCGTGTGTGTGTGTGTGTGTTAACTGACCTGTGTGTGTGTGTGTTAACTGACCTGTTTGTGTATGTGTGTGTTAACTGACCTGTGTGTGTATGTGTGTGTTAATTGACCTGTGTGTGTTTGTGTGTGTTAACTAACCTGTGTGTGTGTGTATGTGTGTGTGTGTGTGTGTGTGTGTGTTAACTGACCTGTGTGTGTGTGTGTTAACTGACCTGTTTGTGTATGTGTGTGTTAACTGACCTGTGTGTGTGTGTGTGTGTTAACTGACCTGTGTGTTTATGTGTGTGTTAACTGACCTGTGTGTGTGTGTGTGTATGTGTGTGTTAACTGACCTGTGTGTGTGTATGCGTGTGTTAACTGACCTATGGGTGTGTATGTGTGTGTTAACTGACCTCTGTGTGTGTATGAGTGTGTTAACCTGCCTTTGTGGGTGTATTAACTGACCTGTGTGTGTGTATGTGTGTTAACTGACCTATGTGTGTGTGTGTGTGTGTGTATGCGTGTGTTAACTGACCTATGTGTGTGTATGTGTGTGTTAACTGACCTGTGTGTGTGTATGTGTGTGTTAACTGACCTGTGTGTGTGTATGTGTGTGTTAACTGACCTGTGTGTGTCTATGTGTTCCAGAGCCACAGTGAGGAAGGGCATGTCGTTCAGTACAGTGAGGCCCAGTGACTCAGCCGTATGGGACATCGCCCCGGAGCCTGGCAGAAGGGGCGTAAACACCATCTCTGTCGTGTGTCAGAGGAAGACCACCAATCCCAGGAAAAGGTGTGTAGCCCTTCATTTTCCTCAAATATCTTGAGTTTTGTAGGCTCTCTTAAATCTTAATAATGGCTTTCCTTTGTCATGTTCTTACTGGTATGAGAAGTGTGAGATTATTGATGTACAGCATTTGTCCGAAGAGAAAGTTAGAAGAAACAAACAGGTTGTTTCTTATAGCTTTCCAGATTCTCAGAATTCTCTTCGTTAAAATGTCAGGAAGAAGAACAGATTGCAATTCTAGGACTTGATCGAGGGAAAAAAACAAATTAATTTCATCAGTTGCCTTGTTGGTGTGGTCCCGGCAGCTGTGCAGACAGCCGTTTATTGTGTGGAGCAGATCTCTGTTACATTGTGATTAATCACTCTCCTTGTAAATAGACTGAAGTGACTATTCAGTACTTTTTGAACTGATAGATGTGGCACAGCTGCACTGATATTTGCTTAAGGCACTTATTTCCCTGGTTTCTATAAGATATGTTATACGTAAATTGGGCCCAGAGTTTTCCCTGGTCAGGTCATGTGATCAGGAACAACTGGGCCCTAGTTATAATCTCATGGAATATGGGCCAGTTTCCGGGACAGAGATCAAGCCTAGTCCTGGTCTAAAAAGCATTCCTCAATGGAGAAATAGACTGTAGCACTAATCTGTGTCCGGGAAACCTGCTCTATAACTACAAGGAATAACATACAGTAGATGACAATGTCAATCAGTTGTTTGTAAGGCTCTTTGAGATTATCATGATATCAGTAATAACGTTAGTAATCCTCCTGTCTATCGCAGTGGGGGAGGGATCAACTGTGTTGATATGAACAGTTTAGAATATTTCTCCACGATGTCACTGACAGGGTGGTGACAGGTAAACAACCTCTCCCTCAACATCAGCAAAACAAAGGAGCGTCCTTATCAACGGGGCCGCATTTGAGATGGTCAAAAACTTAAAGTTCCTCGGCATACACATCTGAGGAGGCGAAATGGTCAAACAACACCTCAAGATGCTGAAGAAATCTGGCCTGTCTTCGAGGGCCATCACAGTGTTCTACAGGAGCACCATCGAGAGCATAGTGTCAGGCTGCATCACAGCCTTGTACGGCAACTCCACCGCCAGTGACCGCAAGGCGCTAAGGAGGGTGGTACGCTCAGCCGAACGCACCATTGGATGCACACTGCCTGCCCACCATGACACCTACAACACCACATGTTGCAGGAAGGCCAAGACGATCATCAGGTACCCCAGCCACCCGAGCCATGGCCTGTTCTTCCCGTTTCCATCACTTAGACGCGGGCAGTATAGGAACATCATGGCAAAAACTTTAAGACTGGCCAAAAGCTTCTACCCCCAGACCATCAGGCTGCTGAATAGCCACCACTAGTCAGCACAGCGTCAATGATGTCAACATGGAAAATTATGTGGTGCTATCACAACACTTCCTGATCCAGATGTAAAAACACACCTCTGGCCAGCAACCTCCTAGCACATACCATCCCCCTCAGACAAACACACACACATACACACTCCAACCCGGCTCAGCGCGCCGCCTGTCCGGCCCACTTATCTGTAATCATCAGTAATCCTCAGTGCGTTATCCGGGCTTAACCGCTGGCTGGCACATTCCGGGCAAGATAAGGAACACAGATATTCCAAGTCCTGGCAGCGGTATTAACCAGTGAACAGGCCAGTGAACACCCAGCGGGGTAGACAGAAGTTACCCCCCTACCCACCCCAGCATTCTGAAACTGATGATAAGACCACAGATTTACAAGCTACGACCCCCAAAGCCCCCAGAGAGGGTTTCCAGGAAAAAGAGGGGGAATTACCACCTTTTTCTCCTCCATTCCTGTGCTGAAGTAATTGAGTGGAATCATGGTGAAAATGTCCCCCATAGAATCCTGTCCAATCTCTTTTATTGATGAATAAGTATATGTAGAGCAAAGCTATCTCGAGGTCTAAGCTGAAGAGGCTGACAAAAAGTTTGGGGAGGGGGATTGATCTGCGGGCCTGATCCGAGAATGAAAGAGAGATGGAGGAGAGATGGAGAAGAGATGGAGGAGACAAATGGACAGATGAGGAAGGAGGTAGATATTGAGGAGAGAAGATGAAGAGAGCAGGAGGGAGGGAAACAGTGAATAATACAACACAGTATCCTACTAGTATCCTACTGACAGCACCAAGGACAGCCACTAAGGACATCCACACATCTGTTGTCTAGCAACTGCTTGACCAAATAGTGCTCTGAACACCCATCCCCTCCCCCGCCACCAGTTGCCCATCTCTGTATTACATACACTATAAGCAAGGTTTAGGTCAGATTATGATCATTTTATAATAACACTGTGGGTTTGAATGTGCATGTTAGATATAAGAGGGTCTTGTTGTACTTGATTGCAGCATACATCTTGATGATTGCAGTATTCATGTCCATTCATGAGCTGTGACACATTGTATTGAATGCTACAGTGAATATCAGTAGGATGCAGAATGTGAATGTAACTGTATTTCTGGATTGACAGGGGTCTGTTGGAGGTCTTGCAGCTTGACTTTGAGTCCAAGGAGTTGACTGAGCAACCATTAGAGAGCCAGATGATCACATGGCGTTTGGAAACAGGACACATCAAGGATGTTGGCGTCATGAGGATCTATACCACCCAGAGAGACTACGTAGGCCTGACACCACTGGTCATGGTGAGGAGCATGTGTGCGTGCCTTTTATGTGTGTGCACGTGTGGCATTTTATTTGTATGCGTGCATGCACCTGTGTGCAGATGCACCTGGGTTTGTATGGCACAGCAGTAGTTGCATTAACAGTAACACCCCCACTTTATTCTCCCTGCAGCAAGTTGAATTACAGTCTTGCTGGATGTGCAATTAAGTACTGTGTGGGTCTACTGTAAATGTATGTCTATTGTACTCTCATCTGGTTTGATGTTTTATGGAGGAGACGTTGGCTATAAAATAACAATAAAATGTGTTTGTACATGATTGAGAGAGCCCTGGAGAGGGGGATGTCAGGGGGGTGTCGATGTGTTCATTGTTGTACAGCTGAGTGCCAGCTGTATTGGCCTCTAGCTTTGATAACATCAGGGCTGTTCTGGCCCAGGTCACACTCTCCTTCAATGTTAATGCAGTTGACGTTCATTGAGAATCAAACAGCCCCCATAGGGAGGAATGAAACATATTTATAACGAAGCCACAATGCTTTATACGATTTTTCCAAATGTACAAGTACAAGGTATAGATCTGGTTTGTCAGAAGATGGTATTACCACCTGTGTACTTGTGACAGGAATTAATCCCTTTTTCAAAACGGTGTTGGTACTACAAATCCCATAGGGATTGCTTCAGTACAGTAGGTCTGTACAATACAATACAACTTTATTGTACTGGTAGTCAGTTTTGGTGACTTTCTGAATTGCGGTCAGCAGCTGTTGTGCTGTGCTGCTGAGTTCAGAATGACTTACAGGCTGCCCTGCAACATCTGTCGAGAGCTGCAGTTAAATCTACATCAGCTGGGCCATACAGTCATCAGCCACTGTATCAACCCCCACGCCTCCTAGATTAGAACCAATATTATTAGAGAGTATCATGGCCAGAAAACACTTTAAAACCCATGTTCAAAGAGGGGTTATAGAGCTATAAGAGAGAACTTATCAGCCGTAGACCAACCTTGATTTGTCTATTTATGTTTAGGAGGTAAGCAGTTAAACATATGCACAGACTTAACTGTACAAGGAAGTGGGTGAGTGCGTGTTCATGTAATTGTAAGTTTGTGTGTGCGTTCATGCGAGTGTGTGTACATGTGCATGCCAATCTTTGTGTAAATGTGTGTGGGTGTGTATGTGTGTGTGTGTGTGTGTGTGTGTGTGTGTGTGTGTGTGTGTGTGTGTGTGTGTGTGTGTGTGTGCTTGCATGCTTACATGTGAATGCCCATTTTTGAATGTGAGTGTGTGGTTAAATGCCTGCCTCACACGGTCACTCTGTCCCATCTATCCCCTGTAGGACAGTGATGTGCTGAACACAGCTGTTCTGACTGGTAAGAAAGTGTCTGCCCCAGTCAGGACTCTGGCTGTGGAAGCTGACGGCACTGTCACCGATGTCACCAACTATACCAACTGCAGGTCCACTGACGAGAACGTGCTGAAGGTACAGCTTTGGAAGCCCTGTTTCAAAGTTCACTTTTTCTCTACAGGTGTAGGATCTTAATTTGATCACCTTGTTGCAGGAGAACTTTCCTGCAATGCAGGACAATTAAAACTTGTAGTGTATTTGAGGTTTAAAAAGGCTGCTGAAGTTTATAATTTCCACTTTGAAATTTCAGACTTGATTTTCCCTTACGAAAAATGTATCAACCCCTACAAAAATGTCCATGAATTATAATCCACATGATAATTAACATGTCCTGTTGCTGCAGGATTATTTTCCTCCTGCAGCAAACTGGCTCAAATTGAGATTCTATATCTACGTACATGTATGTTGCAAGAGAACAAGACGAACATCCTTATGACTATCATATTCAGAATCATTCAGAGACCATAATAAAAATCATACTTGCATGTGAAATGCATGTTATTAGAGCAGATCTTGTGGAGCCAAGGGCATGGGGACTTTACTCCAATAAGAGAGCGAGAGACAGAGAGATGAAAAGAGACAGCGAAGGGGCGAGACAGACAGAGACATACAGAGAGAGGGTGACAGAGAGAGAGAGACAGAGGGAAACAGAGAGAGAGAACATTCACCCAGCAAATTTTGAAAAAGATAGATAAAGAGCACGAGAGCAAGTGTGGAAATTGTATTATAGCCTAGCATTTTCCATTTTTTTAAATAATTTTTATTTTATTTCACCTTTATTTAACCAGGTAGGCTAGTTGAGTTCTCATTTGCAACTGCGACCTGGCCAAGATAACCTGGCCAAGATAAAGCATAGCAGTGTGAACAGACAACAACACAGAGTTACACATGGAGTAAACAATAAACAAGTCAATAACATGGTAGAAAAAAAGAGAATCTATATACAATGTGTGCAAAAGGCATGAGGAGGTAGGCAATAAATCGAATAATTACAATTTAGCAGATTAACACTGGAGTGATAAATCATCAGATGATCATGTGCAAGTAGAGATACTGGTGTGCAAAAGAGCAGAAAAGTAAATAAGTAAAAGCAGTATGGGGGGTGAGGTAGGTAAATTGGGTGGGCTATATACCGATGGACTATGTACAGCTGCAGCGATCGGTTAGCTGCTCGGATAGCAGATGTTTAAAGTTGTTGAGGGAGATAAAAGTCTCCAACTTCAGAGATTTTTGCAATTCGTTCCAGTCGCAGGCAGCAGAGAACTGGAAGGAAAGGCGTCCAAATGAGGTTTTGGCTTTAGGGATGATCAGTGAGATACACCTGCTGGAGCGCGTGCTACGGGTGGGTGTAGCCATCGTGACCAGTGAACTGAGATAAGGCGGCACTTTACCTAGCATAGCCTTGTAGATGACCTGGAGCCAGTGGGTCTGACGACGAACATGTAGCGAGGGCCAGCCGACTAGGGCATACAGGTCGCAGTGGTGTGTCGTATAAGGTGCTTTAGTAACAAAACGGATGGCACTGTGATAAACTGCATCCAGTTTGCTGAGTAGAGTATTGGAAGCTATTTTGTAGATGACATCGCCGAAGTCGAGGATCGGTAGGATAGTCAGTTTTACTAGGGTAAGTTTGGCGGCGTGAGTGAAGGAGGCTTTGTTGCGAAATAGAAAGCTGACTCTAGATTTGATTTTGGATTGGAGATGTTTGATATGAGTCTGGAAGGAGAGTTTGCAGTCTAGCCAGACACCTAGGTACTTATAGATGTCCACATATTCTAGGTCGGAACCGTCCAGGGTGGTGATGCTAGTCGGGCGTGCGGGTGCAGGCAGCGAACGGTTGAAAAGGATGCATTTGGTTTTACTAGCGTTTAAGAGCAGTTGGAGGCCACGGAAGGAGTGTTGTATGGCATTGAAGCTCGTTTGGAGGTTAGATAATACAGTGTCCAAGGAAGGGCCAGAAGTATACAGAATGGTGTCGTCTGCGTAGAGGTGGATCAGGGAATCGCCCGCAGCAAGAGCAACATCATTGATATATACAGAGAAAAGAGTCGGCCCGAGAATTGAACCATGTGGCACCCCTATAGAGACTGCCAGAGGACCGGACAACATGCCCTCCGATTTGACACACTGAACTCTGTCTGCAAAGTAGTTGGTGAACCAGGCAAGGCAGTCATTAGAAAAACCGAGGCTACTGAGTCTGCCGATAAGAATATGGTGATTGACAGAGTCGAAAGCCTTGGCCAGGTCGATGAAGACGGCTGCACAGTACTGTCTTTTATCGATGCCGGTTATGATATCGTTTAGTACCTTGAGCGTGGCTGAGGTGCACCCGTGACCGGCTCGGAAACCGGATTGCACAGCGGAGAAGGTACGGTGGGATTCGAGATGGTCAGTGATCTGTTTGTTGACTTGGCTTTCGAAGACCTTAGATAGGCAGGGCAGGATGGATATAGGTCTGTAACAGTTTGGGTCCAGGGTGTCTCCCCCTTTGAAGAGGGGGATGACCGCGGCAGCTTTCCAATCCTTGGGGATCTCAGATGATACGAAGGAGAGGTTGAACAGGCTGGTAATAGGGGGTGCGACAATGGCGGCAGACAGTTTCAGAAATAGGGGGTCCAGATTGTCAAGCCCAGCTGATTTGTATGGGTCCAGGTTTTCCAGCTCTTTCAGAACATCTGCTATCTGGATTTGGGTAAAGGAGAAGCTGGGGAGGCTTGGGCGAGTAGCAGCGGGGGGGGCGGGGCTGTTGGCCAAGGTTGGAGTCGCCAGGAGGAAGGCATGGCCAGCCATTGAGAAATGCTTGTTGAAGTTTTCGATTATCACTGATTTATCGGTGGTGACCGTGTTACCTAGCCTCAGTGCAGTGGGAAGCTGGGAGGAGGTGCTCTTGTTCTCCATGGACTTTACAGTATCCCAGAACTTTTTGGAGTTAGAGCTACAGGATGCAAATTTCTGCTTGAAAAAGCTGGCCTTTGCTTTCCTGACTGACTGCGTGTATTGGTTCCTGACTTCCCTGAACAGTTGCATATCGCGGGGGCTCTTCGATGCTATTGCAGTTCGCCACAGGATGTTTTTGTGCTGGTCGAGGGCAGTCAGGTCTGGAGTGAACCAAGGGCTATATCTGTTCTTAGTTCTGCATTTTTTGAACGGAGCATGCTTGTCTAATATGGTGAGGAAGTAACTTTTAAAGAATGACCAGGCATCCTCAACTGACGGGATGAGGTCAATATCCTTCCAGGGTACCCGGGCCAGATCGATTAGAAAGGCCTGCTCGCAGAAGTGTTTTAGGGAGCGTTTGACAGTGATGAGGGGTGGTCGTTTGACCGCGGACCCGTAGCGGATACAGGCAATGAGGCAGTGATCGCTGAGATCTTGATTGAAGACAGCAGAGGTGTATTTGGAGGGCAAGTTGGTCAGGATAATGTCTATTAGGGTGCCCATGTTTACGGATTTAGGGTTGTACCTGGTGGGTTCCTTGATGATTTGTGTGAGATTGAGGGCATCTAGCTTAGATTGTAGGACTGCCGGGGTGTTAAGCATATCCCAGTTTAGGTCACCTAACAGAACAAACTCTGAAGCTAGATGGGGAGCGATCAATTCACAGATGGTGTCCAGGGCACAGCTGGGAGCTGAGGGGGGTCGGTAGCAGGCGGCAACAGTGAGAGACTTATTTCTGGAGAGATACATTTTTAAAATTAGAAGTTCGATCTGTTTGGGCATAGACCTGGAAAGTATGACAGAACTTTGCAGGCTATCTCTGCAGTAGATTGCAACTCCTCCCCCTTTGGCAGTTCTATCTTGACGGAAAGTGTTATAGTTGGGTATGGAAATCTCCGAATTTTTGGTGGCCTTCCTTAGCCAGGATTCAGACACGGCAAGGACATCAGGGTTGGCAGAGTGTGCTAAAGCGGTGAGTAAGACAAACTTAGGGAGGAGGCTTCTGATGTTGACATGCATGAGGCCAAGGCTTTTTCGATCACAGAAGTCAACAAATGAGGGTGCCTGGGGACATGCAGGGCCTGGGTTTGCCTCCACATCACCCGAGGAACAGAGGAGTAGTAGGATGAGGGTGCGGCTAAAGGCTATCAAAACTGGTCGCCTAGAGCGTTGGGGACAAGGAATAAAAGGAGCAGATTTATGGCCGTGGTAGAATAGATTCTGGGCATAATGTGCAGACAGGGGTATGGTGGGGCACGGGTACAATGGAGGCAAGCCCAGGCACTGGGTGATGATAAGAGAGGTTGTATCTCTGGACATGCTGGTCTCAATGGGTGAGGTCACCGCATGTGTGGGAGGTGGGACAAAGGAGGTATCAGAGGTACGGAGAGTGGAACTACGGGGTCCATTGCAAACCAAAACAATGATAACTAGCCTGAACAACAGTATACAAGGCATATTGATATTTGAGAGAGACATACAGTAAGGCATAAAGTGATTGCAGGTCTTGATTGGGAGAGCTAGCTAAAACAACAGGTGAGATAACAGCAGCTAGTCAGCTAACACAGCAACAGCAGGTAAAAATGGCGACGACTAGGCAGAGAGGGTCGGATTGACTACACACAGAGCATGAGTTAAAACACAGAGCCGACAGATAAAACACAAATAAACAGAATGGAGTACCGTGAATTAATGGACAGTCCGGCAGGCATCAGCTATGTAGCCAAGTGATCATAGTGTCCAGGGGGCAGCCGTAGATGGAGCAGGGAAGCCGCCACTAAGCTAGCACGCGACGTTTAAAGTTAGTAGCCCGGGGGGTGGTCTGCTCAGACGGAGGGGGTCTGCTCAGACGGAGGCCGGTTGAGGGCACAGCGGATGGGGTATTCGTCTGCAGACCAGACGTGGTCGTGTCGACAGAGAATCCAAGCCGGATGGCGATGGCGAAAGAGAGGTTGTGATTGTAGAATTGTGTTTGCTAACTGGTGCTAGCTTCGTGGCAGTGGCGCTAGCTGCACTAGCTGCAAGCTAGCTGTGCGGATCAGAAGTAGTGGCTCAGGGATTACGGCAGGAATCCGGCGTTGTTGTCGAGAGACAGTCCGATGCTGGTAAATTGGTGGGTAATATCCAGGCTAATAACAGGGCTGGTGTCTGTGCAGAAGGTAAAAGCTGCTAGCAGCGGCTAAAAATGGCTAAGTAGCTTGTAGCTGATTAGCTGGTTAGCTACTGGGGGTTCTTGAATGTGTTCCAAAGTAAAAAAAATAATAGCGATTCCGTATCACATTGGGTGAGGTAGGTTACCGGAAGGTATAATCGAATTAAAAATCGAAAAGAGATAAAAAATTGTTTTTAATATATACAAGAAATACGAAAAAATACAAACGTACACGAGAGGACTAAACAAACACGTCTACACTGCTACGCCATCTTGGAATTAAGAGGTTACTCACTTGAGCTAATCTTTTCAAGGTAAGGGCGGGTTTGTATTTCTGTATTATCACTTATGAAGACTGTAGAAATGTTTTCAGTTATTATATCACTCTCTCTTCCCAGTCAGTGACCACTCTTAGAGCAAAGGGAGGGGGTCAGGGTAAAGGATCATCTGGTCTCCCGAGCATGGATATATTTCTATACACATACACACAGATACAATATGATGGTCCCACAGCATGCTCTTTCTTTCTTCTGTCTCTGTTAGCACTTAGATTGATAAATCTTAGATGGCTTAGGGCTAGATCAAATCCGGATCGCATAAGATCTGCGTTATAACACAATTGAACATTTTACAGTCATTTCCGATTGAACCGACATATGCAGCGGAAACATTTTAATCGCACTATAATGTGGATACTCGGTGGCCCAGATTTAATCTAACCGAAGCCTATGTGACAATGGGCACAGGGACCTCAAATGACAAAGAAATTAATGGGCTAGTACATTATGGGCAAGTAGACTTCAGCTTGCTATCCACGTCACATAACTCCTCATGAAGAGGTTGTGTTTTTTAATAGCTCAGCATCCCCCTGTGTCCCCCAGGTATCGGATCGTTGTGACTATGTGTTTGTTAATGGGAAGGAGACGAGGGGGAGGATGAGGATGGTGCTCAACTTCACCTACAGCTACCTGAGTGCCCAACTGGAGATGAGTGTGTGGATGCCCCACCTACCCCTGCTTATCGACATAGCCAACCCCGAACTCAGCCAGATCAAGGGCTGGAGAGTCCCCGTGGCCGCCGGCAACAAGAGGTATGGTTTTGCTTTTAATAACAACTCTCCACATACCAATGTTGGCCACATACCAATGTAAGCCTTTGTCAATACTATTTAGAAATCCACAGAGAGAGCTGATGAGAGAGCTGATGCCAAGACCTGCTGCAGCAAGGCTGGAGTTTGGCATTCATGAAGGATTCAAAGAAGGATTTGATTGACAGTTTGTTTGCACAAAATCTTAATAACAAATCATCACAAGAGCCACTAGTAGTGACCCACTGCATAGTGACAAAGGATGAAATCCAAAACCATTATTTGACAAATCTAAGTAGGAGTCCTAAAGCCTGTTTGTTTAGAAGCCTCATAGACTAGAGCTGTGCTTTTCAGACAGATAGATGATTCCAATAATACAGTAAGTACTATGACAGAGAGGGTAGGGAATAGAAATCTTCCAGCTTATCAGCCTTGACTAATGCATATTGCTGTACTCTATAATAATAATCTATCATCACATCACTGTTAGTTACATTAGTGTGTTATACCCCATAGAAGACAGGTCAGTAGGGTCTCACTCAATACTGAGCGTCTTACCGCTGCCTGGTTCTTACTCAATACACTGAGGTGGATGGATGTATTGTGTAGGGTGTTGTTGTTTTCTCTGGAGCTACACGGTATGTTTACATGGTTATGGTTGGTGTCAGAGCTAGCTACCCAAACCCATTCAACGCTCAGATTTTTCTTGAACCTCTTCCATCTGACAGTTTTCTCGTAAGAGTATACAATTAAGTGTTGCTTTCTCAGGACCAGATGGGACAGTAAGGAAGAGGAGGAGATGAGGAAGAGCAGAGGCTGCATGCTACAGTACCAACACACCGTGGTCAGGGTGCTCACACCCTTTGTGGCCGAGTCTTCGGACCCATCTCCAGACCCCATAGTAGGGGGATTGGGGGGGTCTCTGGAGACTTTCCTGGGGCCAGACTGGCAGGTGGATGTCACCAGCCTGGTGCGCTACTCTCTCAGGGTGGGAGACCAATCTATAGCTAGACTACATGCTGGGACGGTACTGCAGGGACGCTCTGCAGGGACCACCACTCTACAGGTAATGTGTATATGTTTGTGTGTGTGCATGTGTGTGTTTGTTTGTGTGTATTGTAATGTGTGTGTATAATGTTGCAGGTGATGTCTCCTCTGTCTGACTCGATCCTGGCTGAGCGGATGGTCAGGGTTCTGGAAGACAAAGTGAGTGTGACAGAGCTGGGAGTGCAGCTGGTCTCTGGCCTCTCTCTGTCCCTCCAGCTCAGCCCAGGGAGAAACATGGCCATCATTGCCACGGCTACAATACAGGAAGTCATGCAGAGACCCAAACAGGTAAATAGACAAATGATGTAATATCAAACCTGATTAAAAACTATTATACAAAATAAAGTACATCCGAAGAACAAGCCCCAACTTCACATTGTGCCATTCTGAAGCTGAGGGGTGAACGATTAGTAATAGTGGAAAATCTGTACCCTCAAAGCTCTTCACAGATATTCAGCAAGAAAATAATACATTTCACAGTGAATAACAGTAACCTGCTAGCCTAGCAGCATGTGGTTTGTCCCTGTGATTCCTGTGTGTGTGAGTTAATAGTGTCCACAGCTCAGGACTGTAGTACTGTGGCCACGCTGTGAGCCAGACAGAGTGCATGGACGCAGTTTAACAGCTCACACATTAGCCGTGGCAGCATGCCCATTCAAAAACACTTCCCAAACTGTGAGTGGGGATACCATTAGGCAGTAGTCCATACTCTATAACCAGCACTATGACAGCCCTGTGCTGCCAGAGGCCTGGCCAATCGCTAACTTGACCCAGTCAATACTCAACCTATTAGAACGGAGTTAGTGCACATGCCCATTTGTTTCTATGATGGGCCATGTAAAGTATAATTCCAAGCTATGCAAATGTATTTCACCTCAGAATATAGGCCATGACTCTGGCTCCAATCATTCATTATCAGCTAACAGCTCTATGGTTCTATTGGACTGACTGTGGTGGGAGTAATTATTTTACATTGCACCCTCTGGTGGCTAGTGCTAATGGTTTGTATTCTCCATCTATACTGATATTGACCCCCTGTGGTTAAATTGAGTTTCACGCCATGATGTAATAGGACTGTGGTCTGTGATACAATAGCCCCCAAGCTAATTATAGTGAGATTAACAGAGGCAATTCTTAGATACCGACAAAATTAGGGATTAGCTATCATGTCAACCCAACAGACAAAACGCTAATGCAGGAATTGAAATAACTGTGTAATTGTGAATCATTGGGTTGCATGAGAATCCTGTGGAAAGATGCAAAATCCTATCAGCTCCTGCTTTACCACCTACTCATGCATTAACACATCTATTTATGAGAGGGAATATTTGGAAATTAATTGATGTTCTGTATGTCTGACACTCTGCACATGGGGAGAATATTGATTTCCTGATTGTATTTTGACCTATTTTAGAGAATTCCAAGCCCTCTCCTTATCCTGTCTCTGTGTTATTTCCATGTTTAGGAGGCAATGGTCAGCTGCTGGATCCAGTTCAGTGACGGCTCAGTGACCCCTCTGGACCTCTTTGACCGCAGCGTCTACTCCCTGACTGTGACCTCCGGGGACAAGAGTGTGGGGACTGTGCGCCGGACCCCCCAGTCAGCATTTGTGGTGGCAGAGGGTGAGGGTCAGGGGGCGCTGGTGAAAGCTGAGCTGAGGATCTGTGAGGAGTGCCAGAAGTCTAAGAGGAAGAGCAAGCTGGTGGTGGGCAATGGGCTTCTTAGGGTCACTTTCCAGAAAGGCAGCAGGACGGACGGAGGGGTCACTGGTGGTGGTGCTACTGGCTATGGCAGTGAAGGTTCAGAGTCAGAGGTAGAGCCTGAGCCAGTCGTGACATCACCACAGGAACTCACGCCAGTTGTGACCTCACTACGGGCTCTGACCGAGGGGGACGGAGACAGACGCTCGTTCAGGAGCACTGTGCCAGACTGCCAGGACAGCACTGTAACTGATGTCACCACGTCAACAGCCAGGGATCAGGAAGTGGCTGGAGGTGGCATCTCTACCATCAGAGAGGGCATCAGCAGCACCACCACCAACACTGATAGTAGTACCACCACCAAGGGAAAACCTGGCACGGACAAACCTCAGGTGTCTGGCAGACCTGGCAGGGACAGAAGCCTGGGCAGAGGACAGGGGCTGAGGAGAGACTGGGGGAACCTGGTTGAAAACCCCAACCAGAAGAAAAAGATGCCCAAAGCAGAGGCACCACCCCAGAAAGAGCAGCCCAAGCCGCCCCAGGTGGTGGAGAGTGACCTGGTGAAGACGTTCAAAGCCATGTCAGACCTGGAGATTGGCATCTTCGCGCTGGTGGGAGTCTCTGTCCTGGCCATCCTGGCCTTCCTGCTCAACTGCGCCTCCTATAATCTCTGCTTCCGGGTCGACAAGATCACCGTCCAGGGCAACCCAGACCCCAACGGCCCCAAGGAGCACAGGCACGACTGGGTGTGGCTGGGGACCAGCACAGGGCCAGCGCCGGACAACCCACCCCAGGTCTCCACCATCAAACGGGAGAACCACGGCTCTATTGAGTCCCACTGCATCCTGCAGAGACAATGCTCCACAGATAGCCACCGGGCTCTGGAGAGCAACCTGAGTATGAGTGCTATCCCAGAGAGGACTGCCACCTTGGGTAGGAGGAGCAGCTCCCAGCAGGTTACCACCCTGGACCCCATGGCTCAGGGTTCAGCCACCCTCCTAGCCAAGCCAACCCGCAGCGATCCACTCCACTCCCCCACCAGCAAGAGGAATCAGGTCCAGTTCACCACCTTCACCACACTGGACATTAAGCACTTGGCTGCCCTGAAGAGGAACGGAGTGGACTTTAACTGGGCCAGTCAGGCTGGGGGAGCTGGGGAGCCTAAGGGGCCACTACCTGACATGCTATGGCCTGTAGTCACACCCATGGGCCAACCACAGTGATACTCCACATGGGTTCTGTCTGTCTGTGTGTGTGTGTGTGTGTGTGTGTGTGTGTGTGTGTGTGTGTGTGTGTGTGTGTGTGTGTGTGTGTGTGTGTGTGTGTGTGTGTGTGTGTGTGTGTGTGTGTGTGTGTGTGTGTGTGTGTGTGTGTGTGTGTGTGTGTGTGCGTGTGTTCTGAACCTGTTTAAGTGTTTAAATGTGTACAACTTAGTGAGGATACACTTTCTAGTACACATAGAGAATACACATTAATACGTGTAAGGTCACTTCCTTTCCATTAAGTCACACACATGACCAACTTACCAAATTAATGACCAGACCTCATTAATACGGGATGGTGAAAAGTGTTGTATGCTTATAAGTGTAAATAATGTACTGTATATTTCTACAGATTATTGTTTACACATTTCTAACTGTTTAAATGCATTTAATTACGGTTTCATTTCATGTCACTTTTGAACATTTGTATGGGAAAATGCATCATGATATATTTGTATGTGGTTATACACTTTCCAGGCTTTGTATATTTGTATGACTCCTCAACAGAATAGCTTGAGAGTTTGTTCAATTTGTCAGAGA
This sequence comes from Salvelinus alpinus, assembly GCF_045679555.1. NCBI lineage: Eukaryota > Metazoa > Chordata > Actinopteri > Salmoniformes > Salmonidae > Salvelinus > Salvelinus alpinus. The sequence goes on along the minus strand of NC_092103.1, from coordinate 22,975,387 downwards.
AAATGCAATATTTATAAAATATATTATTGCAAAGTTATTTTATACATACCCCCCTTTTGAGTGGATATTTATTCAAATTGTATGTGTTATACAAACACAGTTCAGAGTTTGAATTTAATATTTGCACCAACCGAACAATTAAGTTACCTCTGCTACAAGACTTCTGTCACGATCGTCGTAGTGAGGAGACCAAGGCGCAGCGTGATGATAATCCATCTTCTTTTAATAAAGAAAGAACACTGAACAAACTATACAAAACAATAAACGAACAACGAACGTGACGCTATATAAGAAATGTGCTGACACAAGCAACTAACATAGACAATCACCCACAACCCACAATGACAAAACAGGCTACCTAAATATGGTTCCCAATCAGAGACAACGACTAACACCTGCCTCTGATTGAGAACCATATCAGGCCAAACACAGAAACAGACAAACTAGACATACAACATAGAATGTCCATTCAGATCACACCCTGACCAAACAAAACATAGAAACATACAAAGCAAACTATGGTCAGGGCGTGACAGTACCCCCCCCCAAGGTGCGGACTCCGGCCGCAAAACCTGAACCTATAGGGGGAGGGTCTGGGTGGGCATCAGTCCGCGGTAGCGGCTCTGGCACTGGACGTGGACCCCACTCCACCATAGTCTTAGTCCACTTTAGTAGCGTCCTTTGAGCGGCGACCCTCGCCGCCGACCTAGGACTGGCAACCCTACTAAAGGGCCCCACTGGACTGAGGGGCAGCTCCGGACTGAGGGGCAGCTCCGGACTGAGGGGCAGCTCCGGACTGAGGGGTAGCTCAGGACTGAAGGGCAGCTCCGGGCTGATGGACGGCTCTGGCGGCTCCTTGCTGACGGACGGCTCTGGCGGCTCCTGGCTGACGGCTCTGGCGGCTCCTGGCTGATGGACGGCTCTGGCGGCTCCTGGCTGACGGACGGCTCTGGCGGCTCCTGGCTGACGGGCGGCTCTGGCGGCTCCTGGACAGACAGGCGCACCTATAGGGAGGAGACGGAGAGACAGCCTGGTGCGTGGGGCTGCCACAGGACCCACCAGACTGGGGAGACCTACAGGAGGCCTGGTGTTTGGAGGAGGCACCGGAAGGACCGGGCTGTGGGGGAGCACTGGAGCTCTGGTGCGCAGCCTTGGCACCACTCCCCCAGGCTGGATAACTACTCTAGCCCGGACCCTCCAGAGTGCAGGCACAGGTTGAACCGGGCTGTAGGTGAGCACTGGAGATCTAGTGCCTACTACGCGCACCTCTCCCTTGGGCTCCACTCCCACATTCGCCCGGCACGAGCGGAGCGCAGGCATAGGACGCACTGCACCCTCCCAGCGCCCCGGAGACACAGCACGCAGAGCCGGCGCAGGATACCCTGGACCGAAACGGCGTACCGGAGACCAGACATGCTGAGCAGGCACAATACGCCCTGGCTGGATGCCCACACTCGCATGACACTTTTGGGGGGCTGCCCTATAGCACACCGGGCTATGGGCACGTACTGGCGACACCGTGCGCTTAACCGCATAACACGGTGCCTGACCAGTAACGCGCTGCTTATAATAAGCACGAGGAGTGAGCTCAGGTCTCCAACCTGACTCTGCCACACTCCCCGTGTGCTCCCCCCCAAATATTTTTGGGGCTGCCTCTCGTACCTGTCGCGCTGCCATGCAGCCTCCTCATATCGCCGCCGCTCAGCTTTCGCTGCCTCCAGCTCTGCCTTGGGGCGGCGATATTCCCCAGCCTGTGCCCAGGGTCCTTTACCATCCAAAATCTCCTCCCATGTCCAGGAGTCCAGAACTCGCTGCTGCCCGATACCACGCTGCTTGGTCCGGTTGTGGTGGGTGATCCTGTCACGATCGTCGTAGTGAGGAGACCAAGGCGCAGCGTGATGATAATCCATCTTCTTTTAATAAAGAAAGAACACTGAACAAACTATACAAAACAATAAACGAACAACGAACATGACGCTATATCACACCCTGACCAAACAAAACATAGAAACATACAAAGCAAACTATGGTCAGGGCGTGACAACTTCGCTTGGGAGAAAGAGTTTTTCCATTTGTAAAAAATGTCTAATCTTGTCCTCAGCACAGAGTAATAGATTTTAAAAGAGATAATTCATTTTATCATGTGTAAATGAAGACAAATGGTGCTCTGTCTGTGCAGTACTGTTGCATTTTTTAGGCTGAAAAGGGATGTTAAATGTTAAATATAGTGGAACTAAAAGCATTTTAGCAAAAACAAATCTTATTCAAATCTGTTCATAAAAAGGAACAGGCCTTCCTGTGACATTGGGTTCTGTAGGTGGCCTGGAGGGCGGGTAGTTTGCCCCCGGTAATGGGTTGGGCAGACCGCACCACCCTCTGGAGAGCCTTGCGGATGCAGGTGGTGCAGTTGCCATACCAGCCCAACAATATGCTTTCAATTGTGCATCTGTAAAAATGTGTGAGGGTTTTAGGTGACAAGCCAAATTTCTTTAGCCTCCTGAGGTTGAAGAGGTGGGTGGTGTGGGTGGTCCATTACAGTTTGTCAGTGATGTGTACACCAAGGAACTTGAAGCTTTCCACCTTCTCCACTGCGGCTCCGTCGATGTAGATGGGGGCTGCACCCTCTGCTGTTTCCTGAACTCCACGATCATCTTCTTTGTTACTTTGAAATTGAGTGAGAGGATGTTTTCCCGGCATCACACTCCCAGATCCCTCACCTCCTCCCTGTAGGCTGTCTCGTCATCGTTGGTAATCAACCCTACTACTGTTGTGTCATCTGCAAACTTGATGATTGAGTTGGAGGCGTGCTTGGCCACGCAGTCAAGGGAGAACAGGAGGGATTTGAGCACGCACCCTCGTGGGGCCCCAGTGTTGAGGATCAGCGGAGTGGACGTGTTGTTTCCTACCATCACCACCTGGGGGCGGTCCGTCAGGAAGTCCAGGACACAGTTACACAGGGCAAAGTTCAGACCCAGGGCCTGAAGCTTAATGATGAGCTTGGAGGGTACTATGGTGTTGAATGCTGAGCTATAGTCAATAAACAGCCTTCTTACATAGGTGTTCCTCTTTTCCAGATGGGATAGGGAAGAGTGCATAGTGATGGCGATTGCATCGTCTGTGGATCTATTGGGACAGTAAGTAAATTGAAGTGGGTCTAGGGTGGCAGGTAAGGTAGAGGTGATATGATTTACTCGTCTCTCAATGCACTTTATGATGACAGAGGTGAGTGCTACGGGGCGATAGTCATTAAGTTCAGTTACCTTTGCCTTCTTGGGTACAGGAAAATGGTGGCCATCTTGAAGCATGTGGGGACAGCAGACTGGGATAGGGAGAAATTGAATATGACCGTAAACACACCAGCCAGCTGGTCTGCGGATGCTCTGAGGACGCGGCTAGGGATGCTGTCTGGGCCGGCAGCCTTGCGAGGGTTAACACGTTTAAATGTTTTACTCACGTCGACTACGGAGAAGGAGCAGGTAGCAGGCTGCATCGGGGGCACTGTGTTATTCTCAAAGCATGCGAAGAATGTGTTTAGCCTGTACGGAAGCAAAACGTCGGTCTGGGCGATGTGCCTGGTTTTTCTTTTGTAGTCCGTGATTGTCTGTAGTCCCTGCCACATACGTCTCGTGTCTGAGCTGTTGAATTGCAAATCCACTTTATCTCTATACTGATGTTTATCTTGTTTGATTGCCTTGTGGAGTGAATAACTACACTGTTTATATTCTGCCATATTACCAGTCGCCTTGCCATGGTTAAATGCGATGGTTCGCACTTTCAGTTTTGCGCGGATGCTACAATCTATCCATGGTTTCTGGTTAGGGTAGATTTTAACCTGTTTGGGATAGAGGGCAGCATTTTCATGTTCGGATGAAAAGCGTGCCCAGAGTAAACTTCCTGCTACTCAGGCCCAGATGCTAATATATGCATATTATCAGTAGTATTGGATAGAAAACACTCTGAAGTTTCTAAAACTGTTTGAATGATGTCTGTGAGTATAACAGAACTCATATGGCAGGCAAACACCTGAGAAATATCCAACCAGGAAGTGGGAAATCTGAGGTTTGTAGTTTTTCAACTCATTGCCTATCGAATATACAGTGTCTATGGGGTCATATTGCACTTCCTAAGGCTTCCACTAGATGTCAACAGTCTTTAGATCCTTGTTTGATGCTTCTACTGTGAAGGAGGGGGGAATGGGAGCTGAATGAGTCAGGGGTCTGGCAGAATGGCATGAGCTGGTCATGCGCACACACGTGAGTGCGACCTACGTTCCATTGCAATTCTAAAAAAGGAATTCTCCGGTTGGAACATTATTGAAGATTTATGTTAAAAACATCCTAAAGATTGATTCTATACATCGTTTGACATTTTCTACGAACTGTAATATGACTTTTTGAACTTTTCGTCTGAAATTTCGCCTGGACTTGCCCGCACCTCGTGAGTTTGGATTGTGAACTGAACGGGCTAACAAAAGGAGGTATTTGGACATAAATGATGGACTTTATCGAACAAATCAAACATGTATTGTGGAACTGGGATTCCTGGGAGTGCATTCTGATGAAGATCATCAAAGATAAGTGAATATTTATAACGCTATTTCGGACTCCTGTTGACTCCACAATATGGCAGGTATCTGCATTGCTTGTTTTTGTCTGAGCGCCGTACTCAGATTATTGCATGGTTTGCTTTTTCCGTAAAACTTTTTTGAAATCTGACACAGCGGTTGCATTAAGGAGAAGTATATCTATAATTCTGTGCCTAATACTTGTATCTTTTATCAAAGTTTATGATGAGTATTTCTGTAAATTGATGTGGCTCTGAAAATTCGCCGGATGTTTTCAAGGCACAACATTACTGACCATAAAGCGCCAATGTAAACTGAGATTTTTGGATATAAATATGAACTTTATCGAACAAAACATACATGTATTGTCTAACATGAAGTCCTATGAGGGTCATCTGATGAAGATCATCAAAGGTTAGAGATTCATTTTATCTCTATTTCTGCTTTTTGCAACTCCTCTCTTTGGCTGGAAAATGGCTGTGTGTTTTGTGACTAGGCTCTGATCTAACATAATCATATGGTGTGCTTTCGCTGTAAAGTTTTTTTGAAATCGGACACGGTGGGTAGATTAACAAGAATTAATGCTTTATTTTATGGTGTATTCCACTTGTATGAAAGTTACATATTTCAAAAAAATTATAGACATTTGTTGTGTTTAGAAAATAACAAAATACAGAAAAGCATACCTGCAGTAAAAGATATCAAACAGTGATGACAGGCATTGACAGGACAGTCACAGCCACACGTTCACTGGTTAGATAGGACACAATAAATATTTTAGATACGAGTAACAGTAGTGATACATACCCTCAAGGTGAAGTGATATTAATCTATAAATACAGAGCACAAGTACAACCCTTTTATATAAACCTTAACTTCTTATGGCTGCAGGGGCAGTATTGAGTAGCTTGGATGAAAGGTGCACAGAGGTGCCCAGAGTAAACGGCCTGCTCCTCAGTCATAGTTGCTAATATATGCATATTATTATTAGTATTGGATAGAAAACTCTCTGAAGTTTCCAAAACTGTTTGAATTATGTCTGTGAGTATAACAGAACTCATATGGCAGGCAAAAACCTGAGAAGTTCCACTTCCTGTTTGGATTTTTTCTGAGGCTGGTAGATTTTCAACCAAGCTCCTATTGACATTACAGCGAGATATGGATGAGTTTATTGTGGACCTGGGATTCCTGGGAGTGCATTCTGATGAAGTTTATCAAAGGTAAGGAAACATTTATCATGTAATTTCTGGTTTCTGTTGACTCCAACATGGCGGCTAATTTGACTCTTGTTCTGAGCTCCTTCTCAGATTATTGCATGGTTTGCTTTTTCCGTAAAGTTTTTTTGAAATCAGCGGTTGCATTAAGGAGAGGTATATCTATAATTCCATGTGAATAACTTGTATTATCATCTACTTTTATGATGAGTATTTCTGTTGAAACGATGTGGCTATGCACTATCACTGGATGTAGTGAATGTAACGCGCCAATTAACTTTATCAAACAAAACATGCATGTATTGTGTAACATGAAGTCCTATGAGTATCATCTGATGAGGATCATCAAAGGTTAGTGATTAATTTTAGCTATATTTCTGCTTTTTGTGACCGCTATCTTTCGCTGGAAAAATGGCTGTGCTTATTGTGGTTTGGTGTGACCTAACATAATCGTTTGTAGTGCTTTCGCTGAAAAGCATATTTGAAATCGGACACTTTGGTGGGATTAACAACAAGATTACGTTTAAAATGGTATAAGAAACATGTATGTCTGAGGAATTTTAATTATGAGATTTCTGTTGTTTTGAATTTGGTGCCCTGCACTTTCACTGGCTGTTGTCATATCATCCCGTCACCGGGATTGCAGCCATAAGAAGTTTGAAGATAGTAAGAAAATAAACATTTACTTAATCTTTCAATAAATCACCTGCTAGCAAACCATCTGTTGGCAATAGCTAGCGTGACATTGTACAGTAGTGCAGTGACCAACGGTGCTAGTTAGCTCGTCATTAACATGGCTAGCTAAGCCAGCAAAAACTTGGTTAACTTTCTGAAATAGGTTTTCAATACATTAATGGCAAAATAAATAAATACATACATAAATACATAAATACATTAATACATAAATACATTCACATTCGCTATTGACTTTAGGAGATATGAACCAGTTTTCCAAAAACACTATTGTGTTATACAGTTTTAAACAGTTTTTATATACGGAGGAAAGGGACAAGAACCTGCTCTCAGAACAATACAACAATTAATAATTCAATAATAACTAAAAGAAATAATATAAAAATGGTAAGTCCGAAGACCTCTCGTATTACCAACCTTACTACAATGGCAGCAAATATTTTTATGAATTCAGTAACACAAAATGAAAGGAAACTTTATTTATGTCACCCCTTTTCCTGTTTTCACCCACTACTCTACCGTGAACTGCGGCGTTCTTTGATATCTACATTGCGCTCGAGGTTAACTTCTTGCAACTATAGGGGGTGCTGTTCCGCATTAGCATATTTGGGTCTCCAAATTAAACTGCCTCGTGCTAAATTCTTGATCGTACAATATGCATATTATTGTTATTATTGGATAGAAAACACCTTCTAGTTTCTATAGAAGTTGGAATTTTGTCTCTGAGTGGTACAGAACAATTTCTACAGCACTTTTCATGACAGGGTTCAGATTTCAGAAATTTTTACCTCTGATCTGGAGTCTGTTTTTAAGGCGACAGTGAATGCTATGAAGAAACCGACACTGCCTACGTCTTCCTCTGGGTGTCTGTACGTCATCACGTTTTCAATGAACTCGATGGGACATTCACAGCCATTATAAATGACCAAAATGTATAGAGACCGCCCTTTCTCGTCGTGCGCCTGAAGCGTGAAGGCCATCGGACTTGCCTCGTTCCAAATCGTTTTTTAGAGAGTGATATTTCTCCGGTCATGTTTTCAGTCGTTATAGTTGTTAAAAACATCATAATGTAGTTAATTTGAACCGTTTTATAGCAATTTATATCCGTTTAGTGCGATTTTGAGGAATTTCTTTGTCGTGCCCTTTTTAGCTTTGGAAACGTTTCGGGGTGTCGGTCGTTGGTGGTGGACATTTCGAAGGACAGAGGACATCTATCGACCAAAAGACGTTTATAACATAGAAAGGATACATTGCCCAAGAATATGATGGAAGAACAGCTCAAAGTAAGCAATATTTAATATGATAAACCGTGTTTCTGTCGAAATATTTTAAACGCATATTTCGCCATTTTGTTTGGTATAGCTTCACCTGGCGAACCCTGTATTGAAAAGTAAGGATAATTTTAAAAATGTAAATCAGCGGTTGCATTAAGAACTAATTTGTCTTTCGATTCCTGTCTACCCTGTATTTTTTAGTCAAGTATATGATTAGCTTTCAATTAAACTAGATCACTCTGATAGATGACGTCAGACATATTGAGGCTTGATTTCCTAGTATTTTTATTGTGTAACCACGGTTTTGTATGGCTAAATATGCACCTTTTCGAACAAACTGTATATGTATGTTGTAAAATGATGTTACAGGAGTGTCATCGGAAGAATTCTGAGAAGGTTAGTGAAAAAATTAATATCTTTTGGCGGTGATTACGTTATAGCGCTCTTTGGCTGGAATCGATGCTCTGGTAACGTTTGCACATGTAGTATGCTAACTTATCGATTTATTGTGTTTTCGCTGAAAAACGCTTAGAAAATCTGAAATATGGTCTGAAATCACAAGAACTGGGTCTTTCCATTGCTATGCTTTGTCTATTTTTATGAAATGTTTTATGATGAGTAAATTGGTCATACACGTTGCTCTATCTAGTAATTCTAGTGGATTTGTGATGGTCGGTGCAATTGTAAACTGTGATTTCTACCTGAAATATGCACTTTTTCCTAACAAAAACTATCCTATACCATGAATATGTTATCAGACTGTCATCTGATGGTTTTTTTTATAGGTTATTGGCTATCAATATCTTAGTTGAGCCGAATTGGTGATAGCACCTGAAGGAGTAAGAAACTGATGGAGTTAGAATAGTGGTGTATTTTGCTAACGTGTTTAGCTAATAGATTTACATATTTTGTCTTCCCTGTAAAACATTTTAAAAATCTGAAATGGTGGCTTTATTCACAAGATCTGTATCTTTCATCTGGTGTCTTGGACTTGTGATTTAATGATATTTAGATGCTACTATCTACTTGTGAAGCTATGCTAGCTATGCTAATCAGTGTGTGGGGGGTGGGGGGTGCTCCCGGATCCGGGGTTAGTAGCCGTGAAAGGTTAATGGAAACTCTACATTTTCACTTTGTTACATTCACCCCTGCAGAATTCCATCAACCCATACAGACCTTAAAGACACATAACTAGGGCGGTCACTTTAAACCTGTTAAAGAAATACCTGAAGGGTCAACCTTAGCCATGGGCTATCCATAGGACTGTACAAAACATTGTACAAAGTAATAATGTGTATTTTACACATCACCTTCACCCTTTCTGTTCCGTAACCTAAACTGTCACTTGCACTCAACACTGAATACACATAGCCTACTTAATACTCTGTATAGCTGATATCCATGACTTTCAACAGGACATTTTGGAGAATTTTCATGGCTTCAACGAGTCTCTTTACTGGTCTAACAACCCTTCCGTACCTTGTATGTGTCACGCTACCCTCCCATAAATTATTCTTAGAGCTTTGTGAATTGACTGTATCGTGGGACTTGTCCTTAACAATGTATTATAGGGGATATAGTCTGCTGCTTCGGGCCTGCTCACTTGGGCCAAATTCACTGATCCTGATACTATTCTGGGTGGCCAATTTGCTTGTTTGAATTTGATCACTAGTGGCAGGTCACTGACCCTTATACTGCTTTTGGAGGAGATTTCTATTTCATCAGCCAAGGGCTGCAAGCTATCATCCTCAGAGTGGAAAGGGTCTCCTTATGGGTCTCTGTCACTATTGCTCTGAAATTCGGGATGCTCAATGTGACCAGAGTCACTAGTTCTAGATTCCTGCTCGCTTTCAGAATCTCCCATTGACTCGGTTTCTCCCTTACACTCTTGTCCTATCAACGAGGAGCCGGAGGCGTCCATAACCTCATCGACTCATTTTGAACTTAGACTGAGGAGGATCCAGATTGCAGTTCTCTGGTCATCACTGCCCCCATCCACATCTGGTAGTGGGTTTGGTTTCATAGTTCTGGCATCTGCAAAACTCTCCTCTGAAAGGATGGAGGGAACGGTTGTATCCTCAGCCTCTCCAATTGGAAGAAAGTTCACAGGAAGTAAGAAGTTGCGGTTTACAACCTTTCTCTTGTCTGTGGAAGGGTTTACTACTCTGTAGATGTGCAGATCTGGTTTGCTCCAGCTGATGACATAGACGGTAGATTCCCACACATCTGCCACTTTCCGTTAGCCAACAAGAAAGAACGGGGAAAAGATAACTTTGTCACCAACCTCCAGGGTACATCCTTTCACCTTCTTGTCATATTCTCTTGCCTGCTTTTTCTGTGCCTTTGATGTGTTCTTCTGTGTGATATGCATGGCCTCCTGAAGAACTCTTTGAAAGGAGTCTACAAATTCACTGTAACCCAAAATGGTCTCGTCTCTCAGAACACTTCCAAACATGGCATCGACCGGAAGCTGTGGGGTCCGCCAAACATTAAGTATAAAGGGGCGAACCCTGTCGTCTCATGTACGATACAGTTATATTCAAACGTGAGAGTTTGAATCATCTGAGGCCATTTCTCTTTCATCCGTGGAGGCAAGGCTCAAATCATATTCCCCAAAGTTTGATTAAATCTTTCTGTTTGCCCATTGCACATGATATGGAGTTGTGTGAGATTTCTTCACTCCTGCCAGGTCCATTAGCTCTAATATCAGCTTGCTCTCAAAGTTGGCCCCTTGGTCACTTAAAAGACGCTGAGGAAAACCGTAAATACAGAAAAAGTTGTTCCACAGTTTCTGAGTAACTTGTTTTGCTGTCTGATTTGTACAAGGGAAGGTGTGAGCTACTTTGGTAAAATGGTCTGTTACTACTTGTACCTAAATACTCTCTCCATCCTTTCCTTCAGCCGCCCAGAAATTGATACAGACTAACTCTAGTCGCGCACTTGTCTTAATCGATTGAAGAGGAGCTCTTGCCTCAAGTCTTCTTGACTTGCTCACAACACAGCGTCTACATCTCATGACATAGTCTTTCACCTGTTCATCCATACCAACCCAAAATAACCTCTGTCTGATGGGGTGTAAGGTTCTTGCTTGACCTTGGTGTGCAGCATCATCATGTGTTCCCTTCAACACATCCGCCTTCAGGGACAAAGGTACAATGAACTGATATCTCTTATTTCCGGTTTTGTCCTTTGATTTCCTGTACAGTATTCCATCCTTGTATTCCAACTTCTCCCAATGTTTCAGAAGTTTCTGCACGTCCACTGTTTCATGTTCTCTTTCACAATGTGATGGTCTCCGTTTCCTCTCCACATAATAGGTAGCACGAGCCAATGTCTCATCTGCTTGCTGCTTCTCTTTGAGATCTCCTAGTGAAAAAGCGGGGAGCACTGGGTAACCTCCCTGCAGATGTTGGGATAGCTGCATCAGAGGGACAGTGCACATGGATATGATACCTTTTTGGTACAAGCTGTTGTCTAGGAGTGCCTTCACTTCATCACCAGAGACCTCAACAGCCTTTGTACCTTGATTGGACCCTGTCATGCCACTGTTTGGCAGGGCTTGGCAATTCACAGACAGCCGGAGCGTCTCTTGTACGTTCTCTGCTGTGACGTGTTGCGTGGTACCATATGTTCTGTATTTCAGATCAAAGTCATACGGGGCTAGCTTCGCCACCCACCTCTGCTCACAGGCATCACGTTTAGGCTTTGTCAGTATGTGAGTGAGTGGATTATTATATAAACTTGGCACCTTTTAGCCAGTGACAAAACATTTCACATACGGCCCATTTCAATATAAGAAACTCTAGACGATGGGCTGGATATCTTGCTTGGGATTTGTTGAGGGATTTACTAGCAAACGCAGAGGGTCTACTTTTACTCTCGCCCTCTGGGATCTGGCTCAGAACAGCGCCTAGGCCGTCAACTGAAGCATCCGTCGAAAGTATGAAGGGTTTACTAAAGTCTGGGTGCACTAAAACTACAGCATTTATCACAGCTGCTTTTAACTCATCAAAGGCATGTTGACACTCACTCGTCCAGTCTTCAGGTGTCAGCCTACGGGGCGGCCTACTCTGAGTCAAATCAAATCAAATCAAATTTTATTAGTCACATACACATGGTTAGCAGATGTTAATGCGAGTGTAGCGAAATGCTTGTGCTTCTAGTTCCGACAATGCAGTAATAACCAACAAGTAATCTAACCTAACAATTCCACAACTACTACCTTATACACACACAAGTGTAAAGGGATAAAGAATATGTACATAAAGATATATGAATGAGTGGTGGTGCAGAACGGCATAGGCAAGATGCAGTAGATGGTATAGAGTACGGTATATACATATGAGATGAGTACTGTAGGGTATGTAAACATAAAGTGGCATAGTTTAAAGTGGCTAGTGGTACATGTATTACATAAAGATGGCAAGATGCAGTAGATGATATAGAGTACAGTATATACATATCAGATGGGTAATGTAGGGTATGTAAACATTATATTAAGTGGCATTGTTTAAAGTGGCTAGTGGTACATTTTTACATAGTTTCCATCAATTCCCATTTTTAAAGTGGCTGGAGTTGAGTCAGTATGTTGGCAGCGGCCGCTAAATGTTAGTGGTGGCTGTTTAACAGTCTGATGGCCTTGAGATAGAAGCTGTTTTTCAGTCTCTCGGTCCCTGCTTTGATGCACCTGTACTGACCTCGCCTTCTGGATGATAGCGGGGTGAACAGGCAGTGGCTTGGGTGGTTGTTGTCCTTGATGATCTTTATGGCCTTCCTGTGACATCGGGTGGTGTAGGTGTCCTGGAGGGCAGGTAGTTTGCCCCCGGTGATGCGTTCTGCAGACCTCACTACCCTCTGGAGAGCCTTACGGTTGTGGGCGGAGCAGTTGCCGTACCAGGCGGTGATACAGCCCGACAGGATGCTCTCGATTGTGCATCTGTAGAAGTTTGTGAGTGCTTTTGGTGACAAGCCGAATTTCTTCAGCCTCCTGAGGTTGAAGAAGCGCTGCTGCGCCTTCTTCACGACGCTGTCTGTGTGGGTGGACCAATTCAGTTTGTCCGTGATGTGTACACCGAGGAACTTAAAACTCTCCACCTTCTCCACTACTGACCCGTCGATGTGGATAGGGGGGTGCTCCCTCTGCTGTTTCCTGAAGTCCACAATCATCTCCTTTGTTTTGTTGACGTTGAGTGTGAGGTTATTTTCCTGACACCACACTCCGAGGGCCCTCACCTCCTCCCTGTAGGCCGTCTCGTCGTTGTTGGTAATCAAGCCTACCACTGTAGTGTCATCCGCAAACTTGATGATTGAGTTGGAGGCGTGCATGGCCACGCAGTCGTGGGTGAACAGGGAGTACAGGAGAGGGCTCAGAACGCACCCTTGTGGGGCCCCAGTGTTGAGGATCAGCGGGGTGGAGATGTTGTTACCTACCCTCACCACCTGGGGGCGGCCCGTCAGGAAGTCCAGGACCCAGTTGCACAGGGCGGGGTCGAGACCCAGGGTCTCGAGCTTGATGACGAGTTTGGAGGGTACTATGGTGTTAAATGCTGAGCTGTAATCGATGAACAGCATTCTCACATGGGTATTCCTCTTGTCCAGATGGGTTAGGGCAGTGTGCAGTGTGGTTGCGATTGCGTCGTCTGTGGACCTATTGGGTCGGTAAGCAAATTGGAGTGGGTCTAGGGTGTCCGGTAGGGTGGAGGTGATATGGTCCTTGACTAGTCTCTCAAAGCACTTCATGATGACGGAAGTGAGTGCTACGGGGCGGTAGTCGTTTAGCTCAGTTACCTTAGCTTTCTTGGGAACAGGAACAATGGTGGCCCTCTTGAAGCATGTGGGAACAGCAGACTGGGATAAGGATTGATTGAATATGTCCGTAAACACACCAGCCAGCTGGTCTGCGCATGCTCTGAGGACGCGGCTGGGAATGCCGTCTGGGCCTGCAGCCTTGCGAGGGTTAACACGTTTAAATGTTTTACTCACCTCGGCTGCAGTGAAGGAGAGCCCGCAGGTTTTGGTAGGGGGCCGTGTCAGTGGCACTGTATTGTCCTCAAAGCGGGCAAAAAAGTTGTTTAGCCTGTCTGGGAGCAAGACATCCTGGTCCGCGACGGGGCTGGTTTTCTTTTTGTAATCCGTGATTGACTGTAGACCCTGCCACATACCTCTTGTGTCTGAGCTGTTGAATTGCGACTCGATTTTGTCTCTGTACTGGGACTTAGCCTGTTTGATTGCCTTGCGGAGAGAATAGCTACACTGTTTGTATTCGGTCATGCTTCCGGTCACCTTGCCCTGGTTAAAAGCAGTGGTTCGCGCTTTCAGTTTCACGCGAATGCTGCCGTCAATCCACGGTTTCTGGTTTGGGAATGTTTTAATCGTTGCTGTGGGTACGACATCGTCAATGCACTTCCTAATGAACTCGCTCACCGAATCAGCATATTCGTCAATATTGTTGTTGGACGCAATGCGGAACATATTCCAATCCGCGTGATCGAAGCAGTCTTGAAGCGTGGAATCAGATTGGTCGGACCAGCGTTGAACAGACCTGAGCGCGGGAGCTTGTTGTTTTAGTTTCTGTTTGTAGGCTGGAATCAACAAAATGGAGTCGTGGTCAGCTTTTCCGAAAGGGGGGCGGGGGAGTGCCTTATATGCGTCGCGGAAATTAGTATAACAATGATCTAGGGTTTTTCCAGCCCTGGTAGCACAATCGATATGCTGATAGAATTTAGGGAGTTTTGTTTTTAGATTAGCCTTGTTAAAATCCCCAGCTACGATGAATGCAGCCTCAGGGTGTGTGGTTTCCAGTTTACAAAGAGTCAGATAAAGTTCGTTCAGGGCCATCGATGTGTCTGCTTGGGGGGGAATATATACGGCTGTGATTATGATCGAAGAGAATTCCCTTGGTAGATAATGCGGTCGACATTTGATTGTGAGGAGTTCTAGATCAGGTGAACAGAATGACTTGAGTTCCTGTGTGTTGTTATGATGATCACACCACGTCTCGTTAATCATAAGGCATACCCCCCCGCCCCTCTTCTTACCAGAAAGATGTTTGTTTCTGTCGGCGCGAAGCATGAAGAAACCAGCTGGCTGCACCGACTCCGTTAGCGTCTCTTGAGTTAGCCATGTTTCCGTGAAGCAGAGCACGTTGCAATCCCTGATGTCTCTCTGGAATGCTACCCGTGCTCGGATTTCATCAACCTTATTGTCAAGAGACTGGACATTGGCGAGTAGTATGCTAGGGAGTGGAGCGCGATGTGCCCGTCTCCGAAGCCTGACCAGGAGACCGCCTCGTTTGCACCTTTTACGGCGTCGCACAGGGTCGCCGGCTGGGATCAGATCCATTGTATTGGGTGGAAGGCAAAACACTGGATCCGTTTCGGGAAAGTCATATTCCTGGTAGGAACGATGATGAGTTGACGTTAATCGTATATTCAGTAGTTCCTCCCGACTGTATGTAATGAAACCTAAGATTACCTGGGGTACCGATGTAAGTTTATGTAAATAACACATAAAAAAACAAAATACTGCATATTTTCCAAGGAACGCGAAGCGAGGCGGCCATCTCGTGTCGGCGCCGGATGTTACCACCTTGTTACCCAGTCTTGCCATTTTATCTTTTCGGTGGTTTTCTGTCCCGCTGTTAACCTCTATGGTACAAGTGGGACGGTAGCGTCCCACCTCGACAACAGCCAGTGAAACTGCAGGGCGCCAAATTCAAAACAACAGAAATCCCATATTTAAAATTCCTAAAAAACATACAAGTATTATCCACCATTTTAAAGATAAACTGCTTGTAAATCCAACCACAGTGTCCGATTTAAAAAAGGCTGTACTGTGAAATAACACCATGCGATTATGTTAGGTCAGCACCTAGTCACAGAAAACCATACAGCCATTTTTCCAGCCAAAGAGAGGAGTCACAAAAAGCAGAAATAGAGATAAAATTAATCACTAACCTTTGATGATCTTCATCAGATGGCACTCATAGGACTTCATGTTACACAATACATGTATGTTTTGTTCGATAAAGTTCATATTTATATCCCAAAATCTCAGTTTACATTGGAGCGTTATGGTCAGAAATGTATTGTCTCAAACAAACATCCGGTGAAAGTGCAGAGAGCCACATCAAATTACAGAAATACTCATCATAAACATTGATAAAACGATACAAGTGTTATTAACTTCTTGCCACTAGGGGGGTGCCATTTCGACATAGTCCAAATTCGTCTCCAAATTAAACTGCCTCGTACTCAATTCTTGCTCGTACAATATGCATATTATTATTACTATTGGATAGAAAACACTCTCTAGTTTCTAAAACCGTTTGAATTATGTCTGTGGGTGAAACAGAACTCGACTTAGAGCAATTTTCCTGTGTATGTCAGAATTCAGAATTGTACTGGCTGTTCTGAGACCTGTGTATTAATTTGCCTGTCCTCTATTGGTTGAGATGCACTGCATACGCCTTCCCCTGGGTGTCAGCGAATAGGGAGACTTGAAATGGAGTCTCTGCATAGTTCCCAAAGGTTATAAATTGATTGGAATCACGGTGGCCATTCTTTTGGATCTTCGCTCGGGCGCAAAGAGGAGCTTTGCGTATCGTTGTGGAAGCTCTGGTTTTAGCTCCTTAGATAATTCCGGTCATGTTTTTATTCGATTTAAGCTTTAAAGACATCATAATCTTGTTATTTTGAACCGAATTATTTCAGTTTATACAGTGGGGAGAACAAGTATTTGATACACTGCCGATTTTGCAGGTTTTCCTACTTACAAAGCATGTAGAGGTCTGTAATTTTTATCATAGGTACACTTCAACTGTGAGAGACGGAATCTAAAACAAAAATCCAGAAAATCACATTGTATGATTTTTAAGTAATTCATTTGCATTTTATTGCATGACATAAGTATTTGATCACCTACCAACCAGTAAGAATTCCGGCTCTCACAGACCTGTTAGTTTTTCTTTAAGAAGCCCTCCTGTTCTCCACTCATTACCTGTATTAACTGCACCTGTTTGAACTCGTTACCTGTATAAAAGACACCTGTCCACACACTCAATCAAACAGACTCCAACCTCTCCACAATGGCCAAGACCAGAGAGCTGTGTAAGGACATCAGGGATAAAATTGTAGACCTGCACAAGGCTGGGATGGGCTACAGGACAATAGGCAAGCAGCTTGGTGAGAAGGCAACAACTGTTGGCGCAATTATTAGAAAATGGAAGATGTTCAAGATGACGGTCAATCACCCTCGGTCTGGGGCTCCATGCAAGATCTCACCTCGTGGGGCATCAATGATCATAATGAAGGTGAGGGATCAGCCCAGAACTACACGGCAGGACCTGGTCAATGACCTGAAGAGAGCTGGGACCACAGTCTCAAAGAAAACCATTAGTAACACACTACGCTGTCATGGATTGAAATCCTGCAGCGCACGCAAGGTCCCCCTGCTCAAGCCAGCGCATGTCCAGGCCCGTCTGAAGTTTGCCAATGACCATCTGGATGATCCAGAGGAGGAATGGGAGAAGGTCATGTGGTCTGATGAGACAAAAATAGAGCTTTTTGGTCTAAACTCCACTCGCCGTGTTTGGAGGAAGAAGAAGGTTGAGTACAACCCCAAGAACACCCTCCCAACCGTGAAGCATGGAGGTGGAAACATAATTCTTTGGGGATGCTTTTCTGCAAAGGGGACAGGACGACTGCACCGTATTGAGGGGAGGATGGATGGAGCCATGTATCGCGAGATCTTGGCCAAAAACCTCCTTCTCTCAGTAAGAGCATTGAAGATGGGTCGTGGCTGGATCTTCCAGCATGACAACGACCCGAAACACACAGCCAGGGCAACTAAGGAGTGGCTCCGTAAGAAGCATCTCAAGGTCCTGGAGTGGCCTAGCCAGTCTCCAGACCTGAACCCAATAGAAAATCTTTGGAGGGAGCTGAACGTCCGTATTGCCCACCGACAGCCCCGAAACCTGAAGGATCTGGAGAAGGTATGTATGGAGGAGTGGGCCAAAATCCCTGCTGCAGTGTGTGCAAACCTGGTCAATAACTACAGGAAACGTATGATCTTTGTAATTGCAAACAAAGGTTTCTGTACCAAATATTAAGTTCTGCTTTTCTGATGTATCAAATACTTATGTCATGCAATAAAATGCAAATGAATTACTTAAAAATCATACAATGTGATTTTCTGGATTTTTGTTTTAGATTCCGTCTCTCACAGTTGAAGTGTACCTATGATAAAAATTACAGACCTCTACATGCTTTGTAAGTAGGAAAACCTTCAAAATCGGCAGTGTATCAAATACTTGTTCTCCCCACTGTATCAGTTTATTGCGATTTTCTGGCATTTCTTTGTGACGCACTTTCAAGAGTTGGACACTTTTCCTGTACATGCCGAACGTTAGTGGCCATTTCGACAGGACAAGAGGACATCTTTCGACCAAAAGACGATTAGACCGGAGAAAGGACACATTGCCCAAGATTCTGATGGAAGCTCAGCTAATAGTAAGAACTATTTATGCTGATAAATCGTTGTTCTGTTGAAAAATGTTAAACGCATAAGCTGCCATTTTTTTGGGGGGTAGCTTCGCTTTGGCGCAACTTGTATTGCGCAGTAAGGTTAATTTTAAAAATGTAATTCAGCGATTGCATTAAGAACTAATTTGTCTTTCAAATGCTGTCCACGCTGTATTTTTTAGTCAAGTTTATGATTATTTAATGATTAGACTAAGTCACTCTCCAAGATGGCGCCCGACATTTTCTGCCCAGTTTAGCTACTTTTCTCATTGTATAACCACGATTTTTGTGGCTAAATATGCACATTTTCGAACAAACTCTATATGCATTGTGTAATATGATGTTACAGGACTGTCATCTGAAGAATTCTGAGAAGGTTAGTGAAAAAATTAATATATTTTGGTGGCGATAACGTTATCGCCCCTTTTGCATTGATTCAATGCTGGGGTGATGTTAGCTCATGTGGTATGCTAATATAACGATATATTGTGTTTTCGCTGTAAAACACTTAGAAAATCTGAAATATTGTCTGGATTCACAAGATCTGTGTTTTTCAATTGCTGTACGCTGTGTATTTTTCAGAAATGTTTTAAGATGAGTAATTAGGTAATACACGTTGCTCTCTGTAGTTATTCTAGTCGCTTTGGGTGAGTTTTGTGATAGTGGCTGCAATGTAGAACTGTGATTTATACCTGAAAAATGCAAAGTTTTCTAAAAAAACATATGCTATACCATAAATATGTTATCAGACTGTCATCTTATGAAGTTGTTTCTTGGTTAGTGGCTATATATATCTTTATTTAGTCGAATTAGTGATAGCTACTGATGGAGTAAAAAAATGGTGGAGTAAAAAAAGTGGTGTCTTTTGCTAACGTGGTTAGCTAATAGATTTACATATTGTGTCTTCCCTGTAAAACATTTTAAAAATCAGAAATGATGGCTGGATTCACAAGATGTTGGGCTTTCATTTGCTGTATGCTGTGTATTTTTCAGAAATGTTTTAGGATGAGTATTTTGGTAATTGACGTCGGTCTCTGTAATTATTCCGGCTGCTTCCAACGCTATTTCTGATTGCAGCTGCAATGTAGAACTGTGATTTATACCTGAAATATGCACATTTTTCTAAAAAAACATATGCTATACCATAAATATGTTGTCAGACTGTCATCTTATGAAGTTGTTTCTTGGTTAGTGGCTATATATATCTTTATTTAGTCGAATTAGTGATAGCTACTGATGGAGTAAAAAACTGGTGGACAAAAAAAAGTTGTGTCTTTTGCTATGGTGGTTAGCTAATAGAAATACATATTTTGTCTTCCCTGTAAAACATTTAAAAAATCGGAAAAGATGGCTGGATTCACAAGATCTGTATCTTTCATTTGGTGTCTTGGACTTGTGATTTCATGAACATTTGATTATATGATATCCCTGTCGCTTTAGGCTAGGCTATGCTAGTCAGCTTTTTTGATGGGGGGGATCCCGGATCCGGGTTTGTGACTCGTGAAAGGTTTTAATGGAAATATAGATAAACTTCTCCTTAATGCAACCGCTGTGTCAGATTTCAAAAATGCTTTATGGCGAAAGCTCACTTTGCGATTATGTTAGGTCTGCACCTAGCCACAGAAACCCATACAGCCATTTTCCAGCCAAGGAGAGTGTCACAAAAGTCAGAAATAGCATTAAAATGAATCACTTACCTTTTATGATCTTCATCTGGTGGCACTCCCAGGTCTCCATGTTAGACAATAAATGTTCATTTTGTTCGATAATGTCCCTCTTTATGTCCAAAAACCTCCTTTTTGTTTACACGTTTTGTCCAGTAATCCAGTAATAAAAGGCGCATGCACTAATTCCAGACGAAAAGTTTTAAAAAGTACAATAAAAGTTAGTAGAAACATGCCAATGTCATAAATGATGTTTAAAATCAATTCTCCGGTTGTTTTTGTCATAAATAATCAATAATAATTCAACCGGACAAAAGCTTCGTCAATAGGAATGGAGATACAAGAAAGGCACCTTCCCGATCAGGGCGCATGGCTGATGAATGGAAATTTCCACTGGCCACTGATTGAAAGTGCTGAATCTCCCTCATTTTTCAGAGTAAAAGCCTGAAACAATGCCTAAAGACTGGCCTCATGTAGAGGAAGACACGGAGCTGGTGAACTGGGTCCTAAGTCTTTGTATGGTGTATAGGCTTTCAATGGAAAAACAGCCTTTCAAAATAATAGTACTTCCTGGTTGGATTTTCCTCAGGTGTTCGCCTGTCATATCTGTTCTGTTATACTCACAGACATTATTTTAACAGTTTTGGAAACGTTAGAGTGTTTTATACCATGCATATGCATATCCTAACTTCTGGGCCTGAGTAACAGGCAGTTTAATTTGGGCACGCTTTTCATCCAAAATTCAGAATGCTGCCCCCTACCCTATTGAAGTTAAACAGACCAGTGGCTTGGTGATTTTTGAAAACCCGTTGATAAAATGGGAGTAATAGTTCATCATTCTGAGAAATGACTGGACCCTCTTCAGTCCATGTGTTTTCCCATCCATCTCCATGAGATCTGTGGATGTCATCTCATTGATTGCTGTCACTTTTCCCTCGTCAGTCTGGATCCCTTTTTTGAGATATCACATGGCCCAAGAATTTCACAGAACACCCAAGGAAGTGGCACCTCTTTGGGGCAAGCTTCAAGTTGTTATTTGAGAGTCTACTGAAAACCAACTCCAACTGTTCAAGTGCTTCTTGTTCACTTTTACCAAAGACCAATAAGTCATCTAGATAGCACAAAAGGGAGAGATAGTTCTGATCCCCAAAGATTGACATCATCATCCTGGCAAACATAGCTGGACTGTTGCAGAGGCCCTGAGCCATTCTATTATAGGCCAACTGGGTGATAACGGCTGTGTATTTACGATCTTCTTCGTGTATGGGAATATTGTAATATCCCTACGTCAGATCCATTGTGCTAAAAAGGCAGTTTCCGCCCAATGATGCCAGGGCATCGGCTTGATTTGGTAGGGGATAAGCATCCTTCTCAGTTCTCGTGTGGAGCCATTGGAAATCTGTACAGATTCTGAGTTCACCATTTGGTTTCCAGACAAGAACGAGGGGGGGATGCCCACTCACTATTTGATTTCCTGAGGATGTCACGTTCTTCCATTTCCTCCAAGGTTTGTTTCAGTTTTTGGAAGTCACATGGTGGCAGTCTGAAAGGCCTCTCATCTTTCAGTCTTATTCTATGCACAAAGTCTCTTGCTTCGCCACAGTCCAATTTTCCTCTGGAAAATATGCTGTCATATTTCACAACCAGGTCTGCCATCTTGTTTTTCCATTCGTCTGATACTTCACAGGAGGAAATGTCAACATCAGTCAGACCCATGTCTTTCAACACATCAGCATATGAGCATTTTTCTGCCTGTTCAGTCGTGGTTCCAATCACATTGACCAACCACAGCAGTTGCTGTTTAACTCCAGGTCTTCCAATGCTATACAGGGGTATACATCTGCCAGTTTTGCATTACGCTTCAGTGTAACCGGGCGATCTTGGAGATTAACCACCTTCATGGGGATCCATTTGTCACCCCACAACGGGCATACAGTACGACCCACTAACACACTCCTCTGTGCTGGTCGAGACGTTGTGGACTCTACAATAACAGTACTGCCAATGGAAAAGGGCCCTTTTCCTTTTAGCCTACCCCAGACTAAGTGTTCATGTTTTGGGGATAGTGTCACACACTGGCTGAGAACAACAGTGGCAACTTTCTTTCAGGCATTTTACGTCCTTGCCAACGGTCAACATTTGCCAGTATGCTTAGAAGTGCATCTGATTCATCAGAAAGGCCATTGGCTGGTTGTGATATTGCTTTCCAATATCCCTCTGTACTTTTTAATTGATGGAGGACATGTTTCAGTACATTTGTTCGAATGATCACGTCATCAGTTTGCCCTGGCACAACTAAGACTGGCACCAGCATCTTGCAGTTCATTAATTCGATATGGAGCTCATATTCACATTTGGGATTGACCTCTTGCCCCCCACATCCAACAAGTACCTCAGGTGTAGTGGACATTTTCGAGCTTTCAGTTAAGACATGTTTTCGAAGCAATGTATGCGCGGCAGATTCATTTAACGTACAGGCCATTGAACCACTATCAATGAGTCCTCTTAGTTCTACTGAACCCTGCACGGTCACTGGTGCATAGAACAGACTTTCATTGCCTGTTATTCTCTGAGTACGTTGATATATCACATTTGTGTCGCCTTGGTTTTTCTCTTTGTATGAAGACAGTTCTATTTCAGGATCAGTTTCATTTCTAGGGGCTGAGTTTTTAGCTGCACCTTTCCCCTCAAGGTGCAGACCTATTAGTTTAAAGCTGGACTTTGATTTTGTGGCCGCTGCCTGAATTGTGCCTCTCTTCTAACCTCCTGCTTTCGTGGGCAGTCTATGGTTTGATGGCCAGGATTGTGACATTTGAAGCACAGGCGGTCATTAAGACAATGAGGCCGAGTGGAGTGAGCCACATCTTTACATATAGCACAAGGGAAGGAGGGAGACAGTGAGCAGCGTTTTGGTTTATAATAAACTGTTCTAGCAGTGTTACAAGTTTTGTCATTGTCAACTCCTTGAACCGCTGAGGTAAGAACAGGACACTCTGAGCTCTCCTCTGTTTTTTAGATGTATTCCTGGGGTATCAATATGTTTTGTTTCCCCCTTATAGCACATCTGTCATTTTGGTGGCTGTCTATCAATTCCTGAACTTCACCCACTGTCCATTTCTCCCTAGGCTTGCATCCGAATGCTGTGTACAGTTCATGATTGGGGCAGTGTTTCACGAACATCATGACCGCATGGCCCACATCATCCATCTGTCTGCCCTGTCTTTGTAGACATTCATTAGCAAGATCTGCTACTCGGTTAAGGTGCACCCAGTAGTCTAAGCTACTCTCCCCCTGAAGGTTTGGTTTCATAAAAATCTTGAAGCGGCGTAGTAGAGGAAATGGCCTCACCAAAATGCTGTTTTAAAATACTGAAGATAATCTCAGGGTCTCTGCTGATGTTTACAAGGGGGTTGCTGCGGATTCCTATCTTGACTAAAACCTTGGCCCTCCCCATGAACCTTTCCATGATTTCATTGCCTTGCTCTGGTGTTTTGTAACCTTTCTTTACCAAGAAAGTCTTCATAATTTCCTGCCACACATACACAGTACATTTATCTGTTCCATCACCTCTGAAAGTGGGTGGCTCACGAATGTCAGATTTCATGACAAAGTTTACCTTGGACCAGTCTGGCATGCACACTGGGACAGTGTCGGCGGCTACCTTGGATGGAGTGATATTACTTGCTGATAGATTTGAAACAATACGGTTACCAATCTCTTGACCCATCTGTTAGACTAAATCAAGCATAACACTCTGCTGCGTATGGTAATAACATCCTCTCGTTCATTTACTGACGTTACACCAGCACTCCCGGTAAAGCTATGCTCTACCATTCTAGCTATCTGAGCCCCCTTACCAATACCGGGGGTTACAATATCACAGTTAACTCCTCTAGGTTGTAACTCCTCAGGTTGTCACCATTGAGCTTGACCAGAGAACCTGGATTTTTTGGTGTGGACATGTTATTCATGACGAATATTCAAGTTAACTTTCTTAAAGTCTTCTCTGGAGCACTGCTGTATTCCCTGGTGATCAGCGATTGCTGATCTTGTAGATCCGGGTCACGGCAATTTTGTAACCAACTTCACATAGCCCCCCAGAAAAAAGGCACATGGACACCCACACTTCAGGTTGACTTGGTTTTTATCTGCAGTAAAAGATATCAAACAGTGATGAAAGGCATTGACAGGACGATCACAGCCACACGTTCACTGCTCTCAGAATATCTCTCTCAGACTCAATGTATAAAGTGATTGTATAGTATACATTTGTTGTGTTTAGAAAATAACAAAATACAGAAAAGCATACCTGCAGTAAAAGATATCAAACAGTGATGACAGGCATTGACAGGACAGTCACAGCCACACGTTCACTGGTTAGGTAGGACACAATAAATATTTTAGATAGGAGCAACAGTAGTGATACATACCCTCAATGTGAAGTGATATTAATCCATAAATACAGAGCACAAGTACAACCCTTTTATAGAAACCTTTTAATGGAAACTCTACATTTTCACTTTGTTACACTTGCTAGTTACATTCGTCCGTTTTTGTCCAAAACATTGAATCGTTAAAACTGAAAGTCCATTCCGAATGGAGGCAGCCAGTAATGTACCTGGCCGGCTGTGATTGACATGTGATAGCAATATTTTTTGGACTACCAAGAAATGTATTGGTGAATTACATTAATCAATACATGTATTGAACTGCATCACTCTATTCTGCCGACAATGCCTTACTGTACATCATGGAATGTTGAGTCAAATATAACTTATTTTTAAATCCTCTTATAAAGTTGGTTTTGTAGCCTAAACTGGGAACTTTATGATTGTATTTGTCTGTTACAATGCTGTCAGTTCCACTTTAACCAATAAATGACTAAAGGACAAAGTGGATGCATCAGGAGCAGAATTTAATCAGTATTGTCTTCCACCATTATACATTTTTATTCAAAACAATGTGATTATATTTATATTCAAAACACATAATAATTGCTGAAATTGTCTAAATTGTTTTTTCTTTATTACTATAAAGGCCATTGAAAATTGAGAGAGTCCCTGAATATTGGTTTGTCCATCTATGTGGTGTGCCATACAGTATGTTTCAGTGGGCCTCAGAGGTCCCTACCTGTATACTGTCTGTGACCTGAAGTCACCCACTGAATGAGTTCCATTTTGACTGCTAGGAGTGAATGAGAGAGAGAGAGAGAGAGAGAGAGAGAGAGAGAGAGAGAGAGAGAGAGAGAGAGAGAGAGAGAGAGAGAGAGAGAGAGAGAGAGAGAGAGAGAGAGAGAGAGAGAGAGAGAGAGAGAGAGAGAGAGAGAGAGAGAGAGAGAGAGAGAGAGAGAGAGAGAGAGAGAGAGAGAGAGAGAGAGAGAGAGAGAGAGAGAGAGAGAGAGAGAGAGAGAGAGAGAGAGAGAGAGAGAGAGAGAGAGAGAGAGAGAGAGAGAGAGAGAGAGAGAGAGAGAGAGAGAGAGAGAGAGAGAGAGAGAGAGAGAGAGAGAGAGAGAGAGAGAGAGAGAGAGAGAGAGAGAGAGAGAGAGAGAGAGAGAGAGAGAGAGAGAGAGAGAGAGAGAGAGAGAGAGAGAGAGAGAGAGAGAGAGAGAGAGAGAGAGAGAGAGAGAGAGAGAGAGAGAGAGAGAGAGAGAGAGAGAGAGAGAGAGAGAGAGAGAGAGAGAGAGAGAGAGAGAGAGAGAGAGAGAGAGAGAGAGAGAGAGAAAGTGTGCAAGAGAGAGAGATCTCCCTCTTGATTTCTTGCGATAGTGCCACCACACACCTGAGGAAATGCTGTTTTCTATCTGCTGTCGGAGTACACAAGCGATAACTCTCTCCCTTTCTAATGTGTAACCGTGGTGACACATCTCTAAATTACATTTCAGCAGCAGATGTATAAAAACCAGGTGCCCGGTTTACACTAGCCCAGATAATCTGATGTGCTGAGCATCGAAAACTGGCATCGGTGGATTTGACAGCCTGCGTCATTCCCTCCTGCTGTAGTGGGGGTTGGATTTGAAATGTTGATAAAGGCACTTTTAATAACTTTCCCCCAAAATGATCTCCCACTACACGTCCAGCATGTTTGCTATGTGGGTAAACTCTCTCCCCTCCAGTTGGTTTATCTTTCTTATAGGAGCTGGAGAGGTAAATACACTTTTACCTCTGAGAGTTCCCCTGAATCAAAGTGGTTTCTGTAGCGTCTCTGACCACAAAATATCTGTAATAATAAAGATTACATTAACTGGTATTAATATATAAAGGCAAAAGAATATAGAATTCACAGTATATACTTCACAGTTGATTTTTTTTTTAAAGGGTCTATTTCAAATGTACAACAATGTAATAAAGGCTCGGTAGTTAAGACATTTTTCTAGATAAAACATTTTGTATTGACGTGCATTCTCTAAAGCCCTTTGCGTTTCTTGTTTGTCATTAGTGAACAGCAGGGAGGAAGGACAATCTCCCTGCTTCCACTATCATTACAGTGACCCTTTAATCTGGAGCTTCAGCTTCCCTATTGACATATTTAAGGGATTTGGGTCATTGTGTTGGGGAGGGATTAGTGTGAATTAGTGGACCCTATCCATGGCAAATTGCCCTTTAATGTGGGCCAGAGACGAGCTTGTCGCTTACTTGTTGCTATGCTAACAACACTACCCTGGGTTATATCAGTACGCTCAAATGGGGGCAAATGCTGTTCAAGTGAAATCAAATAGGAGCACTCGTACTCGACAAGTTTGGATGGTGCCATCTCGGTTTAGTGGTTAATGCCTATCTAACATGACTCTGTTCAGGTTTGACATAATAGATGGGATGTTATTCTAATTATGTAGTGTTTTTTACTAATGATATACAGTGCCTCTAGCCTTTTGCATCGGTTGTTTCATGTAGGCTACAGTATTTCCTTATTGAATTTTCTGATCCTATGTTACAGTACTCAAACTTTACCTTTACTGTACCTGTCCCAGTGAGAGGTGTTTAATAGAACGCCCCTAGCCCCAGGCACTGTTTTGAGATGAAGAAGAGACGAGATCAAAACACCAACAGTCTAACAGTGTCACAGTGTGCAACAGGAGTTCTGTATGGTGGTTCATTAACTCACAAAAGGCAGGCATCAACAGATCTCCCGGTGCTTGCTACTGCCGTCACACATTGCACACATCTCTCCGAACGACAGCCTACCATGTCAATCACTGCTACTCAACGATAATGTCAGTCTGTAAAGCAGGACAGTGTTACTATGGAGCACAATGATGAGGCTTAACACAAATTAAACAGCGGCAGAGAAAAGGAACCCAGGCCAGTAGAGCTTAGCAGCCAAGTCAACTGGCATCTGGAGAACAGGGGTAGGAAGAGAGGGAGGGATAGCAAGGGAGGGAGAGAGAGAGGCAGGGAGAGAGTGAAAGTCAGAGGGAGGGAGAGAGAGAGGGGGGAGAGAGAGAGGGCGAGAGAGAGAAAAGGAGAGGACACAGTAAAACAAGGAGATTAAGCCCACAGCAGCCTGTGTATAATGAGGTAGCCAGTGAAGCCTGTGATGAGGACCTGCGAGGGACCACACACAGTCAATGCCCCACGGCCCCCTGGGACAGACTCTCTCAGGTCAGCTCGGAGCTGGAGCAGAACAAACAACAACATCATTTTTCTCCCTCCATCTCGTTTTTCTCTCTTTCCCTTTCTCTGTGAAACTCGAGTCGGTCAATAAATACCCTAGCCTAAGGGAGAGGAATGTCACTCATTCACAGAAAATGTTTTTGGGAGAGTGAGAGCTCTCACAGTGGGTATTGATGGATTGTAGTGCAGAAGATTGAAACAGGTGGCAGATACATGTTTCATACTGTGAAGAAGTCTTCAGCAGTCTAAATCTATAAGATTTCCACTCCATGATTATAATAGGAAAGGGGATAAATTCTAGATCCTCTATTGATAAACCTGTAGGTGGAACAATCATGGAGTGATTATCTTGATGTAGCTGTTGTTATGTCGTGGCCCTTTCTGGGTATAGATCATGGCTTCCCCCTCTCTCTTTCTCTTTCTCTCCTACACCCAGGTTCTGTTATCTCAGGTAATAAATTCCTGGTGGAGACTCTTCCCCCTTGGCCATGCAGTATAGAGAGGGAGTTTCACAGTAGAACAAAGGAACTCCCGCCAAATTCTACTCTATTCCAGAATTTGAAAATGGAACAATATCCATATTTTGGAGAATGTGTAAACGGTCGGTGGAGAAGCCAGCTACGACCTGGCCCATTTTGTTTCATATTTGTGACCTCATGAAAAACAGTACAGCCACATTACCCTAACTATGTTTATACAGGTGCCTCCGTTATAAGGTTTGCATCTAATTATTGTATAAAATGAATGAGTAAAGATGAAACTATTTGTGAAATGATGGAATGTGATGATAAACCTTTAACGTGAGAGAATTTATTCCCTTTAAAGTTTAACTAAGTCATTGGCCTGCCCCCATGAGCACAGACATGATCAGGCATCATAGAACCGCCTTTTCTACTGTTACGAATAAAACCTCCTGAAGAAATCCTCTTCAGACCACACGTACCTCGGTGTAAACTGAGGTGGCACAGGTTTGAGTACCAAACTAAGCAAACCCACAGCGTGAGCTGTGATTGCGAATAGTTATAGAATTCCTAACCATATCACGTGGATCATTGGCTACACGGCTGGAAATGGTTGAACTCTGAGACTATCGATCCCTGCAGAATAAGAGCAAATCTTACATACTAATTACTAGTCTGCAGCTAGAAATTATGTAAACCTGGGATGCGAATAACGACAACCGCCAAAACATCTATTCTATGACAACATTTCTGAATGATACTCTGAAGTATCCATTCCAACCACGAAGGCATTTGATCCTCAGGGAAACAGAAAGAGAGAGAGAGCATCGGACGAACTCTCCAGCAGACGGACTGATGATTCCCACAGAGATCACGGCGACACATGGGCGTACATATGTATTGATTGCAATTATTCCCGAATGAGTGAGCGTTCATGTGCAAAGGATTAGCATTTCAAATAATATAATTATCAACTGTGTGTAGTGATCCCTTTTGTCTTTCTCTCTCAGTCCACACCCACTTCCCTTTGTCCACCAAGCCGTCATATCGGCTTAGCCCACTAGGGAATCTTCCCAATCATTTGTTAGTAACATATTTACTGTTTGTTTGTTTGTGCATTTCTGTGATCAGTTAGTTAGTTTGTAAATAAATGATTAAGCCAATTGGTGTATGGATGATTCATAGTAAAGGCTGGGTTTGTGCAGATAACCAACAATTTGCGACGTTTGGATTGAGACTGACGTGAGGTAAAGAATAATTCATTAATAGAATACGAATTGATCAGATATTAAAATATCTGAAGACTTATATTCGGAAAATTATAACTTTGTAATCTGAAGATTTTCCTTTGTGCCCCGACTTCCTAGTTAATTACATTACCATTATTAGTTTAATCACGTAATAATAATTACAGAGAATTGATTTGATAAAATAACAGTCTTCACTTTTAATGATGCCAAAGACACAACACTGTATTATACTGGAACCAGTCCGAAGTTTGGTCTAAAAAGGTTAAATTATGTTTTTAACACCCTGCACTGTACTTTACCATAGTCTTTTCGCAAAACACACACTATTGTATACAGTTCTTGTGTAAAAGTGGAACATGTGATGAATTCAGACTATGTTGTTTATCTTGGTACGAGACTGAAAATAAAAATTAAGTTCTGTGGCAGCGTAAAAGGTGTTTATTTCTAATGGAATAGTCGCATTCATCCCAGAGATAGCTGGAGGCAGTACTCTGGGTCTGCAGTTCTTTTTCACTTCATTTCAGATCTAAAGAGTACAGGAGTGTGCGTGTGCTTGTGTGTGTGTGTGTAGGATAAGGATAAATGCAGCTAAAGTAAACTGGCCTATCAACGAGAGCAGGAATAAGGGGAAAAAATTAAGAGGACTCTGGTAGACAAGCTGGAATGTTTTCTCTTTGTTCAGCAGAGGAACATATTTGATAAAATCGTCAGTATTAGCCATCCCCATTTGTTTGGAGAACTACTCCTGTCTCACATGTAGCAAGCAGATCGTGTGTTCTCTATCCTTTTGATCTCTGACAAGAGTTATGTTTCTTCATTCTCTCGCTACCTCTCTCTGGCCTTCCATCGCAGCACAGGCTGCTGTCCTCCTGGCTGAAGCCCCGAACACTCTTTCTCTATCTCACTCTCCACCCGCGCCTCCCTCCCATATCTCACTCCCTGTTGTTCTCTGTTCCCTTCAGATTTCTGAAATGTGTTGACACTGTATTTTTTGTCCTTTTTTGGTCAAGAGGCATTAAGTGTGACTTTCAGACTTCTGTGAATAAAATAGTACAGTCAGTAAGAGGTGAAATAAGTCATGGTCTCTTTGAATGGGACAGTTATCGCTCACTCATATGTACCTATATGGTAATAATCAATTGATGCTCTGTACACGGTCCTGAACCGACAGTGCACTTCTTACTTACTGACTTTATTGTCCCCATGGGGAAATTTTGTTGCAGTGTCATGTACAAAACAAAATTGACAATACAACTTTCATAACAGTTGCATACCAATAAAAATAATAAGAAGAAGAAATAAGAAATAAAACATTTAAAAAAAGAAAAGACTAGCCTGCTGGCCTTACGGAGTCGATGGGAACATTCGCCCGAGCTATTTAGGAGGGATATCACACCTGGCACAAATGATTGTCTCGTTGTGTTTTTCCTGCTGAGGGGTGCCCTGTACCTGCACCCAGAGGGGAGTAGTTCAAAGTCCGGGTACAGGGGGTGGCTTGGGTCTAAAATGATTTTGTGAGCCTTACGGAGGGCCCTGACCTTAAAGATCTCATCCAGGCCTGTCTGTTTGACTCCAAGTACCTTGCTTGCTGTGGTAATAATCCTTCTCAGCATATTTCTCTGGCTGACAGTGGCATTGCCAAACCAACAAACAATACAAAAAGTTTAAATACTCTCAATAAAAGACTTGTAAAACAGAGTCAATATAGTACAGTATACATTAAAATATCCCAACTTTTGAGATAGTACAGTCTCTGTTGGCTCTTTTTGTAGATCAGGTCTGTACATTTACTCCACTGAAGCGTATTGTCCAAAAGGACACTCAGATATTTATATTCCTCTACAATTTCTATATTCTGACCTCTGATAGATGTTGCAGAGGTAGGTGTGGTACGCTTCCTGAAGTCAATGCACATCTCTTTGGTCTTGTTGGTATTGAGGTCCAAGTGTGATTCCTCACACCACTCTACAAAGTCATCTAGGACCGGGCCTTGATGTTCCTCGTCATCATGCAACAGGCTGATCAAGGCAGTGTCATCAGCGAACTTAACGAGGTGTCTGTCAGTATGGGAACTAGTACAACTATTAGTGTACAAGATGTACAGAAGTGGGGACAAAACACATCCCTGAGGAGAGCCTGTGTTGGTATTGCGTATATCCGACACGTGGGGACCTATTTTGACCCGCTGTGACTGCTGGCTCAGGATGTCCAACAGCCACAAAACCAGCCCCCCATCTAAGGACAAGTCCCGAATGAGTCTCTGTGCCAGAATGTAAGGCTGGATTGTGTTGAAGGCAGAAGAAAAGTCAACAAACAGAACCCTGACATGGGATTTGGCACCCTCTAGATGTCTATAGACCATGTTAAGGAGGGTAAGAATGGCATCATCAACTCCTCTGCTAGGCTGATAGGCAAACTGAAATGGGTCGAGGAGCTTCTGGGTGACACTGAGAATATGACTTTTCACAATTTTCTCAAGGCATTTCATTACTAAGGATGTCAAGGCGACAGGGCGGTAGTCATTCAGCACAGAGGGATTAGATGCTTTAGGAATTGGTATAATTATAGATTTTTTGCTGGTTGAGTGAGGATTGGAAAATGTCTGTAAAAACACCAGCCAGTTGTTCAGCACAGTGCTTTAACACATGTCCACTTATTGTGTCTGTGCCTGGGCTTCTGTATGTGTTACATCCCCTGAACAACTTTAGAACATCAGATTGTTGAACAACAACTCTCTCAAACATTTGTAATGATGCTTCCATTTGTTTACCTCCGACATGAAGTTGTTAGATTCAAATCTTGAGAAGAAAACATTCAGTTCATTAGCCATGCTCTGGCCCTCATATCCCCCAAGGTCAGCACTGGTTTTTCCCCTGCCTATATGGGGGGCACTAGCCATGGATTTAATCCCTTGCCAGGCCACCCTCGCGTTTCCTGGGGAGAGGGTCCTCTCCACCCTTTGTTTGTATGCCTCCTTGTCCACCAGTATCTGTCTTTTGATCTAACGTTGTACATCTCTTAAAGCCTGTCTATCACCCCCAGCATAAACTGCCTTCTTCTTATTAAGTAGTGATTTTAGATTTTTTGATACCCAAGGGTTATTTTTAGGGAAGATTTTACAGGTCTTAGTAGGCACAACTGACTCAACACAGAAGTTTACATAGTCTGAAATAACATCTGTGAGTTCATCAAGATTAGAGCTGCTGTCCTCAAATACCTCCCACATTGTACAGTCAAAACACCCCTGGAGACAAGTGATACTGTTGTCATTCCAGATCTGGACAGTTTTAACTGTAGGTTTCTCCCTCTCCAGCAGCCGACAGTAGGTTGACCTGAGGTAGACCACATTGTGGTCTGATGTCCCCAGGGAGGTCTGGTGGTGGCAGAGAACGCCTTTGGTATTGTCCCATAGCACAAATCAAGAGTCCTATTTTTCTCTCACCACTCTCTCTCTGTCTCTCTGTCTCTCTGTCTCTCAGCCAGGGAGACAGAGAGACAGGCCATTACACACCACTCAACAAGTCCTCACTATTACAATAACAAGAAAATGTGTTTTCGGTTTAGCTACTTATACAACTCTAATGTGTTTACCTCAGCTCTTTTCATCATTCAGGTTGTGCAGCGTTCAGGTTAGCAGCGCTCCAACGACAACAGCAACGCCACAAATGAGGCGAAGTGTTGGGATGATGTCACATGAAATGAGAACGCCCGCTGTAAGGGGATGTTTGTAGCCCTTTTAAGTAATGTTGTCAACACATTCAGTATCATCTGAGCCTTTAAAATATAATTTTTCAAAAAAATTCTTCTCAGGACAGACAGCGCCTAGAAATATATTACCTGAGTAGTCTGTAGTTTAGAATGACAGAATAACAGATACAGTCACCTCCAAAATTATTGGCACCCTTGATAAAGATGAGCAAAAAATAATATTAAATAAATAATACAAAAATGGAGTTATATTGTATGGAACAAAAAATGGGAAATGTTTTATTTTATACTGTAACGTTCGTCGTCTGAAGATAAGGAATCATCGGACCAAAGCGCAGCGTGGTAAGTGTTCATGTTAATTTATTAAAAACAGAACACTAAACAAAAATAACAAAGAGAATGAAACGAAACTGAACAGTCCTGTCTGGTACAGACACAAAGACAGAAAACATAGAACACAAAACATAGAATGCCCACCCCAACTCACGCCCTGACCAAACCAAAATAGAGACATAAAAAAGGAACTAAGGTCAGGGTGTGACATATACTAACACAATTGCTCAGATAAATAGATTTTGTTGAACAAATATATAAACATAAATATAGATTTCTACATTTTTGGAACCCCTAAACATTCTCATATAAAATTAAATCTGCATCAACTTTTTGAAGTTCATCTCTGTTTAAGAAACTTTATTGTGGCTTTCCACGGCTTTCTGTGCCAATGGGGTATAAGACATATGTAAAATCCATTTGCCATCCATCACCATGAGGAAAGGCAAATAACTCACAAATGAAAAGAGACAAATAGTGGTTGACCTTCGTAAATCGGGCAATTGGCACATAACAATAGCTAAAAAATGAAATATACAACTTACCATTTTTAGGGAAAAAAATAAGAAGTTTAATGACTGGAACAGTGGTAAACATGCCTGGTAGAGGACGTATGTGTATCTTGTCCCCACACACAGCTAGGAAGATGGTTCTGGAGGCAAAGAAATATCCAAGGGCACAGAGGATTACAGAACTTGGTCATATCTTCGGGTCACCAAGTCTGTTAATCTACAATTAGACGCCACCTCCATGCCAATAGGCACTTTGGAAGGGTTGCCAGAAAAAATGATTTATTGAGAGTAACCAGCAAATGTTATTGCCTAGAGCTTGCT
The DNA here is from genome assembly GCF_045679555.1 of Salvelinus alpinus. Taxonomy (NCBI): domain Eukaryota; kingdom Metazoa; phylum Chordata; class Actinopteri; order Salmoniformes; family Salmonidae; genus Salvelinus; species Salvelinus alpinus. The sequence goes on along the minus strand of NC_092103.1, from coordinate 22,941,263 downwards.
AAACGACATTGGCAGCAGGTGCTATGGTGATATGAGACAAAAAATATAGTTTTTTGGCAATGCGTTCAGCTTTTCTTGTGAAGTACCTTCAACACCTGACTTTGTCACCTGAAGCAGCTTGTGGAAATGAATGTCACAAGGCTAGGCATGAGCTCAGGGAAGTAACGCCTGCAGATGTCTTCAGGTCACAGGCAAGGTTAATTACAGGCACGATTCACAGTCTGTATCCACAATAGAAATCTGATTGAGCTGCTAGACCTTCACCTATAGAGGAAGTGCTCAGCCACAGCAATGACAACTTCAAAAGTTCTCACACACTGTTGTAATATCTGAGGGGGAGAATGGCAATCGAGTGAAAGTCTTCATCTGTTGGTAGTGGCGGCAGAGACATCCTTTACAGCACAACTAATAGCGGGGGCGTGTCCGTGGAAGGGACGCACGATTTGGACACAATTTTCTCTATGACACGAGGCTTTGAGTACTGTTTAGATTACTGTGTAGAACACCACTGACCCTGGATGTCACAAATTGTACCAGATTGCATTTCCTGATCAAGGGGCCGTGTGCGTGGGCAAGGGTGGCACAAAGCTCACAAAGGCGTCGGATGTCGAGACACCCGCAGGGGGCCTCAGAGACAGGTGTCTCACTGTCGAACGCTCTTACAGCACAGTTCAATGGCAGGCAGCGTAAAGACAATGTGTTGCTGGCGTCGGAGTGGATACAGAGGAAAGTTATTACCTGTGGGGTGGAGGCTCTCTGGAAGGCAGATAGGGATGCTTTGAGGGAAGGCTATGTTCTCTGTGTGACTTTAACATGTGCTATTATAAAACTCAAATATTCATAAGGCCATAGACATGACGTTTGGAGACTACAGTAGTTTAAGTTGGTTTTATTTGGTGACTTTCTATTAGACTTTTAAAGCCCAAAAAGCTGGCAAATTGATCATTTGATTTCTTGTCAGAGAGCAGCAAAGCTCCAGATAGTCATTAAGCGAAGAGAAAACCACAAAAAAACTTGTAAGCGTTTTTGGGATGGTATGCCGCCCCTCAATAAATGTTTACAATACAGCTGGCCACACTTGAAACCTTTATTGATTCTGACATGCTTAAGCTTTAGCATCTGTCCTATTGTATTGGGAGAGCTTTAAACCATGTCAATAGTCTGCTTCTCACAGTAGAATTGAGAATTAATTAACATTCAAACAAAAAAAAAATCATTAAGTGCAAAAGTACTCATATAATCTGTGACTGGAGCTCAGTGATGTGAGAATAGACTGCTGGAATACTTGTCAAATGTGGTCACTTTATCCCACTCTGCGGCTCAACGAATGGTCTCTCTCAAACACTTGCATACACACACACACACACACACACACACACACACACACACACACACACACACACACACACACACACACACACACACACACACACACACACACACACACAGCTCACTCAGGCGACTCATGCCTATCTGGTCTCAATTCACCACAGTCAATTTGCGTAAACACAAGATGAAAACAACGAGACACTACAACGCAACCAGGCTGATATTGTCACTCAGCCACCAAGTCAACCAGCCTGACAGACAGGAAACACTGAGTGAGTAGTTGTCCATCAAGCCAATACACAGAGACAGTGTCATAGTGTCACAGAGAACATGTACTGCAATTTTCTGCTGAAGTCTTGATTCATTTGGATTGTTTCCCTTATATTCTATTAAAAATACATACTGACCTCTGATTTTGTCTCTAGGCAGCATTTTATCCTGTCTTGTTGAGTGAAAAAATAAATCATTATTTGTTTGGATCTCTATGGAGGTAGGAGTAGATAGTCTAAATAATACAATAGAATGCACTGATCAGAATAAAATACATTCGACCTCATACTCAATCAAAAGATATGACTATGATGGGAGACTCTCTGTGGTACACATTGCTAGTTAACAGGCTTACCGATCCTGTCCTTTAATCCAGTGGGAATACTAAAGTAAATTGACAAGTGGCAGAGGGACAGCCTGTCTTTGTGCTAATTGTCAGAACAGGAGTCATAGACATGCTAGCCAGATAATGGGTCTGATGTTTCTCATGTTTCTCATTCCTCAAAGAGATAGAAATATAGTTTTTTTATTCTCACTTATACATTCACACCACATCTCTCTGGATCCATGGTTTTCACTCACCACATCCTTGTGATAATTCTAGCTAGTTAAGCGGACAAGGTTTCTAAGGCTTCCGTACAGTAGGTGGGTAGTGTTGGACTCTTGACAACAGCAGTCATGATCTCACACAGACGTTTAATGCTCTCTGATGCCCACATGCTCCCTTCAGATCAGAGGTCAGGATGTTCAAACAAACGGACTGAGCCCTTTGAGAGGAACTTCAGTGGCAGTGTAAGGGAAATAAATAAATGACTGAATGTTAGAGGTTAAAATCTTAGGTGACACAGAGCTGAAATGTCAGTAGCTAGAGGTCTGGACAAGGTGTGTAAAACCTTCTAATCTTTTTTTCATGTCACATAGTTATTTTGATGCATATCCCCTTTCAAGAGACCTGTAACGGCTTTCCTCTTCCTCATCTGAGGATGAAGAGTAACAAGGATCGGAGAACCAATGCGCAGCGTGGTAAATGTTCATGATGAGTTTTAATAGAACAAAAACTGAACACTGAAATACAAAACAATAAAGTAATGGACGAAAACCGAAACAGTTCTGTGTGGAACATACAGACACGGAAGACAACCACCCACAAAACACAACAGAAAACAGGCTACCTAAATATGGTTCCCAATCAGAGACAATGACTAACACCTGCCTCTGATTGAGAACCATATCAGGCCAAACGAAAAACCCAACAAAGAAACACAAAACATAGATAACCCACCCAACTCACGTCCTGACCAACTAAAACAAAGAACTAACACAAGAACTAGGGTCAGAACGTGACAAGACCCACATTTTCCCAACCTAATATGAAAATACTGCAATATAACATTCAAAACACCATGTGGTTTCTTGACCTATTTCAAAATGACTTGATTGCAATTCAAATGTCTCTATATCATGTTGATTCCATGCTATCTCCAGTCTCCTGAGAGGTCTCCTGTGTCCCAGACCAGGACAGACCAGACCAGAGCAGTCTGTAATGAGCCATAGCTGATTAACACAGAGCCTCTCACTGCATCTCGGCCTCCACATCATTAACACCCACCTATGCACATCAACTTCTACTGAACACACTGACTGGCAGCACTGCTGAGGGAACAGTTGCTTTAACCGACGCCAGCTTGTCTGTTAATAGCTCTTAATTAGCTTGTTTTTCACATTGTCAAACACATATACGTCAACATGACTCCTCAAAGGTACTCTTCTCGCCCCTGTTAATTAGTGAGATGTTAGTGAGTCCTCGGAGGATGTCAATAAAGGTGTTAGTGCTCAAGATGCTCTATAGCAGTTTGTGAAGGGCTTTCACAACATTGAATGTTATTTAGTTACTACGGTAGTCAGCCTCAACACATTCACACTTGCATTTTGTTTGTTATGCAGTTGCATTTCAGTGAAGCTATGGACAATCCATCATTGTTTTGAACCTGTTTTATGTAGGTTTAAAGGTTCATTGCCTTTCATGTTTTCTTATTAGGTTGTTATTGGGGTTTTAGAGGTAAAACAAAAGTTTAATCTAGTTCAATACCTCTTCTCCAGCTTAACCATATACTGGAGGCTTCAACAGATGTTGTTCAGTTCATTTCAATTAGCTGATATCTCAACTCATAGTCATCGTTATGGTTGGCCATGCAGTTACATTTCACATTGACATTCTCGCAGACGCTCTGATCCAGAGGGATTTATGCATTCATCTTAAAATAACTAGGTGAGACAACAACATATCACAATCGTAGCAGGTATATTTTCCGTTAACAAAGAAGTTATCTGAAAAGTCAGTGCTATGAAGAAAATACAAAAGTTGTGGGATTTATTTAAGACAGTCATTAAAGAGGTAGGGTTTCAGACGTTTTCGGACTCCACTGTCCTGACATTAGGGGGAAGCTTGTTCCACCATTGGGGTGCCAGGACAGAGAAGAGCTTGAGGCCCAATCACACCAAGAACAAAGGTAAGACCAAGACCTAAGGTACACTTTGTTTCCAGATGCACGACAGGACGCTGTTGTAGGTGGGGTCACTCCCCTGCCTGTGTTTGTGTCTAATTAAGACGGAGTCTGGGCATCTGTTTGTTGTACCCAACCGGCCTCCATCACACACACTTTGCTTAGCAAAGGAGGCATGGTGAGAGGGAGAGACTGGAATGAGAAATAAGAGAACACGCAGACGCTACACTACGAAAACATGAGATTAATTTCCCGAAGTGAAAAAATGGCTGTAGCCAAGGTAAATTTGAAAGATGGATAGAAGCTTTGATTCAGGGTGTTGGTGGATAGTAAGAAAATATAGGTTTTTCTTTGTCCAGGAATAGTGTTGAACACGATTACGTAATGTTCTGATCATGTAATCTTATTCAACCAGTTACCTTCACACACAGACCTCCAACATGCACACACACACACAAACACACATCCAATTAAACAGACTTGATTCATATCTGTGGTGAGGTAGCATCCTTTCAAAACTGCTATTCAAATCAGCAGTCTGGCTGGGCTCAACTGGGGAGAAGAGGAAAACAAAGGGGATGCTCACTGTGTAGTTGCTTCGTCTCTGTTGGCAATCCTCTCACGTCGCACTGGTTGGTTCCAGTTAAGGGCACATCTGCCATTTTTCACCTTGTCTCTGAGTAGATTGATAATTGCACACTGTTTATTTCTGTATCCGCACTGCTGTTGACCCACCCTACCCTCCCACTGTTCCTTGCCTATCTCTCCTTCCCTCTCCTCCTTTTCTCCACCTCTCCCCCATATACTCTCCTGCATAATGATACTAGGCTCTGTCCAGTCTAATGTGCACCTTATGCTCGGTGGGAAAAAGGGAGCCAATGCAATATCGGGGAGAAGGATCTATGGTAGCCAGCAGTGATTATGTTGATCCAGATTCAATTTTCCTGAAATTTACCATAGAATTATTCATCACTATAATGTTAAGCAGTTGAACAACCTGTATAACAGTTTATTTAATTCCAAGACAAGCTTATTTTCTACCTTTCATTTGAACATCCGCAGTCTTCTTAAAAATAATGACCACCTTGTTCATTATGTCTTCTCTCAGTCATGTAAACTCAGCAACATTTTTATTTTATTTTTAGCAAACTTAACATGTGTAAATATTTGTATTAACATAACAAGATTTAACAACTGAGACATAAACTGAACAAGTTCCACAGACATGTGACTAACAGAAATTGAATAATTTGTCCCTGAACAAAGGGGGGGTCAAAATTAAAAGTAACAGTCAGTATCTGGTGTGGCCACCAGCTGCATTAAGTACTGCAGTGCATCTCCTCCTCATTGACTGCAACAGATTTGCCCGTTCTTGCTGTGAGATGTCACCCTACTCTTCCACCAAGGCACCTGCAAGTTCCTGGATATTTATGGAGGGGAATGGCCCAAGCCCTCAACCTCTGATCCAAAAGGTCCCAGACGTGCTCAATGGAATTGAGATCTGGGCTCTTCACTGGCCATCGCAGAACACTGACATTCCTGTCTTGCAGGAAATCACAAACAAAATGAGCAGTATGGCTGGTGGCATTGTCATGCTGGAGGGTCATGTCAGGATGAGCCTGCAGGAAGGGTACCACATGAGGGAGGAGGATGTCTTCCCGGTAACGCACAGCGTTAAGATTGCCTGCAATGACAACAAGCTCAGTCCGATGATGCTGTGACATACCGCCCCAGACCATGACGGACCCTCCACATCCAAATCGATCCCGCTCCAGAGTACAGGCCTCGGTGTAACGCTCATTCTTTTGACGATAAACGCGAATCCGACCATCACCCCTGATGAGACAAAACTGCGACTCGTTTAGTGCTTCTTAGGGCTAGGCCCCTTTTTTATCCATTTCCGCCTGAATGACGTGCCCAAAGTAAACTGCCTGTTGCTCAGGGCCTGAAGCCAGGATATGCATATAATTGGTACCATTGGATATACAACACTTTGACGTTTGTATAAATGTTAAAATAATGTAGGAGAATATAACACAATAGATATGGTAGGAGAAAATCAAAAGACAAACCAACCGGAATTTTCTTTTTTTGAGAGACCATCCTCTTAGAAAGGCAAGTTAAAGGTCATATTGAAAATTATCTCCCTGGATGCAATTCCTCTGGCTTCCACAGGGTGTCAACAGCCTCTATTCAAGGTTTCAGGCTTGTAACTTCAAAAACAAATAAGAAATATCAATTTTAGTACAGAGGCACAGTCTTGGAATTTCGTGTTTGTGCGCTCCATGAAGACAGGACGCAACTGCTTTCCTATTGAACATACTTCTTTCCGTAAGAAATATTATAGTTTGATTACATTTTAGGGTATCTGAGGAGTAAATAGAATATTTACTAGTATTTTCACTTGTTGAAACAAAGTTTAGGGGTAGATTTTCAGATTCCTCTCTCTGCATGTTGAACGAGTGGATTACTCAAATTAATGGTGCCAACTAACTGACTTTTTGGGATATAAAGAAGGATTTTATATAACAAACCGACACAGCATGCTATAGCTGGGACCCTTTGGATGACAAATCAGTAAGATTTTCAAAAAGTAAGTGAATATTTAATCGTTATTTGTGAATGTATGAAACCTGTGGAAAAATATTTTGATGTGGGGCGCCGTCCTCAAACAATCGCATGGCATGTTTTCACTGTAATAGCTACCGTAAATAGGACAATGGCCTATCCCTAAGTATGAAGAGCACTGTTTGCCAGTCCTGTCTGGTCCAGCGACGGTGGGTTTGTGCCCATAGGTGACGTTGTTGCCGGTGATGTCTGGTGAGGACCTGCCTTACAACAGTCCTACAAGCCCTCAGTCCAGCCTCTCTCAGCCTATTACGGGACAGTCTGAGCACTGATGGAGGGATTGTGCGTTCCTGTGTAACTCGGGCAGTTGTTGTTGCCATCCTGTATCTGTCCCACAGGTGTGATGTTCGGATGTACGGATCCTGTGCAGGTGTTGTTACACATGGTCTGCCACTGCTAGGGCGATCAGCTGTCCGTCCTGTCTCCCTGTCTTAGGCGTCTCACAATACGGACATTGCAATTTATTGCCCTGGTCACATCTGCAGTCCTCATGCCTCCTTGCAGCATGCCTAAGGCACGTTCACGCAGATGAGCAGGGACCCTGGGCATCTTTCTTTTGGTGTTTTTCAGAGTCAGTAGAAAGGCCTCTTTAGTGTCCTAAGTTTTCATAACTGTGACCTTAATTGCCTACTGTCTGTAAGCTGTTAGTGTCTGAAAGACCGTTCCACAGGTGCATGTTCATTAATTGTTTGTGGTTCATTGAACAAGCATGGGAAACCATGTTTTATCCCTTTACAATGAAGATCTGTGAAGTTATTTGGATTTTTACGAATTATCTTTGAAAGACAGGGTCCTGAAAAAGGGACATTTCTTTTTTTGCTGAGTTTGTTTTCCATTGTTGCCCTTTCAGAAACATGATTGACTGAAGAGACAACCACGCTTCATGACTTGTCTCCTTATATCGCTGTTTACCACTGTAGAACATCAAGAGTGGGAGGAGGAGTGTCCATTTTTGTTCATAAACATGTTTAATTCTTTGTAAGAGAGGACCTTGCACTTACATCTGATAACATTGATGTTGAATCTCTTTTCATAGAAATTCCCTCCTGTAAATTTTTTGGTGGTAAAAAAAAAAGTGTTAATTGGATGTTTCTATCGGCCACCCGATTCTGACACTGGTAGTTTCATTGATATCCTTGCACCAGCGTTGGATTTGATTAATAATTCATATAAAATTGTTTAATATTGACTGATTATAACAAATGTATTTAAAAGTGAGAACCACTGACCGACGTCAGTCAATAGTAAATACTTTATACTCCAGCTATCTGTATTCCCTCATCTATAAGCCCACAAGACGGACCAGTTCATCTGACACCCTTATTGATAATATTTTTACAATTTTACAATTTTATTTGAAAAATGTGGCTAAAACAGGTATACTTTATACTGACCACTTTCCACTTCTCTTTGGCAGCTGGAAATAAAACAGATGGGAATGTAGAATATTTAACAAAAGTAATTGTGAGCTCTTTAAGATATTGATTGATGATATTTCATGGGATTTTGTTAATAATCAGGCCAATGTGGAGTCTGCTTACCAGACTTTGCTCACATCTTTTAATTCTGTATATCAACACTGCTTTCCTTAGATAAACCACGCAAGAGAGCAGCAGAAGGGTTCTGGAAACCTTGGTTTACAACCGGTTGTCACGATCGTCGTACGAACTGGAAATATATCACGTGCAGCGTGATTTGGGTTCCACATGTTTAATAAAGGAAACTCACAAAAACAATAAACAGCAAACATAACGTGAAGTCCAAGCAGTGCTCACAGGCAACTGCAACGAAACAAGATCCCACAAAAACCAGTGGGGAAATGGCTGCCTAAATATGATCCCCAATCAGAGACAACGATAAACAGCTGCCTCTGATTGGGAACCATACCAGGCCAACATAGAAATAAATGCACTAGATCACCCACCCTAGTCACACCCCGACCTAACCAAAATAGAGAATAAAAAAGCTCTATGGTCAGGGCATGACACCGGTCTCAAAAAATCCTCAGTCTCCCCTGAATTCTGAAAATTACGAAAAGTATATAAACAAATTTACTCACCTACTTCAAACCAAAATCGATATTTTACCAACACTTCCAAAATCCTTAAATTATACAGTCAACTTGAAAAGCATCAATCAAGTATTGAATAAGAAAAGGGCATCTACAACTTTTCCATCTCAATTTATTGTTAGAAATAAGACCTATATGTCACACCCTGATCTGTTTCACCTGTTCCTGTGATTGTCTCCACCCCCTCAAGGTGTCACTTATTTTTTCCCCAGTGTATTTATCCCTGTGTTTCCTGTCTCTCTGTGCCAGTTCGTCTTGTATGTTAGTCAAGTCAACCAGCGTGTTTTTCCCATACTCCTTTTGCTATTCTCTTTTTGATAGTCATCCCGGTTTTGACCCCTGCCTGACTCTAGACTACTTTCCCACCTGCCTGATCATCCTGCCTGCCCTGACCTTGATTCTGCATGCCCTTCGGTACCTTTTGGACTCTGAACTGGTTTTGACCCTTTTGCCTGTCCACGACCATTGCCTTCCCCTATTGGATTAATAAATATTGTAAGACTCCAACCATCGCCTCCTGTGTCTGCATCTAGGTCTCGCCTTGTGTCATGATACTATAGTGATCTTGATGGTATTTCATGTGAATTTAATAACTTTTCTGTGAATGCCGGTTCCTCCCTGTCAAAGAAAATTGAAAATACTGATGGAAATCCCTTGGATTACATTAAGGGACATTTCCCTTCTCTGCTCAGTTTGATCCTCCTGATGTAATGGAGGTAATTGGTAACTTAAAATACATAATCAGCAGGTCATGATGAGATTGGTGCCTCTTTGGTAAAATCAGTGTCTTCCTCGGTTACTGAGCCTCTAACATACATCCAAATCTATGCAAACTGATATTGTTACTAAAAATGTGAAAATTGCCAAAGTTATCCCCCTCTGTAAATCTGGGGATCCAAGATATTTTACAAATTATTGCCCAATATCTGTACTACCATGTTTTCTAAAATCCTAGAAAAATGTGTGTATAAGAGAATGTTGAAACATTTAAATCAACACTGTATTCTATATGAGCACTAATATGGCTTTCGTAAAAACTACTCCACAGATCTCTTTGCATCTTTTTAGATTTATCCAAAGCATTTGACGCGGTAGATCATTAAATATTACTTTCTAAATTGTATTATTACGGTTTTCATGATTATACATAAAATTGGTTATATAGCTATATTCATGATAGAGAACAATTTGTGTATCCAAACGCCTGTGCATCTACCAGGGCCAAGATATCCTGTGGTGTACCACAGGGTTCGATAATTGGACCTTTATTATTACTAATCTATATCAATGACCTTGCTGCTGTGTCTTCTACTGTACTTCCCACATTTTCTGAATGGTTCCAGATAAAATCTTTAAATGTAAAAAATGTTTAACTTTATTGTATTCACTTGCACAAATAAGAAATATAAAAATTCAATTAAAAAAGTGCCATAATCTCTATTGGTGGGAATGAAATAGAACAAGTCACATCCACTAGAGTCCTCTGAGTTCTAATTGATGAAACGTTATCCTGCAAAGATGTTATTCAATTTGTCTGTAGCAAAGTGATGAAATCTGTTGGTTTCATCAGACAGATTATTGGTTTGGTTCATCAGGCTTGCTTCCTATACTATAGCTTAATTTACCCATTCCTCATTTACTGTAATATTGTCTGGGCCAGAACATATGTCTCCTACCTACACAAATTACTCATCCTACATTTTTTTTTTTGCAAGACTAGCCACCTGGCTCCATCTGCAATTTTGTTTAAGAAACTCAGTATCTTCTCTATTTGCGACATTAATGTATGCCAATTATACACTCTCATCTACAAATACACATACATCCCAGACAGTTTACCTAAACCCCTCAATGGATTCTTCCAGGTTAATTCTGAAATCCATCTATATAACACAAGACACCGCGATAACCTTCACCCTCCCAACTGCTGCACCTCACATTGTCAATTCTCTATCAGATAGAGAGGTACTATACTCTGGAATTCTTATCTTCACATTGCAAAAACATCATCATCCCTCAATAACTTCAAGGGAAGACAGGGGGTCAGCCTGATGAACCAAACTACCCTATAATCCCATCCATGTTGTCAGGACTTCCGCCGAAGTCGGTCCTTCTCCTTGTTCGGGCGGCGTTCGGCGGTCGACTTCACCGGCTTTCTAGCTACCGCCGATCCACTTTTCATTTTCCATTTGTTCTGTCTTTGTCTTACACACCTGGCTTCACTCAACCAATTACTTGTTTATTATTTAACCCTATGTTCCCCATGTTGTGTTTGTGAGTGATTGTTTATTGTAATTCGGTCTGTCTTTGTGAGCTCGTGATGTTACTTTGTATATTTGTCTTTTTGAGTACCGTAATTTCCGGACTATAAGCCGCTACTTTTTCCCACGCTTTGAACCTCGCGGCTTATACAATGACGCGGCTAATTAATGGATTTTTCCCGCTTTCACAAGATTCATGCCGCCAAAAAACTGAGCACCGTCACATAATGTGACGTAAATCGAGCGCGCTCAAACTTCCCATCATTCTGATAAAAGACAAAGACACGGAGAAATGCATATGATGCAGCTTTCAAGTTGAAGGCGATCGATCTGGCTGTTGGAAAAGGAAATAGAGCTGCTGCACGGGAGCTTGGCCTTAATGAGTCGATGATAAGACGTTGGAAACAGCGTGAGGAACTGACTCAGTGCAAAAAGACAACAAAAGCTTTCAGAGGGAAGAAAAGCAGATGGCCAGAACTAGAAAATGAGCTTGAAGACTGGGTCAACATACAGAGAGCAGACGGCCGAGGTGTTTCAACTGTGCAGATCCGACTGAAAGCCAAAACAATCGCCACCGCAAAGAAGTTTGAGGATTTTAGAGGTGGACCATCGTGGTGTCTAAGATTTATGAGACGTAAAGGCCTGTCCATCAGGGTACGGACGAGTCTGTGTCAGCAGCTCCCTCCCGACTACAAGGAAAAAGTTTCAAACTTCCGCAAATTCACTGATGCAAAGATAGCGGAGCATTCCATCGGCCCGCACGACATCATAAATATGGATGAGGTTCCTCTGACGTTTGACCTGCCTCGGACTGTCAACAGGAAAGGCGAATCATCCGTCACGCTGAAAACAACTGGGCATGAAAAAACGCACTTCACCTGTGTTCTGAGCTGCACGGCATCGGGAGAAAAGCTTCCACCGATGTTGATTTTCAAACGCATGACGATGCCAAAAGAAAAATTCCCGAGAGGAATTGTTGTGAAAGTCAACAAGAAAGGATGGATGACGGAAGGCCTAATGCATGAATGGCATACGGAGTGTTACGGCAAGCGACCGGGAGGATTCTTTCACAAGAACAAGGCATTGCTCGTGTTGGACAGCATGAGGGCCCACATAACAGATTCTGTGAAAGAAGCCATCAAGAGGACAAACTCAATTCCAGCTGTGATTCCTGGGGGCACAACAAAGTATTTGCAGCCACTCGACATCAGTGTAAATCGTGCATTTAAGGTGGCGCTCCGTGTTCAGTGAAATGCTTGGATGACAAGTGGGGAGAAATCCTTCACTAAAACGGGCCGCATGCGAAGAGCAACTTATGGTCAAGTCTGCCAGTGGGTCCTGACAGCGTGGAGCATTGTCAACAGATCCACTATCATCAACGGGTTTCGAAAGGCTGGACTGCTGCGTGTTGAAGAGGGCAGCATGAGCTCAGCGGGGAATTTGCCTCCGGATGAAAGTGACGAGAGCGACAATGAAAACGATCCAACATCGGATGAAGCAATTCTGAGGCTATTCAACTCCGACACCGAAGGAGATGACTTCAGTGGTTTCAGTGCACAGGAGGAAGATAGTGACCAATGACTTTCTTGGTAGGCTACTGTTTACTGCTATTTTTTTTAAATTTTTGTTACAAGCCATGTTTCGTTTAAAAGCCTATTTATTTTTGTTACAAGCCGTGTTTCGTTTAAAGGCTGTGTAAAGTTCATTTGTTTCAATGTACCGGTAGGCACCTGCGGCTTATAGACATGTGCGGCTTATTTATGTACAAAATACATATTTTTTTTTTATTCAGTGGGTGCGGCTTATATTCAGGTGCGCTTAATAGTCCAGAAATTACGGTAAAGTACGTTGATCACTCATATCTGCTGTCCTGCGCCTGACTCTCTACACCAGCTACACACAGGACGCTTACACATGTAGCCTAACTCTCAGACTGACTGAGGCATTTGTTGCATTGTGAGACAGATGGTTTCAAGCAGATTAGTGGGAGAGAAAGAGAGATAAATATTGAGAGACAGAGAAAGAGAGACCGAGAGAGAGAGAAAGAAATATAGTGAGAGAGAGAGAGAAATATAGTGAGAGAGAGATGTCTGAGGTTGAGGCTGGTACTTTCACTGCATGCTGAGCTAGCAGGAATCCCAGCCTTCCTCTGTGAAAACATGCCTAGTATTTCTCTATGGTACGATTGGTCTGGACTACAGATATGATTTGACCTTATTTCGCTTCATAAAATGAATGTTGTGGCCCACCCACCTGTAAATGGAGTTTTAACTGAAAAGTGCTACATTTTCTAATTAGAAATGGGGCTAAAACCGGACGCTGTTAGTGAGGAATCGAAGCTCTTAATTGGCTGTGGTGCGTTATAGGCTCCTGAGTCACCACAGCTCTCATTAGCCACATTAGGAAAAAGGACATTGCTCCACTGCTGCTTTCCCCCAGGCACCTCCGCAAATGGCACCATGAATTATATTCACATTTTATGCTTTTAAACAACCAGCTGTTCCACAAATGCCTTGTCCCAACGGTGACTCTTACTAGTGGTCTGGATCCAGCATCCACCCAGATGAATGTGAATCTGGGTTTGAGTGGAAAGGGAAACACAGAGAATTGGGCTGACTCTCTGCTTCCCCAAAAAGCAGATTTAGCCCTCACCTATAGTGGTCAGGGTTAATTAAATTAGCAAGCCATTTACACTTCACCCCCCAATTATTGTCTCCATCGAGTGCTGAGTCATTGCGAGCTCCAGAGAATCACTCTACCTCCTGGACAATGGCCGCACTCTCCAAGCCAACAGGATGCTAATGCCAGCACAGGGGCTGTGTCCCAAATGGCACCCTATTCCCTATATAGTGCACTACTTTTGACCAGAGGGTTCCATTTGGGACTCAATCTGTCCACTGACAGACAGAGGGTGTTTGACAGCCGACGTCAGGTCAGGGCAGCAAATAAATGTTTGAATGTGAAAGTGAGCACACGTAAAGAGCAAAGGAAGACAGGCTGACACCACCGGGGTAAGACCTGCCTGAGGATCTTCTCTGTTCTTCTCTCACAACACCTTACACACACATTATAACCAATTCGTAACGAGCTGTACTCTTTCAGAGAGAGAGAGAGAGAGAGAGAGAGAGAGAGAGAGAGAGAGAGAGAGAGAGAGAGAGAGAGAGAGAGAGAGAGAGAGAGAGAGAGAGAGAGAGAGAGAGAGAGAGAGAGAGAGAGAGAGAGAGAGAGAGAGAGAGAGAGAGAGAGAGAGAGAGAGAGAGAGAGAGAGAGAGAGAGAGAGAGAGAGAGAGAGAGAGAGAGAGAGAGAGAGAGAGAGAGAGAGAGAGAGAGAGAGAGAGAGAGAGAGAGAGAGAGAGAGAGAGAGAGAGAGAGAGAGAGAGAGAGAGAGAGAGAGAGAGAGAGAGAGAGAGAGAGAGAGAGAGAGAGAGAGAGAGAGAGAGAGAGAGAGAGAGAGAGAGAGAGAGAGAGAGAGAGAGAGTATAACCTTTATTTTATACTCAAGTATTAATACAAATAATGGCACCCTCTCAAATGCAGTAATAACGGAGATTTGAATCCAAAAGTAACCTTTTTTATTGTGGATACAATTTGACCATGACAAGATAACTCTCACTCCAACACTTCATCCCCAACAAATGGTGTCACATTAGAAAGTATAACTTTCTTTGCTGGATTCAAAATTGTAATGGTCACATACACATGATTAGCAGATATTAATGTGAGGGCAGCGAAATGCTTGTGCTTCTAGTTCTAACAATTCCCCAACAACGACCTAATACACACAAATCTAAAGGGGTGAATGAGAATATGCACATATACACTACCATTCAAAAGTCTGGGGTCACTTAGAAAAAAAAATTGTCCATTAAAATAACATCAAATTGATCGAAATACAGTGTAGACATTGTTAATGTTGTAAATCACTATTGTAGCTGGAAACTGCAGATTGTTTATGGAATATCTACATAGGCGTACAGAGGCCCATTATCAGCAACCATCACTCCTGTGTTCCAATGGCACATTGTGTTAGCTAATCCAAGTTTATCATTTTAAAAGGCTGATTGATCATTAGAAAAAAAAATAACTTTTGCAATTATGTTAGCACAGCTGAAAACTGTTGTGCTGATTAAACTGTTGATTAAACTGCTGATTAACCTGTTGTGCTGGTTTCTCAAATGACTGCCTCGCCTGGTTCACCAACTACTTCTCAGACAGAGTTCAGTGTGTCAAATCGGAGGGCCTGTTGTCCGGACCTCTGGCATTCTCTATGGGGGTACCACAGGGTTCAATTCTCAGGCCGACTCTTTTCTCTGTATTTATCATCGATGTCGCTCTTGCTGCCGGTGATTCCCTGATCCACCTCTACGCAGACGACACCATTCTGTATACATCTGGCCTTTCTTTGGACACTGTGCTAACAAACCTCCAAACGAGCTTCAACGCCATACAACACTCCTTCCGTGGCCTCCAACTGCTCTTAAACGCTAGTAAAACCAAATGCATGCTATTCAAACGTTCGCTGCCTGCACCCGCCCGCCCAACTAGCATCACCTTTCTGGACGGTTTGGACTTAGAATATGTGGACAACTACAAATACCTAGGTGTCTGGCTAGACTCAAACTCTCCTTCCAGACTCATATTAAACATCTCCAAACCAAAAGTAAATCTAGAATCGGCTTCCTATTTCACAACAAAGCCTACCTTCACTCACTCACGACGCCAAACATACCCTCGTAAAACTGACTATCCTACCGATCCTCGACTTCGGCGATGTCATTTACAAAATAGCTTCCAATACTCTGCTCAGCAAACTGGATGCAGTCTATCACAGCCATCCGTTTTGTCACTAAAGCCCCTTATACCACCCACCACTGCGACCTGTATGCTCAAGTCGGCTGGCCCTCGCTACATATTCGTCGCCAGACCCACTGGCTCCAGGTCATCTATAAGTCTATGCTAGGTAAAGGTCCGCCTTATCTCAGCTCACTGGTAACAGCAACAACACCCACCCGTAGCATGCGCTCCAGCAGGTATATCTCACTGGTCGTCCCCAAAGCCAATGATTGGAACGAATTGCAAAAATCGCTGAAGCTGGAGACTTAAATTTCCCGTACTAACTTTAAACATCAGCCCTCTGAGCAGCTAACCGATCGCTGCAGCTGTACATAGTCCATCTGTAAATAGCCCACCCAATCTACCTACCTCATCCCCATATTGTTTTTTATTTGCTCTTTTGCACACCAGTATTTCTACTTGCACATCATCATCTGCTATTCTATCACTCCAGTGTTGATTTGCAAAACTGTAATTACTTCGCTACTATGCCCTATTTATTGCCTTACCTCCTCACGCCATTTGCACACACTGTATATAGACTTCTTTTTTTATTGTGTTATTGACTGTACACTTGTTTATTCCATGTGTAACTCTGTGTTGTTGTTTGTGTCGCAATGCTTTGCTTTATCTTGGCCAGGTCGCAGTTGTAAATGAGAACTTGTTCTCAACTAGCTTACCTGGTCAAATAAAGGTGAAAACACTTTTTTTTAAAGAAGCAATACAACTGGCCTTCTTTAGAATAGTTGAGTATCTGGAGCATCAGCATTTGTGGGTTCGATTATAGACTCAACATGGCCAAAATCAAAGAACTTTCATCTGAAACTCGTCAGTCTATTCTTGTTCTGAGAAATGAAGGCTAATCCATGTGAGAAATTGGCAAGAAACTGAAGATCTGGTACAAGGTTGTGTACTACTCCCTTCACAGAACAGAGCAAACTGTCTCTGACCAGAATAGAAAGAGTGTGAGGCCCCGGTGCACAACTGAGCAAGAAGACAAGTACATTAGAGTGTCTAGTTTGAGAAACAGACGCCTCACATGTCCTCAACTGGCAGCTTCATTAAATAGTCCCCCCAAAACACCCGTATCAATGTCAACAGTGAAGAGGCAACTCCGGGATGCTGGCCTTCTAGGCAGAGTTCCTCTGTCCAGTGTCTGTGTTCTTTTGCCCATCTTAATCTTTTATTTTTATTGGCCAGTCTGAGATATGGCTTTTTCTTTGCAACACTGCCTAGAAGGTCAGCATCCCGGAGTCGCCTCTTCTTTAATTAGCACAACAGTTTTCAGCTGTGCTAACATAATTGTAAAATGGTTTTCTAATGATCAATTAGCCTTTTAAAATGATAAACTTGGATTAGCTAGCACAACGTGCCATTGGAACACAGGAGTGATGGTTGCTGATAATGGGCCTCTGTACGCCTATGTAGATATTCCATAAAAAATCTGTCGTTTCCAGCTACAATAGTCAGTTACAACATTAACAATGTCTACACTGTATTTCTGATCAATTTGATGTTATTTTAATGGACAAAAAATGAAACCAAGGCAAGAGCTGAATTGATTGGAGCTCCAGGGGGGCTCTGAGATGCACCTCTCCTTCAGAGCAGGCTGGTAATCTCTCCTGTCAGCCCTCAGCTACAGGCTGTAATTTTATAAATCGCAAACCTGAGATGAAGTGACATTAGGCTTGGCAGCGCAGGGGCCTCCTCTTCTCTGACACAGATCATCTGAACCCTTTTTTACAGCACATTAAATATTGAGAGACCTGTTTTGCTGCTGCAGCCTCAAATTAAGAGATGCTCTACTAACGATTTGTGTTGCCACATGAAAGAGTGTCACAATGTCACCGAGCGACGGGGAACATGCAGGCCCTAAGGGAGGGTAATTAAAAATTATCTGAAGTAGTAGCTCTTTTGAATGTCCATCAAAATATCTCCAGAGCACCAGACATATTCGTCAGTCTGTATTGACGTCAGCAGCAGACCAGGTAAATATTGTAGCTGTGCGGTTTCTGTGGACAGTCTAAGAGCATTGGGAATAGCATGGGAAGTATAAGACTTTCCCCTTCGAGAATGGATGGTTTCATCTTTTTGCTGAGTCACCCTATTTTCCTAAAAATCTAGGGTTATGATGAGGGTCTTAACAGGTCAGATCTAACATCTAAAGATGGCTTTTTGTTGTTGTTGTTGTCTCCCTTTCGGCCTGACTCCTGTTCCATACTCACCTCTCTCTCTGGGTCTTTTTCAACTTCTCTGTCAATGCTCTCACTGACTGTACCAGGGTAAAGAGAGACTGTTCTGTCGCCTCTTTGAACAAGAGATAAAAGCTTCTCCAAGGCCCTGTTTGCTCCACAGATGTTTGACATTAAATAAGTTGTCCGACACCAGGTGATATTTCTTTCTCTCTCTCTCTCTAGGGCTCACACACACACACACAAGCACATACAGTGCCTATAGAAAGTTTACACCCCCCTTGGATTTCTTCACGTTATTGTGTTACAAAGTGGTATTCAATAATGTTTTGTCAACAATCTGCAAAGAATACCTTTTGAAATGAATGAAAACATCTAAAATTGCAATTAAATCTATCTCAATACCACTTTGTAACGTAACAAAATTTGAAAAAATTACAAGAGAGTATGCTTTCTATTGGCACTGTACATTCACACACATGCGCACACAGAAACACACACACAAATATTAATTTATCAGTGTAATAAAACATATTTCATGCCAATGTAAATACACACCACCCACTTCGCTTCTCTTAAATCTTGACTTTTTCTTCAATTTTACAATATACCATAAGCAATCCCACGCCTCCCACACAGCTGCCATATCCATTTGATCACTGTCTGATTTGTACGTACATGTTATTTTCTGTGTACAGTACAGAACTAACCTCTGAATCCCCTTTCTAGTACATATGTTATGTTCTCTGATGTATTTCTCCAACATACTAGCTTTGAATAGTGAAAATAACACATTACAATGGACCAGTATCATCTAAGGGCCCGTTTGAAATGTACTAGGGCAAATGCACCCACCTCACATAACCCTCCCCTTGTACTGTAAAAAAATAAAATAAAAATGTGCGCACCCTCCCCCTCATAAAATTAACTCAGAAATAATGGTCACCACCACAAATAACATTAACTGTAGCAACCCTGTGCTTTTAAATGTGGATATGGATATGACCACTTCAGCATGGTTTTGGGGAACAGTAGACGCCATGCAGGGCTACGGGCCAGGAGGTTGAGGGTTTGGCGACCACCATGGACGAGCTCACTCTCCCTGCCTGTCTCATTACACTGGGATCAGAGCCGGCTGCAGACAATGATCAGCTACAGGGAAATCTGACTTTCCACATTTTGATGCTATATTTATACAGTTACTTAATAGAAAGTTACTCAAGTAAAAGTGAAAAGTCACACATTAAAATACTACTTGAGTAAAAGTCTAAAAGTATTTGATTCTAAATATACTTAAGTATCAAAAGTAAATGTAATTGCTGAAATATATTTTAAGCATCTAAAGTTAAGTTTAAATATTTCAAATACCTTATATAAAGCAAACCAGATGCCACCATTTTCTTGTTTTTAAAATGTAAGGATAGCCAAGAGTACACACTAACACTCAGACATAATTTACAAACGATGCATTTGTGTTTTGTGAGTCTGCCAGATCAGAGGCAGTAGGGATGACTATGTGGTCTCTTGTGTATGAATTGGACCATTTTCCTGTCCTGCTAAGCAGTCGACATTTAACAAGTACTTTTGAGTGTCAGGGAAAATGTATGGAGTAAAAAGTAGATTATTTTGTTTAGGAATGTGGCGAAGAAAAAGTTGTCAAAAATATAAATAGTAAAGTAAAGTACAGATACACCAAAAATGACTTAAGTAGAACTTTAAATTATTTTCACTCAAGTATTTTACACCACTGTATTTATAATTATATAAAATATATGCAACGATTTTCCACTAACAGGTTTCTATGCCAATGCACCACCAACAACCAATAAGCAACGCATAACTGCATACCGATTACCAACTTCTAGCACTTCATCATGGTTTATGTTTTCAACACCACGATCAAGTAGAGTTTGTCAGTCTCGACAAACAGAAAATACATCCCTCCCTACTCAGTATTGAAGGCTTCAAATCAAATGTTATTAGTCACATGCGCCGAATATAACAGGTGTAGACCTTACAGTGAAACGCTTACTTACGAGCCCCTAACCGACAGTGCAAATTTTAAAAAATATGAATAAGAATAAGAGATAAAAGTAACAAGTAATTAAAGAGCAGCAGTAAAAAAGAACAATACATACAGGTGGGTGCCGGTACAGAGTCAATGTGCGGGGGCACCGGTTAGTTGAGGTAGTATGTAGAGTATGTAGGAATAGTTAATTAAAGTGACTATGCATAGATGACAACAGCGAGTGGCAGTGGTGTGGAGAGGGGGGGGGGGGGGCAATGCGAGTAGTCTGGGTAGCCATTGGACTAGGTGTTCAGGAGTCTTATGGCTTGCGGGTAGAAGCTGCTTAGAAGCATCTTGACCCTAGACTTGGCGCTCCGGGACCACTTGCTGCGTGGTAGCAGAGAGAACAGTCTATGACTAGGGTGGCTGAACTCTTTGACAATTTTTAGGGCCTTCCTGTGACACTGCCTGGTGTAGAGGTCCTGGATGGCAGGAAGCTTTGCCCCAGTGATGTACTGGGCCATTCGCACCACTCTCTGTAGTGCCTTGCGGTTGGAGGCCGAGCAGTTGCCATACCAGGCAGTGATGCAACCAGTCAGGATGCTCTCGATGGTGCAGCTGTAGAACCTTTTGAGGATCTGAGGACCCATGCCAATGGTGATTTGGACACCAAGGAACTTGAAGCTCTCAACCTGCTCCACTGCAGCCCCGTCGATGAGAATGGGGGCGTGCTCGGTCCTCGTTTTCCTGTAGTCTACAATCATCTCCTTTGTCTTGATCACGTTGAGGGAGAGGTTGTTGTCCTGGTACCACACGGCCAGGTCTCTGACCTCATCCCTATAGGCTGTCTCGTTGTTGTCGGTGATCAGGCCTACCACTGTTGTGTCTTCAGAAAATGTAATGATGGTGTTGGAGTCGTGCCTGGCCGTGCAGTCATGAGTGAACAGGGAGTACAGGAGGGGGCTAGGCACGCACCCCTGAGTTGAAGATCAGTGTGGCAGATGTGTTGTTACCTACCCTTACCACCTGGGGGTGGCCCGTCAGGATGTACAGGATCCAGTTGCAGAGGGAGGTGTTTAGTACCAGGGTCCTTAGCTTAGTGATGATCTTTGAGGGCACTATGGTGTTGAACGCTGAGCTTTAGTCAAGGAATAGCATTCTCACATAGGTTTTCTTTTGTCCAGGTGGGGAAGGGCAGTGTGGAGTGCGATAGAGACTGCATCATCTGTGGATCTGTTGGGGCGGTATGCAAATTGAAGTGGGTCTAGGGTTTCTGGGATGATGGTGTTGATGTGAGCTATGACCAGCCTTTCAAAGCACTTCATGGCTACAGACGTGAGTGCTACGGGTCGGTGGTCATTTAGGCAGGTTACCTTAGTGTTCATGGGCACAGGCACTATGGTGGTTTACTTAAAACATGTTGGTATTACAGACTCAGACAGGGAGAAGTTGAAAATGTCAGTGAAGACACTTGCTAGTTGGGCAGCGCATGCTCGCAGTACATGTCCTGTTAATCCGTGTGGCCCTGCGGCCTTGTGAATGTTGACCTGTCTAAAGATCTTACTCACATTGGCTGGGGAGAGCATGATCACACAGTCTTCCGGTACAGCTGGTGCTCTCATGCATGTTTCAGTGTTATTTGCCTCGAAGCGAGCATAGAAGTTGTTTAGCTCGTCCGGTAGGCTTGTGTCACTGGGCAGCTCTCGGCTGTGCTTCCCTTTGTAGTCTGTAATGGTTTGCGGGCCCTGCCACATCCGACGAGCGTCAGAGCCGGTGTAGTACGACTCGATCTTAGTCCTGTATTGACGCTTTGCATGTTTGATGGTTCGTCGGAGGGAATAGCGGGATTTCTGTTAAGCTTCCGGGTTAGAGTCCCGCTCCTTGAAAGTGGCAGCTCTAGCCTTAAGCTCAGTGCGGATGCTGCCTGTAATCCACGGCTTCTGGTTGGGGTATGTACTGTCACTGTGGGGACGACGTCATCGATGCACTTATTGATGAAGCCAATGACAGATGTGGTGTACTCCTCAATGCCATTGGAGGAATCCTGGAACATATTCCAGTCTGTGCTAGCAAAACAGTCCTGTAGCTTATCATCTGCTTCATCTGACCACTTTTTTATTGATCTAGTCACTGGTGCTTCGTGCTTAAATTTTAGCTTGTAAGCCGGAATCAGGAGGATGGAATTATGGTCAGATTTGCCAAATGGAGTGCG
Source organism: Salvelinus alpinus (assembly GCF_045679555.1). Lineage (NCBI taxonomy): Eukaryota > Metazoa > Chordata > Actinopteri > Salmoniformes > Salmonidae > Salvelinus > Salvelinus alpinus. The sequence continues at coordinate 22,918,955 of NC_092103.1, read as the reverse complement.
AGGGAGAGCTTTGTATGCGTCTCTGTGTGTGCAGCATAGGTGGTCCAGAGTTCTTTTCCGTCTGGTTGCACATTTAACATGCTGATAGAAATTTGGTAAAACTGATTTAAGTTTCCCTACATTAAAGTCCCTGGCTACTAGGAGCGCCGCCTCTGGGTGAGCGTTTTCTTGTTTGCTTATGGCGGAATACAGCTCATTCAATGCTATCTTAGTGCCAGCCTCTGACTGTGGTGGTATGTAAACAGCTACAAGGAATATAGAAGAAAACTCTCTCGATAGGTAATGTGGTCTGCAGCTTATCGTGAGAAACTCTACCTCAGGCGAGCAATAGCTCGAGACTTCCTTAGATATCGTGCACCAGCTGTTGTTTACAAAAATACATAGACCGCCGCCCCTTGTCTTACCAGACGGTGTCGTTCTATCCTGCCGGGAACATCGTATAAGCAGCCAGCTGTATGTTGATATTGTCGTCGTTCAGCCACGTCTCCTTGAAGCATAAGATGTTACAGTTTTTAATGTCTCGTTGGTAGTTTAATCTCCCCAATAACTCGTCCATTTTATTGTCCAAAGATTGCATGTTTGCTAGCAGAATTGAGGGGAGTGGGGGTTTATTCGATCGCCTCCGACTCCTCAGAAGGCAGCCCGCCCTCTGGCCTCTCTTTCTCTGCCTCCTCTTCACGCAGATCACTGGGGTCGAGACCTGTTCCACAGCTCTCGTCAGTCGTGAAAGAAGAAAAAGGATTCTGCTAGTTCCTGGTGAGTAATCGCAGTCTTGACATCTAGAAGTTATTTTCGGTCATAAGAGACGGTAGCGACAACATTATGTACAAAATAGTACAAAAATAAGTTACAAACAAGGCAGATAAACGCACAAAAAAACACAATCGGTTGGGGGCATGTAAAACGTCTGCCTTCTGCTCCGGGGCACATCTTACACTTGGTTTGACAATCTCGAAATGTCATTAAACGTTTTGGTGTTTTGTAACAGACTTCTCTTTGCATTCATTGAATGGCCGGTGTGCAGTTTGTATGCTGGAATTATATTAGAGTGGAGTGGATGAACGTGCGGACGTAGACTACAGAAGACTTTTGAAGTAGCCTAATCAGATTAAAACATTGTGACTGGTTGTGTTAATGCCACACATAAAAGGTAATACATTTGAACATTTCAATATTTAGGCTATATTGAAGTGTTAGGGTTTAGGTCGAGGAATAGCGGCTCGGATTGGAGGCAGAACGGCGCTAAGCTTTCCTGAATAACTGGGACTGCTGAGAGCATAGGTCTACGTGGGATGACATAGGAGAAGGATGATCGGCAACAGACAGCGCATCAGTAATAGAACAAAAAATACAGCCAGTCTTTCCTGTACTGTGCCTTTGTTGAGAGTAGACACACAAATGATCCAAATGGAATAAATGGAATGAAACATTAAAATCACAGGGCTTTTGTGCAATTATTGAAATTACATTTTCACTGCAATTTACAGCCTAGAGTAGAATTGTACTTAATTGTACTCACTTGAAAACAATAACGCAAAAATTCATTGCATTTTGGTGTTGTAGGCTAATCTAGGTAGGATAATGTTATTGTCCCTAAGGCTGTCCAAATTAAATTAACTGTATAACGGATTAACGTTTTTGAAAAGTTTAATAAAAGCTGTCCCCCTTGTAATAATACTAAACAACCTTTTACAACATCTAGCAACCTCACCAATAGATTTTAGCCTCATGGTATTGTACTGCATGGTGGGGCAGGGACTACAACTCAGGTCGCTGGCGTGAAAGACAAACACCCTACGCATCGTGCCAATAGGGTTAACCCACTTGCTGGGAATTGTAACGTGTCTCATATAGCAAGGTTTTCTACACTGCCCCCTCCGTACTTGAAGGCACGTCCCTGTGCTTCAACTACTCAGCCCTCTAGAACACACGAGCCGTGCGTACCGTTGGCTGCATGGCCGCCATCCCACTTTTGACACCAACGTAGCAAATGGCAAGACAAGGAAGTGAAACCTAGGTCACTGGCGTAAAAGGCAAACACCCTTTACATCTAGACAATAGGATCAATTCACATGGTGCTCAAGGGCACATCGACAGATTTTTCACCTAGTTGGCTCAGGGATTCTAACCAGTGACCTTTCACTTACCTCTAGGCTTCCTGAAGGACTCATTATGGCTCATAAGGGGAGGATTGTGACAGTATCATGGTTTTGTAATGACAGTCACAGGGACCAGGGTTTGAGTCCCAGTCAGGGTACCCACCTAATCTACTATATTGCAACTCAAATGGCACAGTACATTTGTAACAGTTGTGTTAGGCTAGTGGTTTTTCTGTCAGGTACGCAAAACAAATGTGCACCCGATATGATATCATGATATTAGTCTGCCTGGTAGGCCTACTTTGCAGTCAACATTTAATTGGGAAGGTTATGTAAAAAAACGTAGAAAATTGCTATTTCAGCATGCATAACGAATGCTATAGAGCCGGTAGGCTACATATCTTACCTTTAACTTCAGGCCACTAGCATCTATTGAGTTGCAATGTCCCATACACTGAATGTCCAAATCAACTTAAAGTATACTGAACAAAAATATAAACGCAATGTGTAAAGTGTTGGTCCCATGTTCCATGAGCTGAAATAAAATATCCCAAAAATGTTCCATGCGCACAAACTTGGGATCGTCTGAGACTAGACGACCAGACGGCTGCTGAAACTGAGGAGTATTTCTATCTGTAATAAAGCCCTTTTGTGGGGGAAAACTTATTCTGATTGACTGGGCCTGGCTCCCTACTGGGTGGGCCTATGCCCTTCCAGGCCTACCCATGACTGCACCCCTGCCCAGTCATTTGACATCCATAGATTAGGGCAGGGGCACAACTTTGGTTTTAGAAATGGGGGGGACATAATATTACATTTTTTGGGGGATAAACACTCCAAACAGCCTACCTGACCGCTCAGAGATGTTCGCATGGTCCTAAATCACCCCGTTGCCTGTTTTGTATCACATTCCAATGATAAAACTGGGGCGGCCAAAACATTTCTTTCAGAATGCTGGGGGGACATGTCGCCCCTGTGAAAGCTGCGACACTGGATTAGAGCCTAATGAGTTTATTTTAATTGACTGATTTCCTTATATGAACTGTAACTCAGTAAAATATTTGAAATTGTTGCATGTTGCATTTATATTCTGGTTCAGAACAATATATATACCAAAAAAAATTGCAGCGACACAATTTGAAAGGCTACAGCAAAAAAATGTCCTTTTACTGTTTGCGATTAATAAATTATTATTTAGAATTTCATGATTTCATTCAACAGATTGAACTATTTTTAGAAATATGAAGAGAGACATCCATTATACAGTAAAAAATTACATTTGTGTGGCTCTTGACTTCACATGTCTTGACTTGACATGTCTTGACTCTTTCATGCACAATGAAGCACCTAGCCTCTCCGCTGCCTATCAGCTATTCCTCTATGTTCTTGTGGAGTTCTAGAGAAAATTGATGCAGATTTGAATTATTTTATGTGTGGTATGATTGCTAGTTAACCTATTGCAGATCTGGACAAATTATCCATCTACTTGTTATGTATGGTACGACGTGCTGTTCGTCGTACTGTACGTTCTTATGGTTTACGACAGTGTGCTGCTTTACGGATGAATGGGTTGTCAGAATGAGTGTTACATGTCATTATACGACAGAGTAATGTACAATGTGAATCTGTGCAGATCTGCGTTCTTTTACAGCTAAGCTAGATATAACATTGACGATGAAGATGGCTGAATTCAGCTTACCACCACCAGCACCATTCCTTAAGTTTTAACATTTATCTCGAAGCTATGGACTTTTCTACAATCTCAGACAAGCGGAGGACAGCACTTCTCCGTCACTCCCTCGGTACAGAGGGACAGTCGATTTTCAGATAAAGGGGATGTTATGTGAAAAGACAAGAGAGAAACTACTTTTGGAATCGGACCATTTACAAATTGATGGAGCTATTAAAATAGCACTCCAGGTTGAAACGGCTTTGGAATGCTCTACTGGGCTAACAGACAGCTCTGCAGCATACACTCAGCCCCCAGCCATTCTCACACAGCAGCTTCAGCCCGAGCAGGCTCACTACAACAATCATGCGCTGCGCACGCCCTCCCACGTCGATAGCAGCATGGACACAAACACAGACACCGGCATGCCCGTGCAGCAGGCACACAGACAAACAAACAGAAGTAGCTGTGGGGCTAGCTCTCACAATTCAAGGGCTTCAAACTGCCCAGCCCATGGGAAAATATGCAAGAACTGTTCAAAATACAATCACTTGGCTAAAGTGTGCCATTCTGCCCCAGCTACTCGCTCCACCCAGAACAGGCCCTTATTTTCATCTCGCTCTCAACATGAGCACACTGAAATCCGAACCGTCTCCACTAACCATATGTCATTCAATACATACACTGTGCAGCTACACTTACTACAAGTTTCTCAGTCACCTACCACTCCAACAGCCCTCCACTGCCCTGTGTGGGTATGGTAGATCCAAGATAGACATTGCAGGCACCCTCCAGGTCCCAGTGCACTACGGAGCCACGCATCTGCCATCCTTCACATTTCATGTTTTAAAGCAGGGTGCCAACCTCCTGGGCCTCGACCTCTTCACAGGCTTAGGGTTCGCACTGAGAGATGACAGTCGGTCAGCAATCCACCAAGTTAGCCGCACATGGCAACAGAACTGGCCAATTCTGTTTGATGGACTGGGCTGCCTCACAGCTTTCACTCACAGGCCCCTAGTGAACCCGGACATGATCACAGTCACCCTTTGCACTGCGTGATGAAGTAACAAAAGATCTCCAGTCACAGTTGGAGGCAGGCATCATTAAGCCAGTCAACGCTGCCCCCTGGATTTCAAACTTGGTAATCGCAACCAAAAAGTCAGGTGGAATCTGGACCTGTGTGGATCTCCGTGCTGTGAACAAAGCTGTTGTCCCGGGTAAGTACCCCTTGCCAACAGCTGAGGAGCTGACCGCACAATTTCATGGCCTGACGGTCCTCACGAAGATTGACCTGCGCTAGGGTTATCTTCAGGTGCCCCTCCACCCAGCCAGCACACATGCTGGTGTGTTCAGATACACATGCATACCTTTTGGACTTAGCTCTGCCCCCAGCTGCTTCCAGACGGTGATGAGCACCATCCTCGCTGGAATACCCGGGGTGGCAGTCTATCTGAATGACATCGTGGTCCATTGCCTTGACCTCCACATCCATGACCATCGACCATCGACTTTCGGTGGAAAGTGCACCTTTGCAGCTCCAGCCGTCAAGTTGGTGGGGTTCCGCCTATCGGCCAAAGGCATTACCCCACTCATGTCGAACATTGAAGCCGTCCTTCACATCCTGGAACCGACCTCAGACTCCCAGGTGGCCTCGTTCTTGGGCATGACAGCCTACTACCTCCGGTCTCTCCCCCACCACTCTCAGACCACAGTGCCCCTTCGCCAGCTCCTCAAGAAGGATAAGCCATGGGCCTGGATGAGCCATGGGCCTGCTCAGACGCGGTCCGCTAACTGAAGAGCCAGCTCACCACAGTCCCAGTCTTGGCTCACTTTGATCCCGTCTGCCCCACCATTGTCACCTGTGAAGCCTCAGCTGGAGCACTAGAGCTGTCCTCTCACAGCTGCAGAATGGCATTGAGAGGCCCAATGCCTTCGCCTCGCCCTGAGCTGTGGGCGAAAGAGAAGCACTGGTCTGTGTCTGGGCATATGAAAGATGACACCTGTACCTATATGGCCGGCTCTTCACGCTCCAAACTGACCACCAGTGCTTCACAATGCTACTGTCAGCATCATGAACTGGCCACAAGCCACTTCGGCTGCACAGATGGGCCAACCACCTCAGACAGTATGACCATCAGCTGAAGTTGAGGGATAACATGGTGGCAGACCCCCTCTCACGCTCCTTTGACGCTCCTACTCCGACCGTCTTGCCAGACGACAACGAAACAGTGCTCTTACAAATGCTCTACACTCCCCTTCAGTCAGCCATCTCACTGGAGGAGCTGAAGCAAGCATCGGAACAGGATCCCATACTGTCTACCCTGCGCACCTACACACGCACTGGATGGCCAGCACGTGTGCCGGAAGAGCTAGCGACTTTCACCAGGGTGAAGCACAAACTCTCTTGCTGGGAAGAATTCTGTGTCTCTTCGAGGGTTTTGCACTGTGGTCCCGAGTGGCCTGTGTATGCATGTGCTTTCAATGGGGTACAAGGATCACTTTGGCATAGTGAAGGTCAAGCAGCGATGTCGAGACCTTGTGTGGTGGCCAGACATCGACCACAACATTGAAGCCGTGGTCAGCGATTGTGCTGCATGCCTTCTTAGTGGAAAAAAAAGGAAAGCCCCCCCCCCCCCCCCCCGCGCAGCCTCTCACGTGGCCGTCCCGCTCTTGGGAGCACATCGAGCTGGACATCTGTGGCGAGATCCATGGGCACCCAGTCCCTCACCCTCAGCGCTTCCTAGTGGTGGCATATGACCTCCACTCTAAGTGGCCAGAAGTGGTTCCTGTCGGAACAGTCACAGCACAGGCCATTGTGGATATCCTAGACAGCTTGTTCACAAGGTGGGGCCTATCCCTCACCCTCACCACGGACACTGTTTTCCTCCTATCTCAGCAACAAGGGAATCAAACATATCCGCACGACCTACTACACCCCACAAGCTAACGGAGGGGTGGAACGCTTCAACCAAACACTGAAGAACGGCATCAGAGCGCACCTGGTCCAGGGGTGTACGTTCCAAACTGCTTTGAACCAAACTCTAATGCACTACAGAGCAAGCAAACACACAACAACACAGATCTCCTCTGCATCTCTCATGCTAGGTTGAGAGATGGAACTGCCACTGGACAGACTCAGAACACAGAGAGTAGCAGAACCGGCGACTAGGCGCACCCAAGAATAAGCAGGCAGTGACCAGGCACCAAAGAGTAATGAAACAGCATTTCGACAAGGGTGAAGACGCCGATCATCCAAGTGTCAGACTGGTGCACTTTATCTAAGGAAGTCTTGAGGTTTTGCTCGCCTGATGTAGAGTATTTCATGATAAGCTGTATACCATACTATCTACCTAGAGAGTTTTCATCTGTATTTGTTGTAGCTGTCTACATACCACCACAGACTGAGGCTGTCACTAAGACCGCACTCAATGAGCTGTATTCCGCCATAAGCAATCAGGAAAACGCTCATCCAGAGGAGGCACTCCTAGTGGCCGGGGACTTTAATGCAGGGAAACTTAAATTGGTCTTACCAAATTTATATCAGCATGTTAAATGTGCAACCAGAGGGGAAAGAAACTCTGGACCACCTTTACTCCACACACAGAGACGCATGCAAAGCTCTCCCTCGCCCTCCATTTGGCAAATCTGACCATAATTCTATCCTCCTGATTCCTGCTTACAAGCAAAAATTAAAGCAGGAAGCACCAGTGACTCAATCAATAAAAAGTGGTCAGATGAAGCAGATGCTAAGCTACAGGACTGACAAAACCTATTCTCCTCAGGTGACTGAAAAGATTTGGCATCGGTCCTCAGATCCTCAAAAGGTTCTACAGCTACACCGTCGACAGCATCCTGACTGGTTGCATCACTGCCTGGTAGGGCAACTGCTTGGCCTCCGACTGCAAGGCACTACAGAGAGTGGTGCGAATGGCCTGGGGCCAAGCTTCCTGTCATTCAGGACCTCTACACTAGGCAGTGTCAGAGGAAGGCCCTAAAAATTTTCAAAGACTCCAGCCACCCTAGTCATAGACTGTTCTCTCTACTACTGCACCGCAAGCGGTACCAGAGTGTCAAGTCTAGGTCCAAGAGGCTTCTAAACAGCTTCTACCCCCAAGCCATGGGACTCCTGAACATCTAATCAAATGGCTACCCAGACTATTTGCATTGCCCCCCCCCCCCTTTTACACCGCTGCCACTCTCTGTTATTATCATCTATGCATAGTTACTTTAATTCACTCTACCTACATGTACATATTACCTCAATTAACCGGTTCCCCCGCACATTGACTCTGTACCGGTACCCCCCTGTACATAGTCTCGCTATTGTTATTTTACTGCTGCTCTTTAATTACTTTTTATTTCTTATTCTTATTTTTAAAATGTTTAAATTGCATTGTTGGTTAGGGGCTCGTAAGTAAGTATTTCACTGTATGATCTACACCTGTTGTATTCAGCACATGTGATTAATAACATTTTATTTTATTTGTCTCTGTACAAGCAACGGCAGAGGGAGAGAGAGGAAAACACCACACACATCCTCATACAGCTGTTAGGTCAGTCTGCATGAGAAGATGTCTCTGCGATGTCTGGGATCTGAGCAGACTGTGTTTTGTGACCATACAGTATCATCTGTCCAGACAGAAGCTGCTTATTTTAGTGATGGTCTGGGCCTGATTCTATCTCCTGACAATATGTACTGGGAAAGGACAGATATCTAGTCAGTTGTACAACTGAATGCAATCAACTGAAATGTGCCTCTGAACCAGAGAGGTGCGAGGGCTGCCTTAATAGTCATCCACATCTTCGGCACCCAGGGAACAGTGGGTTAATTGCCTTTGCATAGGGGCAGAACGACAGATTTCTTACCATGTCAGCTATGGGATTTGATCCAGCAACCTTTCAGTTACTGGCCCAACACTCTAACAAATAGGCTACCTGTGCCCTGCCTTCTTGCACCTGCACAAACTTTCTATTACGTGTAATTACTGTAAACTTTTCTAGCGTGGGTGGGTCGATTATTTCACTGTCACAACAAGAGCATCAACAGTCATCATTACCACGATCACAGCCCCAAGTGCCAATCCCCACCAGACACTGACAACATAGACCTAAATACAGAAATACCATCTGAGATAAAACAAGAAGCAGAAAACTCACTTCTTCCACAGAGGGGTCCCATGGAGGAATAGGGGGGGTTAGCTGCAGTATCCCAATTAGTATCTCAATAAGGCCAGCACCGGGGGGAATAGGACCGAACCACACGCATCTAATACACTGCAATGAATAATTTCCCTCAATGAACTCTTCATTGTTTCTGTGACTCCCTTGCCACTACAGTGCTCATCTCTGAGGGATGCGCCATTGCAGTGCTTTGTACACATGGTTTGGATGAAGGCAGTCTCTTATACGCCACTTCAGTGAGTGTCTGCTTAGCATTGTGAAAGTTGACCCTGTAGAAATGCAATGCCAGAGGAGGAGGGAACAACACCACAGTCACAGCTGCTTTAATTTCACTGATCTAACTCATAAATCACCTCACACACACACACACACAGGAGCATACGTACACACACATGCATACTCAACCACACGCACACACACCAGCAGTGTGATAAGGCCTGCCAACTCCAATAGAGAAATATTTGTGAAAGAACCATTTATTAAGTTTCAAGTTTTAATAATGTCACATGCACAAGTACAGTGAAATGACTTTCTTGCAACTCAAAACCTAACAATGCAATAATCAATAACAATGTATTACTAGAAAAATACAAACGAGAAATAAGAATAAGAAATATGAAATACACAATAAAGTAAGTAAGTAAGCATACTATATACAGGATTCCTTTGTCAGTTCCAATACCATATTACAGTGTGCAGGGATACTGGAGTGATGGAGGTAGATATGTATAGGGGTAAGGTGACTAGTCAACAGCATGGGTGTGAGTGGGTTTGCGGGTTTGTAGAGTCAGTATAAATGTACAGTATGTGCATATTATGTGTGAGTGAGCAAAGTGAGTATTTGTGTGTGTTACAGTGACAGTGTGTGTGAGTGTGTATGCTGTGAGTATGCACAAATGAAATAAAATGTCAAAAAATATACAAGGTTAACTCAGATAGTCTGTGTAGCTATTTCATTAGCTATTTATCAGTCGCATTGCTTCGGGATGGAAGCTGTTCAAGAGCCTGTTGGTGTCAGACTTGATGCTCCGGTACTTCTTGCCGTGCCGCAAAATTAGAAAATGTTCTATGGCTTGGGTGGTCAGAATCTTTTCCGGGCTTCTTTTCAGAGGTCCTGGATGGCAGGGAGCTCAGCCCCAGTGATGTCCTGGGCTGTCAGTAGCACCATGCTTTGTAGCACCATGCGATGGAGGGCGGTGCTATTGCCATACCAACCAGTGATGCAACCAGCCAAAATGCTCTCAATGGTACAGCTGTAGAACCTGAGGGGGAAGAGGCACTTCTTCACAACTGTCTGTGTTTGTTCCATTTTAAGTCTTTAGTGATTTGGACACCAAGGAACTTGAAGCTGTCTACCTGCTCCACTATAGCTTTGTCAAAGTGGATGGGGGCCCCTGTGTTAAGGAATATCGTTAGGGCCTACGGCCTTGCAGGTTTTGACCTGATTAAAGACCCTTCTCACGTCGGCCTCGGAGAGTGAGATCACACCCGGCTCGATGTTATTGTTGTCAAAGTGTGCATAAAATGAGTTGAGTTTGTCTGGTAGAGAGGTATCGTTGGGCAGATCACGATTGGGTCTTCCTTTGTAATCCGTAATGGACTGTAGCCCCTGCCATATATGGCAGGCGTCGGAGCCTGTATAATAGGATTCCACCTTATTCCTATATTGTCCATTTGCTAATTTGATGACTCTGCGGAGGTCATAGCGGGACTTCTTGTACTTATTCCTGTCCTTGGCTATAGCATCAGGGTTGTATAAAATAGCTCTGTGTGCGGTAGCCCTGTTCTTTAATTTTGTGCCAACCTCTGTGTTAATCCAGGGCTTTTGATTGGGGAAGCAGCGAACCCTGACTGTGGGTACAGTGTTGCAGATGCATTTTCTAATGAAGTCGGTGACGGAAGTGGTTAGCTCGTCAATGTTATTGGCGGAGTCTCAAAACAAATTCCAATCAGCCCTAGCAAAGCTGTCCTGTTGCATAACCTCTGATTCTGGTGACCATTTCTCAATGGAGCGAATCAAGGGTACTTTCTGTTTCAGCTTCTGCTTGTAAACAGGAAGCAAAAGTATGGAGTCATGATCTGATTTGCCGAATGGCGGACGAGGGAGGGCCTTGTATGCTTGCTTGTGAGTAGAATAGCAGTGGTCTAGGACTTTATCGCCCCTAGTGGAGTTGGAGACGTTATGATGGAAGTTGGGCATCACGTGTCTTAGTGACACCAAATTGAAATCACCGGCAACCAGAAAGACAGCCTCTGGGTGTAGGTCTTCCTGCTTGTTTATAGCCTTGTACAGTTCATTAAGCTTTAGCTTGTTATTTGTATTGTACTGAGGTGGAATGTATACAGCAGTCACGAAAACAGCTGAAAACTCCCTAGAAGGGTTGGCATTTGACCATCAGGTATTCTAAGACGGGTGAACAGTGAGTCGACACTTCCACCGCGCTGGAATTAGCACACCAGTTGGTGTTGATGAAGAGGAAAACCCTTCCCCCCTCTATTTATTAGACTCCACTGTCCTGTCTGCCTGGTGAATGGAGAATCCATTGAGTTGGATAGCCGTGGGGGGTATCTTGTCCAAGAGCCATGTTTCTGAAAAGCAAAGAATATTGCAGTTCCGAGAGTCACGTTGGTAGCAAATCTGCGATCGGAGGTCATCCATCTTATTATCAAGTGACTGTACATTGGCCAGTAGAATGGAGGGAAGAGGTGACCTGTTTTCCCTTCACCTTAATCTCAAAATAATCACAAAATAGCAAAATTGAGTCAGAGCTTGCAAAACGGTGGCCATCCAGTACCGCGCATACTGTACATGCGCGGGCACACACAGGCACAGCAAGTACTGTGGGGCAAAAAAAGTATTTAGTCCGTGTTGCCCAGCAACAGCCCCAAAACATCACTGCTCTAGAGGAGATCTGCATGGAGGAATGAGCCAAAATACCAGCAACAGTGTGTGAAATCCTTGTGAAGACTTACAGAAAACGTATGACCTCTGTCATTGCCAACAAAGGGTATATAACAAAGTATTGAGATAAACGTTTGTTATTGACCAAATACTTATTTTCCACCATAATTTGTAAATAAATTCATAAAAAATCCTACAATGTGATTTTCTGGATTTCTTCCCCTCATTTAGTCTGTCATAGTTGAAGTGTACCTATGATGAAAATTACAGGCCTCTCTCATCTTTTTAAGTGGGAGAACATGCACAATTGGTGGCTGACTAAATACTTTTTTGCCCCATTGTATATGGTGGGAAAGTGGGGCGAGTTTAATCTGTTTAAGGCCAGGGTCAATAGAGAAAGAACAGTGAGCAGCTGAAAGAGACAACAGGACAAACAACAGTAAGGAAGGCCTTACTCACTCATACTCTCTCATACTCAGTTCGCAAACACATGAACTCTGCCACTTATTCATTCAGGCTTTCAAATTGATTTACCAACTCATGTTTTACTCATGATGAGCTCAAAACAATTCATTTCAATAAAAAGCACAAGGTTCCAAAAACTCTCTACTGCGCTTCAAATTAAAACCAACTCTTCCAACAGAAGATCATTTAGCGTATTGTATTGGTACAGTGTGTTATCTAAAAACACACAGAAAATGCACAAAAGTTCAGCAATTTGGATGGGGACTGATTGCATCCCTTTAGCTTGAAGGCATGTATATACTGTCAAGTTTGACATTAACATGTAGTAAACCACATCCTAGTAATCCTTAATTAGCTTTCCCATTCACAAAGAGGAGCCATACCTGTGTTCTATGGGAGAGATACAAATTGTCTAGGAAAGGTACAAAATGCTTTTTAATTAATTATCCGGTGTCCTGTGTGAATTTAAGTATGCTCTCTCTAATTCTCTCTTTCTCTCTTTCTTTATCTCTCTCGGAGGACCTGAGCCCTAGGACCATGCCTCAGGACTACCTGGCATGATGACTCCTTGCTGTCCCCAGTCCACCTGGCCGTGCTGCTGCTCGAGTTTCAACTGTTCTGCCTGCGGCTATGGAACCCTGACCTGTTCACCGGACGTGCTACCTGTCCCAGACCTGCTGTTTTCAACATTCTAGAGACCGCAGGAGCGGTAGAGATACTCTTAATGATCGGCTATGAAAAGCCAACTGACATTTACTCCTGAGGTGCTGACTTGCTGCACCCTCGACAACTACTGTGATTATTATTATTTGACCATGCTGGTCATTTATGAACATTTGAACATCTTGGCCATGTTATGCTATAATCTCCACCCAGCACAGCCAGAAGAGGACTGGCCACCCCTCATAGCCTGGTTCTGTACAGCACTTTGAGATATCAGCTGATGTAAGAAGGGCTATATAAATAAATTTGATTTGAAATTTGATTTGATTTAATGTATTAGAGTTGGAGAGGGAACTGTGACATACACTATGAGTAGCATTAGAGTACATTATGGAAATACTTGTGATACTAATCATTAGGGCCAATGAGTTTTTCCTAATCACATGACCTGACCAGGAAAAACTCTGGTCCCCATAGGCTAACATGTGATCAAAATATGGAAATAGTTCTGGTGTTGTAAAACAACTCTTGGTTCAGCCATGTCTGAAGTAGTACTTTAGGGATGCAGACATCACAATAACTTATTTCCCCAGCTTACTATCTGCCTGGCAGATGCACAAATGCACAAATACCAAATTGCCAATCTCGTTAGAGCAGCAGTCGGTTTGTAGAAATGGAGAGGTTGGATGGGTAACTCAGTCTGGAAAGATAGAGGGATGAATTAAATGTCTAGACAAATGAATCAAACAGAAACAGGAGAGAGAGGTTTCACCTTTAGTTTTAATCAAATCCAGAGGCCATTCTGAAAACAGTAAGGGATGGACATCTATGGATCTGATTGACGGGGAGGAAGGAGGGGATGGGGATGGACGCGTCAGGATTTTTGCCAGAGAGCAGATCACTATTCCACCTGGAACTCAGCAGCTCATGTCATTAGAGTTTAGTTTATTAATGTACTAGCATCCTTATACTAGTATGCTATACTGATCTCCACCAACCATTGGTTCTGGTAATAGACCTGTACTATATTGTGTGTTTGGGTTCTATGGCTCAGTCTTAGTGAAATAATCTGCAGTGATTATGGTCCATCTGAAAGTGGAATAAATAGATACAAAATTGGGATTTAACACGATGTCGCTCACCAACAGTTACGCTCACCAATAATTACAGGTAAGGTCAGAATTGAACTAATTACACGAGGAGTAAAAATCTCCATGTAGGCTACAGGGTTAACCTAGAAATTGGAAACAGTCAAAGGAATCATATCAACTACCTTGACAACAAAATAACAAAAAGAATGTCACAAACAACAAGTAGGAGACACTCCTGTTGCCTTCTAATAACAGAGAGAAAAGAAAAGATAAGAAGAAAACTACAAAATAATAAGAAAACACACAACCTAGAGCTCAGCTATTCAATGAATGTCATGTCTTTGACAGGGATGTGTGTGAGAGAAGCATGTGTCTTATAGGGAGGACTCTACAGTATGTACACATATATTTCTGACGGATCAACAGGAACTAAGACAGGCTTTGTCTTTGTCTTCAGTAACATGCATGTTGATCTCTGGAGAACAAAATGAAATTCAAATAGGAGGACAGACTAAAGAATGAGGTTACAAAATATTGTCTCTCATACTCCAAACCAGTCTCTATGCTCAACTTATTTACATTTTTAATAGCTTTGAACACTTCTCTCATAGACTCTGTAATTGCTTAACAACATAATACACAGCAGAATAAGGAAATTATGATTTAAAAAGTCAACAGAGAGAGCTGTGCGTGAAAACAAAATTAAATAAGCTTATCTACAATTAAAGACAGGGAGCAGATATATCTACTAATTAAAGTGTCATTCAAGTTAAAAAATTCCCACATATCCAATGTGGTGTAATGGCAATTTGAGTTTCCCCTCATTTCTGATCCTCGACCATTCCGATAGTAACAATGGAAACAACAATGGCTGGAACGCTCCATCTTGTTGTCATAGCGAGGTACCAATTTCAATAAAACGCACCCCTCACTCCCTCCTTACTCTGAAGGCATTCGGGTGTGTTAGAGATACTCATTCGTCCACGAAAAATACAAGCGCCTCTATACAACGTTCTTTGTAGCGTTCTCGTTCAACCTCTCCATGTAATTC
This sequence comes from Salvelinus alpinus, assembly GCF_045679555.1. NCBI lineage: Eukaryota > Metazoa > Chordata > Actinopteri > Salmoniformes > Salmonidae > Salvelinus > Salvelinus alpinus. Next base: position 22,903,834 of record NC_092103.1, on the reverse strand, counting down.
CGGAGCTCTTGCGAGTCCCCGAGCTCGATGTCTGGACACACCCACTTAATGTCGCTGGTCAGTCCAAGAGCCAGTGGGCTCAGAACTGGACATCCATTATTGGGCTTGACTTTGGAGAAGGTGGTGAATTTGACCCTCTTCCTCTTGGTGGTGGGTGAGTTGAGTGACTCGTTCCTACCTCCCTGACAGCTTCCCTGGGCACTGCTCTTCAGGGCCCCTCCATTCAGCAGCTGGCTGCCCTCCTCCAGGGTTGAGCCCAGCTCGTCCTGCTGCTGCTGCAGACACAGGCCCTCATCCTGGCCAAGCCACACCCAGTCGTGGGCATGAGGCATTGCCTCAGGGGCCTCCAGGGGCAGTTCCTTGCTGCGGTACTTGAGGGCGTAGGAGATGCAGTTGATGAGAAAGACTAGGATGGCCAGGCAGAAGACCCCCAGCAGGGCGTACATACCAATCTCCAGGTCTGTGAGGCCACGGCGGGATGACAACAGGTCCTCCTCTGTGCTGCGGCCCCGCGGCAGCTCCGCCTGGGCAGGGAACTCAGAGAACTCTCCAGGGACTCCTCCGTCAGCCAATAGCCTGTCCCCGTTGGGCCTCCCCGGGATGGGGGCCTTAACCGTGGTAGCGTCCCGATTCATGATTCCAGCCTCAATGTCAGAGATGGAGCCTCCGTAGTAGGGTGGGTCTGGTCGGGTTCTGCCTCCGGGGCGGCTGTACGGCTCCTCAGAGCTGCCAAACCTAACACTGATGTTTCCTACCCCGGCTGCCAGGATGATGCGTCGCTTCGTCTTCCGGCAGATCTCTGATGATGTCATCTCTACGCGCACCAGTAACCCTTGACCTTCGCCCTTTGCCACGATAACCGGCCACTTCCACTCGGTGCTGCGCTGTACTGACACCACCTGCTCGTCCAATGAGGTGGCTGTGAGCACAAAGTGGGCGGGGTCATAGTGGTCCAGAGGGGTCATGGAGCCGTCACTGAACTGAAGCCAGGCACTGATAAGAGACTCCTGAGGACACATACATACACACAAACACACACACACACACACACACACACACACACACGCACGCACACACACACACAGACATCAGTGCGTCACCAGTGTTGTTTTTCCATCAAAAGGGTAAACTAAACAACACTGTCTGAGTAGCGCTTCAACAAAGCCAATCTCTACCCACATGTCTACTCTAGAACACCAACTCCCCTTGGGACACACTGCAACTTAAAAGGAAAGAATGTTCCCTGTCAATGTAAACTGTTACTGTTACTAGACACAAGCAACCGGTATCTGCAGGAATCGCATCTTTTCATCTTTATCAAGAGAGAAAAAGGAAGAAAGAGTGAGTGTAGAAGTAATGAGAGAGAGAGAGAACCCCGACAGATGTACAGAGATGTTTGAATTAGCCAGATTTAAAAGCACAGGAGAATTTCAGCTGAGCAGGAGGTCTCTGCAGCTGTTCCTCTGAAAATGTGTCCGTTTCAGAAGCAAACATCTTCATTGAGATTAGATCAATACTTTGATATCAGAATCTGATCATATTCACTATAAAGGATAAAATGGCAGCCAATGTGATTCCACCTATTCCGGGTGAGAAAGTTGCAGTTTACCTTCATCACATATCTCATATAAAGATTTTGAAAATTCCCATATACAATTTCTATCTATTGGTCAACATATGATACTGTATGTTTGGTGCAGTAGGTTGCTGAGTCATGTGTGTGTGGTTACCTGTTTGAGTTTCTGCATGACTTCCTGTGTTGTAGCCGTGGCAACGATGGCCCTGTTGCTCCCTGGGCTGAGCTGGAGGGACAGAGAGAGGCCAGAGACCAGCTGCACTCCCAGCTCTGTCACACTCACTTTGTCTTCCAGAACCCTGACCATCCGCTCAGCCAGGATCGAGTCAGACAGAGGGGACATCACCTACAACATTATACACACACATTAGTATACAAACAGACAGACAAACACACACACACACACACACACTTGTATTGGTTCAACTTCAAATATATAATTTCACATCACCTGTACAAGCACTCACACTGAAGCCAACACGATCAATAATGGACAGAGGGAAGAGCGAAGATGTCAACATGACAAGCTTATATTAACACTGAAGAAAGAACATAATGATGGAGGAACACCATGACCCAAGCTTTTTCATAATGTACAGTGCGTATATTAATCAAGACAAGATGATGCATGTACTGTACACTCAATGGCGTCTGCGATCACCAGCTTCACACTCAGACACAGTCAGACACACACACACTCCGCCTCATCTGTCTGACTGGCAGTTCCCCGGCTCCGGGGCCTGCTGGAGATGTAAGCATGTAAATGTGAGTGATGTGTGATGAGAAGGGAAGTACTTCCATCCACTCCCATTAGGCATGAGTCTCCTCTCCACCATCCTCCTCTGCTCCACCACCCGCCCACACACAGACCCACGCTTCCACTCCCTCCACACTGCCATAATGAACTGTCAGCACTGATCACTGCCTCATCTGAAAAGGACCATGGCCAAAACACTCCTCCTCCACAGCACCGTACTGTTAAAGCTGCATGCTACTGGCTGCATGCTAACGACATAGCTAAACACACTGGGAACACACCGGGCCAGCTGTGTAGATATGTATACTATGGCACCTGTAGGGCTGGGTCGAAGGTCAAACATATAAGGCCCAGGGGTCATTTGCGATCCGTTTAAGAAAGCTGGTGGTATGACAGACGTCACTACTTCACAGGAGAGGAATTTGAACGTAAAAATATATATTTTCATCAAAATGTTTTTTTTTCTCTAGAAATGCCTTCTTGAACATGTGAACTTTCATGTGCGTTAATAACACATTTGTATGTCACCCTTAAATATGAATAAAATTGTTACATTACGAGCCTAGTTGGTTTAGCCACAGACAAAGTGAGGAACCTTCCCACTAGCCATGATTGGCTGAGATAATGGATGGGCTGGACATGACGAGACATGAGTTCTGATTGGTCTGCTATGTTGCAGGCTTCTGTCTAAAACATGAGCTGCTCAGATAATCCTTGCGACCACGTTTACAAAAATATATATATGGCCAAGGAGAACTGCAAAGGGGTTGCTACTTCTCTCAATAACATTGCTGCCATGAATTTAGCAGGCGCTATCGACAAAGATCAGTGGGAAAAAGTTGAAAAGTGAAAACAAGTACTTTCTGGAGAACGATCGTGCCATGCTGACTCGCTTTGACTTTGAAAACCAATCAGACGATGAGGAAATCAACAACAGTTTTGTTGTCATGGAAGAAGTGAAATCAGTAGAATGCCTGCTGGAAAAGGAGTATGAGAAGGAGATGGAGAAAATTCTGATGTTTGATTGCAAATGCGGAGGGAGTCGAAAAGAGAACACAGAAGGCTGTTGTATATAATACCTGTCTCCGGATTACATCTTCAAACTAAGGCCATGAAGCAATCATCCATGTAAACGGCTAAGAGTCTAGCTACATTTCAGATATTATGCGTTTCTAATTTTGCCAAAGTCATTTTCATTGCAAGTTGAAGCCTACTGTTAGCTAGCTACTCTAAGGCTTCATGCCACAATGACTACCGCCCTGTAGCACTCACTTCTGTAATCATGAAGCGCTTTGAGAGGCTGGTTATGCACACATTAACTCCACCATCCCAGCACCCTAGACCCACTCTCAGAACCGCCCCAACAGATCCATAAATGGCGCAATCTCAATTGCTCTCCACACTGCCCTCACCCACCTAGATAAAATGAATATCTATGTGAGAATGCTGTTCATTGACTACAGCTCGTCAACAAGCTTAGGACTCTAGGTCTGTGCACCTCCCTCTGCAACTGGATCCTGGACTTCCTGACGGGCCGACCCCAGGTGGTGAGGGTAGGCAACATCACCTCCCCCTTGTTGACCCTCAACACATGGGCCCCACAGGGGTGTGTGCTTAGTCCCCTCCTGTACTCCCTGTTCACCCACGACTGCCTGGCCACGCAAGACTCCAACACCATCATCAAGTTTGATGACCACACGATGGTCATAGGCCTGATCACCGATGATGATGAGTCAGTCTACAGTGAGGAGGTCAGTGACCTGGCAGTGCGGTGGCAGAACAACAACCTCTCCTTCAACGTCAGTAAGACCAAGGTGGTGATCGCAAGCACACCCCCATCCACATCAACGGGGCTGCAGTTGAGCAGGTCAAGCTTCAAGTTTATCCAAATCACTAAATACTTCAAATGTTCCAAACACATGCGCAATGTCATGAAGAAGACGCGACAGTGCCTCTTCCCCTCAGGAGGTTGAAAAAGTTTGGCATGGGCAGTCAAATCCTCAAAAAGTTATACAATTGAGACTGGCTGCATCACTGCCTTGTATGGCAATAGCACCGTCCTCGATCGCATGGCTCTACAGAGGGTGGTGCGGACAGCCCAGTACATCACTGGGGGAGAGCTCCCTGCCATAAAGGACATCTATATCAAGCGGTGTGATAGGAAGCCCCGGAAAATCTTTAACTTCTTAGTGATCCCTTCACGCGCCTGATTTGACAACACCCAGTGAAATAGCAGCGCGCCGTATTCAAAAACAGAAATACTCATAATAATAATTCATAAATCATACAAGGGTTATACATGGGTTTAAAGATGAACTTGTTGTTAATCCAGCCACAGTGTCAGATTTCAAAAAGGCTTTACGGCAAAAGCAAACCATACTATTATCTGAGGACAGCACCCCATCAAACATACACATGAAAATCATAATTCAACCCGCCGGGCACAACACTAAAGTCAGAAATAACATATAATTAATGCCTTACCTTTTGAAGATCTTCTTCTGTTGGCACTCCAATACAGTATGTCCATTAAACATCACAAATGGTATTTTTGTTCGATAATTTCTGTCGTTATATATCCAAAATGTCCATTTATTTGGCGCGTATGATTCAGAAAATACATCGGTTCCAACTCGCGCAACATGACTACACATTATCTAATTAGTTACCTGTAAACTTGATCCAAACATTTCAAACAACTTTCCTAATCCAACTTTAGATATTTTTAAACGTAAATAATCGATAAAATGTAAGACGGAATAAACTGTGTTCAATACCGGAGGAAAACAAAGTGGAGCGAGCTTTCAGGTCATGCGCCTCAACCACAACAGTACACTTCACTCGACCCTCGTTCTGAACAGGGCTATTTCTTAATTTCTCAAAGGAAAAACATCAACCAATTTCTAAAGACTGTTGACATCCAGTGGAAGTGATAGGAACTGCAAGCAACTGCCTTAGAATTCTAGATTCCCATTGATAACCATTGAAAAGAGAGTGACCTCAAAATAAACTTTCCTGGATGGTTTGTCCTCGGGGTTTCGCCTGCCAAATAAGTTCTGTTATACTCACCGACATAATTCAAACAGCTTTAGAAACTTCAGAGTGTAATCTATCCAAATCTACTAATAATATGGATATCCTACGTTCTGGGCCTGAGTAGCAGGCAGTTTACTTTGGGCACACTTTTCATCCAGATGTGAAAATAGTGCCCCCTAGACTTAAGAAGTTTTAAAGACTACAACCACTCAAGCCATAGACTATTCTCTCTGCTTCCGCACGGCAAGCAGTACCGGTGCATCAATTCTGGGACCAACAGGCTCTTGAACAGCTTCTATCCCCAAGCAATACAACCGATAAGTAGCTAACAAATTGACTACGCGGACTGAGTTAACCTTTGAACTTTATTGACCTTTTATTTTTATTTTTTCACTGCCTATATGCACACTCACAGGGCCCTACACACTTAATCGATCACCTACTCACTCACACATAATATGCACATACATTTATACTGACTCCACACACACACACTCCCTCACATACAAGCTGCTTCTACTCTGTTTATCATATATCCTGTTGCCTAGTCACCTTACCCCAATACATATCCACCTTCCTCACTGTAGTGTCCGTGCACATTGTAAATATGGTATTGGAACTGACCCTGTATATAGTATGCCCACTTACTTATTGTATTCTTCATAGTGCATCTTATTTCTTTTTTTTCTAGTATTACATTGTTATTGATTATTGCATTGTTGGGTTTTGAGTTTGCAATGAAGGCATTTCACTGTACTTGTGCATGTGACATAAAAAACTTGAAACATTAGCTGGCTGGCTCGCTAGCTACATGTATGATCTGTGTAGTAATATTACTAATATCTCAGAAATCCATTTGCATTTCTAGGTGTAGCCTACTGTTAGCTAACTAGCTAACATTGAATCCAGTTGGTTAGCTTTAGCTACCTGCAGATTCATACTACACCATTTCATGCATGGTGGCTAGCTATGACAATCTGCTTGTATTGCTTCTGTATGGGTTGGGATTATTGTTCATTGTTTAGCTGGCTAGCTAGCTACATGTCTAAACAAAAGACTCCACTTTGCCAGATGACCCATGACCCATGACCCATAAACTTAGCCAGCTGTGTCTGGGGGTGATTATGGCCATCTATGTGAACAGATTCTAGGTAATAGAGACCCATCCACTTAGATAGATGTTATTGGGGAGAGGTTATAGCCTCTTTTTCACATGACCTATCAATTTAGACAAGTGTGTCTGGGTAAGCCTCATCTAATAATGATCAAATATTTTTATCTGGAATTGGTCTTTCAGCATTTTTGGTATTTTTATATTTTATTAGGAAAGCAGCACCTACTCTTCCTGGGGTCCATTAATAGACAAGAACAGCTCAAGGACAGAACTACATCAATTTAAAAAAGGCACACATAGCCTACATATCAATACATACATACACACTATCTAGGTCAAATAGGGGAGAGGCGTTGTGCCGTGAGGTGTTGCTTTATCTGTTGTTTTAAACTAGGTCTGCTGTTCATTTGAGCAATAAGAGATGGAACAGAGTTCTATGCAATGGTAGCTCTGTATAATTCTGTATGCTTTCTTGAATTTGGGGACTGTGAAAAGACCCCTGGTGGCATGCCTGGTGGGGTAAGTGTGTGTGTCAGAGCTGTGTGTAAGTTGACTATGCAAACAATTTGGAATTTTCAACACATTAATGTTTCTTATAAGAAGAAGAAGTGATGCAGTCAATCTCTCCTTAACTCTTAGCCAAGAGAGACTGGCATGCATAGTATTTATATTAGCCCTCTGATCACAATGCAGAGCAAGACGTGCTGCTCTGTTCTGGGCCAGCTGCAGCTTAACTAGGTCCTTGCAGCACTCGACCACACGACTGGACAATAATCAAGATAAGACAAAACTAGACCCTGCATGATTTGCCACTGCAGAATACGCCTGACTCTCCTCCACCAGTCAAACAAGGAGAATGGTCTAATGCCTCCCATCAACAAGAGAGCTAGCCCAAGCAAGCACAGGTTACAACGGAAGCATGAGGACTTGCAGAGTTGTGAACATCAACAACTATGCAAAGGTCTGACGGAGATGTGGACATACTCGGTATACAAATCCCAAAAGAAAGAAATGATCTCACTCCAATACATTTTTATAGAAAGATAGCAAAAATAGATAAGATCTTGTTACCATGGAAAGGAAAATACCTGTCTATTTGTGGAAAAATCACCCTGATTAACTCTTTAGTCATATCACAGTTTACCTATTTGCTTATGGTTTAGCCTACACCTAGTGACCTGCTTTTTAAATTATATGAACAAAAAATATTCCATTTTATTTGGAACGGCAAGCCAGATAAAATTAAAAGGGCCTATTTATATAACGAATATGATTTCGGAGGGAAGAAATTATTAAATATTAAAGCATTAGACCTCTCACTAAAGGCATCCGTCATACAAAAGTTATACTTAAATCCAAACTGGTTCTCTAGTAAATTGGTACGAATGTCTCATCCTATGTTCAAGAAGGGCCTTTTCCCCTTTATTCAGATTACACCTGCTCACTTTCGGGTGTTTGAAAAGGAAATAATCTCCAAAATATCCTTATTTTTTAAACAAGCCTTAGAAAGTTGGTTGCCATTTTAGTTTAATCCACCTGAAAGGACGGAACAAATAGTACAACAAATATTGTGGTTAAATTCAAATATACTAATTGATTAAAAAAAATGTATTTATCGAATAGATTTTTAAAAAAAGGTATAATTTTAGCGAATGATATCATAAATAGGACTGGTGGAGTTATGTCACACATGCAGCTAACACAGACATATGGAAATGTCTGCTCTACCCAAAATTACAACCAATTAATTGCAGCATTACCACAAAAATGGAAGAGGCAAGTAGAAGGGGGAAAAAGTAAGGAACTTGTATGTCGGCCCAGTATTAAAGAACATAAATGGTTAAAGAAAAGTGTCATAAATAAAAACATATACCAATTTCATTTAAGGACCAAAAAACTGATAGCTGTGCCATATAAATTGCAAAATAGTTGGGAAGAGATTTTCCATGGCACATGGTTTATGAATTGATACCCAAAACAACGCCAGATTCAAAACTTCGAATTTTTCAATTTAAATTACTATACAAAATTCTTGCAACTAATAGAATGTTATATATATGGGGGATACAATCTTCCCAGCTCTGCTGATTCTGCTGTGAGGAGGCAGAGTCATTAGATAATTTATTTTGGTATTGTCCATATGCAGCTCGTTTTTGGTCACAGGTCCAGAAATGGCTGAAGAATTGCAACAAGAATTGCAACAAGAATTGCAATCACCCAGCAATACTGGGTGTTTTGAAAAGCCATAGATCAATCAATAATATGATCATTATTTTCGCAAAAATTTTTATTTTTAATTTACAATCTGTAGAAGCTATGAGAATAGGAAGGTTCAATTATTTTGTGAAGCATCACAGCACAGTTGAAAAATATATGGCAAATAGAAATCCGAAATTGATGATGTTGAGAGATAGATGGGAGGGGTTGAATGGAGCTGAAGGGTGGGACTAATAACAAGATAAACAATGTAAAACATACGGGATCTGTAAAATGTATATAGGTACGGAACTTTTGTGAAATTGCACAGTTACAAATAGAATGGATGGACATTAGAAATAGAGGAAGGACTAAGAACAAACAAGAGAGAACTATTGTAAAGTAGACTGTATAAGATGTATAAATTGAAAAAAATGTGTATAAGATGTATAAATTGAAGGTAAAAGCAGAAGTGTTTATTAGTTTACTCCAATTGGGGGATTGGTGGTAGGGATTGCGGGGAATAATAATAAAGGTATATTCTTTTAAAAAGTATGTCTATATAGGTATGTGTATGTATATATGTGTATATGTATGCATGCGTGTATGGATATATATATTTACCCCAAAAATATGGGGGATTGGAAATGATGCAGACAATTACATTGATGGAAGCAACATTCTTTCCGCAATATTAAGCTGATCCACCCCTAAAAAAAATGTTTGTTTTAAGCACAGGTTACAACTGAAGCATGAGAACTTGCAGCGAGTTGTGAACATCAACAACTATGCAAAGGATAATAAAATATTATTACCAGGACGCCACCCAGGACACAAAAACTTTGGTGGAAGGCTGCTGCCATGTGACAAAAACAAGGGTGGGGTGTCTCTACAAGGAATCGATGACAACACTTGGTATGTAAAGCATAAACAACACATCTTTTGATTGTTTCATTTACCACCAACATGATTGGAACTACTTTTATTGATCTTGCATTTTTATAAAGTGTAATTTTACCTGAAGTTTTTCCTTATTGTAGTCAAATCAAATCAAATGTTATTTGTCACACGCGCCGAATACTACAGGTGTAGACCTTACTGTAAAATGCTTACTTACAAGCCCTTAACCAACAATGCAGTTTTAAGAAAATATTTACGAAATAAACTAAAGTAATTTTTTTTATAAAATCTAAAAGTAACAGAAGAAAATTACATAACAATAACAAAGCTGTACACAGGGGGAGGTACCTAGTCAGTGTGCGAGGGTACAGGTTAGTCGAGGTCATTTGTAAAGTGACTACAGTATGCATAGATCATTAACAGAGAGTAGAGGCAGTGTAAAAACAAAGGGGGTGGGTCAATGTAAATAGTCCGGGTGGCCATTTGATGAATTGTTCAGCAATCTTATGGCTTGGGGGTAGAAGCTGTTAAGGAGCTTTTGGTTCTAGACTTGGCGCTCCGGTACCGCTTGCCATGTGGTAGCAGAGAGAACAGTCTATGACTTGGGTGGCTAGAGTCTTTGACAATTGTTGTTCCTTCCTCTGACACCGCCTAGTAAACTCAGCAAAAAAAGAAACGTCCTCACACTGTCAACTGCATTTCTTTTCAGTTAACTTAACATGTGTAAATATTTGTATGAACATAACAAGATTCAACAACTGAGACATAAACTGAACAAGTTCCACAGACATGTGACTAACGGAAATTGAATAATGTGTCCCTGAACAAAGGGGGGGGCTCAAAATCGAAAGTAACAGTCAGTATCTGGTGTGGCCACCAACTGTATTTAATGCACAGCATTGAGATTGCCTGCAATCACAACAAGCTTAGTTAGATGATGCTGTGACACACAGCCCCAGACCATGACGGACCCTCCACCTCCAAATCGATCCCGCTCCAGAGTACAGGCCTCTGTGTAACGCTCATTCCTTCAATGATAAACGTGAATCCGACCATCACCCCTGGTGAGACAAAACTGCAACTCATTTCGTGAAGAGCACTTTTGCCTGTACTGTCTTGTCCAGCGACGGTGGGTTTGTGCCCATAGACGACGTTGTTGCCGGTGATGTCTGGTGAGGACCTGCCTTACAACAGGCCTACAAGCCCGCAGTCCAGCCTCTCTCAGCCTATTGTGGACAGTCTGAGCACTGATGGAGGCATTGTGCGTTCCTGGTGTAACTCGGGCAGTTGTTGTTGCCATCCTGTACCTGTCCCGGATGATCAGCTGTCCGTCCTGTCTCCCTGTAGTGCTGTATTAGGCGTCTCACAGTACGGACATTGCAATTTATTGCCCTGGCCACATCTGCAGTCCCCATGCCTCCTTGCAGCATGCCTAAGGCACATTCACGCAGATGAGCAGAGACTCTGGTGTTTTTCAGAGTCAGTAGAATGGCCTCTTTAGTGTCCTAAGTTTTCATAACTGTGACCTTAATTGCCTTCTGTCTGTAAGCTGTTAGTTTCTTAACGACCGTTGCACAGGTGCATGTTCATTAATTGTTTATGGTTCATTGAACAAGCATGGGAAACAGTGTTTAAACCCTTTACAATGAAGATCTGTGAAGTTATTGGATTTTTAGGAATTATCTTTGAAAGACAGGGTCCTGAAAAAGGGACGTTGCTTTTTTTGCTGAGTTTATATAGGATTCAATCTTTACCTGTTTGATGGGTCGTCTGAGGGCATAGAGGGATTTCATTTAAGCGTCCGTGTTAGTGTCCCGCTCATTGAAAGCGGCAGCTCTAGCCTTTAGCTCAGTGTGGATGTTGACTGTAATCCATGGCTTCTGGTTGGGAAATGTACATACTGTCACTGTGGGGACGACGTCGTCGATGCACTTATTGATGAAGCCGGTGACTGAGGTGGTATACTCCTCAATGCCATTGGATGAATCTCTGAACATATTCTAGCCTGTGCTAGCAAAACAGTCCTGTATTTTAGCATCCATGTCATCTGACCAGTTCCGTATTGAGCGGGTCACTGGTACTTCCTGCTTTAGATTTAGCTTGTAAGCCAAATGGAGGGCGAGGGAGAGCTTTGTATGCGTCACTGTGTGTGGAGTAAAGTTGGCCTTATACAGGTCATATTTTTACTTTTTACTATTTTCTACATTGGAGAATAATATTGAAGACAACAAAACTATGAAATAACACATATGGAATCACGTAGTAACCAAAAAAGTGTTAAACAAATCAAAATATATTTTGTAATTGAGATTCTTCAAAGTAAACACCCTTTGCTTTGATGACAGCTTTGCACACGCTTGGCATTCTCTCAACCAGCTTCACCTGGAATGCTTTGTCATGAAGGTAAAAGGTGTCTACTTTGAAGAATCTCAAATATAAAATATATTTTGATTTGTCTCACACTTTTTTGGTTACTACATGATTCCATATGTGTTATTTCATAGTTTTGATGTCTTCACTATTATTCTACAATGTAGAAAATAGCAAAAATAAAGAAAAACCCTTGAACGAGTAGGTGTGTCAAAACTTTTGACTGGTACTGTAGATGAGAACTCTCTTGGTAGATAGTGTGGTCTACAGCTTATCATGATATACTCTACCTCAGGCGAGCAATACCTCGAGACCTCTTTAATATTAGACATCGCGCACCAGCAGTTATTGGCAAATAGACACAAATCCCTGCCCCTCGTCTTACCAGACGTAGCTGCTCTGTCCTGCCGATGCAAGGAGAAGCCAGCCAGCTCTATATTACAGTTTGTCCCGTTGGTAGGATAGTCTTAATCGTAGATCGTCCAGTTTTTTCCAATGATTGCAAGTTGGCCAATAATACCGCGGGTAGTGGTGGTTTACCTACTCGTTGGTGAATTCTTACAAGGCACTCTGCCCTCCTCCCCCCTGTTCTCTGTATTTTCTTTACGCGAATGACTGGGATTTGGGCTTTGTCTTGACAAAGAATGTATATCCTTCGTGTTGGACTCATTAATGAAAAAATCTTTGTCCAGTTCGAGGTGAGTAATTGCTGTTTTGATGTCCAGAAGTTATTTTCGGTCATAAGAGATTGTTGCAGCAACTTTATGTACAAAATGAGTTACAAACAATGTGGGGGGAAAAAAACATACAATTGGCGACATTATCAAGAAAGGCTACTACTTTTACCACTTTTAGTCTTGAAATCTTTGGTTATTTACTACACTACCTTACTCACTCTGTTTAGGACATGGCCTCACAAGTGAATCCTTAAAGAGATGGGTGGCACTAAGGCTTAAGAGGGTGGGAATGATGCTGAATGGGTGTGAACAAAGAGGTGTAAAAACTGAACCAAAACTTTTTAAGGACCATTTCTCTTTTTAAGTGGGTTTACAAGTTTATAAACGTTCAAAGCAGCATTACTTTGCCATTGTTATTCTGAATGCAGTGTATGACAGACCATTTTGAAGCTCTGAGTCTGTACTTTTGGCAAATGTCAAAAACACCTGTTAAAATTTTGGAACCGCTGGAAAGAGATGAGGTGTCACATTTGCAGCCTGTGGTTTGAAGTGATATGACCTCCCCACATGTGTTACCATGAGCATATAGGTAGAGATACCTTGTTGTTACTTTGAAGCTTTAGGTCTATTTAGGACTATTGTATTATCTAAGTGGGTACATTGTGTCACTGGTCAGATTAAGCCAAAGCTTTATCCTAAAATCCAGCAGCACACCTACCACCACATTTTCATTCAATGTCCTTTAATCTACTCTAGAACTAAGTGAAATAAAATAATACATAAATAAAAGTAACTTAGAAAAGTAGAGGGCCTTTTTATATTACATCTGTTGGTGACATTGTGGAGGCATTGTCAAAACAATGAACCATTCGAAGCTGTATTTGAAGCTTGGGAAAAGCAGTGATTGTGCGTTTAAAAGCTAATAACGGTTTTATGAGGTAAAGTGATTCATCAATTTAGCGGCAGCTAAAACAACAGGGCAGGGAGAGATGCATCTGACATAAGAAATGGGTTTTATTATTGGTAACCTTGAAGACCCAGGACCATCTACTCCCTTTTCAGCAGATTTCTTTTTGATAGTTTGATTACAAGACCCTCCTTGACGATTGCAGTGATTGCTCTGCTTTTTATCAGATTTTAATTCCAGACAATTGAGGAAGCTCTTGTTTGTAGCTGGATCTAAAATCACTCCAGTGAAGCGAGAGGCAATTTTGCTATCAAATAAAACTTCAAAGGTTCTCTAACAGCACTGTCAATACTCATTTGAGGCTGCCGCATGTGGGGTTCTCTGAGTGCCACTGTGTGTGTGTGCACTTCAGGAAGGAGAGAAAAAAATAAATGAAGAGAGAGAAAGAGCATAGTGTGTTCTGTTTTGTGCGTTTGTGTGTTTTTTTGCATGTGAGTGATCAGCATCAGAACTATAGATTTGTTTACTGTGTGTGTGTGTGTGTGTGTGTGTGTGTGTGTGTGTGTGTGTGTGTGTGTGTGTGTGTGTGTGTGTGTGTGTGTGTGTGTGCGTGTGTGCGTGTGTGCGTGTGTGCGTGTGTGCGTGCGTGCGTGCGTGCGTGTTTGTATGATGGCGTAGCAGTTGGATGTCTGTTTTGATTGTCCCTTGTACATATCGTATATATTTCGTATATATTTTTTCTATTTTTTTATCTTATTTTCCATCTACGGACTGAACATAATCTCCTGCAACCCGCCTCACCCAAAGTGGTATGGATCGGCTATTTTTTACACTTTAGAACCGGAACCCCCTTCAGCAGCTAGCCAGCTAACCAGCTACTAGCTAGTAGTCAGTAAGCCACTGCTAGCGGTCATCACTGTTAAGTCGGACATCTGCCAGCCTCAGCCCGGTCAACTCCTGCCAGCCTGCACAGCGCGATATCAACGCAGAGCATTGACTGCTTTTCTCTATCACATCTCCGGATTCCTACCGCAAGCTCTGAACCTTTACTCCGGATCATTGCAGCTAGCTAGCTGCTATCCGAGTGGCTACTCCTGGCTAACGTCTCTGTCCCGAAGCAAGCACCAGTTAGCCTGGAGCTAGCCTCGAACCAGGCCCATCTCCTGGCTAGCCGAAGAGATCCATCAAGCAATTCCTGGGCTTCAATTACCTCTTTTGCCAATTGGCAAGGACCCTTTGCTGCCGACACGGAGCCCTGCCTATCCATCACGACTGGTCTGCCAACTGAACCGTCCGAGGTGGTTTCAACAGGCTACCCCGTAGCGACGTCCCCCTGAGGCCCATCTGCTAGCCTGCTGCTAGCCTCGGCCTGCTAGCTGTCTGAATCGCCGTGCCTCCAGGTCGCCTAGCTACTCACCGGATCCTATGATCACTCGGCTACACATTCCTGTCCCTAATGTCAATATGCCTTGTCTATTGCTGTTTTGGTTAGTATTTTTTGTCATATTTCACTATAGAGCCTCCAGCCCTGCTCAATATGCCTTAGCTAGACCTTATGTTTCACCCCCCACACATTGCGGTGACCGCACCTGGTTTAAATGGTGCATCTAGAGACAAAACCTCTCTCATCGTCACTCAATGCCTAGGCTTACCTCCACTGTACTCACATCCTACCATACCATGTGTGTACATTATGCCTTAAATCTATTCTTCCGTGCTCAGAAACCTGCTCCTTTTACGCTCTGTTCCAAACGCACTAGACGACCAGTTCTTTTAGCCTTTAGCCGTACTCTTATCCTACTCCTCCTCTGTTCCTCTGGTGATGTAGAGGTTAACCCAGGCCCTGCAGCCCCCAGCATCACTCCCATTCCCCAGGCGCTCTCATTTGTTGACTTATGTAACCGTAAAAGCATTGGTTTCATGCATTTTAACATTAGGAGCCTCCTCCCTAAGTTTGTTTTATTCACTGCTTTAGCACACTCCGCCATCCCGGATGTCCTAGCCGTGTCTGAATCCTGGCTTAGGAAGGCCACCAAAAATCCTGAAATTCCATCCCTAAATATAACATTTTCCGACAAGCTAGAACTGCCAAAGGGGGCAGAGTTGCAATCTACTGCAGAGATAGCCTGCAGAGTTCTGTCATACTATCCAGGTCTGTGACAAAACAATTTGTGCTTCTACTTTTAAAAATCCACCATTCCAGAAACAAGTCTCTCACCGTTGCTTCTTGTTATAGACCCCCCTCAGCCCCCAGCTGTGCCCTGGACACCATATGTGAATTTATCGTCCCCCATCTATCTTCAGAGTTCGTACTGTTAGGTGACATAAACTGGGACATGCTTAACACCCCGGCCGTCCTACAATCTAAGCTAGATGTCCTCAATCTCACACAAATTATCAAGGAACCTACCAGGTACAACCCTAAATCCATAACCATGAGCACCCTCTTAGATATCATCCTGACCAACTTGCCCTCTAAATACACCTCTGCTGTCTTCAACCAGGATCTCAGCGATCACCTCATTGCCTGCGTACATAATGGGTCCACGGTCAAATGACCACCCCTCATCACTGTCAAACGCTCCCTAAAACACTTCAGCGAGCAGGCCTTTCTAATTGACCTGGCCCTGGCATCCTGGAAGGATATTGACCTCATCCCATCAGTAGAGGATGCCTGGTTGCTCTTCAAAAGTACTTTCCTTTCCATCTTAAATAAGCATGCCCCATTCAAAAAATGTAGAACTAAGAACAGATATAGCCCTTGGTTCACCCCAGACTTGACTGCCCTTGACCAGCACAAAAACACCCTGTGGCATTCTGCATTAGCATCGAATAGCCCCCGTGATATGCAACTTTTCAGTGAAGTCAGGAACCAATATACTCAGTCAGTTAGGAAAGCTAAGGCTATCATTTTCAAACAGAACTTTGCTTCCTGTAGCACTAATTCCAAAAAGTTTTGGGACACTGTAAAGTCCATGGAGAATAAGAGCACCTCCTCCCAGCTGCCCAATGCATTGAGGATAGGAAACACTGTCACCACAGATAAATCTATTATAATTGATAATTTATTAAGCATTTTACCACGGCTGGCCATGCTTTCCACCTGGCTACCCCTACGCCGACCAACATCTCAGCACCCCTGCAGCAACTCCCCCCCCCCCCCCCACCCCCGCTTCCCCTTCACCCAAATCTAGACAGCTGATGTTCTGAAAGAACTGCAAAATCTGGATCCCTACAAATCAGCTGGGCTAGATAAATCTGGACCCTCTCGTTCTAAAATTATCCTCCGAAATTGTTGCAACCCCTATTACTAGCCTATTCAACCTCTCTTTTGTGTCGTCTGAGATCCCCAAAGATTGGAAAGCTGCCGCGGTCATCCCTCGTCCAAGGGGGAGACACTCTAGACCCAAACTGTTACAGAGCTATATCCATCCTGCCCTGCCTTTCTAAAATCTTCGAAAGCCAAGTTAATAAACAGATCACCAACATTTCGAATCCCACCGTACCTTGTCCACTATGCAATCTGGTTTCCGAGCTGGTCATGGGTCCACTTCAGCCACGCTCAAGGTCCTAAATGATATCATAACCGCCATCGATAAAAGACAGTACTGTGCAGCCATCTTCATCGACCTGGCCAAGGCTTTCGACTCTGTCAATCACCGCATTCTTATCGGCAGACTCAATAGCCTTGGCTTCTCAAATGACTGCCTCGTCTGGTTCACTAACTACTTCTCAGATAGAGTTCAGTGTGTAAAATCGGAGGGCCTGTTGTCCGGACCTCTGGCAGTCTCTATAGGGGTGCCACATGGTTCAATTCTCGGGCCAACTCTTTTCTCTGTATGTATCAATGATATTGCTCTTGCTGCTGGTGATTCTCTGATCAACCTCTACGCAGACGACACCATTCTGTATACATCTGGCCTTTCTTTGGACACTGTGCTAACAAACCTCCAAACGAGCTTCAACGCCATACAACATTCCTTCCGTGGCCTCCAACTGCTTTTAATGGTTAGTAAAACTAAGTGCATGCTCTTCAACCGTTCGCTGTCCGCACCCTCCCGCCCGACTAGCATCACTACTCTGGACGGTTCTGACTTAGAATATGTGGACAACTAAAAATACCTAGGTGTCTGGTCAGACTGTAAAGTCTCCTTCCAGACTCACATTAAGCATCTCCAATCCAAAAGTAAATCTAGAATCGGCTTCCTATTTTGCAACAAGGCCTCCTTTGCTCATGCCGCAAAACATACCCTCGTAAAACTGACTATCCTACCGGTCCTTGACTTCGGCAATGTCATTTACAAAATATCCCCCAACACTCTACTCAGCAACTGGATGTAGTCTATCACAGTGCCATCCGTTTTATCACCAAAGCCCCATATACTACCCACCACTGCGACCTGTATGCTCTCGTTGGCTGGCCCTCACTACATATCCGTCGCCAAACCCACTAGCTACAGGTCATCTATAAATCTTTGCTAGGTAAAGCCACCCCTTATCTCAGCTCACTGGTCACCATAGCAACACCCACCCGTAGCACGCGCTCCAGCAATGGTCATCCCCAAAGCCAACACTTCCTTTGGCCGCCTTTCCTTCCAGTTCTTTGCTGCCAATGACTGGAACAAATTGCAAAAATCTCTGAAGCTGGAGTCTTATATCTCCCTCTCTAACTTTAAGCGTCAGCTGTCAGAGCAGCTTACCGATCACTGTACCTGTACACAGCCAATCTGTAAATAGCACACCCGACTTCCTCATCCCCATATTATTACTTACCCTCTTTCTCGTTTGCACCCCAGTATCTCTACTTGCACATCATCATCTGCACATCTTTCACTCCAATATTAATGCTAAATTGTAATTATTTTTCGCCTCT
Source organism: Salvelinus alpinus (assembly GCF_045679555.1). Classification (NCBI taxonomy): domain Eukaryota; kingdom Metazoa; phylum Chordata; class Actinopteri; order Salmoniformes; family Salmonidae; genus Salvelinus; species Salvelinus alpinus. Next base: position 22,885,428 of record NC_092103.1, on the reverse strand, counting down.
AGGGCCTATTTATCTCCCTACTCTTCTACATTTGCACACACTGTACATAGATTTTTCTATTTTTCTTTTCTTTTGGTGTTATTGACTGTACGTTTGTTTATGTGTAACTCTGTGTTGTTGTTTTTGTCACAGTGCTTTGCTTTATCTTAGCCAGGCCACAGTTGTAAATGAGAACTTGTTCTCAACTGGCCTACCTGGTTAAATAAAGGTGAAATAAAATAAAATAACAAATAAAAATAAGCCCCCAATAATAGCACGGTAGGGGAGGGACAGTGACATGATGGCTTTGTAGCAGAGTGAATGATTACAGGGTTATCAAGGTTGCCGTTAACATTCATAATGTGCCTCTCCACTCTTATTGAGTCATAGACATTCTCAAACCATTCAAAAGGACTCAAACAAATAGAGGGTCAACACAGTGCAACCATTGATATGATTTCTAATAATTTCGCTGCTGTTTCTGCCTCTGGGCCAAGGTCGCCATTGGAAATGAGAAAAGGTTCTCAACTGACAACCGGGATAACATAAATATAATAGGGCATTGTACACCGACACACACAACTGCAACTCATCAATAAGGAGAAGAGATGCAGGTCCATGGCTCAGGCCTTGGCAAAGCTGTTGTGCTGTTGGGGAAAAGCTTGATCGATTGTGTTTTACACCGTAAGTGGACACAGTAATGATCTAAATGGGATGGGGCATGTGAGTGTGGTGTGTGAGCCTACATGCCCTCAGAGACTCAGCAGCCTTTATTGGCCGTGCCACAGTCTCACGTTGCTTTGTCAGGGCCTGATTGGCTAAGTGTTTGTGTTGTGCCGAGATCGATTCTGTTGCCTTTTTAAAGTCTCCCTCGCAACGAGCCTCGATTCACTTTGTATTTTCCAATCGTTCCTCCTCCACTCCCGATCCTCTATTATTTTGTCCAAGCAGGTGCTCTCTTTCTCTCACTCTCTCTTAATCATGTTGTTTCTTTCTCTCCCTTGCTCTCTCTCACACACGAATACTCTCATTATCACTCTTTCCCCCCACTATCTCTCTCTCTCTCCCCCTTTCGATCACACCCTCCCTCCATCCCTATCTCCCTCTCTCTCTCTCGCTCTCTCTCTCTCACCTGTAGTTTGGCTGTGCCGGTGCTGAGGCCCATCAGGACCTGTCCCTTCAGTAGGCGGGCCACACGTTGGTCCTCCACCCTCAGCGAATCCTGGACCAGGTCAGTCACGTCCACCTGCCAATCACTGCCCAGCAGGAAGTCCTGTTGGCCCAGCCCATCAGCTCCCAGGGCCATAAAGTGTGTGAGGACCCGCACCGTGGTGCTCTGGTACTGAGGGACACAGCCACTCTCTGTCCTCTCACTGTCCACTTCATCACCATCATCCTCACTCACCCTCTCATACCTGGAGAAAAGAAAAAGAAAAACGCTTGGTAAGAAGCAGAATAAAAGGAGCGTTAAAGTTTACTGCAGTTACCACAGTTTACTGCAGTTACCACAGACACATTTGAACGTGGGTATTTGTTTACTCCAGAGAAAAATATCAAATAAATACAATGCAACCAAACTTCACAGTAAAAATATGTTTACTTGCAATGTGTTTTTAGTTTTTATAAAAAGTTCTCTACTCTATTCTATTCATCCATTACTCTGACTTCTCTGTCTCTATCTTCTCCTATATTATTTTCCATTGTTTGAATTGAAAGGGAGATTGAAACCCTGGCCTATAGGGACCCAGTCTTCCAACCTGGTCTCAGAGTATTTTGTATTATTCTGTACGTAAATCTGATCACTCCATTTAGTATGAAATGTTAAGTTTCCTATTGTATGTATGAATTTGTATGATATTTTACGAATTCAAATTTGTATTATGTGTTACGAATTTGTAAATGTACAATATGTTACATATTTGCAAAACATGATTTGTTACGAATTCTAGCTAGGTGGCTAGGTGGCTAACAATTTATAGACATTAATTTAAAATAATTCATACATTTTAATCACTCAAAAACATGATCTTTGTCCTAGATAGACAAGATGAATATGAGATGAAAGGCGAGTTCCTAACGAGTTCAGGAAGCCAAGCTAGAGCTCTTTGGGACATTCACAGCGTTTGGGGCAGACATTCTGACCAAGAGACGTTTAGAACATTTGTAAAATGTCTCTAACACTAAACATACAAATATGCATTTTACAGATAAAAGGAAGGTGAAATCTTATAGTTAGTCATTTTATAATTTGATTATGCAATATTTAAAAAGCATATAAGTAATTTCAAGCCTTATTCATACAGTTTTGTTGAATAGGAAATATACTGTATCATATAAAATATGTAATATATATTAATATTTTACATTATATATTGAATCCTCAAAAATGACTACACCTCAGCAATTCATAACTATTTTAACCAGAAAGGTGAGATTTTTACCTTTCTTTGAGTATACAGCATTACTAATTAATGTTTATGGCCCTCTCATGATGAATAACTACTTTTGGGGATTACATAGATTACATTTTCGATTACATTTAGTTAAATTTAGCTGGTTACGAATTCTAGTTAGGTGGCTAGGTGGCTAATGTTAGCTGCCTCGCTAATGTTAGCTAGGCTAGGGGTTAGGGGCTAGTGTTAAGGTTAGGATTAAGTTTAGGAGTTAGGTTAAAGGGTTATGGTGCAAAGTAGCTAAAAAGTAGTAAGTAGTTGAAAAATTGCAAATTAGCTAAAATGCTAGAGTTGTCCGTGATGAGATTCAAACTTGCAGCCTTTCGGTTGCTAGCCATTCCTGTTATGCACCCACCCATCTATCCATCCACCCCAACGAACCACCCTCCTTTCATTTTTGAATTAATAAGTTTTCATGTTCAAAATTGTGCAATCTCCTCAAACAATAGCATGGTATTCTTTCTCTGTAATAGCTACTGTAAATTGGACAGTGCAGTTAGATTAACAATAATTTAAGCTTTCTGCCAGTATCAGATATGTCTATGTCCTGGGAAATGTTCTTGTTACTTACAACCTCATGTTAATCGCATTAGCCTACGTTAGCTCAACCGTCCCGTGGAAGCGACACCGATCCCAAAGAATCTTCTCTAGGGTAGGGGGCAGCATTCGGAATTTTGGATGAAATGCATGCCCAAATTAAACTGCCTGCTTCTCGGGCCCAGAAGATATGATATGCATATAACTGGTAGATTTGGATAGAAAACACTCTAAAGTTTCCAAAACTGTTAAAATAGTGTCTGTGAGTATAACAGAACTGATTTGGCAGGCAAAAACCTGAGAAAAATCCATTCAGGAAGTAGTTTCTTGGGGGTTTTTGTAGTTTTCTATTCAATGCCATTACAGTATCCATTGACTTAGGACTCAAATTGCAGTTTCTATGCCTTCCACTATATGTCAACAGTCTTTATAAATTGTTTCAGGCTTGTATTCTGAAAAATGAGGAAGTAAGAGCAGTCTGAATGAGTGGACCCTAAAGTGTCACAGAGCTTTTTCATGCGCGAGACCGAGAGAGTGCCTTTCTTGTTTACCTTTTAAATTGACAACGTTATTGTCCGGTTGAAATATTATCGATTATTTAGGCTAAAAACAACCCGAGGATTGAATATAAACATCGTTTGACATGTTTCTATGAACTTTACGGATACAATTTGGATTTTTTTTGTCTGCCTGTTTTGACTGTGTTTGAGCCTGTGGATTACTGAAGAAAACGCGCGAACAAAACTGAGGTTTTTGGATATAAAGAGACTTTATCGAACAAAAGGAACATTTATTGAGTAAATGAATGTCTGTTGAGTGCAACCATATGAAGATCATCAAAGGTAAGGGATTAATTTTATCTCTATTTTTGACTTGTGTAACTCTTCTACTTGGCTGGTTACTGTTTGTAATGATTTGTCTAGTGGGCTATGTTCTCTATGTAAAATATGTTTTGTTTTCTGAATTTTTATAATGAGTTTTTCTGTATTTGAATTTGGCGCCCAGCAGTTTCACTGGCTGTTGAAGAGGTGGGACGCTAACGTCTCACGTACCCAAGAGAGGTTTTAAGTAACCATACCAAAGGTAACATACAGTTTCATACTAAATGGAGTGTCTCGGAGTTACATACAGAATAATACGAAATTCTCTGAGACCAGGTTGTCTTTTTCATCTACTGTGATGAAGCCCATACAGCAGCAGTAGGGCTGATTAGGTAAAGTACAGACCAGGTAGAGGCACCTGTCTTCAGCCCAATGACAGACAGAGCGTGGGCCAGAGACTCTAACCTCATGTAAACAGTGGAGCACTGTGAAAAACCGTAAACACGGAGGACACAGCCATTACCCTGACACCACTCCAATCTCCATTCTCTCGTTCTCTCTACCTTACATGTTTTCTCATTCAAATCTCTCTCTTTCTCTCTCTCCACTCAGTTCACACCCTCTCTCTCTCTCGTTATTTCTCCACTGAATTCATTTTCTTTAAAAACAACCCCCTCCCCATCCCCCTTTGTTCTCTGGGCCAGGCCAGGTGGCTGGGCGAAGTGCGACACTGACAACTTCCATTAGGTTTAATGATGCGTGGCCATCCAGGCAGAAAAACAGGCTGACAGGTTAACATGCTGGAGCTGACTGGCTTAGGTGCCCGGGCCCCCCCATTCCTCCCCCCTCCACCTTTTCACCGGAGGGATGACACACACGTCAGCCTAATCGAGGTGACATTTGCGGCAGGGCGCAGACAAAAGCAGGCAAGCCGTGTTCTCACTGATGACCGCCAGGTCAGATAAGGTCTGGGCGTATAATGAGCTCTCTTTCAGACTCACGACTCGACTGGCCTTTTCACCTCTCCTACCCACTGGACTAGAGTGATCATGGGCTCAGAGAGGGCCATGAAAGCAGGGGCATATGTGTTAGAACGCCACCTGGTGGCCCCAGGGTTAAAGGGTTGCACAGTGCATTGGAGATAATGATGTATGTTGAAGTGGATTCGAGCATGCATTGTGCAAGGTAACTGAACAATCTACAGAACATATGCCTTAAGCTAAAGAACTCAAGCTTAATTGCCCAAATTTAATTGCCCGTACTATAACAATGAGAGAAAATAAAAGACAGACTCAAACTATTCTTCTCTCTCTTTCTTCATTGTTCAGACATGCCTTTGCCACCAATAAATCTCACTTTCACAACAAACAGGAACAAGACTGGCTGTGTAAGGACATTTACAGAATGTTGTGGAGGTGATAACAGATATGTTAGTCTCGTGTCTGGCTGACAGAAAGTGAGTCAGCGACAGAAATGAGAGACAGAGTCATGGCAGTAATTGAAAGTCACATTCTTCCCTCAGAGAGACCACCGACGTCACCTGGGTATCCTGATCACAGCAGTAGCCATAGACAGGGGCGTGATGGGGGAGGAAATGTGTAGGTGCCATGATTAAGACATTAGCATCCTCACAGTTATTCTAAACCTCCAGATGAAGATACTACTTCAAACATAAGTGGTAAATATGTGGGAGGTGGTGATACAGGCATCAAAATTAACAAGATGCTTGAAGATGATTCTTGAAAGTTAGTATTTTACTTTGCATTGCAATTACTGTTTGAGTCAATTTCCCAAGCAGTTTGACCCAGGTAACACATCTCACTAACTGGTAAAACTACTGACCTCTTGTTGCCCAAGGCCACGGGGACTCTCCAGCCCTTGATCTGGCTGAGTTCGGGGTTGGCTATGTCGATAAGCAGGGGTAGGTGGGGCATCCACACACTCATCTCCAGTTGGGCACTCAGGTAGCTGTAGGTGAAGTTGAGCACCATCCTCATCCTCCCCCTCGTCTCCTTCCCATTAACAAACACATAGTCACAACGATCCGACACCTGGGGGGAAGAGGATGAGAGAGAGGAGAAATAGGAAGACATGTTATTAAGAGAAAAACAAATGAAACTACACTGAGTGTACAGAACATTAAGGACACCTGCTCTTTCCTTGAAATAGACTGACCAGGTGAATCCAGGTGAAAGATATGATCCCTTATTGCCACTTCTTAAATCCACTTCAATCAGTATAGATGAAAGGGAGGAGACAGATTAAAGAAGGATTTTTAAGCCTTGAGACAAATGAGACCTGTATTGTGTATGTGTGCCATTCAGAGGGTGAATGGGCAAGACAAAATATTTAAATGCCTTTGAAAGGGGTATGGTAGTAGGTGCCAGGCACACCAGTTTGTGTCAAGAACTGCAACGCTGCTAGGTGTTTCCCGTGTGTATCAAGAATGGTCCACCACCCAAAGGGCATCCATCCAAGTTGACACAACTGTAGGAAGCATAGGAGTCAACATTGGCCAGCATCCCTGTGGAACGCTTTGAAACCTTGTACAGTCCATGCCCCAATGAATTGAGGCTGCTCTGAGGGCAACAGGGGGTGCAACTAAATATTAGGAAGGTGTTATTAATGTTTTGTACACTCAGTTTAAGTTCAAAATGTAGGCTACTGCTTTATGAAAGAATAAGATACAACAGTACATTCAGTGTCTAAGGGAAGTCCAGGGTCGAAGTTGCATCAAATTATTTCTATGCAAATATTAGTCATACAAGTTTGTACAGCTAGAGGGAGACAACAATGTTATTCTTATATCTTTCAAAGACTTGACATTTCTCCCTCTGTAATGATACAGATGACAGACTTGGCATTCCTTGACCAAGCCCTTGAAGTCTCTATTCAAGTGTGTGTGTGTGTGTGTGTGTGTGTGTGTGTGTGTGTGTGTGTGTGTGTGTGTGTGTGTGTGTGTGTGTGTGTGTGTGTGTGTGTGTGTGTGTGTGTGTGTGTGTGTGTGTGTGTGTGTGTGTGTGTGTGTGTGTGTGTGCGTGTGCGTGTGTGTGCGTGTCAGTGGTGGCTGCTGAGGGGAGGATGGCTCATAGTAATGGCTGGAATGGAGTCAATGGAATGGTTTCAACCAATGGAAACCACATGTTTGATACCATTCCATTGACTCCCTTCCAGCCAATATTATGAGCCGTCCTCCCCTCAGCAGCCTCCACTGGTGTGTGTGTGTGCGTGTGTGTGTGTGCGCGGGTGAGCACACAGACATGCCCAGTGTGGAGGAACGGGCCACAAATCTCAACTGATGGACCAGAGAAAGACACAAATCCCAAACGCCAATCAAGAAACAAAACCCTGGCTCCAGGTCACCCCTATTTATGATTGGCTAAATCTGCCCTGTCTCCTCCAATCAGTTCCAAAGCCTCTCAGATATAGATCGACCAATGGCATGGCAGGAATGGCATGGCAGGGTTTCTGAAGAGCATCTTCGAAACGTATGAACTTCTATCTTCAAACAACCTAAACCACTCGATCAGGCATGTATTCTTTCACAAAAGACTGGGAGGACAGATTTTGTTTTAGTTTCTCCATATTCAACGGCTTGTCAAAGCCTGTCGTGTATAATCACAACCATTTTCCATTCATCTGAAGCTTTGGATGGAGCGATAATGAAGATGGGCATCACTGTTAATCTCAGCATGCCCACAGTTTGGGTGTGCAATTAGTCTTTTATAAATCTAGTCAAAAGCAGACTATCATCACTCTTCGCTGGAAGTGTCTAGGCAGTTTTTTCCACAAATGATGTGTCAGAACATCCACTCCTAATAGCTTCACTCTGTCAGTTCTCTCTCTCTCTTCTCTCCTCTCGCTCTCCTTTTCTCTCTCTCTCTCTTTATCCCCTTTTCTCTCTCTCTTCCTCACTCTCTCTCACCAGTCTTCTATCTTCGTTTAACTGTCATTAAAACAGGCTGTGTATCAGAACCTACTTTAACCTGGGAGAAGCTTCTATAGCTTCTCTTTGTTGACCTGCTCCTTCCATCCTTCCTTCCTTCCTTCCTTCCTTCCTTCCTTCCTTACTTACTTCCTTCCTTCCTTCCTTCCTTCCTTCCTTCCTTCCTTCCTTCCTTCCTTCCTTCCTTCCTTCCTTCCTTCCTTCCTTCCTTCCTTCCTTACTTCCTTCCTTACTTACTTACTTACTTACTTACTTACTTACTTACTTCCTTCCTTCCTTCCTTCCTTCCTTCCTTCCTTCCTTACTTACTTACTTACTTACTTACTTACTTACTTACTTACTTACTTACTTACTTACTTACTTCCTTCCTTCCTTCCTTCCTTCCTTCCTTCCTTCCTTCCCTTCCTTCCTTCCTTACTTACTTACTTACTTACTTACTTACTTACTTCCTTACTTCCTTACTTCCTTACTTCCTTACTTCCTTACTTACTTACTTACTTACTTACTTACTTCCTTCCTTCCTTCCTTCCTTCCTTCCTTCCTTCCTTCCTTCCTTCCTTCCTTACTTCCTTACTTCCTTACTTCCTTCCTTACTTACTTACTTACTTACTTACTTACTTACTTACTTACTTACTTACTTACTTCCTTCCTTCCTTCCTTCCTTCCTTCCTTCCTTCCTTCCTTCCTTCCTTCCTTCCTTCCTTCCTACACTGCCTTTCAATCCACTACCACTGTACTGTACAGTACTTGATGTAGGCTAGTTTAAAGGATTTACATTCCCTCTATATCTGTATGTGACTGTATGACTTTTTCTCTTTTGAATGTGAATAAATAGTTTGGTCGCCAAAATGATAGAAAAACAAACGTGTGTGTGTGTGTTATCTGACATAGCAAATTAAACATTCCCTGCTATATTTACAGGCACACACAAGCACACACAATCCTTCTCCTCCCTCTTCTCATTTCCCAGACACTGTGCAGGTTTTTAAAAAGTAATCCACCCAGAAAGTGATCTGAAACAATCCACTTCACTCCTTATTAAGCCTCTGTGCTATCTATCTCTCTCTCTCTCTCTCTCTCTCTCTCTCTCTCTCTCTCTCTCTCTCTCTCTCTCTCACTCTCTCTCTCTCTCACTCTCTCTCTCTCTCTCTCTCTCGACTGCATTCTATTTTAACTATCTACAGTCTTAGAAAAAAAGGTGCTATCTAGAACCTAAAATGGTTCTTTGCCTATCGCTATTGGATAACCCTTTGAAGAACCTTTTTGGTTCCAAATAGAAACCTCTTGGGTTCCTTTCCATAGAGGGTTCTACGTGGAACCCAAAAGGGTTCTACCTGGAACCAAAAACCAGAAAACCTTTTGGAACCCTTTTTTCTAAGAGTGTATATGTCCCTTCATCTGCCTCTCGATATTGTCAATAACTATTCAACTACAAAGTTGAATTAAAGTTACTTTGAGGCTTGCGAAACTTTGACACGGAATGTTCCACATCAAGTTACAAATATAGACATTGCCATCATATTGATTTTCTCTGTAATTGTCGGGCCGTGGATATGTGAAGAAAATGTGTTATTTTCCAGTGTTCTTTGGCTAGAAGAGAATAATTCAATAATGTTGCATGCAACAGACAATTACTATTACGTTCATTATTCAAGCTTTGAATGAAATTACCAAGACTAGCTTGGAAAGAGACATGCATGTACATGTGGGGTAAGTTGAGTAATATCTTACATTCAGCATCACTCCGTCAAGGGAAATATAGTATTATTTCTAACAAAGATATCTACATGTATTTCAGGATGTTGAGTATCCCTGGAAATAATCAGAATTCATGTAAACTTTACAGTTTTGAAAACAGCTTGTCCAAACAAAAGTGGTCTCTTGGCATAACTTGCAGTACCCTGGGCATGGAGTAAATTGAGTTGCGGGACTTGGTAAGTTAAACTGCCAAAAAATGTCTGTGTTGAATGAAAAAGGAACACTAGCTTTTTTAAACCATGTCTATCTTTATTTCCCAAACACAATTCAACACAATCACAATCACTTTTTTGTTCTTGAATAAATGTAAGCATATTTTAATACAGGCTAACAAACACATTGTACTAAAAAAATATATGTATTGTCACAAAGGTGCAGTGAAATGTATTGTTTTACAGTGTCAGCCATAATAGTACAGCCCCCCTGGAGCAAATTCGGGTTAAGTGCCTTGCTCAAGGATACATCAACATATTTTCACTTTGTCAGCTCGGCTATTCAAACCAGCAACTTTTCAGTTACTGGATCAATACTTTAACTGCTAGGCTACCTGCTACCCTGACACCCTAACTTTGCTCCTGAGTGGCACAGAGGTCTAAGGCACTGCATCTCAGTGCTAGAGGTGTCACTACAGGCCATGGTTCGATCCCGGGCTGTATAACAACTGGCTGTGATCGGGAGTCCCATATGGCGGTGCACAATTGGCCCAGCATCGTCCAGGTTAGGGGAGGGATTGGCCAGGGTAGGCCGTCATTGTAAAAAAATAATTTGTTCTTAATTGACTTGCCTAGTTAAATAATAAAATAAAACTACCTATTTTCCCATGTGGTTTCTTCTTTCCTAAATATTTAGTCAAATTATACATAGTGTTTCCTAGAAACAAGGGTGGCTCATCTTACCCCTTTGGCTCAACTTACCCCACTCTCCCCTACTGTACATTGTGTTTACGTACACTAGTGTTGTCTTAGTTGTCTTTAGGGCTCCTGAGTGGCGCAGCAGTCTAAGGCACTGCATTTATTATTGTGGAAAAGGAAACTGATGAAATTATTAATCTCACTGTTGTGACACATCTACCTCTTATGACTGAAATAGCTGATCAAACCTAATCATTACTGTTGGTTTGTTTATTCATCTCAGAGACTATCACAATTATATTAGGTTTTGACAGTGTAATCTTCCAATAACACCGAGACCCATGAGGTTTAGAATCACCATCAACGTTATGAAACCTACAGGGACCTCTCACTCTCACACACACAACTTCAAATGTACAACCAGAAACACACACAAAATAAATAAACACACATATACACATATAAACACACACCCTTACACACAAACACACCCACATGCACACATCCCTCAGATGGAGGGGGAGTTTGGCTGCACTCTTCCCCCTCTCTCTCATGATCATATCCTAAGTATTTATCAGTGTGTGCTATTTGAGACAAAAAACAGGGAGGGACGTTGAGAGTGGAGCGCTGTCTGTCTATTGGTGGTGAATAGAATACATGTAGCATCTATATTATTCGGAGCCGTCTAATTACCACCACAAACCGATGCTGGCACTAAGACCGCACTCAACCATAAGGCCATAAGCAAACAAGAAAATGCTCATCCAGAAGCGGCGTTCCTTGTGGCCGGGGACTTTAATGCAGGCAAACTTAAATCTGTTTTACCTCATTTCTACCAGCATGTCAAATGTGAAACCAGAGGAGAAAAAAACTCTAGACCACCTTTACTCCAAACACAGAGATGCATACAAAGCTCTCCCTAGCCCTCCATTTGGCAAATCTGAACATAATTATATCCTCCTGATTCCTGCTTACAAGCAAAAACTAAAGCAGGAAGTACCAGTGACTCGCTCAATTCAGAAGTGGTCAGATGACGCAGATGCTAAGCTACAGGACTGTTTTGCTAGCACAGACTGGAATATGTTCCGGGATTCATCCAATGGTATTGAGGAGTATACCACCTCAGTCATCGACTTCATCAATAAGTACATCGTCGATGTCTCGTATCGAGCTAAATCCGCTACATCCGCATCGAGCTAAAGGCTAGAGCTGCCGCTTTCAAGGAGCGGGAGACTAATCCGGAAGCTTATAAGAAATCCCGCTATGCCCTCAGACGAAGCATCAAACAAGCAAAGCGTCAATACAAGGGTTAAGATTGAATCCTACTATACCAGCTTTGACACTCGTTGGATGTGGCAGGGGTTAAAAACTATTCTGGACTACAAAGGGAAACCCAGACGCGAGCTCCCCAGTGATATGAGCCTACCAAATGAGCTAAATGCCTTTTATGCTCGCTTCGAGGCAAGCGACATTGAAGCATGCACGAGAGCACCAACTGTTCTGGACGACTGTCTGATATTGCTCTGGGTAGCCGATGTGAGCAAGACCTTTTTAAACAGGTCAACATTCACAAAGCAGCGGGGCCAGACAGATTACCACGACGTGTACACAAAGCATGCGCGGACCAACTGGCAAGTGTCTTCACTGACATTTTCAACCTCTCCCTGACAAAGTCTCTAATACCAACATGTTTCAAGCAGGCCACCGTAGTCCCTGTGCCCAAGGAAGCGAAGGTAACCTACCAAAATGATTACCGCCCCGTAGCACTCACGTTGGTAGCCATGAAGTGCTTTGAAAGGCTGGTCGTGGCTCACATCAACAGCATCCTCCCGGATACCCTAGACCCACTCCAATTCGCATACTACCCCAACAGATCCACAGATGATGCAATCTCAATCGCACTCCACACTGCCCTTTCCTACCTGAACAAAAGCAACACCTATGTGAGAATGCTATTCATTGACAACAGCTCAGCGTTCAACACCATAGTGCCCTCAAAGCTCATCAATAAGCTAAGGATCCTGGGACTAAACACCTCCCTCTGCAACTGGATCCTCGACTTCCTGACGGGCCGCCCCCAGGGGGTAAGGGTAGGCAACACCACGTCTGCCACGCTGATTGTCAACACTGGGGCCCCTCAGGGGTGTCTACTTAGTCCCCTCCTGTACTCCCTGTTCACCCACGACTGTGTGGCCAAACACGACTTCAACACCATCATTAAGTTTGCTGACAGCACAACGGTGGTAGGCCTGATCAATGACAACGATGAGACAGCCTATAGAGAGGAGGTCAGAGACCTGGCAGTGTGGTGCCAGAACAACAACCTCTCCCTCAATGTGAGCAAGACAAAGGAGCTGATCGTGGACTACAGTGAAAGGCGGGCCGAGCAGGTCCCCATTAACATCGATGGGGGCTGTAGTGGAGCGGGTCGAGAGTTTCAAGTTCCTTGGTGTTCAAATCACCAACAAACTATTATGGTCCAAACACACCAAGACAGTCAACGGCTCGGCTTCTGACCTTCTGACCTACAGAGCTACAGAGGGTAGTGCATACGGCCCAGTACATCACTGGGGCCAAGCTTCCTGCCATCCAGGAAGTATATACTAGGCGGTGTCAGAGGAATTGTCAGAGACTCCAGTCACCCAAGTCATAGAATGTTTTCTCTGCTACCGCATGGCAAGCGGTACCCGGAGCGCCAAGTCTAGGACCAAAAGGCTTTGAATAATTTTTTACTTAAGTTTATTTGGTAAATATTTTCTTAACTCTTTCTTGAACTGCACTGTTGGTAAGGGCTTGTAAGTAAGCATTTCACAGTAAGGTCTACACTTGTTGTATTCAGCGCATGTGACAAATACAGTTTGATTTGATTTGATTGTGTCTCTACCCTCTGGCCTAACTGCTCAAAATAGACATCTCTCTCTCTCTAATGGTTAAAACAGCAAACAATTTACAACCAGGAGCAGATTACATACAGTACTTCAAAAGATTTCAAGGGTATTGCTATCACCAAGGGAAAGTTTAAGACCGTTTGATCATTTCTAATACTGTATATATAGTCAATACCACATAATTATCAGTTGCAGCTTATTCATTATAGACTGAAACAGCACAAACTCCAGCAATTGTGGGTTTTCATAAAAACCAATGCCCTCTCTGAGTTTTGTGCAACAAGCTTGGGATATGCACTATAGAAATAACATATTATTATCAGCATTTTAATTAGCCCTGACAAACAACGGCATACACTGTGACTGTATCTATATCTAATTAGGGTACATCTAGCTGGCAAAAGTTATTAATTAAATTAGCAAAAACCCACAGCATATGGTAATTCCGCCTGACAAGGTTAGTCTTGTGTTACTCACTATACATACGTATATGTACACAGTATCAAACGTGCTATTTATTCTGTTGTACTGTAGGACACAGCATTCACTCATCAAGGTCAGTCTATATGGCCTTGTGGCTGTGAAGGATGAGAGACTAAAAAGATGTAAAGACAACCAATTATTGTCATACTCTGTGTCACACCCTGATCTGTTTCACCTGTCCTTGTGCTTGTCTCCACCCCCCTCCAGGTGTCGCTCATCTTCCCCACTTCTCCCCTGGGTATTTATACCTGTGTTTTCTGTCTGTCTGTGCCAGTTCATCTTGTTTGTCCAAGTCAACCAGCGGTTTGTCTTAGCGCCTGTGCCTTTGCACCTACTCTGGATTACAGACCTCTGCCTGACACTGGGCCTGCCTGCCTTGACCTGTCGTTTGCATGCCACTGTTGATGCGATAAACATTTTTACTTCAACACAGTCTGCACTTAGGTCTTACCTGAAACCTGATACTATGTACTGTAATTGAACTGAAGTTCTCTGTTAGGTTGAAAATGATTGATTCCCCCTAGTCTATCTCCTCAAGGTTTCCTCTCAAGGTTGCATCCTCTATAGTGTACACTCACCTTGACCACCTCTTCATCGGTCGACCGACACTCCACCGACTCTGTTACATCCGTAACCGTGCCGTCTGTTCCTACGGTGACCACTTTTACCGGC